>NC_073269.2:48102500-48746250 GCF_029289425.2 Pan paniscus
CCTCCCGCTTCACCTCTGGTCTCAGCCCTCTATTCTTTCTCCAGTCTTCTCTCACCTCACCCAGCCTCTCTCCCTGTCTCGCCGGCTCTGTGTCCTCTAGCTCTCTCTCCCCATCCCCCTCCCGCCCACTCTGCCCCCTTCGTTGTCTCTCCCCATCTCTGTCTCTCGCCATCCCTCCATCTCTCCCTTTCTGCTCGGCCTCGTTTTGGCTCTTGCTGTGTGACCTTCACTCGTCCTTCCTCAGCTGCAGTTTCCACAGAAACCTCCGGCGGGGCAGGGAGGGCGGGGACAGAAGGCGGACCCACCTTTCTCCTGCGCCATCAGCCCTTCAGCCTCTCCCACCCCTGCTCGCCCGCCCACCCCCCAGTCTACTGGGATTCCTCACTTCCTCTCTTGGGGGTTGGGGAGGTACATTTTCAACAGAAACACGGGATCACAGTCACAGACAGTTGAAGATGGCCTCGCGGATGCGTGCACACACGATCACAACGTCACTGAATCACCCCGGCCCAGGCACACACTCGCCACCCCAGGCACGGCCACACTCAACAGCTCACTGGCCCTCCCCTCCCCCAGCCCCATCTGTTTTCTGTCTTTCTGTGTCTCCGCTTCCGGTGTCTCCGCGTCTCCAGATCCCTGCATCTCTCCATCTGTCTCAGGGTCTCTGTCGCAGCCTCCCTCTGTCCTGAGAGAAGGTCAGTGGAGAGGGGCCAGCTGCTGGGATCCGGGCTGGCCTGCAGCCTGTGGGCAGGGCTGAGGGTGGAGAGAGCATGGAAGTAACCATCGAGGCTCACTCTGATTCTCAGCAGGTGCCCCGGGGACCCAAGCCTCCAAAGCCCTCACACCCCCAGGAAATGAGAGACGGTATCCCCAGTTCTGGGGTTTTGTTCTTTTTTTATTCCAACAGGGGCTGCGATGTGGCAAGGGGAGGGATGGGGGCCCAACTGACCCCCTCCCTGGGGGAGGTCTCATAGAAATTCCGAGGTTTCTCCCCCCAAAAAAGAGAGGAAGAGAAGAGTGGAGGGGCACCAGGGGACACCCATCTGTCCAGAGGCCCTCCCCACCTCCAGAAGCGTGGGGGGCTGCGTCAAGTCTTGGGGAGCCTGAGCAGTCCCAGAATGGGGTCCTCTCCGCTGACTGCTTTCCGCTTCCCAGAGCCGCCCCCGAAGTCCCCAGCCCCGGGAGTCCTCGGTTCCTGCGCCCTTCTCGCCCGCGGCACCCTCTCGCGAGTCCACTGGGGGGCGCAGGCGGGCTCCAGAGCCAGGCCTCGGACTTCGCGGGGAACCAAAGGCAAAATCGCGGCGTCCGGGGCGCCGGCGCACAAGTCCTGTCCCGCGCCCGCTGCGGGAGCGGAGACTGCTGGGGCCTGGGGCGGGCCCCGTCCCTTCGGTCAGTCCGGGCGCCCGCACAGCCCCGCCCGTGGTCACTCGTGCTCCGCCAGCTCCCGGGGGCCGGCGGGGCCAGGCCGCGGCCGGGGCGGGCTGGTGGCTTCGGCGGGGGCGCCCAGGCCACGCGGAGGCGCGCCGGCCCCCGAGGCCCGCAGCGCCTGGATGCGCCGGCACTCCTGGCAGACGCGCACGTGGGTGCAGGGGGTGGGGGCGGCGGGTCGGGCTCCGCTGGGGGGCCCCGGGTCGTCCAGGAGGCGCTGCGGGCCCCCGTGCGCGCTGCCCGCATCCCCGCCCGCGCCGGCCGAGTAGAGCTTGCCGTTGCTGAGGCGCATCTCGCGGACCGCGCGCAGTGACAGCAGGGCCCGGCTCGGGCCGCCCGGGCGTCGGCGCCGGCGGGAACGCGACGTCTTGCGGCAAGAAACGGCGTGGCGCAGCTCCTGCAGCATCTCCTGGCACACCGACACCTGGGGGTGGCGCGGGCGGTCACCGTCCCGGCGCAGTCCGCCTCCCGCCTCCCCCAGCCCCTCTCCACATCCCACTCCTCCTCCTCCTTTCCTCGCCTGGGTCTTTCTTCCTTCTGACCTCGCTTCCCTTCCCACTTCTCTTCCCTTTATCTCCCCCGTGTTTTCTGCCTCCCCTCTCCACCTCTCCCCACTTATCTTCAATGTCTCCATTCTACTCTGCGTTTGTTCCTGAATCTGCCCTTCACCTTCCACCTAAGCTCCTCTCTTTCCTCTGGTCTTTTCACTGTCTCTAAATTTTCTCCAGTTCTTCCTTCCTGATTTCCCATCTTCTGCCCCTCATCCATGTGTTCATTATTGCAAGGCATATTTACCTGTGGCCTGCTGTGTGCCCGGCACTGTTCTGGGCACTGGGGATATGGCAGAGAAGGAAACAGACAGAAGTCCCAGCCCTCGTGGAGGTTATGCTCAAGTGTGCAGAGACAGAAGATAACAGACATGTATGTAGTGTGTTAGGCGTGGTGAGTGCTTTGGAAAGAAAGAAAATCGGGAAGAGGCCTAAGGTGTATGGGTAGGGAGTGACGATGAATTCTGAGACAGGACAGTCAAGGAAGACCTCACTGAGAGAAGGATCCTTAAATAAAGACAGGGTGAGCCACTGGAGACCTGGGAGGCCAGCCTGCTGGAAAGATAACCGGGCAGGGCCGAAATGCCCAGGTGGGAGTGACTTGGCACGTCTGAGGCACTGCAAGCAGGTCAGCGTGGCTGGAGGGGGGCGTGCACAGGGAAGACAGAGAAATGAGGTCAAAGGAGCAGTGGCGGCCAGCTCTGGTAAGGCCCATAAACCACTGGAAGGATTTTTGGCTTTCATTCTGAAAATCAGAATGAAAGAGTCAGACGGGAATCACTGGGGAGCTTTAGGTAGAGGAGTGCTGTGTTTTCATAGGATCACTCTGTGTTGAGAACAGATTGCAGGGAGGCCAAGGCAAGAGCAGGGAGCTCATGGAGGAAGCTATGACAATAACCCGGGCAGGAGATGGGGATGGCTGGACCACAGCGACCTGAGAAGGGTCTGGATTCCGGATATATTCTGAAGGTGGAGCCAATAGGATCTGCTAAGAGATCAGATACGGGGCATGGAAGAGAGAGAATAGTGAAAGAAAGCTCCAATATTTTGACCCGAGCAACTGGAAGGACCAAATTGCCTCACAGGTGGGCAGAAGCCCAATGTTGGACACATCGCATCACGTGCACACCTATCAGATATCCAAGTGGAGATACCAAGTGTGGAGCTGAAGTTGCAGACCTTGGCTTCAGGGGAGACACATATTTGTGGGTTAAGGCAGGCAGCCTTCAAGATCCCACCTCCCGCGTCCACGCCCCTGTGTAATGCCCTCTGACACTGTATCAGAGCTGGTCTGTGTGACCAACAGAATAAGTTTCAGCCATTGCACATTCTGCTTCCGCCTTGCTCTCTCTGATCACTCGCCCTGGGGGATCTCAGCTGCCATGGTGTGAGGACACTCAAGCAGTCCTTGGAGAGGTCCTTGTTTGAGGAACTGAGGCCTCCTGCCAACTGCCATGTGAGTGTATTCATCATGTTTTTTATTTTCTGTGTCTTAGGATGTTTTGACACTTTAAACATCTTGCAGGCTGGGGAGAGACTACCCCTCCCAGAACTAGCCAAGCCTTAGAGATAGCAGAGGGCTCAGCTGCCTTTCATGTGCAAACCAACCAATCTATACCCCCAACCTCCCCCTTTACCTAACTCTCACATACCAAGCCAATATTCTTCCTGACCTAAATCAACCCGGGGCCAGGTACCAGATAAGTAGGGACAGCCCCTATAGCCCAGAGTCCACTGACATTATCCAAACTGGTGAATCGTAAGCTGTTTCCCCTTCTCCTGGGAAATGTTAAAGAATAAAAATCATTTTTCTTTCTGTTTCTTTTTGAGACAGTCTCACTCTGTCACCCAGGCTGGAGGGCAGTGGTGCAATCTCGGCTCACTGCAACCTCCACCTCCCAGATTCAAGTAATTCTCCTGTCTCAGCCTCCTGAGTAGTTGGGACTACAGGTGTCCACCACCACGTCTGGCTAATTTTTGTGTTTTCAGTAGAGACAGGGTTTCACCATGTTGGCCATGCTGGTCTTGAACTCCTGGCCTCATGTGATCTGCCCTCCTCAGCCTCCCAAAGTGCTTGGATTACAGGCGTGAGCCACCACACCTGGGCAAAAATCATCTTTCAATGAAATTGGTCTCCATGTTGTCACTTGGCCACCTCCAGAAACTAAAATCCCATGGGGACATTTGGGACAGTGAGCCATCTTAGAACGGAACCCTCCACCTTTTGTTGAGCCTTCAGACCACAGCAGTCTGGCCAAAAAACATGACTATGACCTCATCAGAGACCCATGGCAGCCAGAAACATCCAGCTAAGCTGCTCCCAGGCTCTGGACCCACAGAAACTGTGAACCAATGGAAGCTGGCTTTTTAAAAGCTGTTAAGGTCATTTGTTATGATAGCAATAGATAACTAACACAAGAATCACCAGCACATAGCGGGTCTTAAGAGCCATTTGGCTGGTGGGATCATTGAAGTAGTGGAGAAAGACCGAGAAGAGAAGCAGTCTAAGGACCGAGCCCTGGAGCCCCACAACAAACAGAGCCTGGGGAGAAAGAGGAACCCAACGAGGGAGCCTGGGAAGGAGTGACCGGAGAAGTGGGAGAAGGGGAAGAAGGGGCTTTGAGGATTGAGAGTGACTGGCTGTGCTGAAGCCCATTGCTACCTCATATACATGAGGCCTGAGACCGGGAATTTCAGACATGGAAGTTGCTGGTGACAAGAGTGGCTTCAGTGGAGTGGCAGGGACAGATGCCAGACTGGAGTGGGGGCAAGAGGAAATGGGAGGAAAGAAGAAACTGGAAGCATCAGGGAGACCCCCCACTGCTGCCAAGGCTGTAAAGAGAAGGGGAGAAAGTGGGCGGTGGCTGGGAGGGAAAGTGAGGTCAGGAGAGGGTTTAAGACTGGAGAAATGACAGCATATTTGTACGTTGGTGGCCTGAATCCAATAAAGAGAGGACAACTGATGCTGCAGGAGGAAAGGACAGACTTGCCGGAGGGATGTCCTTGAGAAGGCAACCTGGACACGGGTGGAGGGCACCTTTACTAGCAGCATGGACGGCTCCTTCAGAGGAGTCCTTGGGCCAAGTGCAGAACACTGGCAGGCAGCTGGATGCAGAGCTGGGGTCTGGGGAGTAGATGTAAGGTCAGCCGCTGGATGTGAGGAGGGGGAGGAAGGGCTGGAGGCTGACAGAGAGAGGGGAAGCAGGGAACCGGCAGTCCAGGGGTGCAAGAGCACGAATGGGTCTGGAAATGCAGGGGTGTGGCTGGGCGGCCCCCAGGGACATGGAAGCAGCCCTCCTGAACACAGTGTGGGACCAGTCCAGGGCTGTGTCCTCTTCCGGTTCCCTCTGTCACCCAGGCTGGAGTGCAGTGGTGCAATCTCAGCTTACTGCAATCTCCACCTCCCAGGTTCAAGCGATCCTCCCATCTCAGCCTCCCGAGTAGCTGGGATTACAGGTGTGCACCACCATGCCTGGCTAATTTTTGTATTTTTAGTAGAGATGGGGTTTCACCATGTTGGCCAGGCTGATCTTGAACTCCTGACCTCAGGTGATCCGCCAGCCTCGGCCTCCCAAAGTGCTGGGATTACAGGTGTGAGCCACTGCACTTGGCCCTGTTTCTCTTCTTATTTCTTCTTTTCTGCCTCTGTGGCTCCCCACATCCTGTCCCTCACCTCCTCTCCCTGCATCCTCATCGCTCCCTGTGCCTACTTTCCCTCCTGTTCTTCCTCACGCGCTGATTCTCTGGCCCCATCAGCTCTCTTACTTCCCCACCTCCTGCATTCCTCCGCCCCCTTCTTGCGATCCCCACCACCCTCCAGGTATGGCTCCCAATGCCACAATCTTCACGCACCTCAGCCCCTGGGGGTCCCTGTTCCTGCCCACCCCCACCCCCAGCCTCCTCACCTCCTCGGACTCAGCTGACCTCCGTGTGGACCATATGAATTCCATGACCGCCACGAAGACAGCAATGATGAGTCCACAGATGAGCACGACAAAAATGCCACCAATGTTCTCCATGCCCAAACCTGGAGGGCGAAGGGAGTTGGGGGGCAAAGGGAGTTGGGGAGCCACGGAATTGGGGCTGTGTGGGAAGGGGGCTGGGAGGGGGCTATGGGAAGGGGACACCATACGCAGGAGCTGACCTTTAGCTCGATGGTCCTCCTCCTTGGGGCACCGGCCCCCCTCCCACCACTTGCGCTTCAGGATCTCCAGCCGGTTGTTCTCCTGAAGCTGCAGGATGGCCAGTGTGATCTCATCCCGGAACGGGGAGCCTGGGCAGGCACACGAGGGGCTGGACCAGCCATCGGGCCCCGCAGCCCTGACCGCCCCAAACCCCAAACTGTGCCCTCACCACAGCCTTCCCCCGCCTCTACCACGTGCCCGGGGTCTTCCCTGCAGCCTCTCCTCACCCCCAGCCCAGTCTCCTCTCAACACAGCAGCCAGAGAGACAGTGTTAGGAAGAGTCAGAGGCCATACCTTTCCTGTGCTGAGGACTCTCCATGGCTTCCTGTTGCAAGCTCCTCCCCTCGGCCACTCTCAGACACCCTCACCCCCACGGCTCTCAGGTCCAGCCTCATCAGCCTCCTGGCTGCTCCCCGAATTCATCACACACAGTCCTGTCTTAGGACCTTTGCCTCTGCCTGGAATGTCCCTCTCCGCACTTCATCCAGGTCTCTGCCCACATGCTGGCTCCCCAGGGAGTCTATTCTGATGACTTTATTTAAAATGGCACCAAGTGCCCCACTCCCTGTCAGTGTCTTCCCTTTAATTTACTTTGGAGCAGCTGTCACCACCTAACACTGTATTATATGGCTATGTGTTTATCATCTTTCGTCTGCATCCAGTGCGGGACTTGGCATGCAGTTGGACACCAGACGAATCCCCATCCACACCTCTCCCTGGACCACCTCTCCTCCCCAACCTCAGATCCTGCCCTTAAGCCATCCTTGGGCTTCAACACCCCACACACCCTATTCTATACTTATTTCTTCATTGACTAAGATACTTCCCGACCAACTACCACAGAACCAGAGACACGGGCAGATGAAAGTGATTAATATCTACTAGGCACCAACTGTGTGCCAGACCCTGGGTTTATTCAGGTCTTACGATGATCCTGTGGGACTGGTATCCCACCTGAGGCAAGTGTTTCTGAATGACGAAAGTGATACACTTGCTTAAGACTGTGCACTGAGTCAGGGAGGAAACTGAGATTTCTTCCTTTCTTTTGACAGAATCTCACTTGGTTACCCAGGCTGGCATACAGTGGCATGATCATTGTTCACTGCCACCTCCACTTCCTGGGCTCAAGCGATCCTCCTACTTCAGCCTGTAGCTGAGACTACAGGTGCATACCACACCTGGCTAATTTTTTAATTTTTTGTAAAGACAGGGTCTTGCTATATTGCCCAAGCTGGTCTCAAAACTCTTAGGTTCAAGTGATCCTTCCGGCTTGGCCTCCCAAAGCACTGGAATCATAGGCATAAACCACAGTGGCCAGCCGGAACTGGGATTTGAATCCAGGTCGGTGTGACTCCTGAGCCTGTCCTCCAAGCACCAAGCTACACTGCCTCCCTGGCACCGACTCACCTACAAAGCTGCTAAGATCTGGGGCAATTTGCTATGCAGTAATAGATAACTAATACAGGTGTCATCAGTACATAAATGATTTTAAAAGCCAAAATGCCAAAATTTGGTGACAATTTGGTCGTGAGTTCCACCACTGAGTCCTGGAAAAACATGTCCTGGGCCATGCGAGGTGGCTCATACCTGTAATCCCAACACTTTGGGAGGCCAAGGCGGGCAACAGAGCAAGACTCCGTCTCAAAAAAAAAACAAAACAAAACAAAACAAAACAAAACACCAAACATGTCCTGAAATATAAATAGGCACATACAAGTCTCCCTACCAGATCCTTCCATCCTTCCCATCCATCTTACAAGCATTTTTCAAGCACCTGCTCTGAGCCAGGCTATAGGTTTTTTCCAAGAAATAGGAAACAAGACCAGGTCCTCACCCCCACAGGGCCCTTGGGGGAAGACAGCAAGCCCCACCACCCACATATACTGAATTGTACACACAGTCTCACTGAATTCTCCCAACAGCTCTGGGAGGGCTGGATTGCTGCTAGGCCTGGTTTTGCAGGTTGGGGGTACAGAGGCTCAGGATGGTGATGTCGCCTGCCCAAGACCATACAGCCAGGAGGCCACATGCAACACACCCAGCCTGCCTCGGGGGTGCCTGGCCCGGTCCTGGGCCTGCTCACAGGTGGTTTTGGATGCCCATGGCCCTGCTGTGTTCCACACCGTGCTGTGCCGTACCCAGCGGCATGCCAATGCCGTAGCCCTTGGTGTCGAGGAGTCCCCCGATCTGGGTGAGGTTGCAGTTGAGGCGCCGGTGGTACTCGTTCATGGTGGACTCGAGCAGGAAGGCGTAGCGGGAGTTGAGGACGCGGGCAATGCCCTCTTCTGTGCTCTTGACGAACACGCTGGGCTGCTTCGACTGCATGTAGTTCCACATGCGCTGGTACGTTTGGTACCGTGAATTCTGGGCAGGGGGATCACAAGGGGAAGACGGGAGGGTCTTTCCAGCCGCTTCCTTTCCCCGAGCCCTTCCCATCCTCCAGGAAGTCTCCCTCAACCCAGGAGAATGCAAGGTGATCAAAGGAAGACAGAGCCAAAGGCAGAGGAGAGAGATGAGACGGACAAACTGTCCAGGCCAGGTCCAAGTCATCCCCACAGCCACTGTGCCCACCACCCACCTGGGGGGCCCGGTGAGTGCACCTCCACCTCCTTCCCCTTAACCCTCCAGCCGGTGGCCCCTGCCCAACTCAGGCCTCCTTTAGACCACTAGGACCTCCCTGCCAAGCTTGCTTTCCTTTTCTTTCCTTCCCACCACCCCAAAATACAAAAGATCCAGCACTTTTCACCTTGAAGGGCCTTCCCTTCTCTCTGTCAGCCCATATTCCTGGTCCCGACCCTTCCAGCAGCCTCCTTGATCCCATTTGGCCCATATGACATTGACATTTGATACCACATATGCCTCCCTGCCCTCATTCCCCAGTTCCCTAGCCAGCCAGCTGCGAGCCCCATGACAGCACATGTGTGTTTTCTGCTCCCCAGCCTCCAGGCTGTCACTGACAATCAGTCCCTCTGACCCAGGAGACCCTGCCCAGACCCATCCTGAGCTGCTTTGCATGGCAGGGATCCCAACACCACGCCTGAGAGGTTCTGGTGGCCCCACCTGGAAGAAGGTCATGGTGGAGCCGGCGTGGATGGTGCCATACTCGATGTTGGTCTGATCTGCCAGGTCATCGGCCGACTCCACAGGCACCTCCATGCGCTGCACGGTGAGGAAGGCGGCCAGGTTGGCCGTGTAGGAGGAGATGATGATCAAGGTGAAGGCCCACCTGAAGGGTGGGAGGGGTGAGTCACGGGCTGGAGTCACCCCTGCTGACCTGCCCCCGTGGCCATGCCCCCCATTGGTGGTGCCCCTCCCAAGTGACCCCAGCACCTGGAAGACTCAGTGACTGCTGGATGCAGAAGCGGGGAGTGTGGATTCTGAAGCCAGACTTCCTGGCTGTAAATATTGCATCCGGAGACTTCTACTTCCAGATATAAAAGAGTAAGATGGTCTGGAAATACCCTCCCACCATAAACAGCTAAAGAGCTGGATAGAATGCAGGAAACTTTTTTCTTTTTTTTTTTTTTTTTTTTTGAGACAGATCTTGCTTTGTCAGCCAGGATGGAGTGCAGTGGCACGATCTCAGCTCACTGCAACCTCTACCTTTGGGGTTCAAGTGATTCTCCTGCCTCAGCCTCCCAAGTAGCTGAGATTACAGGTGCCCACCATCACACCCGGCTAATTTTTGTATTTTTAGCAGAGATGGGGTTTCACCATGTTGGCCAGGCTGGTCTCGAACTCCTGATCTCAGGTGATCCACCTGCCTCAGCCTCCCAAAGTGCTGGGATTACAGGTGTGAGCGACCACGCCTGGCCAGGAAACTATTTAAAACATAGGACAAGAGACATCATAGAACTGTGATCCCTGAGAAGAGAAACAAAATGAGTCTTATTGTCCAGGCTGCTTGGCTGGATTTAATTTATAGGAAGGGAAGCCCAAACAGCCCAGCAATCCTGCTGAGTTGCAGAGACGGAGACTGGTGATCAGGCAGGCCAAGATGGCTGGAATTTGGGGGATAGAGTGCCTGAGAAGAGGGAGCTGCAAAGAGAGAGAGGGTTCAGAAACCGGTGGTCCCCTTGAGTCTTTGGCTGAATATCAATCTGTGCATGCATGGGGTGAAACTCTGTGGGGCTGGACAAGAGCAACTTTCAAGGAGAAAACAATTCTTAGAGTTGACACAGGGCTGAGAGTCTTTTGAGCTCCCTGCAGCCAGAGTAGAAAGATTTCATTGAATACATGAGACATTCAGTAGAGACCCAAAAGTGTAACATTCTAGAAATAGGATTAAGTTAGCCCTAGAATAAAGGCAATGCTAAAGCTGCACTAAAAAAGCTTAAAAACAGGCCTAGAAGTATCAAAGTAATTCACAAGTAACCTAACTAGATTCCAGAAAAAGTTTCTAATACTCTGTAAAAAAATATATTCAGCAATGTAAACAATGTCTGTTATGTAATTTTTTTTTTTTTCTTGAGACAGAGTCTCACTCTGTCACCCAGGCTGGAGTGCAGTGGTGTGATCTTGGCCACTCCTGGGTTCAAGTGATTCTCCCGCCTCAGCTTCCTGAGTAGTTGGGATTATAGGCACCTGCCAGCACGCCTGACTAATGTTTGTATTTTTAGTAGAGATGAGGTTTCACCATGTTGGCAGGTTGGCCTTGAACTCCTGACCTCAGGTGACCTGCCCACCTCGCCCACCCAAGGTGCTGGGATTACAGGCATGAGCCACTGTGCCCGGCCTATTACATAATTTTTAAAAAAAATACCAGGTTGGGCACGGTGGCTCACACCTGTAATCCCAGCATTTTAGGAGGCTGAGGTGGGTGGATTGCTTGAGGCCAGGAGTTCAAGGACAACCTGGCCAACATGGCAATACCCCGTCTCTACTAAAAATACAAAAATTAGCTGGGTGTGATAGCACATGCCTGTGATCCCAGCTACTTGGGAGGCTGAGGCATGAGAATCGTTGGAATCCAGGAGGTGGAGGTCGCAGTGAACCGAGATCACCACTGCACTCTGGCCTGGGCAACAAAGCAAGACTCTTGCCTCAAAAAAAAGGACCAGGTAAACAAAGGTGCAGGAAAATGTGACCTATAACCAAGAGAAAAATCACTCAATTGAAACAGACCCAGAATTGACATAGATGATGACAGAATTAGCAGACAAGGACATGAAAACAGCTATTATAAATACATTCAGAATGCTCAAGAGTATAAAGAAAAACATGAACGTAATGAAAGGAACAGAAGACATAAAAAGAAGTGAACAGAACTTTTAGAGAATGATATACACATATCTGAAAGAAAAATTTTACTGAAAGGGATTACACAGATTAGACACTGGCAGCAGAAAAGATGAGGGAATTTGGGCCAGGCACAGTAGCTCATGCCTGTAATCCTAGCACACTGGGAGGCCGAGGCAGGAGGATCACTTGAGGCTGGGACTTTGAGATAAGCCTGGTCAACATAGCCAGACCCTGTCTCTACAGAAAAATAAAAAAATTAGATGGGTGTGGTGGTGCCTGCCTACAGTCCCAGCAACTTGAGAGGCTGAGGTGGGAGGATCACTTGAGGCCAGCAGTTTAAGTCTACACTGAGCCTGGTCATCACTGCACTCTAGTCTGAATGACTAAGTGAGACCTTATCGTTATTTTTAAATTTTATTTATTTATTTATTTTTGAGATAGAGTCTCGCTCTGTCCCAAGCTGAAGCTGGAGTGCAATGGCGCGATCTCGACTCACTGCAACCTCCGCTTCCCGGGTTCAAGTGATTCTCCTGCCTCAGCCTCCTAAATAGCTGGGATTACAGGCACCCGCCACCATGCCCAGCTAATTTTTGTATTTTTTGTAGAGATGGGGTTTTGCCACGTTGGCCAGGCTGAGATCTTATCTTTAAAAAAAAAAAAAAGGCTGGGCGCGGTGGCTCACGCCTGCAATCCCAGCACTTTGGGAGGCCAAGGAGGGAGGATAACCTGAGTTCAGGAGTTTGCGACCAGCCTGACTAACATGGCGAAAACCCTTCTCTACTAGAAATACAAAAATTAGCCAAGTGTGGTGGTGCATGCCTGTAATCCCAGTTACTCAGGAGGCTGAGGCAGGAGAATTGCCTGAACCTGGGAGGTAGAGGTTGCAGTGAGCTCAGATTGTGCCACCGCACTCCAGCCTGGGCAACAGAGTAAGACTTTGTCTCAAAAAAAAAAAAAAGCCAGGCACGGTGGCTCACGCCTGTAATTCTAGCACTTTCGGAGGCCGATGGGGGCGGATTGCCTGAGCTCAGGGGTTCCAGACCAGCCTGACCAACATGGAGAAACCCCATCTCTACTAAAAATACAAAATTAGCCGAGCATGGTGGTGCACGCCTGTAATCCCAGCTACTTGGGAGGCTGAGACAGGACAACTGCTTGATCCCAGGAGGTGGAGGTTGCTGTGAGCTGAGATCACGCCACTGCACTCCAGCCTGGGCAACAAGAGTGGAACTCCATCTCAAAAAAAAAAAAAAAAAGATTAGAGAATTTGAAGACTGCAATAGAATCTATCCAAAATAAAGCACAGAAAGGAAAAAGTGATGAAAATGAGCACAGAGCCTCAATGGCCTGAGAAATAAGTGGCTTTACCTATGTGACTGGAGTTCCAGAAAGAGAGGAGAGAAAGGGATAACCAAAAAAAAGTCTGATGAAGTAATGGCCTACAACTTTTTGAATTTGATGAAAACCATAAACTTGCAGATGTAAGCTCCATAAACCCCAGGTAGGCTAAACACACATATTTATAAAATGCACCAAGACACATTATAATCAATTGCTGAAAACCAGCAATAAAGAGAAACATCTTAAAAGCAGCTAGAAGGGGGGAAACATATTACATTCAGAGAATCAAAGATAACAGTGCCAGTCGACTTCTTGTCAGAGAGTGTACAAGCCCAAAGACGATGCAACATGCTGAAAGAAAAATCAAAACAAACTGTCAACCTAGAATTCCACAGCAGGCAAAAATATCCCTCAAAGAAGACACACTAACACATTTTTCATACAAAACCAAAGCTGGGAGAATTAATTGCCAGCAGACCCGCACAGCAAGAAATATTAAAGGAAGTTCTGCAGGTAAAAGAAACACAACACCAGATAGAAACGTGGATGTACCAGAAGGGGTGAAGGGCACCCTCTTCAAATGGTAGATTTGCGGGTAAATATAAAAGATATATTCCTCACTTTCAAATTTCCTTACGAAGCATTTAGTGGTTTTGTTTTGTTTTTGAGACAGGGTCCTGCTCTGGGGTGGAGAGGCGTGAACACAGCTCACTGCAGCCTCAACCTCCTGGACCCAAGCAATTCTCCCACCTCAGCCTCCCACGGAGCTGGGACCACAGGCATGCATCACCATGCCTGGCTAATGTTTCTTAGTTTTTGTAGAGATGAGGTCTCGCTATGTTGGCCAGGCTGGTGTTGGACGCCTGGGTTCAAGGAATCCTCCAGCCTCGGCCTCCCAAAGTGTTGGGATTACAGGCGTGAGCACCACACCCAGCTGCATTTACTATCTAACACACACACACACACACACACACACACACACACACACACACCCCTAATGTATTGTGGGGTTCATAAGATATGCAGAGCTCAAAGGACGGGAGGGTGAGAGGAACATATCATGTTGTCAAGGTCTTATATCTTACGTGAAATGGTATAATGTTACTTGAAAGTATTTTGTGGCTGGGCGCGGTGGTTCACGCCTGTAATCCCAGCACTTTGGGAGGCCGAGGCAGGAGGATCACGAGGTCAGGAGATCGAGACCATCCTGGCTAACATGGTGAAACCCCGTTTCTACTAAAAATACAAAAAAATTAGCCAGGCGTGGTAGCGGGCGCCTGTAGTCCCAGCTACTCGGGAGGCTGAGGCAGACGAATGGCATGAACCCGGGAGGCGGAGCTTGCAGTGAGCCGAGATCGCGCCACTGCACTCCAGCCTGGGCGACAGAGCGAGACTCCATCTCAAAAAAAAAAAAAAGTATTTTGTAATAAATTAAAGATCCATATTGCAAACCCAGAAAACCACTAAGAAAAATAAAACAAAGAAGTACAGTTAACAAGTCAAGAGTAGAGATAAGCAGAATCTTGAAAATCCCAACAGGCCAGGCACAGTGGCTCACGCTGTAATTCCATCACTTTGGGAGGCCAAGGTGGGCAAATTGCTTGAGCTCAGGAGTTTGAGACCAGCCTGGGCAATGAAGTGAGATCCCGTCTCTACAAAAAATTTAAAAAATTAGCTGGGCATGGTAGAGCGCACCTATGGTCCTAGCTACACAGGAGGCTGAGGCAGGAGGATGGCTTGAGCCCAGGAGTCGTGTTCGTGCCACTGCACTCCAGCGTGGGTGACAGAGTGAGACCCTGTCTCAAAAAGAAAAGAAAAGAAAAGTCCCAGTAAACCCCCTAAAGGTAGAAAAAGAGGAAAAGGGGAACAAAGAACAGATGGGACAAATAGCAGGTTGGTAGATTTAAACCTAACCATATCAGTAATTACATTAAGGGTAAGTGGTTTGAACCAGCGGCTGGCTAACTATGGCCCACAGGCCAAATCTGACCTGCTGTCTATTTTTGTACAGCCCCATAAGCTAAGAATGGCTTTTACATATACATATATGTATATGTATATATACATGTATGTGTATGTATGTATGTATGTATGTATTTATTTGGAGACAGAGTCTCTCTCTGTTGCCCAGGTTGGAGTGCAGTGGCACAATCTCAGCTCACTGCAACCTCTGCCTCCCAGGTTCAAGCAATTCTCCTGCCTCAGCCTCCCGAGTAGCTGGAACTAAAGGCGCACACCGCCATGCCTGGCTAATTTTTTGTATTTTAGTAGAGACGGGGTTTCACCTTGTTGCCCAGGTAGGTCTAGAACCCCTGAACTCAGGCAATCCGCCCGCATCGGCCTCCCAAAGTGCTAGGATTACAGGCGTGAGCCACCACGCCCGGCCGGTTTTCACATTTTTAAATGGTTAAAATGAAATCAGAAGAACAGGCTGGGCGCAGTGGTTCACACCTATAATCCGAGCACTTTGGGAGTCCAAGGTGGGTGGATCGCTTGAGCCCAGGAATTGAGACTAGCCTGGGCAACATGGTGAAACCCTACCTCTACAAAAAGTTAGCCAGACTTGGTGGCACGTGCCTGTGGTTCCAGCTACTCAAGAGGCTGAGGTGGGAGGATTCCTTAAGCCTGGGAGGTTGAGGCTGCAGTGAGCCAAGATTGTACCACTGTACTCCAGCCTGGGCAACAGAGTGAGATATTGCCTCAAAAAAAAAAAAAGGAATATTTTATGACACATGACTTATATAAAATTCAAATTTCAGTGTCAGTATCCATAAATAAAGTTTTATTGGAACACAGCCACACTCATTCATTTAATGTATCATCTACAACAGCTTCTATACTACAATGGAAAATTGAGTAGCTGGAACAAAGACCATATGATCAACAAAGTCCAAAATATTTACTTAGGGCCAGAGCAGTGGCTCATGCCTGTAATCGCAGCACTTTGGGAGGCTGAGGCAGGAAGATCGCTTGAGGCCAGGAGTTCAAGACCAGCCTGGGCAACAAAGTAAGAACTCTCTACAAAAAAAAAAAAAATGAAAATAATAAAAAATTAGCCAGGCATGTAGTCCTAGCTACTCAGTAGGCGGAGGCAGGAAGATCCCTTGAGCCCAGGAGTTTGAGGCTGTAGGGAGCTATAAACACACAGCACTCCAGCCTAGAGACAGAGCAAGATCCTGTCTTTAAAAAAATAAAAATAAAGATAAAGATTTAAAAACATCTTTTTTTTTCTTTTCTTTTTTTTTTTTTTTTTTTTGAGACGGAGTCTTGCTCTGTCGCCCAGGCTGGAATGCAGTGGGGCGATCTCGGCTCACTGCAAGCTCCGCCTCCCAGGTTCGCGCCATTCTCCTGCCTCAGCCTCCGGAGTAGCTGGGACTACAGGCACCCGCCACCGCGCCCGGCTAATTTTTTGTATCTTTTAGTAGAGACAGGGTTTCACTGTGTTAGCCAGGACGGTCTCGATCCTCTGACCTCGTGATCCGCCCGCCTCGGCCTCCCAAAGTGCTGGGCTTACAGGCGTGAGCCACCGCGCCCGGCCTAAAAACATCTTTACTTAGAGAAAATATAAATGTTTGAGGTGATGGATTTCCCAATTACCCTGATCCCAGCATTTCAGGATGCTGAGGTGGGAGGACTGCTTGAGCCCAAGAGTTTGAGACCAGCCTGGGCAACACAGTGAGACTTCGTCTCTACCAAAAATAAAAAAATTTAGCCGGGTGTGGCGTCGCACACCTGTGATCCCAGATACACAGGAGGCTAAAGTGGGAGGTTCACTTGAGCCTGGGAGGTTGAGGCTGCAGTGACCCGTGATCACACTACTGCACTCCAGTCTGAGTGACAGAACAAGACTCCATCTCAAAAAAAAAAAAAAATCACCTGTACTCCCAAAAATATGTACAACTATTACATATAAATAAAATTTAAAAGAAAAATTACTGGCCAGACACGGTGGCTCACACCTGTAATCCCAGCACTTTGGGAGTCTGAGGCGGGTGGATTGCCTGAGCTCCAGAGTTCAAGACCAGCCTGGGCAACATGGTGAAACCCCATCTCTACTAAAATACAAAAAATTAGCCAGGCGTGCTGGCGTGCGCTTGTAGTCCCAGCTACTTGGGAGGCTGAGGCAGGAGAATTGCTTGAACCTGGGAGGCAGAGGTTGCAGTGAGCTGAGATTGTGCTGCTGCACCACTGCACTCCAGCCTAGGCAACAGGTCAAAACTCCATCTCAAAAAAAAAAAAAATTTTACTATCTGGCCCAATGCAGAAAAAATTGGCCAAACCTTGCTCCAAGGCCTAAGTATACACTGTTTATAAGAAACACACTTGGGGCTGGGCATGGTGGCTCATGCCTGTAATCCCAGCACTTTGGGAGGCAGAGGCAGGTGGATCACTTGAGGTCAGGAGTTTGAGACCAGCCTTGCCAACATGGTGAAACCCTGCCTCTACTAAAAATATAAAAATTAGCTGGGTGTGGTGGCATGAACCTGTAGTCCCAGCTGCTTGGGAGGCTGAGGCAGGAGAACCACCTGAACCCAGGAGGTGGAGGTTGCAGTGAGCTGAGATCACACCATTGCACTCCCCAATACTCACCACACACTTGGTCAGGTGTGGTGGCTCATAGCTGTAATCCCAGCACTTTGGGAGGCCAAGATGGGAGAATCACTTGAGCCCAGGAGTTGGAGACCTGCCTGGGCAACAAAGTGAGACCCTATCTCTATTTAAAAGAAAAGAAAAGGAATGCTCTTTAAATATAATAATCTAGATGGGTCGAGAGTAAAAGAATGGGGAAAAGATATGCTATGCAAACATTAAGCCTCAGAAAGCCAGAGTGCCTATATTAGTATCAAAAAATGTTAACTTCAGAACACAGAATGTTACCAGGAACAAGGAGAGACATTATATAATGACACGGGTCAATTCACCTAGAGGACATAAGAGTCCTAAACATTTGTGCGCCTAATTACAAAGCTTCAACATGCATGAGGCAAAAATGGATAGAATTGAAGAGAAACGGATAAATTTCCTGCAATTACAGGGTGAGATTTCAAAACTCCTCTCAATAATTGATGGAACAAGTAGAAAATCAGTAAGGATAGAGAAGACTTGAATAACATGATCAACCTACTGGCCCCAATGGACCCTTATAGAACACTGCACCCACCAACAGCAGAAACACATTCAATGCAACTCCACATAGAACATTTACCAGGACAGACCATATGCTGAGCTCTAAAGCAAGTCTCAATAAATTTAAAAGGATTAAAGTCCTCTAGAGAATGTTCTCTGACCACGATGGAGCTAAATTAGAAATCAATCATAGAAAGATCTCTGGAAAATCCCCAAATCCTGTCTTCTCCATCAATGCCTTGCTGCGTGACCTTGGAAGTGTGCTGCAGTTTCCTCACCTGTGAAGTTAGTACAATTGTAGGCCCTTCCTCACTGGGTTTTGTGAAGAGTGACTGAGTTCATCCGGCACACAGCAAGTGCTATGCAAGTGTTTTCTCTCATTGTCTTGGTGACACAGGACCGACCCGGGAGAATAGGCTCCCACCAGCCTGGCTGCAGGACCCCAGAGCAACCACTTGTCTTACCGTGGCCCCCTCTGTCCTCCCTCCTGGCAAGTAAGAATGGCCAGGGTCCCTGTAGACCATATAGATCTGAGGGGCCTGAAGGCAGAGGAGATGCTGAAAAGGGCCTCCCAGACCTCCCACCCTCACATTCCCAGCACGTAATAATGAAAACAGCAGCTGTCCTCCACAGAACACATGTGCAAAGCTATGCTAGGCACTGGGATGGGGATGGAGTGAGGGCTTGATAGAGAGACATGAATTAAACAGCCTCCTGAAAAATAAAACCAAAACCCCAAGACACAAAGACCCAGGGACTGACTCAACCTCTCCAGAAACCAAGTCTCTCCAAACCCATCTTACAGGTCAATGCTGCCATTCATGCAAAACAAAATTATTTGGCCAGGCACAGTGGCTCACGCCTGTATCCCAGCACTTTGGAAGGCCGAGGTGGGTGGATCATCTGAGGTCAGGAGTTCAAGACCAGCCTGGCCAACATGATGAAACCCCGTCTCTACTAAAAATACAAAAAATTAGCCAGACATGGTGGCTGGCACCTGTAATCCCAGCTACTCGGGAGGCTGAGCCAGGAGAATCGCTTGAACCCGGAAGGTGGAGGTTGCAGTGAGCCGAGATCGTGCCACTGCACTCTAGCCTGGGCAACAAGAGCAAAACTCCATCTCAAAAATAAAAAAATAAAAACAAAACAACAACAACAAAAATTACTCAGTGCCTGGTACACACAGGGCACCCTCTGGCCCCTGAGGACACAGTGTGGATGACTGGTGGTGGTGATGGGGCCACTCACTAAGGTAGCAGAGGGAACACAGACTGGGAGTCAGATTTGGGAGTAAAGACATGAGGTCTGTTTTGCACAAGGTGAGTTTGGAGATGCCTGTTGGGCTCCCAAGAGGAGCAATCCCTGGGGGCTGGACACATGGAGGGGTCTAGAGATGACTTCGGAAGTGTTAGTATGCGCATAGCATGGGAAGTCCAGCAGCAGGTGAGATGGCCCCTGACAAGGTGTATGGAACAGTGGTCTCTGGCAGGGAGGGCACCCTGGGAGGTGTTTGGTAAAGTGTGGGCCGCTGGTGCTCAGCGTAGGACAGCTGGATAATTCGAGGCCTGGTCTGAACAACGGGGAATACCTGTTCTGTGATTATCTGAGCCTAACTCCTTGGTACATTAAAAACCCAAGTATTTTTTTTTTGCATGATTATAATATAAACCAAAATCTCCAGAAATGCACCTCTTGTTTTAATCAAGGGATGACTGGATGTTGTTTTGTTTGGAACTTTGCTGAGAGCTGCTCACCGTTGGGGGAAATCATCTGTCTCTGACAGCAACTCCACTCGAACTCAAGACCCAAGTCAAGACCCTTGCACCAGCTGCATTAGCAAATCATCACGTTCACAGTGACTTGTATTTGCACAAACATACTCATTTGTCAACTATTTCGATGTGTCAGATATCAAGTGGCAACATAATTCTGTTAAATGATCTTACTTCTCATCATGCCACTTACTCATTCTAAGCAGGCGCCGACTGTCGCATTCTGTCTTCTGGCATAGCCACACCCAGGCATTTGTGTATTGCCATAATATTATTTTATTGGAAGTCACTTCCCTGCTTTTTCCCCTTCATATTGCAATTATGGCGTTAAATTGATTTTTTACAAATTATGTGTGTAGGAAGATATATTACCCTTGAATTTCAGCTCAGTGTGGAAAAGGACATATTAAAAAATATTTGTTATAAAAAGAGGGTGTTGGGTCTGCAAGCACTGAAAACTCACTAGTGTGAGTGAGAAGCCCCATTTGAGGGGTGGCAAAGGCAAAAGGAACCCACAGCAAATGAAACAGGACCAGAGAGGTTGGAGGAAACCAGGAGGACACAGAGCCTAGAGGCATGGATAAGGGGTCGCATGTGCCCCTGGTGCAGCTGGGGTTGGGGGAAGGCAGGCAAAGCCAAGCTACTGGCTAGATCTGAGGTTTTGTGGTTTTCTGGCCAGGAGGGCGTGAGGAAAGGAGGACCTAGGGAAAAGTTGAGGACAATGGCTGCAGAGACAGCCTAGGAGCCACCTGGAGATGGACAAGTGAAAGCAGGAAGGGCTCAGAGAATGGAAACAGGGAGGTCAGAGGACTCATCGCACCAAGTGACCAAGGGAGAGTTGGGAGGGATGGGGGCCATGGTCAGAGTGAAACCTTAGAAATATTGACTCCCGGCCGGGCTTGGTGGCTCACGCCTGTAATCCCTGCACTTTGGGAGGCCAAGGCGGGTGGATCACGAAGTCAGGAGATCGAGACCACCCTGGCTAACACGGTGAAACCCCATCTCTACTAAAAAAAAAAAAAAAAAAAAAAAAAATCAGCCAGGCATGGTGTTGGGCTACTCGGGAAGCTGAGGCAGGAGAATGGTGTGGACCCGGGAGGTGGAGCTTGCAGTGAGCCGGGATCGCACCACCACACTCCACGCTGGGCGACAGAGCGAGACTCTGTCTCAAAAAAACAAAAAAAAATAAAAGAAAAGAAATAAAGAAATGTTGCTTCTCAGCCAGGTGCCGTGGCTCACACCTGTAATCCCAGCACTTTGAGAGGCCGACCCAGGTGAGTGGATCACTTGAGGTCAGGAGTTAGAGATCATCCTGGCCAACATGGCAACACCCCATCTTTACTAAAAATACAAAAATTAGTGAAGCAAGGTGGTGCACGCCTGTAATCCCAGCTACTTGGGAGGCTGTGGCAGGAGAATCACTTGATCCCGGGAAGTGGAGATTGCAGTGAGCTGAGATCGTGCCACAGCACTCCAGCCTGAGCAACAAAGCAAGACTCTGTCTCAAAAAAAAGGGGGGGGGGGGAGGAAAAGAAACGTTAACTCCTGAGGCAGAGCTGTCCTGAATAGTGACAAGCCCTCAGGTGTGGCTGCAGGAGGCTGTGGGCTGAGGGGGCCCTGGAGAGGAGGGGCCCAGGTAGTGGGCTGTGGCCAGGCTGCTGCAGATCAGCTACCAGGCAAGTCCTCGAGGGTGATGGCACCAAATCTCACCCCCTACACTGGACCCTGAGTCCCACGAGGGCGGGGACTGGCCTGCTGAATCATGGTGCTACGTCACATCTGAAGATTCTCAAACATCTGCTGAATGAGTTAATGTGTGGGAGGACTTTGGGTGCAGAAGAGAGTGGGCCCCAGGGCCAAAGGCTCCGATGAGGGAGGGAACATGAGTGGGGGCTGTCTGGGTGACAGCGATGGGAAGGGGCAGAAAACAGCTGGCTAGAGAGTGTGACTCTCAGGAACAGGGCCCCTGGCTGGGCGGCAGAAACAGTGGCCAGCAGAGATGAGGGCACTGGTCTCCCCCAACCCTCCTGTGAGGACGCCACTAGATTTGTCATGGCAGGTCTCCTGGGCGCCCTCCCAGCACCTCACACACCTGGCCCTCTCCCTCTGTCTAAAATGCTCCTCCCTCTCCTTGGCATGGACGACTCTGTTTCTGCCTTTAGGACTCAACCTAGTTCACCTCCTCAGGGGACCCTTCTCTGACTGCCCCCATGCTCTACTGTTCTCTTACTGTATCCTGTTTGGTTCCTCAATAGCACATTTTATGTGCATCTGCAACATCATTATATGGAAAATATTAGTACATTTCACTTGGACTGTGTGGCCGGCAGAATAGGCCCCGCCCACCAGCACCAAAGAAGTCTCTATCCTAATCCCCAGAACACATGAAGATGTGACCTTACTCAGCAAAATAGACTTTGCAGCTGTGATTAAGTTAAGGATCTGGATATGGGGGGATTACTCTGGATTATCCAGGAAGGCCCAAAGGAATCACAAGGGTCCTTATGAGTGGAAGAAGGAAGTTAGAGAGAGAGATTTGTGGATCCTATGCTGCTGGTTCTGAAGATGGAGGAAGGGGCCACAAACCAAGGAATGCAAGTGGCTTCTAAATGCTGGAAAAGGTAAGGAAACAGATTCTCCCCCTGGAGCCTCCAGAAGGAACTAGCCCTGCCAGGAACTTGATTTTACGCCATTGAGATCTATTTCAGACTTCTGACCTCCAGAACTATAGGAGAATGTGTATTGTTTTAAGCCACCAAATTTGTGGTAATTTTTTGCAGTAGCAATAGGAAACAAACAGAGCTTTCATTGGGTTTTTTTGGGGGTTCTTTTTTTTTTTTTTTCATTTGAGACAGTCTCACTCTGTCATCCAGGCTGGAGTGCCGTGGCACGATCACAGCTCACTGCAGCCTCAACATCCCAGGCTCAAACAATCCTCTACAGGGGTATAATTTGAAATGATACCCATCCAAAACCATTTTAAAAAGCCATCAAGACTCGCAAGTGTCCAAGCCAGTGGACCAAGTGAATTGCTAATGCCTGCCATACCACAGTTAGTTCTACTTAGTTAGGAGAAGGGAAAAACCTGCCACCTATTAAGGTTAGTCTTGAATTGAAAAAGGCACAAATTAAATAATATCTTTGGGACCTATTCTTTGAATAAAATAGGATGTCCAGTGTTGATTTATCTGTTTACTTGTTTATTCTCAGCTCCTCTGCCTCTCCAGGGCAGGAATGGGGCTGATTCCTCACCTGAGTGCCTGGCACATGGACAGGCTCAACAGGCATCTGTGAAATTGTTAGAGGCGTGTGAACCAGAGCAACTCCATCTTGAATAGGAGCTGGGTAAAATGAGGCTGAAACCTACTGGGCTGCATTCCCAGACGTTTAAGGCATTCTAAGTCACAGGATGAGATAGGAGGTTGGCACAAGATACAGGTCATAAAGACCTTGCTGATAAAAGGGGTTGCAGTAAAGAAGCCAGCTAAAACCCACCAAAACTAAGACGGCCACAAGAGTGACCTCCAGTCATCCTCACTGCTACACTCCCACCAGCGCCATGACAGTTTACAAATGCCATGGCAACGTCAGGAAGTTAACCTATATGGTCTAAAAGGGGGAGGCATGAATAATCCACCCCTTGTTTAGCATGTCATCAAGAAATAACCATAAAAATGGGCAACCAGCAGCCCTCAGGGCTGCTCTGTCTTTGGAGTAGTCATTCTTTTATTTATTTATTTATTTATTGAGACAGAGTCTTGCTCTGTTGCCCAGGCTGGAGTGCAGTGGGGAGTTCTCAGCTCACTACAACCTCCGCCTCCTGAGTTCAAGCAATTGGAGTAGCCATTCTTTTATTCCTTAGCAGCCTCACTGAATCCCCACAACCCTGAGACATGGGCATCTTTCTCCCCATCTTTCAGGGAAGGTCACTGAGGCAAAGGGAGGGTTGCGGTCTGGCCAAGCTCACATAGCCAGTAAGCGGCAGAGCTGGAGCTCAGCTCTCCCCACCCCATTCCTCGTCACACAGCTCTGCAAGGGAAAATGGGGAATCAAATCTTCCAGGAGATGCCACAGCCCCAACCCCATCCAGGCCTCAGATGGGTCCCTCCCCCGCCCCGGGCAGAGGCAGATAGAAAGCTTCTCACCAGACTCCGCTGACACAGCGCGTGGACAGCGCCCGGGGCATGATCTCCGAGCCCTGCTGCATGAAGCCCCCCACGGGAAACCACAGGCTGTTGCCCAGCGTGTACTGGTTCTCCAGGATGTGGGGGCGTGCCCGCAGGCACGGGTGCGGGTTATACCACTCATAGGGGCTCAGCCTGTGGAGAGACGTGCAGCGTGTGGATGCGGCCCAGAGCCCAGGTGGGGAGGAAAAGGAAAGAAGCAAAGGAAAGTCACAGTGATCAGAAGAAAGGGGGAGAGATGGAAAAAGGAGCAAGATGGACAGAAGCACACAGAGAAAAGGCAGAGAGAGATGCACAGAGATGGAGACAGAAGAGGCAGAGAGAGACACAGAGATACACAGAGAGAAATAGAGAAGGGAGGAGGCAAAAAAGGGAGAGGCGGGAAGGGGAGAGACCTGAACAGAGAACCACAGAGCACAGTCAGAGCCACAAGGGGAAGAATGAGACTCAGACACAGGGCACAAAACTGAGAAAGGAGGGCACAGGGAATCCGAGGCCCCAAAGGGGAGGCCAAGGACAGTTCCGAGAGAGAAGAGGCAGGTCGGTCCCAGAGGCCTCGGCTCGTGCCTCCTCCAGCCCCTTCCTTCCCAGTAGGCAGTGGACTCACCTGGCAGCCAGAAACAGGACGCAGCTGACAGCCAGGTAGGCAAGAAGCATGAAGAGCCACACAGCAGGGGAGAAGGGGTCCAGGAAGGAGAAGTAGCCAGGCTTGCGGCCCTGTGGGGAGAGGGAATGAGACCCGGAGCCACCCCTGGCCTGAGCCTCACACCCAGCCCCTGCCCTACCAGGGACCTGGGAGCCTGACCGGCCCATCTGAGGTCCTGGGGCTGTCTGGCTCCCACTCGCAGGCCCTGAGCCTCCATGCCAGGAAAGCAGCCCATGGTCTCCAGGGGAACCATACCATGTGCACTCGGTAGAGGATGCTGATCCCCAGGGTCATAAAGGGCTTGGAAAAGTCGATGACCTTCTCCCGCTCAGCTGTGATGGTGAAGGCGGCCACAGCCAGGTCTGCCTTCTGCTGGAGGGGAAGCCGGGCAGGGGTGGAGGGGGACAGAGGGGAAGACAGAAGTGGACAGTTAGAGAGAAATGCACGGAGAGTGAGCAACTGAGGGAGGCGAGAGAGAGAGAGGTAGGGAGGGGGAGGGGCCAGGAGCATGGACTGACTCCAGGAGCCCACCTTGGGCCTGAAATCGGACCCTCATCGCATGTCCATCCTCATCATCTCACGTCTCCAGACACACTGACTCCGTCCCCTAGGCCTCAACTGTGTCCCAGCATCAAGGGCTGGGGATGGAGGGGTTCCCCAAACTCCAATTCAAGCAGCAACTTCTCCCTAGGGCCATAAAAGAGCCAAGGTCCTGAAGGGGCTGAGACTGACAGCACTCGAGATAATACAGGCCCGGACAGAACACAGAGCAGGGAGAGAGGAGGCAGGGCCCAGAAATGACCCCGGGTGGGGAGGAAGGGTGCAGGTCAGCATGTGCCCACAGCCAGTGGAGACATAACTCAGGCCCCGGCCCAGTGTATAGTCAGGGAGATAGGGCACAAGCCCCAAACAGCATCCTGGTCAGGAGACGACACTGGTACCAAAGCACAACCCTGGATGAAGGAGGGATGGCCCAGGCCCAGAACTTCAGCTGGAATCAGAAATAGATGGCACAGGACCCAGATACAAACCCAAGGTTGGTGAGAGATGGCACAGGCACAAATGATAACCACGAGGTAGAGAGAGGTGGCACAGGCTGAAAACAAAATCCTCAGTCAAAGAGAGAGCAGACAGGCCCACCGTGAAATCCAGGGTCGGGGAGAAAGGACACAGACCCCAAAGATGACCCCAAGCAGAGAGGGAGATGGCGCAGGCTAAACAGCTAAAGCCGGGTACGGGAGAGATGGCACCAGCCTCGATAAAACCGAGGAGCAGAGTGAGACAGCACAGCCCTGAAGCATCATCCAGAGGCGGCAGTGTGGCAGGGGCCCAGAATGTGGATTCGGAGAATCTCTCTGGGAATTCCTGGGTGTTGAGCATAGGGAGCTTCCATCCCCTTTGTTGTACACTTGCCACTTTTATGACTAATACGTGAATTGTCGTGGAAATCATCACAGCTAATACAGGACTCCAATTATTTTAAGCACCCACTGGGGGTCTGTCCTAGCAAGGCCCTGCATGGTGGCCACATCCTCATTTCAGAGAGGAGGAAGCAATGGCCTTTCAGGTGGGCTCCGGTCCTGGGGCCAGGAGCTCAAGACCCCACTTCCTCCTGAAAGCCTAAGGGCCCCCATCCTTTGTTCCCACACTGGCCTTCTCCTCACTCATTCCTGGGGCCATGCCTCGGGCCAGACACCTGCCTCTTGCTGGGCTGGGCAAGGACAGCGGCTCTGCTCCCGAAACACTCCTCAGATCTGTCTATTTCTCTACAACTCCACCATCCGGGCCTGGGCCACTGGTATCTCACTCCTGACTACAGCACTGGCCGCCTCATCGGCGCCCCCTGCCGCCACTCATAACCTCCCAGTCCATTCCTCACATATAAGCCAAGAGGACAGTCTCCTGTTTAAAACCTGCCATGGCTTCCCCCAGCACCTAAGACAAAACCTTCTCATGGCCAAGAGGCCCTGGCGACCTAGGGCTCAGCTGCCCTGCCAGCCTCCCCTCATATCTTCTGTCTTGCCAGCTGTGCTCCAGCCATGATGGCCCGTTCTTTCCTCAATGCAGCAGGCTCATGCCCGCCTCAGAGCCTTTGCACATGCTCTCCCCCAAGCTCTTCTTCCCCGTTCCAGGCTCCCATCACACCCACCCCTTCAGCCCTCCCCAAAGCAGCCTCCAGACCCCACCTCACTCCCACTCTAGGGTCTCTCTCACATTCCCCATTGGCCCTTTTTTTTTTTTTTTTTTTTTTGAGATGGAGTCTCACTCTGTCACCCAGGCTGGAGTGCACTGGTGCAATCTCAGGTCACTGCAACTTCTGCCTCCTGGGTTCAAGCAATTCTCCTGCCTCAGCCTCCCGAGTAGCTGGGATTACAGGGGCATGCCACCATGCCCTGCTGATTTTTGTATTTTTTGTAGAGACGGGGTTTCACCATATTGGTTAGGCTGGTCTTGAACTCCTGACCTCAGGTGACCTGCCCACCTCAGCCTCCCAAAGTGTTGGGATTACAGGCGTGAGCCACCGCGCCTGGCCCCATTGCCCTGTTCTTAGCACGACTGGAGATGGCCTTGCTCAGGTGCTTGGTAATAGGCTGTCTTCACTCCATACAGGTTCCTTGCCTGTCTGGCTCAGTGAGGCAGCCCAGAGCCCGCAGAGAGCAGGTTCCCAACAGATCCTGCTCGGGTTTGACCGAGTACAGCCTCTCTGACTGGCATTCCAGGCAGCCGACGGCTCCCCCACCGCATTCCTGGGCCACTCGCCACCCCTCTCTCTCGTGCCAGCTTCTTTCTGGCTACGCCTGAGGCGCCTGTCCACTCTGTAGAGCTGGATCCCATCCATCCCTCCAGGGCTCCTCATACCTTCACTCCTCTGGGAAGCCATTCATGGACCCCCACTCCCTGGACACCACTTGATCTCAACAACTTGCTCAATTTGGAAAATATCTGTCTCTTCTCTGCCTCTGCTGCTAAACCACAGGCGTTTCAGAAGCAAGGCCAGCTGGACATGTCATGTGTTTCTGGCACTGCTCAGGGGCCAGCTTAGAGCAGGATCTGCTGTGTCTCATGTCCCATCCTCCTCCGCTGAAACCCAGGAATGTTGCTGCTTCCTCTGGGGCCCTCCCAGATGCAGAGACCTCTTCTTCCCTGGTGCCACAATGAAACCTCACGCAGTCAGACGCTTGCATGCACACAGCACTTACCCCATGCAGCCACTGTCCCAGGGTTTTCCCCAGAGTAGACTGTTTGGTCCCCAGAGCAACCCAATGCAGAGGGACCTCCATTTCTACCATTCTATGCATGAGGAAACTGAGGCACAGAGACTATGCCTCTTGCCACAGTTGACCCTTGGATTCGGAACCACTCCCCTCCTAGGGGCTTTATCTGCCTGCTGCCCTGGTCGCTCCATGGCTGGGGGTGTCTGAGGTCTGGCCCAGGTGAGTGACTCCTCCCTGGATCCCAGGGAGTTCAAGAAATGAGGGCTGACTGATGGGAGGAGTCAGTGAGTCCTTGAACCTCTGGCCAATATGGCGGCGGCGACAGCCTCCACCTCTCCCTGACACTGCTCCACATCCAGTCTTCCAGCCAGCACCATCCCAGACAGAAACATGGGGGTTGTCCTGTACACAGCCTCTCCCTCACCCCTCACTGCATCCATCCTCAAGCCTCCTGATTTTGACCCCTAAACACCTCCGGAACGGAGTCACTGCCCTCTGCCTCCACTGCCCATACCCGCCCAGGCCACCATCTCTGACTGAAGAGCTGGTCTCTGCCTCCCAGGACACACAGCCTGCAGCCCCAGAGATACCAACATATGACAGTCTGGTCACACTATTTCCCTGCTTAGATTCTGCAATGGGCTGGGCACAGTGGCTTATGCCTGTTAACCCAGCACTTTGAGAGGCCGTCAGGAGGATTGCTTGAGCCAAAAGTTCAAGATCAGCCAGGGTAATGTAGCAAGACCCCATCTCTACTAAAACTAAAAATAAATAAATAAATTCTGCAATGACTCTGCTTGTTTGTATTTTTCTTTTTAGAGACAGTGTCTTGCTTTGTTAACTAGGCTGGAACGCAGTGGTGCAATCATAAGTCACTGCAGCCTTGAACTCCTCAAGTGATCCTCCCACCTCAGCCTCCTGAGTAGCTGGGACCACAGGTGCGAGCCACTACGCCTGACTAATTTTGTTTATTTCTTAGAAAGACCAGGGTCTGGCTATGTTCCCCAGGCTGGTCTCAAACTGCTGGGCTCAAGTGATCCTCCTGCCTCAGCCTCCCAAAGTGCTTGGATTACAGGCATGAGACACAGCGCCTTGTTCTTTTTATTATTATTATTATTTTTAGACCAAGTCTTGCTCTGTAGCTCAACCTCTGCCTCCTGGGTTTCAGCAATTCTCCTGCCTCAGTCTCCCAAGTAGCTGGGACTACAGGCAGATGCCACCACACCTGTCTAATATTTTATTTTTAGTAGAGATGGGGTTTCACCACGTTGGCCAGGTTGATCTCGAACTCCTGACCTCATGTAATCCGCCTGCCTCAGCCTCCCAAAGTGCTGGGATTACAGGCATGAGCCACCGCACCCGGCCCTATTTATTATTATTATTATTATCATTATTTTTGGAGACGGAGTCTCACTTGTCACCCAGGCTGGAATGCAGTGGTGCAATCATGGCTCAGTGCAACCTCCACCTCCCGGGCTCAAGCAATTATCCTGCCTCAGCCTCCCGAGTAGCTGGGATTACAGGTGAATGCCACCATGCCCGGCTAATTTTTGTATTTTAGTAGAGACGGGGTTTCGCCATGTTGCCCAGGCTGGTCTTGAACTCCTGACCTCAGGTGATCCACCTGCCTCAGCCTCCCAAAGTGCTGGGATTACAGACATGAGCCACCGCACCCAGCCACCTTGTTCTTAAACTGTCATCCAAATGCCTCACCCGGCCCAATGAGGCCCTGACTACACCTATCACCTCAATAAGACTATGTGCCACGCCTGTTCCCCTTATGAGACCCTGTCTTACACCTGGCCCCAAAACGTCCTGCACCATCCAACCCCCACAGCCTCACCCCCTACCATCTTGCCCTGTGTCCCACATTGCAGCCACACTGCCCTTTCCATTTGTTCATTCTTTCATTTATTTACCTGCCTGACAAATATTTGTATAGCGCCCTCCACTAGCCCAGCACAATTCTAGCTTTGGGGATATGGCGGTGAATAGAAACATACAACGTCAGGTAGTGACAAGTGCTGTGATGAAAAATCAAGCAGGCAGCAAGAGAGAGACTGGAGGGAGATGCTGTTTTGGATCTGCTCCCCACTGTTGCAAGGGGGGTCTTATTTGAATAGCAACATGAAGGAAGTACAGAAAAGGCAGGAGAAAACCTAGGAGGAAGGTTCCAGGCTGACTGATCAGCGGGTTCAGTCCCTGAGGTGGGAAGAGACTTGCAGCATCCAGCAAGGCTGGAGCAGAATAGGAGGGCCTGGGAAGGCAGCAGAGTGGGGCCAAGAGCCTGGCAGGGCCTTGCGGGCCACAGTAAGGTAACTGGATTCTGCACCTTGGGCAATGGAGGACATTGCATGAGGATGTCATATAGGAAGGTGTGAACAGAGGGTGACATTATCAGACCACAGGCACAAGAGTAGATGTGGGAACCAGGGAGCCAACTGCAGATGCCCATCACAGTGCTGGGGGCAGGACTGAGTGGCAGCACTGGTGGTGGAGAGAGACAGTGAGATTTGGGTCTCATCTGAAGGTGTGATGGAAGGATCCTAAATGCTGCAAGTTCTTCCTAGGCTCCTCCCAGAGCCTTTGGAGCCCCCTTCCCTCCTCCTACTCACTTTTCATTTCTAAAAGAAAGGCTTATTTATTTGTTTTTGTTTTTGAGACAGGGTTTTGCTCTGTCACCCAGGCTGGAGTTCAGTGGTGTGAAAATGGCTCACTGCAGCCTCAAACTCTTGGGCTCAAGCGATTCTCCTATACCTCAACCTCCTGAGTAGCTGGGACTACAGGTGTGTGCCACCTCGCCTGGCTAATTTTTTCATTTTTTGTAGAGATGGGGGTCTTACTATGTTGCCCAGGCTGGTCTTGAACTCCTTGGCTCAAGCAATCCTCCCACCTTGGCTTCCCAAAGTGCTAGGATTACAGGCGTAAGCCACCATGCATGGTAAAAGACCTATTCCTTAGAGATGACTTCCCTACCCTGACATATACCCTCTAGCCCCTACCCTGACGGGCCCCCTCACAGTTATTTAATCTCTGAAATGAAATCAGGAAGAATTTGAATGACAAGTCACCTGTAATGATGGGGGGGGGGTGTCATCTAAATGCCCAAAGCCAATCAAAGCACTTGTGATAGTCCCTCAGCTCCCAACCCATCCTGTATACCCTGTTCTGTGTAAACCATATTCCTGCTTTGCCTGCTGTGCCCTGCCAGGCTCTGCCAATAGGGGGCGCTAGTGGGAGGTTGCCAGACTGAGGAGGGAAGAGGGATTGCTCCTTCCTGTCTCCTCTCCTACCCCAGCCACCTTCCGCCCCTCCTGGCAGCATCATTTCTTCTCCTGGCAGCAGATGAATCTGGTGTGCAGCTTCCCAACATCTACAAACCCATCTCATCCAGCCTCTCTCCAGAACCCAGCACCAGCTGTAAGCACCTCTCCCCAGGGTCTGACTTTCAGCTCCACAGAGCCCTTCCTCTAAGTTTCCAAGAGTTTCAGCTCTTCCCTTTCTTCCTTCAGAACTAGGGATGTGGCCACTTCCTGCCATGATACCTCCATGACACCTGAGAGTGAGGGGTGGGAAAGCTATGGCCCTTGGGCCAAGTCCAGCCCATCTGCCTGCCTTTGTACATAAAGTTTTATTGGAACACAGTGACGCCCACTATATTGTCCATGACTACTTTCCATACAACAGAAGAGCTAAGGAGTTACGACAGTAAGGCCTTAAAGCTGAAAATACTTACACTCTGGCCAGAAAAAGCTGGCTAGGTCAGTGCAGTGGCCCATGCCTATAATCTCAGCACTTTGAGAAGCCAAAGAAGGAGGATTGCTTGAGCCCAGGAATTCAAGACTAGCCTGGGCAACACAGTGAGACCCCATCTCTACAAAAAAAAAATTTTTTTTTTTTTTTGAGACAGAGTCTTGCTCTGTAGCTGGGCTAGAGTGCAGTGGCGCAATCTCAGCTCACTGCAACCTCCGCCTCCTGGGTTCAAGCAATTCTCCTGCCTCAGCCTTCCAAGTAGCTGGGACTACAGGCGTGTGCCACCATGCCCAGCTAATTTTTGTATTTTTAGTAGAGACGGCGTTTCACCATGTTGGCCAGGATGGTCTCGATCTCTTGACCTCGTGATCCGCCCTCCTCAGCCTCCCACGGTGCTGGGATTACAGGCGTGAGCCACCGAGCCTGGCTGCTACAAAAACTTTTAAGAATTAACTGAGCATAGGTGTTTGAGACCAGCCTAGCCAACATGGTGAAACCCCGTCTCTACTAAAAATACAAAAATTAGCCAGGCCTGGTGGCAGGCACCTGTGTAATCCCAGCTACTTGGGAGGCTGAGGTTGCAGTGAGCCGAGATCGTGCCACTGCACTCCAGCCTGGGGGACAAGAGTGAGACTTCGTCTCAAAACAAACAAAAAAACCCTAGAGGTCTGCACCATGAGCTAGCCACTGGTGCTTGCTCAAGGCTCCATACAGCATTCCTATTTGCCATCAATACTTTGCGAATGAATCTCCCGATCTGCTGGTTACATCTGGCCGAGGTGGCAGATCAGCTCGCATGCAGCCTGGACTGGCTGCAGAGTCTTTGATGCTCTGGACCTCACTCCAGATGAAAAAAGCCTTACGGGCTGTAGGGAAAGTAAATGGATTGAAGTAGCACATCCCAATGTGGTATGAGTTGCCACCAAAATCCAAAAAGCCCACCAAATGTCACAGCATCAACCAAACAGCACCCCCTCCTCAGCAGTTTGTCTCAGCTCTGTGGGGCCCTCCTCTAAGCTTCTAAGTTTTCATCTTTCAAACTCTTCTATTTGTCCCTTAAGGACTAAGTGTGGTAGCTGCTTTCTGCCGTTGCTACTGCCATGACCTCTTAGTTTTCTTTTTACCCCTTAAGTTAGCTGGTTAACAATTTTACATTTAGTTAACAATTCTTTATACTAAATACTCTCTATTCAAATAACTGATATGATTCTATTCAAGTAAATGGAGCTGGGTTTTGTTTTGTTTTTATTTTTGTTTTTGTTTTTGTGACAGAGTCTCGCTGTCGCCCAGGCTGGAGTGCAGTGGCACGATCTTGGCTCACTGCAACCTCTGCCTCCTGGGTTCAAGCGATTCTTGTGCCTCAGCTTCCTGAGAAGCTGGGATTACAGGTGCGTGCCGCTGAGTCTGGCTAATTTTTGTATTTTTAGTAGAGATGGGGTTTCACTGTGTTGGCCAGGTGATCCACCCACCTCAGCCTCCCAAAGTGCTGGTATTAGAGGCGCGAGCCACCGCGCCCAGCCAGGGTTTTGTTTTTGTTTTTCAGACAGGGTCTTGCCCTGTCGCCCAGGCTGGAGTCCAGCAGCGTGATCACAGCTCACTGTAGTCTCGAACTCCCAGGCTCAAGTGATCCTCCCACCTCAGCCTTCCGAGTAACTGTGACTATAGGCATGTGCCATGCCCAGCTAATTTTTTTTTTTTTTTTAATGTTTAGTAGAGACAAGGTCCTGCTATGTTGCTGAGGCTGGTCTTGAACTCCTGAGCTCAAGCAATCCTCCTGCCTTAGCCTTCCAAAGTGCTGGGATTACAGGCATTAGCCACTGCGTCTGGCAACCGGCGCTGTTTTGTATCCAGACTGGACCCTGCCAGACTGGACCCTGCCAGACTGCCATCCGCCAGGTTTAATGCCAACTGCACTTACTCAACTACTTCCTGCTCATCAGATCTGATCAGCGTACTGTTGTCAATGTAGGGGACCAGTGTGAGGCTATGTGGACTGTAGAGTTCAAGTTCTTTGCAGCCTAAATCAGGACAGAAAGTGGGAAAGTTGATGTCACACTGAGCAAGACTGTGAAGATGTGAACCTTGCCTTCTGGTAGCCCTTGGAAATTGGTATGGAGAAAAAAGCATCTGCCAGGTTAGTAGCTCACACCAGCTGCCAAGGGCTGTGCTGACTTGCTCCAATAGAGAAACTTCATTTGGGACAGCAACTGCAATTGGAGTCACCCCTGATCACGTTGACAATAATCCAAAGTCATTCTTCCAAAATCCATCTGCCTTCTGTACAGGCCAAACAGGCCAGCTGAATATAGATGGGATCACTACCCCTGCTTCTTCCAAGCTGTTAATGGTGACACTAATCTCCACAATTTGCACAAAGGATAGAGAATTGCTTTTGAATTACTATTCTGGGAAAGACAGGGAGTTCTAGGAGCTTCCACGTGGCTCTTTCTACCATAATGGCCCTGACTCCATGGGTCAGTGCGCCAACGTGGGATTCTGCCAGCTACCATGTGTGGCTATTCCAGTTATACAACCAAGAACTGGGAAAACACAGGGTGGGACCATGGCCCCATCAGGCCCCTTCTGAGTTAACCTGGGCTCAGATTCCACCAATCACTTGACCACATAAGTCCCACTGTGTGGTCTACCAGTCAAAGCAGGAAAAATCAAAATGATATGCCATCCATGAAAATGACAGGGAGTTGTCTAAATAGCTAAAAGCCGATAAAAACACTCAATGCTGAGAAGGAGCCTATATAGAAACTGTTGTAGTCTTTCTGGAAAATAATTCAACAAAATATCACGAAAGCCACAAAAAGGGTATTCTTCTTCCACCCAGTTATTCTGTTCAGAGAACCAATCCTAAGAAAATAGGCTGCAATGCAGGCAAAGCTTTTGTGCATAAAGATGCTTGTTGGCCGGGTGCAACAACCCATGCCTGTAATCGTAACACTTTGGGAGGCCAAAATGGGTGAACCACTTGAGCCCAGGAACTCAAGACTAGCCTGGGCAACAAAATACAAAACAATTAGCCAGGCATGGTGGTGCACACCTGTAGTCCCAGCTACTCAGGAGGCTGAGGTGGAAGGAGCACCTGAGCCTGGGGAGGTTGAGGCTGCAGTGAGCTGTGATGGCACCACAGCACTCCAACCTAGGCAACTGAGTGAGACGCCAATCTCAAAAATAAAAAAAAAGATGTTTGTTAATGATTATTTATAAGAGCACAAACAATAAAAACACCTGGAAACAACTAGTTATGAAAAATGGCGAAATAAATTATGGTACATCCACATGGAATTACTACTATGCAGCCAAGTAACATTCTGTTTAGGTTAAAACAATGATATTATATTTGGCCTTTGAGATGGGCAAAGATTTTATTTTAGAGATTGGTAACACTGACTGTTGGCAAGAGTATGGGAAATTTCACATTCTCATGCACTTTTGGTAGGAATATAAATTGGCAAAGCCTTTTTGAACAGCCATTTGGCAGTATACACTTAGAAAAAATTCATACCCTTTGACCCAGCACTTTCACTTCTTGGAATGTATCCCTCAGGAACACTCCCACAAATCCACAGGCCAAGTTTATCATGACACTGGCTATGCTAGCAAAGCTGGAAGCCATCCAAATAGCCATCAATAGGGGATATGGTAAATAATTCATGCTGAGCCACACAATGGAATCCTTATATCCTCACTTGAATTTTAAGCAGGCATCTCAAATGATCCGTGACCAGAGAAAACTCTTGTTTCCTGGCCCCAGCAAACTGCTCCTCCCATGTCCTCCTTATAGTGGAAACTGGCCTCGCCATTCGCCAGCTGCCCTGGCCAAACCCCATAGTCACCCCGATTCCTCTCTTCCTCTTATGCACATCCAAGCTGGCTGCACGCCTGACACAGCTGCCACTCAAACCAAGGCAACATCTTCTCTCATCCACACCCTCCAACAGCCTCCTAAATGGACCATTCAGTTTCTACTCTTGTCCCACTAAGGTGTTACTCAAGACAGCAGCCAGTGCAATCATTTTTAAATGATTTAAAAATTAGATCCTGCTGGCCTATGCATACAATGGAATATTATTCAGCCATAAAAAGGAATGCAGGCCAGGCGCAGTGGCTCACGCCTGTAATCCCAGCACTCTGGGAGGCTGAAGCGGGTGGATCATGTGGTCAGGAGATCGAGACCATCCTGGCCAACATGGTGAAAGCCTGTCTCTACTAAAAATACAAATATTAGCCGGGTGTGGTGGCGTGTGCCCGTAGTCCCAGTTACTCAGGAGGCTGAGGCAGGAGAACTGCTTGAACTCATGAGGTGGAGGCTGCAGTGAACCGAGATCATGCCACTGCACTCCAGCCTGGGCGAGAAAGCAAGACTCCGTCTCAAAAAAAAAAAAAAAACAACAACAAAAAAACAGAATGCAGTACTGGTATATGCCATGATGTGGATGAACTTTGAAAAGTTGGAAACATCATGCCAAGTGAAAGAAGCCATACACAAAGACCGCATATTGGATGATTCCATTTATGTGAAATATTTGCAATAGGTAAACCCATGGAGACAGAAAGATGGGTGGTTGCCAGGGGTTGGGGTAGCGGGGAGGGAGTGGGGAGCGACTGCTTAATGGGTATGAGTTTTATGGGAGGTTATGAAAACGTTTTGGAGCTAGATAGCAGTAGTGATTACACAACACTGTGAATGTACTAAATGCCACTGAATTGCACTCCTTAAAGTGGTTATTTTTATGTGACATAAATTTCACCTCAGTAAAAAAGAGAAAAAAAATTGATCAGGCTGGGCATGGTGGCTAATGCTTGTAATCCCAGCACTTTTGGGGGGCCAAGGGAGATGGATCATTTGAGGCAAGGAGTTCAAGACCAGCATGGAAACAAGGCAAAACGCCGTCTCTATTAAAAATATAAAAATTAGCCAGGCATGGTGGTGTGCGCCTGTAGTCCCAGCTATTTGGGTGGCTGAGGCACAGGAATTGTTTGAACCCAGGAGGTGGAGGTCACAGTGAGCCGTGGTCATGCCACTGCACTCCAGCCTGGGCTACACAGTGAGACTCTGTCTCAAAATAAAATAAAATATCATGGCACATTCCTTGCTTAAAACCTTCCAGTGGCTCTGCAGCACAATAAAAATAACAGCCAAGGCCAGGCATGGTGGCTTACACCTGTAATCTCAGCACTTCAGGAGGTCGAGGCAGGTAGATTGCTTGAGCCGAGGAGTTCAAGACCAGCCTGGCCAACATGGCGAAACTCTGCCTCTACAAAAATACAAAAATCAGCCAGGCGTGATGGAGTGTGCCTGTAATCCCAGCTACTGGGAAAGCTGAGGTGGGAGGATTGCTTGAGCCTGGGAGGTTGAGGTTGCAGTGAGCCAAGATGGCACCACTGCATTGCACCACTGCACTCCAGCCTCGGTGACAGAGCAAGACCCTGTTTCAAAAACTAAAAAATAATAATAAAAAATAACAGCCACACTCCTTAGCAGTGACTGTGAGGCCCTGGGATGTGGGCCCTGCTCTCGGATCTCTCTGCCCCTCACTTTTTCCCCTCAACCACACTTTTCCCCTCAAGTCTTTATAGATATGGGCTCTCTACTTGGAAAACACTCTTCCCCAGATCCATCCTTTCGCTTGGCAATTATTTGCTGCGCACCAGCTGGGTGTCAGATGGTTCTAGGCGCTGGGGATGCAGAAGTGAGGAAAATAGTCAAACTTCTGCCCTCATGAAACCCTCCCTGGTGGCTCTTCTCAGGACTGTATTCCCCACCCCTTTTAGGTCTCTTCTCAAACGTTATCCAACCACCTTGTCTAAAACAGCATCCACGCACCAGACACTTTTATCTCCTTACCTTGCTTCACCTAACACGATATTAATATATCATACGCTGTCAGTTTCCCCCACTAGAACATCAGCAGTTGGGGCGGGGGGCGGGAAGGAGGGGACAAGGAGCACCTCTGCTCATTACATTGCTGCCCCCTAGTGGCCAGGATGCAGTGGGTGCAGAATAGTTGCTCAGTAGTTATTCAGTAAGTGAATGACTAAATGTAGCTGGTTTGTTTTTGTTTTCGTTTTGCTCTTGTTGCCCAGGCTGGAGTGCAATGGCACCATCTCGGCTCACCACAACCTCTGCCTCCCAGGTTCAAGCAATTCTCCTGCCTCAGCCCCCTGAGTAGCTGGGATTACAGGCATGCGCCACTACATCCAGCTAATTTTTTTGTATTTTCAGTAGAGATGGGGTTTCTCCATGTTGGTCAGGCTGGTCTCGAATTCCCAACCTCAGGTGATCCGCCCACCTCGGCCTCCCAAAGTGCTGGGATTATAGGCGTGAGTCACTGCGCCTGGCCTAAACGTAGCTGTTTTTAAAGATGAGGCAGATCTATGTGTACTAACGTGGGAAGATGGCCAAGTTACAAGTAAAAAAAGCAAACTACACAGCAGTAAGTATAGTAAGATATCATTTTTGCAAAAATAAAAATTTAAGAAATTTAGGCTGGGCATGGTGGCTCACGCCTTTAATCCCAGCACCTTGGGAGGCCAAGGTGAGCAGATCACCTGAGGTCAGGAGTCGAGACCAGCCTGGCCAACATGGTGAAATCCCCATCTCTACTAAACAATACAAAAAAATTAGCCTGGCATGGTGGTGGGCGCCTGTAATCCCAGCTACTTGGGAGGCTGAGGCAGAAGAATTGCTTGAACCTGGGAGGTGGAGGTTGCAGTGAGCCAAGATTGTGCCACTGCACGCCAGCCTGGGCAACAGAGCCAGACTCTGTCTCAAAAAAATTAAGAAATTTAAAGATGTAGCTGTATTAATGAATTTGTAGAAAATGAGTTGGAGGAATATGGTCTCTGAGGTGTAAGACCATCATGTATATCCAGTGTTTCTGCTATTTGTACCATTTGGTATTTTATCATTTAGTATTACATATATAAACAGAAAATAAAGGAGTTCCTTCTCAAATAATTGCTTATGAAAATTTCTGATGGTATGCAAAAATGCTTTTTAATGCATATATACTTGCTATTGTTGTACAAAATAGGATTATACTTAATACAAATATGTTTTATAACCGGAAACACAGTATAATGTAAAATTTTTTTAATGAAATGGACTTTATTTATTTATTTATTTATTTTTATTTTTGAGACAGAGTCTCACTCTTGTCGCCCAGGCTGGAATGCAGTGGCGCAATCTCAGCTCACTGTAACCTTTGCCTCCCAGGTTCAAGCGATTCTCCTGCCTCAGCCTCCTGAGTAGCTGGGATTACAGGTGCACACCACTACGCCTGGCTAATTTTTTTGTACTTTTAGTAGAGATGGGGTTTCACCATGTTGGCGAGGCTGGTCTCGAACTCCTGACCTCAGGTGATCTGCTCGCCTTGGCCTCCCAAAGTGCTGGGATTACAGATGTGAGCCACTGTGCCCAGCCTATTTTTTTAAAACAGGGTCTCACTCTGTCGCCCAGGCTGGAGTGCAGTGGTGCAATCATGGCTCACTGCAGCCTCAACCTCCCAGACTCAGGTGATCCTCCCACCTCCCAGCCTCCTGAGTGGCTGGGACTACAGGCACATGCCACCACACTTGGCTAAATTTTTTCAATTTTTGTAGAGATAGGGTTTCACCATGTTGCCAAGGTTGGTCTTGAACTCCTGGGCTCAAGTGATCCTCCCACTTCGGCCTCCCAAAGTACTGGGATTACAGGCGTAAGCCACCATGCCTGGCGTGTGTGTGCGTCTTCTATCAGATGAAGAGAACTGGGGACAACATTTCTAAAGACTCCTTGATAGAATCAGTCAATTGCCCATTCAACACTAATTTACTGGAAACCTGCCATGTGTCAGGCCCTGAGCTGGGGACATAGCTAAGTAGACAAGGCTCCCATCCCTAGGGTGTGGAGGCCACAGGTGAGGTGGGTGGGTATCGTCTTGGTCATGCCAGCACCTATGACCTGTGCTGATCTCATCTGTCCCCTGTGATACCCCTCCAAGTTAGGGGGTCACCACTCCCCATTTGAGGGGACACTAAGGCTCAGAGGGGGCAGCCACCTGCCTGCAGGTCACAAAGCCAGTAAGGAGTAAGTCCAGATTTGAACCCAGGGTTAGCCGACTCCAAAGCCCATTCTTCTAACTACACTCACATACAGACCGCCTCAAGAAAGGTATCTAGCAGTAGTGACCACATGTGAGCCAGGCATGTGCCAGGCTCTGTGCAAATGCGCTCTCATTTAATTGCCTTAAAACTCACTGGCTGGGTGCAGTGGCTCATGCCTGTAATCCTAGCACTTTGGGAGGCCAAGGCGGACAGATCACTTGAGGTCAGGAGTTCGAGACCAGCCTGGCCAACATGGCGAAACCCCGTCTCCACTAAAAATACAAAAATAGCCGGGCATTGTGGTGCATTCCTATAATCCCAGCTACTTAGGAGGCTGAGGCAGGAAAATCGCTTGAACCCTGGAGGCAGAGGTTGCAGTGAGCCGAGATCACGCCACTGCACTCCAGCCTGGGCGACAGAGTGAGACTCTGCCTCAAAAAGAAAAACAAAAACAAACAAACAAAAAAACCCTCTGTGAGGGAGGTAACATTAGCCCCTTTTCAAGAGGAGTGACTGACCTTCAGAGATAAGTGGCTTTGCAGGGATCATGTGGGAGCACTGGGGACCTGAAGCTGGCTCCTTCTGGCTCCTAACCAGTGCACTGCTATAGTGGACTCCATGGTGGCTACCTAGACTCTGTTTCAGGAGTGGGGCACTCATTGCCTCAGCTGCCCAGGGTGTAGGTGGCTGATGGCTCTCAGCTCTGTCAGTAGAAGAGCATCCCCTCACCCAAAGTCCTGACTCTCCCCAAGAGCAGCCCACGTCCAGTGACATATCAGTGGGTGCTTAAAGGCCTGGCACCTTTACCACAGGGGGAGGTCCTTGACGGCCAGCTCAGCTCCAGAGCTGCCTGTGGGACAGCTAAGGCCCAGTTGTGACTGCAGCGCAGCTCAACTCCTCTGCCCAAGCCTGCTTCCTTCCCTCCCGCACAGGGCAGGTTTCCAGGGGCACGCCACCACACCTCCTGCCTCTACATCTCCATCTCAGAGTCAGCTTCCTGGGACCCTGACCTAAGATCTTCTTTGCCCTTGAAGGCTAAGCTTTATCCTGAGGGCCTCAGGGGCTTCAGTTAAAGCATACAAGTGACAGATCAGACTCACACTGTAGAAAGGTTCTATTGGAGGACAAGCTGGGGAGTGGAGAGACTAGAAGCCAGGAGGCCAGTAAGGAGGCTGATGAGAGGGGTGGGACCTGAATTCACACCATGGCAGTGATGGCAGGGAGAAGGCCAATGTCAGCCATGGCCACTGGGTGGAAAAAATGGGTCATAATTCAAGACAGGCCAAGGAGCCCTGTGCCTGGCCCAGGGGTGACTGGCAGGATGCTGGTGCCCCAGGCTGTCTTCCATCTGGAAGTCACTCACCAGCTCTGGGCCACCCTGATGGGGTGCCCACCTTGGCTCTCCTGGTCACTAGCCATGGGCCTGGACATGAAACCTTGATGCCTCACTGTACATTTGAGAAAACGGGGCTAATACCAGTCCCTCCCTCACTGGGTGGCCATGAGGAGTCAAGGATGGAGACAAGTCAGAAAGCTCAGACAATGGCCTGGCACAGCGTGCCACTCCATCAGTGTACTCCGAGCTTCCCAAGTTCCCAGCTGGAGGGCTGGAAAGGGCACGGGCCTTAAGTCAGACACACCTGGCTGCAGCCCTGTGCACTGGGGACTCCAGATCTCACACTGGGCAGTGATCCTCAGGCCATGAAGGACTGCTATGAAAATTATGTTAAGTAACACTTGAAAAGTTCCTCGCACATGGTGTGAAATCAACAAATGACAGCTGCTGCTGTTGTGATGACGGTGGTGACTATTCCTGTGCAGCTCGGCACACTCGGCTATCCCACAGCAGGGCAAGGCCAAACTCCACCTATCCTTCACGCTCCAGCTCCTCCTCCAGTGTTCTCCCTGTAAATGTCATTGCCATCACCCAGATGCCCAAGCCAGACACAGGAGGAACGCTCTCCCTCCTGTCCTCTCTTGCATCCCCCACCCTAGGCAGTCACCAAGCCCTGGTGCTCTTTAGCCCTTCCCCTAGTCTCTAGCTCTGACGTTCTCCTGCCTGAGGCCCACCAGCTCATTCCTTATCTCCTCACTGGTCTTCCTGTTACCACTGCTTCCCCCAACCCCAGGGCCAATTCACTTGAGCCAGATCAAAACCCTTCAAGGGTGGCCGGGCATGGTGGCTCATGCCTGTAATCCCAGCACTCTGGGAGGCTGAGGCAGGTGGATCACCTGAGTTCAGGAGTTTGAGACCAGCCTGGCCAACATGGCGAAACCCATCTCTACTAAAAATACAAAAGTTAGCCAGGTGTGGTGGCATGCGCCTGTAGTCCCAGCTACTCAGGAGGCTGAGGCAGGAGAATCATTTGAACCCAGGAGGCAGAGGTTGCAGTGAGCCAAGATCACCCCACGGCACTCCAGCCTGCCTGGGCAGCAGAGCCAGAGTCCGTCTCAAAACAAAAACAAAAACAAAAACAAAACTCTTCAAGGGCATCCCATGGGCTTTCTGCTGAGGCCCAAACCCTTTAGCCCACTCAGTAAGAGCACATCGGGCTTGTTCACCATGGTATCCCCAAGGTATAGCACAGGGCTTGGTATACAGTAGGCACTCAACAAACATTGGCTGAATGGAAAATGGATGAACACACAAATCTATGTATGTGCTGGCCATGCTGGTATGAATAATAACAATAATAAAAATAGTATAATCCCAGCACTTTGGAAGGCTGAGGTGGGAGGATTGCTTAAGCCCAGGAGTTCAAGACCAGCCTAGGCAACAGGGCCAGACCCCATCTCTACAAAACACACAAAAATTACCTAGGCATTATGGCATATGCCTATAGTCCCAGCAACTCGGGAGGCTGAGGTGGGAGGATCGCTTGAGCCCAGGAGGTTGAGGCTGCAGTGAGCTGTGATTGCACTACTGCGCTCCAGCCTGGGCAACAGAGAGAGACCCAGTCTCAAAGGAAAAAAAAAAAGGACACACGCATACAGCACCCACTATGCACCAGGCCCTGTTCTAAGTTCTTCACTGCATGTTGTTCTTCAAAACAACCCTATGTGCTAAAGGGTTGTTATTCCCCAATTTTACAGTTGAACAAACTACAACCTAAAGAAATGTTAAGCACTTGCCCAAAGCCACACAACCAGTGCACAGCAGAGCTAAGCTTCAAACAGCCAACCACAGACACTCTCAGCTGCCACACTTTGCTGGCCCCAGGCCCCAAATCCTCTCACCCTACCCTACTGAGTAGGCCCTGAGACACAAAGGTCAGACAGCTGTAAATAAGGACTGTTCCAGACTTCTCTGTTGGTGAAAAAAGGGCATCCAGTTTAGAGTGACTTCAGGTGCAGGGCTACTCCCTTGGAGCCTGCTTATTTCTGGGATACCAGATGAAAGAATATTTCTGAGCCTACGTGACTAAAGACCAGGCTGTGGAAACAGGTCACGAGGAAGCCTGTGCCCTCAGGTGGGCATAGAGCTGTCAGCTCTGGGGCTTCTCATCTCCTGTCTCACCTGGGGCCTCTTTGGGCTTCAGGCTTTAAAATTCACCCTGGGCTGGGTGTGGTGTCTCATACTTGTAATCCTAGCACTTTGGGAGGTGAGGTGGGCGGATCACTTGAGGCCAGGAGTTCAAGACCAGCCTGGCCAACATGATGAAACCCTGTTGCTCCAAAAAATACAAAAATCAGCCAGGCACGGTGGCGCACCTGTAATCCCAGCTACTCGGAAGGCCGAGGCAGGAGAATCGCTTGAACCCGGGAGGTGGAGGTTGCAGGGAGGCAGAGGTTGCTGTGAGCAGAGATCGTGGCATTGCACTCCAGCCTGGGCAACAGAGGAGACTCTGTCTCCAAAATAAATAAATAAATAAATAAAATAATAATAATAATAAAATTCACCCTGACCTTAAAACTCACCCTGGGGCAGAAGTTTTCAAACCAGCTGGCAGCTTTATGGGGCAGCGCCTTGGGACCTGCCTGTGGGGTGGGGTGGGAGGCCCCCCCATCTCTGCCTTCACCAGAGCAGCTCTGCTCTTGCCCAGGGTTCTGAGGGAGTTTGCAATTGGAAAAAAAGTTCTGCTGTCAAAATAACTTTTGAAAGTCAGTGCCCTAAGGGATAAACGTCCTTGTCAAGCAAAGTGGCCCTCTCATGTCTTCCCTGGTGATGTTCAGGGGGTTGGATGCTGTAAATTCTGGCATGAGAGAGAGGAGGGTGAGAATCTCTGATGAGCTCTGTCAAGTCTAACGTCAAGGCTGCCCTGGCCATCTCTGGCCACAGCCCCTTGGTCTGCACACCAGCTCTGGGAGTGTCCTAATCAGGGGCCTACTTATCTCCCAGGGCACAGTCCTGCCTCTGGGCAGTTGTGCCCATAGTTTCTCCCAACTGGAATAAAAAGAGGAACTACATTTCAGTCCCCCAGTATCTGCCAAGCGATGTGTGAGGTACTTGTCCCCATGTCCCGTAACCCTCACTATAGACCTGCAAGGTATTATTATCCCCATCTTAGGGAGGGGAAAACTGAGGTTCAGAGGAGAGAAATGACACTTAAGGATTCAAATCTAGGAGTGTCTGACACCCAAAGATCCTTTCCACTGCACCCTTGCCTGCCACCTCCCATGGCCCTGCCTTCCATCCCTCCTCAGCTGCAACCAAATTCTGCCCACGCTCAGGCCCCGCTGGTTCCTCCAGTGCATCCCGCTCCCTAGTATCGCCCCATCTTTGTAGATGCTATTTCCCCTGCTCCAAATACGCTCCCCTTCTCCCACACCCCCTTCATCTTGCTAACTCCTTCATGACCTTTGGGAATCAGTTTGGGTATCGTCTCTTCTGGGAAGCCCTCCTGGGATACCTGACTGGGTCAGGAACCTCCTCTGGGACCGTCCTCTGAGCTCCCCAATCACAGCCCAGACGGCTCTGTGCTGTGGTCATTCACTGTCTTGCACCCCAAAGAGACTCTAAGCTCTTGGGGGCAGGGTCCAGATCCACTGTGCTCACAGTGGGATCCCATGCCCAGCAAGAGGCAAGGCACATAGTAGGTACTCAATAAACAGCCACTGAATGGGTGAATGTATGAGTTCTACATGCAGCCCTCCAGGTCCATGATGTGCCAGGCCCTCCCTAGCAGGTGCTGGGCATAGCACACAGGTGAGGTGTGCTCCCTGCTCTCAGCCCTGCCTCCTGCAGGAAGCCTTTGACCTCCTCAGACCTTTTCCTGCTCCCCACTCCATGTCTCTTTCATTCACTTAACAAATCTTTGCACACCGACTAATCCAAGGTGGCATGAAAGGGGCATTTGGCAAAGCAGGACACAGGTGGTGATGCATGTACCATCTCTCCTCCTCTGTCCCATCCCACGGCACCCGCCAGGCACAGGCATACAGCGCAACATCAGTGAGGTGGTGTCAGGGGCCCTTCATGGCTCCTTCCTCTTCTGCCACCGGCCAGGCTGCTTCTGAAGTTAGACTGGCTGCCCAGCTGCCCGCCCTCCCTCACTCGCCGGGTCCATGCCTCTTTCCCAGCCCCAGTCCAGCCATACCCGGTTGATGAGCTCGCCAACCATGCCCGTCCAGGAGCCGTTGGGCTCGGGCGCCCCGTACAGCCCATCCTCCACCAACCGCAGGCGGTAGCGGAAGCGCAGCAGCTCGGCCAGCTCCCGCAGCATGTCCACGCAGAAGCCCTCGAAGCGTTCGTTCCCCGACAGGGCCTGGAAGTTGGGCCGGCGCATGACGTATGGGTTCTCCTGGGTGGGCAGAAGAAAGCAGGGGTCAGAGGCTGGGTGTCTAGTGGCTGGGTTGCGGATCCTGGAGCCCGGACCAGGCAGGTACAGCAGGAATCTGCTTGCTGAGCAGGGTTGATTTATTCATAGTACACATTTCTCACTTACAAATGCTCAGAGTGGGGAATAGACCTGAAAGCCAGGGAAAAACACATGGGTACTGCCAGTCCCTAGCAGATTGCAGGGAGCCATTTTAATCTCCAGCAGCCAACCTGATGCTCATTGGTGCCAAGCTCAAATGCGTATGAGGGAGGAGGGAACTTTAGAGTGAGTCAGACTGGATAGAGCTTGTGCCAAAGTGGATCAGGGGCTTTCAGATTTCTTATTACAATTCACAGTAAAAGACACATTTTACCCTGCAGCCTAAGTCACCCACACATGAACACACGTAACTAGACTTAATTCCACAGAACAGTCCTTGCCCTAGTAACTATGGGCAATACACTGATATTTTCTATTCTGCTATACTTCATCTTTCCACATGGCCGGTAATGACTCACCAAACCAACTTCATGAGCCACTAATGGGTTAAAGATGGTATTCCCTCACCAGGGTTTAGCTCCAGTCCAATTCCCCATGAGGGAGGCAGGCTGAAGATGACAGATGGTGCAATTTTTTTTTTTTTTTTTTTTTGAGACAGAGTCTTGCTCTGTCACCCAGGCTGGAGTGCAGTGGCGCGATCTCAACTTACTGCAACCTCCACCTCCTGGGTTTAAGCGATTCTCCTGCCTCACCCCCGCCAAGTAGCTTGGATTACAGGTGCCTGCCACCACGCCCGCCCAATTTTGTTTTTGTATTTTTAGTAGAGACGGGGTTTCACCATGTTGGCCAGGCTGGTCTTAAACTCCTGACCTCAAGTGATCCGCCCACCTCGGCCTCCCAAAGTGCAGGTGTGAGCCATCGCACCTGGCCCAGATGGTGCAATTTTAAGAGAATTTGGAAACTTAAGATTGTTTTGTAAAGTCTCCTGGTTATAAATGTTAGCAACTCTCATGCCTGAAATCCCACTGCTTTGGAAGGCTGAGGTGGGAGGATTGCTTGAGCCCGAGTTTGAGGCTGCAGTGAGCTATGACTGTACCACTGCACTTCAGCCTGGGCAACTAAGCAACTCTGTCTCTAAAATAAAATAAAATAAATGTTAGCAACTGATACGGTTAGGCTTTGTGTCCCCACCCAAATCTCACCTTGAATTGTAATCCACATAATCCCTACATGTCAAGGGAGAGACCAGGTGGAGGTAACTGAATCAGGGGGGCGGTTTCCCCCATGCTCTTCTAGTGATAGTGAGTTCTCACAAGATCTGATGGTTTTATAACGGGCTCTTCCCCCTTCACTCGGCACATCTCTCTCCTGCTGCCTTGTGAAGAAGGTGCTTTGCTTCCCCTTCGCCTTCTGCTATGATTGTAAATTTCCCAAGGCCTCCCCAGCCATGCTGAACCTGTGAGTCAATTAAACTTCTTTCCTTCATAAATTACCGAGTCTCGGGCAGTTCTTTACAGCAGGATGAAAATGAACTAATACAGCAACCAATTCAAATTCTAATACCAATTATTATTAAATGTTCTGCAGGCCAAAACAAACAGTTTCTAGTTTGCAATCTCTGACCTACAGTCAGTTTGCCACATTGACGCTTATTTCTGAGGGGTTTGAGCAAACTTTACTGATCCCATTGTGCCAAAGAAACACAAAAGCAGAAAGAATGGTCCAAGTGCTAGGAAAACAAGGCATGTGATGATGGTAACAAATGGGAAACTTATCTGGACACAGTTATTGTCTAAATGGTTGTTTGTACAATGTCACTTTGGAATAATGAACAAAAGGACTTAGGACTTAGGGAAGAGCCAGGAAAGAGCTTTGGTTAAAATATACACAATGAGCCAGGTGTAGTACCTCAAGCCTGTAATTCTAACACTTTGGGAGGCCAAGGCAGGTGGATGGCTTGAGCCCAGGAGCTCAAGACCAGCCTAGGCAACATGGCAAAACCCCGTCTCTATAAAAAATACAAAAATTAGCCAGGTGTGCTGGTGTGCACCTGTAGTCTCAGCTACTCGGGAGGCTGAGGTAGAGTCCCAGAGGCTCAGGTTGCGGTGAGCCGAGATTGCACCACTGTAGGCCAGCCTGGGAGATGGAGCGAGACTCTCTCAAAAATAAAATAAAATAAAATATCCACAATGGTTATTGTGTATTGAGAAACTGTGCTGTGCATTCTCTCGATGACATCATTTTAATTCCTTATGGTGACCTTACACTGAAATGGGCATAAGTAGATTCCTTTTACACATGTGGACACGGAGGCTCAAAGTGGTTAGGTGACCTCTGTCACCTCTCATTCATTCAACACACAATTACTGAGCTCCATGGTAGATGTGGCCACAATATTGTGCTGCTTCTTCTAGCAACAGATGGGGTCCATTTCTCCCTGGGTTCAGACTTCTTGGTCTGAGCTGGCCTTATGACTTGTTTTGGCCAACTGGATGTGGCAGAGGTGATGCTGTGTGAATTCCAGAGTCTCAGCCTTCAGAGCAGCCCCCATTTAAGGAAGCCCAGGCTGGCCTGCTGGAGGGTGAGTGAACGAAGGCATGCCAGCCAACAGCCAGCATCCACAGCCATTCTGCACTTTCCAGTCCAGTCTGGACACCAGCTGAATGCTGCCGCAGTGTGCCCAAGTGAGACCAGCCAAAGAACCACTAAGTTGACCCACGGAATCATGCAAAATAATCAACTGCTATTGTTTCAGTTTCTGGGTTCTGGGTGGTTTGTCACACAGTAATAGAATCTCCTACTATGTGGCCAGGTCATAAGCTCTGGACTCCAGGACCCCACAGAGCCCTACAGCTACAGGGTGATGGAATGGAGGGCAGTCAGTGATTCTCTATTAAGCTGCCTTTCCAGAACCAAAATTGTGGAACGGGGAACAAGAATGTGAGATAATACTAATAATAGCGGCAGCAGCCAGCATTTCTTGTGGGCTTGCTGTGTGACAGCAATTCTGTCAGCGTGGGATGGCAGTATTATTACGTCTCTTTTAGAGATGAGGATGCTGAGGTCCAGAGAAGTGAAGTAGTAAGTGGCTGAGAAGGACAAGTTGGTCTGATTCCAAAGCTCCGCTCTTAAGCCCTGTGCTAGACTGAGCTCAAGTGGACAGAATCAGACAGTGGATATGGGAGAAGCCAGAGAGAGACGAGGGACCCAGGTTGGGTATCAAAGCTGGAGAATCAGAAACTGAGAATCCTAGAGACAAGGGCCTGGCTCCCATACAGCCCCCTTGACATATAGAGGATAGAACCAAGGCTCAGAGAGGTAAAGCATCTAGCCCAAGGCCACCCAGCTGAAGCAGGGCAGTGGGAAGGGAGATGGGGCAGAGCTGGGCTTCACAACCCAGTCACTGTGCACTCTGAACCCTGTTCCTTCCACTATGCCAAGCTGATCTCTAAATTCAAGACTGAGGAACTTAGGTTCAGGGTCTCAGGATGGGGTCTGCGCTTAGAGAGACAAAAAGAGACTGGGGCCTGTGAATAGAAATTAGATAACCGTAATCTAGGACTCAACTTAGAGTCACAGACTATCAGAACAGAAGGGTCCTCAAGGAGCCTCAAATCCAGGGTCTTCAGACTTCAAAAAGAATCTTATGCAGAAGCCCAACACTGCAGCCAGACAATGAGATACTGCTAAGTCCAATTCTAAGAATTTACCCTACAAATGGCTGTGCATCAAAAACGCAGGTCCAAGAAAGTCAGTGCAGCATTGCTTGTAGTGAGAACAAAGACTGAAACAACCTAATTTGGGCCAAGTTAAAAAGATTATCGATGTCATAAAAGAATCCCAGGCAACCACTAAAATAGCAAGGTCTACAAGGTATATTAGGAGGAAAAAAACAAGCTACAGAACAACGTGTACAATATGCAACTCTTTGTTAAAGAAAGAGCAACGATGTGCTTGTATATGCATAGACATTTCTGGGAGGATGGTGGCCTCTGAAAAAAGAAAATGAGAGACCCAGGGAAGGAAGGAAACTGATTTTTCACTCCTCACCTGCCTTGTACTCTTTGAATTCTATTTTACGTAGGTTTGTATTAACTTCTGTCCCTTCCCCAATTTTATTTATTTATTTTTGAGACAGAGTCTTGCTCTGTCACCCAGGCTGGAGTGTAGTGGTGCGATCTCGGCTCACTAGAACCTCCACCTCCTGGGCTCAAGTGATTCTCCCACCTCAGCCTCCGGAGTAGCTGGAACCACAGGTGCGAGCCACTAAGCCTGGCTAATTTTTGTATTTTTTGTAGAGACAGGGTTTCATCATGTTGCCCAGGCTGGTCTCGAACTCCTGAGCTCAAGTGATCTGCCCACCCCAGCCTCCCAAACTGCTGGGATTACAGGCATGAGCCACCATGCTCAGCCCCCTTCCACAGTGTAACAATTTTTTTTTAATTGAAGTATGATATTTAAGTGTGTATGAACATGCATGGTTGGCTGGGCTTGGTGGTTCACGCCTGTAGTCCCAGCACTTTAAGAGGCCAAGGAGGGAGGATCACTTGAGCCCAGGAGTTCAAGACCAGCCTGGGCAACATAGGAAGACCCCGTCTCAATAAAAATAACTTATAAAAAATAAAAAGAAATGCAAAGAGTCAAGAAGAACCAAAGTAATCCTAAAGAAGAAAAGCAAAACTGGGGGTTTACCCTGCCAAATGTTAACACTTAAATTAAAGCTATGGTATTTAAGACACTGCAGTACTAGAACAAAGACAGACAAACAGACAATAGAATGGAGTGTTTGGAAACCCACATATAAATGGATATTGATTTGTGACAAAGGTAAAACTGTCCTGAAGGGGGAAGAATTATTGTTATAATAAATGGTGCTGCTGAATTAAATACCCATATGGAAAAAAATGTATTCTGGCCAAGTGCGGTGGCTCATGCCTGTAATCCTAGCACTTTGGGAGGCTGAGGCAGGTGGATTACTTGAGGTCAGGAGTTCAAGACCAGCCTGGCCAATATGGTGAAACCCCTATCTCTACTAAAAATACAAAAATCAGCCAGGCGTGGTGGTGGGCGCCTGTAATCCCAGCTACTGGGGAGGCTGAGACAGGAGAATCACTTGAACCCAGGAGGTGGAGGTTGCAGTTAGCCAAGATCGCATGCTACTACATTCCAGCCTGGGCAACAGAGTGAGACTCTGTCTCAAAAAAAAAAAGAAAAAAGAAAAAAATGTATTTTGACTCCCCTACCTCACATGCTACATAAAAATCAATTTCAGGAGGATGGCAGACCCAAATGTAAAAGGCAAAATTATTAAGTTTTTAGAACACAAATAGTAGAATATCTTCATGATATAGGGGTATACACGGAATTCTTAAATTCTAAAATCATTAACCATAAAGGAAAAAAGCTGATGAAGAGAACTTTGGTAAAATTAAAAATCAAATCCTTTTATCCAAAATATACTACTGAGAATGAAAAGGTAAGCCACAAAGGGGGACAGGACATTTGCAATACATACATCAGACAAATGACTTGTACCCAAGAATGTATAAATAACTCACAATCAGGCTGGGCACAGTGGCTCACGCCTGTAATCCCAGCACTTTGGGAGGCCGAGGTGGGCAGATCACGAGGTCAGGAGATCGAGACCATCCTGGCTAATCGGTGAAACCCCATCTCTACTAAAAATACAAGAAATTAGCTGGGCGTGGTGGCGGGCGCCTGTAGTCCCAGCTACTTGGGAGGCTGAGGCAGGAGAATGGCGTGAACCAAGGAGGCAGAGCTTGCATTGAGCCGAGATTGTGCCACTGCACTCCAGCCTGGGTGACAGAGCAAGACTCTGTCTCAAAATAAAAAAACAAACAAATAAAAAATAAAAAATAACTCACAAATCAATAAAAAGTCATATATCCCAATTTTTTTAAAATAGAAAAAGACATGAATAGGAACCTTGCAAATGAGGATTTCCAAATAGCCAATAAAGGGCCAAGTGTGGTGGCTCATGCCTGTAATCCCAGCACTTTAGGAGGTCAAGGTGGGTGGATCCCTTGAGCCCAGGAGTCCAAGACCAGGCTGGGCAACATGGTAAAACCCTGTCAATTAAAAAAAATTGTTTTTAATTAGCTGGGTGTGGTGGTGCACGACTGTGGTCCCAGCTACTCAGGAGGCTGAGATAGGAGAAGTGCTTGAGCCTGGAGGTCGAAGCTGCAGTGAGCTACGATTGGGCCACTGCACTCCAGCCTGGGTAACAGAGCAAGACCCTCTCTCAAAAAACAAAAACAAAGAAAAATCAAATAGCCAATAAACACAAAAAGGTGTTCTCCCTCCCTGATCATTAGGGAAATGCAAATGAAAACCACCATATATGGTTGGTACCTTTATACACTCACCACTGACAAACCGAGGAGCAAGTGGAATTTTCATTCATTCGCTGCCGCTGGGAATGAAAGTGAAAGTGGTTCAACCACTTTGGAAGACACTTTTACAATACCTGCTAAAGCTAGGACAAACACCCTGCGACCCAGCAACTAGAACACACCCAACAGAAACACCAGTACATGTTCACCAAAAGACATGGAAGAGAACCTTCCTAGTAGTACTATTCCTAACAGCAAAGAGCCAGAAACAAATGTCCATCTAGATTGGATGAATCAGGAAATTGCAGTACATTCAACATACAACGAGACTACACTACTTGCAATGACACAGATGAAACTCATAATGTTGCCAGAAGCAGCCAGTCTCAAGAAAGAACACACAGTACGATGCCATTTATATGAGGTTCAAGGGCGGGCAAAGCTGATCTGTGGTGACGGAAGCTGAGATGGGGGTTAGCCTTGGAGGGTTAGTGATTGGAAGGGCATGGGGAGGATTTGGGTTGGGGACAGCTGGTTGGTTACACAGGTGTGTTCAGTTTTTGAAACTTCAGTGAGAAGTAACACGATTTGTGCACATTTCTGTATGTGTGTTACGCTTCAGTGAAAATCTCTCAAAAGTAAAAACAAAAAATTAAAGTAGGGTAGGTTCTAGAACATTCCTTACAAGCTGATTGCTTGGACCCTTTCATGAACCTGGGATCCAAATCCTTGTCCAGGATTTCCTGCAGTGTAGTTTAAACAACACTGATCTAGTCCAACCTCCTCACTCTGCTATGAATATTTTATTTACGTATTTATTTATTATTATTATTTTTAGACAGGGTCTCACTCTGTCGCCCTGGCAGTGGTATGATCTGGGCTCACTGCAGCCTCAACCTCCTGAGTTCAAGTAATCCTCCTGCCTCAGCCTCCCAAGTAGCTGGGATTAAAGGTGCACACCACCACGCCCAGCTAATTTTTGTATTTTTAGTAGAGATGGGGTTTCGCCATGTTGCTCAGGCTGGTCTCAAACTCATGGGCCCAAGTGATCCTCCCGCCTCGGTCTCCCAAAGTGCTGGGGTTACAGGTGTGAACCACCATGCCCAGACTGCTAGGAATACTTTAATCCCCTCACTTTAAAGGAGGAAACTGAGTATAGAGAGACCTGCTAGGGGCACACAGTGTGTGGATGGCAGTGCCAGGCTCAGGACACAGCCCTGAGGGCTCAGAAAGAAGTAGAAATAATGGAGGCAATGTGGCCTGGCACGGTGGCTCACGCCTGTAATCCCAGCACTTTGGGAGGCCGAGACGGGCAGATCACGAGGTCAGGAGATCAAGACCATCCTGGCTAACACGGTGAAACCCCGTCTCTACTGAAAATACAAAAAAAAGCCGGGTGTGGTGACGGGCGCCTATAGTCCCAGCTACTCGGGACACTGAGGCAGAAGAATGGTGTGAACCCAGGAGGCGGAGCTTGCAGTGAGCCGAGATCGCGCCACTGCACTCCAGCCTGGGTGACAGAGCAAGACTCTGTCTCAAAAAAAATAAAAAAATAAAAAATAATAGAGGCAACGTGGTGCAAAAGACAGGCATGTGGGCTCTGCTGCCTTCTAGCTGGGCGACCTTGGGCACGTCATTTAACCCTCCTATGCCTGAGTTTCTTCATCCGAAAATCAGGGCTTCTGTGAAGATTGTGTCACATGAGCACAGGGCTTGGCACAACGCTCAAAGCCACGAACCACAAGCTCAGGAGAGGGAGGGAGGGAGGGAGGTGCTCTCACACGTACCTTGGGCACTGCAAGGGCCTTCTTAGCTCATGTGATCCTCCCACTGCCCCTCAAGGCGAGACGCAGACCCGTTGTACAGATAAAGCAATGGATACTGTAGTTAAGTGACTTGAACTAATAAGAGCAGAGGAATGGGACTGAGGTCCCTCTGTCCGCGGCAGAGAGACTACTCTTAACTGCCATACTAGTCACCAAAGGGCAGAGTGAGGCATCTCAGCTCAATGAAGGGAATCCTCAGGACCACCTGGGTACCCTGACAAATTCTCCAAGACTGGGGCGAGACCAGCCGCTGAGGAGGGCGGGCCTATGCACAGCCTCAACTCCGTGGGACTTCTGCACCCCCAGCTTCCCCATGGGGCCTCTCTCTATCTCAGCGCCAGCCCATCCTGTCTCAGCACAAGATCCCTGAGCCTGCCCCAGGGGCAGCGCCAGCCTGCACCCCATCACCAGAGGCCCTCGCTCCCACACCCAGACCACCTCTAATCCCTAGCAGCATCCCTCATGGGCCAACAAGGAGCCTTCCTGACTCCAGATCTGGCCCCGCCCCTTCCTGCTCAACACTCTCTCCCCAAGGTAAAGCACAGGACAACTGAGTCCTTCAGAGCCCCTTCCCCACCTGCTGCCCCGCAGCCCCTAGGCTGCCTCTGTCCCAACACTCACCACAACCCTCTGTACTTGCTAGGTATCAGTCACAGCTCTAGGCCCTGGGATAGAGCAGCGAATGAGACAAGTTCTAACCCACATCTTGCCCTAGGCACCCAGTTTGAGTCACATCTGAATCTCCAAGTGCCTGACACAGGTCTTGCCCAGAAACCCATGTCAGGCAATATCAGCGAATGAACAGGGCTTGTCTGGCTGTGTACACGTTGCCTCCCTGTTCAACCTGACAAACACCTCCCAAAACCCCAGCTCCTGCCCCTCCTGCTGCTCCTGCTGCCTGGGATATTTTCTGGGCACCCAACTCCTATGCAACCCCATCTAATGCCACCTCTGCCAGGAAGCCTTCCTCCAGCCTCCTAAAGCTGACTCAGTCCCTCCTTTCTTTGGTAGTCCCTCATTGTGGGAATGACTGTGTCCAGGTCTATCTCCTCCATCAGACTGGGACCGCCTCCCAGTGCCACCTGAGAGCACCTGACTCATATCTGTGCTTCTAGAATGTAAGGGCCAGCACCATACAGCTTTGGTAAATATTTATGGAATGAATAAGTGAATCAACCCATCAAGAGATAGGTGAACATCAGGAAGGGAAGAAAAATACAAGCTCCCAGGCCTTGAGGAGAAGCAGGGAGGAGAGTGAAGACACTTGAAGCTCCCAGGGTCACAGCTCAGCTCTCCTGACCTCCCCTCCCTGACCTTTGCACCCCGTTCCCCACCAAGGCCCCCAACTCTTCTGCCTCCAGGAGGCTTCAGGGATTGACCGCACACCACAGCACAGAGGGTCTGACTGCTCCTAGCCAAGCCCCCAGGGCCCCCTGGGGAGGCTGTTAGGAGGTGTCTGGTTTCCCGTCTGCAGGCCATCTGTCCCTCCACAACAGGATCACTGGCCCTGCTCCAGAGGGACTCGAGGTCCATTTTAGATCAGGAGTTCCCTAGGGACTGAGGGAACTGCTCTGCGACTCACTGCTTTAGGTGGCCCTCTAACATCCTGCAAAACCCTCTTGTAACCCTCTCTGAATGTCAGCATCCACAGCGAATAGCTGACACAGCTCAGAGTTACTGAGCGGCTCCCTCACTAACAACGAGTGCTGACAGGCCACGGACTTGGCCACTGTGAAGAGCATGGCTGCCTGGCATGTCCAGCCTCCAGGCCAGCCGCTTGGGGAAGCCTCCTGCTCGCCAGGCCCTGTGGATCACCCCCTCCCTGACCTCCTAAGGCACTGGAAGCCCATTGTGCCTGGCAGGAGGCAGCATGGTGCAGCAGAGAGGGCACCAGCTCCGAGCCTGACACTAGCTCTGCCGGGGACTCACTGTGTGACCTGCTTCCTTACCCTCAAAAGGGGGAAATAAGACGAAGCTCACAAGGGTAGCCGTGAGGTCTAAAGAATGACGCTTGGAAAGGGCCTAGCACAGTGCCCGGTGCAGAACAGGCGATCAATAAATACTTGACATACAAAGGCCCCTCTGCCTCTGATTTGGTGAAATGCAGGAGTGGCACCCCCAGGGCTACAGGACAGCGCCCCTGTCTGGTGCTTGGGTACTGAGAGGTCTGGAGCTTCAGAACACAGAGGTCAAGACTCAGGCTCTGAAGGATTAGAGACATAGCTTCCAGTCCTGGCTGTGCCGGGTGCTTGCTGTGTGACCCTGGGCAAGTCGCCTCCCCTCTCTGAGCCTCAGTTTCCACAACTTCAAGATGGACACTGAGTTGGCATTGTTGATACATGTTGTTGGCAAGGGTGGCAAAACAACTGTTCTGGCAATCATGATTCATCAGGATTGACCAGAGCCAGATACTGTGCAAAGAGCTGGGTTAAATCTGGCCCTGAGGGCAGTCTGCTCCCCCCCTGCTCTGGCAGCATTTAGGATGGTAGCGCCTTGTTCACAACCTGGAGTTGCTGCGTGCAGGAATCCCAGCCCCCACTGGCCTATGAGCTGTGCCAGCCAATGCATCCCTCCACCTCACGGTGGGAGCTAGGACTGGACTCAGGGCAGCGCCACTCCCAGGCCCCCATCTAGGGCCACTCACCAGGATGGTTGTGACCACCAGGGTCTTGTTGGCCAGTGTCTGCGACAGGTTGATGTCCAGGGTGGTGGCATTCATGGCCAGGGTGCGGTTAGAGTACCACACCCCAATCTAGGGGGCAGAGAGGGTACTGTCAGCTCAGGCCCTGCCTGAGGTCATGGCAGCCTCTGGGCCCGCCCCCACCCTCACCCCAGCAGGGCTCTGGCGTCACCCTGGGTCTGCTCACCTCACGGTGGCCCTGCCGGGACTTTTCTAGGATGCGCAGGGTGTAGTTGGTTCTCTGCCCTTTGCTGTTGAACTCGACCCGCCCGGTCAGCCCATCATACTCTACCTGGCAGGGTGGGGAGGTGGGGCAGAGGGAGAGTGCAGGGGCCCAGAGATGGGCAGGGAAGGCCCAGCGTGGTGAGACATCCACAGAGAAAGGCACGGACAGACCGGGGTGGAGGGGACAAGAGAGAGAAGAGGAAGATCACAGTCAAAAGAGCAAGATAACATGCAAGGAAGCAAGAGGAGATGGGACAAAAGGCATGAAGAGGGCAAGACTCAGAAAGAGAGAGAGAGAGTAACCCAGATAGGCAGCAACAGCCAGGAGTGGACAGGGGAGGCAGTGGGTAGGGTGGGAAGAGCAGGGAGGGCGGAGGGCCACAGGGTGGTCACAGTGAGCGCTCCCACCTGAGGTGGCCGTGTCCTGCCTCCTCCACCCATCCCCGCTCGGGCTCACCATGCGCAGGTAGTTCATGAGGCTGGTCCCGTGGGGCCAAATGTTGGCCGATGTACAGGCCAGAGGCTTCACACCGATCTCCTGGCTGCGGTTCAGCTCTCGGACAGCGCTCACCACCACGTGCACGGCGTCAAACATCAGGGCAGCTGACAGCTGCGGTGGGACAGAGGCGGGGGTGGGATGGATAAGAGGCTGCTTAGGCAGAGGAGCCCCAAAGGCCCCTGAGCTGCCACCCTCAAACCCTCAAATAACTTCCCTCTCCCCAGGAATGGGAAACTGGGTGGGTCAGGAGTGAGGAAGTGGCTCTGGTGTCTTTCTTGGGAAGTGGAATTGACAGCGGGGAAGGTGTGTGTGCTTCCCATGTCTTGGTGGGAGTAGGTCTCCCAGAATGTATGTGGCCATGTATCTCTCAGAGGGTGCCTGGATAGCTACTGTGTCACCTGCATGGGCAGGTATGTCTGTGAATCTGGGTGATGCAGGCCAGGGAAGATGGCCATAGTCCCCGTCTGAGTGTGTCTGGGGCACGTTTACATGAGTGGGGCTGGATGACGATGCCCATTCATCTATACGCAGCTTGGGTGTGGTGTCAGAGAGGCAGGAGCATATAATGATTGGTCGCGGGCCTGGGAGGCAGGTGGCTCAGAGCTAGAGGCCTGGCTCTGCTATTTTCTCATTCTTTGACAGGGCTAAGTCCTCATTCCTCCCTGAACCTCAGTTTCCTTCTCTGTAAAATGAGGATAATAGTAATCTCTACCTTCATGTGCTGTTACGGGGCTCCGGTGACATAACGCCTGTAAAGCACTCAGAACAGTGCCTGGCACACAGTTAGCATCCCATACACTCTAGCCCCCAATCTGTGACACAACCACGGTGTCTGTGTGTGCTTGTTAGGGTGTGCCCCAGCTGTGTTAGTGTGAAGGTCTGAGTATCTGTGTTGTGTAGATGTGCACAGGGGTACACACAAATGTGCCTCTGTGTTGGGGTGTGTGATGTCCCTGTGTGGACACATCTGACTGGACAGCTTGGTGTCCATGTGCGCTCTGCGCGTAGAAGTGTCTTGGTGTCTTGGTATCTGAGTAGATGTCTGTGAACAAATACACATAAATATGCATCTTTTGTATGCTGGTATTTATTCAACATCTATTATCAGACACCTGTTATGAGCTAGGCTGTTTTAAGTGCTGGGGATACAATGGTGAACAAAATAAACAGAACCCCCTGCCCTCATGGAACTTACAGTCCTCAAATCCATATCTCTATGTAAGTCTAATATACAGTAAGCCACATCGTGATGAAATAAGCAAATATAAGTGCTATGGAAAAAGACAAGGCAGGGAGGGGTAAAAAAATAGGTAGTTTACCTTTTTTTTTTTCTTTTGAGACAGAGTCTTGCTCTGTCACCCAGGCTGGAGTGCAGTGGCACAATCTTGGCTCACTGCAACCTCTTCTACCTCCCAGGTTCAAGCGACTCTTGTGCCTCAGCCACCCAAGTAGCTGGGATTACAGGCATACGCCACCACACCCAGCTAATGTTTGTATTTTTAGTAGAAACAGGATTTTGCCATGTTGGCCAGGCTGATCTCGAACTCCTGGACTAAAGTGATCCTCCTGCCTCAGCCTCCCAAAGTGCTGGGATTACAAGTATAAGCCACCATGCCTGGCCAATTTACTTTTTTTTTTTTTTGAGACGGAGTGTCGCTCTCTCGCCCAGGCTGGAGTGCAATGGCATGATCTCAGCTCACTGCAACCTCCGCCTCCCAGGTTCAAGTGATTCTTCCACCTCAGCCTCCCAAGTAGCTGGATTACAGGCACCTGCCATCATGCCCAGCTAATTTTTGTACTTTTGTAGAGATGGGGTTTCTCCATGTTGGCCAGGCTGGTCTTGAACTGCTGACCTCAGGTGATTCACCTGCCTCGGCCTCCCAAAGTGCTGGGATTACAGGTGTGAGCCACCGCGCCGGGCCAAGTTTACCATTTTTTAAACAGGAGGAGGAAGGAAAAGTCTTATACCTGAGGGGACACTGGAGCAATGTCCTAGTGATGGGGAGCAAGCCACTGCTTCTCTCGGAAAGTGCACAGGAAGCAGGGGGAAGAGGGTGTGCAGAGGCCCTGAGGTGCACCTGCTTGGGGCATCAGAGGCACCTCGAGGAGCTGGTGTGGCCAGAGTGGTGTGGGAGGTAGAGAGAGAGGAGGACATGGGTCCAATGCATCACAAGGCCACACCACGAGGCCTCAGGGAGGGCAAGAGGGTTCTGAGCATGATCTGAGCGAGGTCTGAAAGGGGGCCCCAGAAGTATCTGTGCACAGAGTGTTTCTGGGTGTGACTGGGTATCTGTGTGCTCACCGCAGGGCCCGGGTAGGTGCTGGCTTCACAGTTCTCCCTCCAGGACATGTTGAGGCTGCGGACAAACTCAGGGTAGAAGGGGTGGGACGTGTTGAACATGGAGAAGCCCAGGATGTTGGAGGAGTCCTCCACAATACCGTCCAGATGCAGGATGGGGAAGTCCTGGGACCAGGAAGAGGTGGTGAGGCCTGGGGCTAAGCCCTAATGGGACAGCTGTGATGGGAAGGAAGTGGGGGCAGAGATGGGCCAGAGGGCATACACACCATGGTGGTGAGGATGTACTTGTAAAACGCTGAGGTCATTCCCAGTTCCGAGGCCTGGAAAACACAGGAGGCAAAGAGGCAGAGTGAGAGACAGAGACCCACAGGCAGAGATGGGGAGGACTCAAGAGAAGAAGAGAGATTTAGAGACAGGCCTGGTGAGAAGACACCCCATGGGAAACATAGTAAAGTAATAAATGCTCAGAGATAGACAGACAGGGAGGAGGAGACAAGTGGGAGCAGAGGGAGGCCTTAGTCCCTGGTGTCCTGCCATGCTGACTGCTGTCCCAGGTGGGACATTTTGCTAGAGGAGAGATTTTGCTAGAGGAGATTTTGCTAGAGGAGAGAATAGGACTCCCAAATGCCCCCTGTCTCTCATGAAGGCACTTAGAAGATTTCCTTCTGGAGATAGGCCAGAAGAAGCCTCAGAAATAGGGCAGGAAGGGGAATTATCTTTATTTATTTATTTATTTTTAAAGACAAGATCTTGCTCTGTCACTCAGGCTGGAGTGCAGTGGTGGGATCATAGCTCACTGAAGCCTTGACCTCTCAGGCTCAAGTGATCCTCCCACCTCAGCTCCTGAGTACCTGGAATCGTAGGCATGTACCACAATGCCCAGCTAATTTTTTAAAAATTGTTTTTTTGTAGAGATGGGGTCTTGCTATGGTCCCAAGCTCCTGGCCTCAAGCAATCCTCCTGCCTTGGCCTCCCATGGTGCTGGGATTATAGGTGTGAGCCACCAGGCCCAGCAGAGAGGAGAGCCTTAATTTTAAGCCCTACACTCTCCAAAAGCCAAGGTTGGGCTGCAAATGTGTAGGACTCAGCCTAGGCATAAGGTCAGAAAATTGATTCCCTGCAATCTTTAAAAGTGCTTTGCAATAATAGCAGCCAGTTTGAACGTCAAGATTCATTCTTGAGACCCTTTTCTCATAATCCTCGAGGAAAACAAAGCTGGAAAAATTCTTCCTGCCAGAAGCACCCAAGTCTGTCCCCCCACGAGAATTATAACATTAAAGGGCACCAGCTTGCATTTCCTGGGTGGCAGGAGTTGGGCTCTCATCACGTGGGTGTCAGGGAAGGGCAGGCTTGGAGAGGGAAGAGACAACTGTTCACACGGCTGGCACGGGAGGGGCCAGCCGTTGTGTGTTAACCCTCACAACCCACCGAGCAGGGACTATTCACAGGGAGATGTGGTGACTGCTCAGGACCACACAACCAGGAAGCAGGCAGGCTGAGAGACAAACTTTACAATTATCATCTTCACGGAAGAAGAAGGTCTTGAAGCCCCCTTTTGACTCCTGAGGCCCATGGGCATTGGGTGACTTGCTCGGTCACCCCAAGTTTCTGGCCCCAGTCCTTTGGGAAATCAGAGGTAGGGGCCTCACCTTACGGAGGATGAGGTGGGAGATGGAGGCGTTGGCGTCGATGATGATGGTGGACACCTTGTCATCACGGATCTCCTTGAGCAGTGGTGTGGGGTCCCGGCTGTCGTCCAACATCCTCACTGACAGCGTCTCCTTGGAGATGAGGAAGCCACGCACCAGTTCCTCCAATCGCAGCAGGCCTGAGGGAGGGGTGGGGCCTTGGGTTGGAGCCCTTCTGGGTACCCAGGCATGGCGTAGACACTCCCTCCTCCTCAACATGGGGCAGCTGGGCAGAGGACTGGAGGGTGTGCAAGGACATGGGGCAGCTGGGTCCCATGGGGTAATGGGCTTGGGGACCCAAAGCCTGGGCCCTCCCCAGTTAAAATCCCAACCTAGACCTCTCCCTAGAACTCCAGATTCCTGTCTCTGCCACCTTCCTGACCCCTCATTGGGTGTCTTGACAGGTATCTCATGCTTAATCTCCTTGCTCAACCACCACAGCTTCCCCATGTTGGTGAACAGCATCTCTAGTGTGCCAGTCGCTCAGGCCAAAACTCTGGCTTCCTCTCTTTCACACCCAATCCATCAAGGCCCTCCCTTCCAAACACATCAGATCCCCTCACGCCGTGCCACTGTCACCACCCTGTCCTGAGCCACCACCAACTCCTGCCTGCTGCAATCCCCAAGCCTGCCCCTGAGTCTGTTCCCTACACAGCAGCCAGAATGATACGGGTCAGATGTGCTCCTCCTCTGCCCCAAACCCTCAAATGCCTTCCCAGCTCAGTCAGAGTCCTAGAGGCCAAAGTCCTCACAGCCTCCAAAGCCACACAATCTGCCCAACTCAACCCCTTGTTACTGCCCAGACTGCGGGAATTCAAGACCAGCCTGGCCAATATAGTGAGAAGCCATCTCTTTAGGAAAAAAAAAAGGTACTTGTTGAGCATGTGCTCTGTGCCAGGCTCTGCTCTTGGTATTGGGGTCAGCTGTGAGTGGAGCAGACCAGGTACAGGATGAGGAGATGAGTTTGGCAACAAACACCGCAAATAAATGCATTACATAGTTAGAAATAATGAGTTCTATGTTAAAGCAGAAATGAGTTATGAAGACTGGGAGTCTAGTGTGGGTGTGGGGTGCAACTTTAAATGAAATGGTGGGCGGGGGCCTCATTGAGACACTAGAGTAGAGACTGATCCCTAATAGCCTAATATCAAGAGCCAGGCCTGGCACATAGCAGCTGCTCAATAAATACCTTTTTTTTTTTTTTAACCACCCAGCCCACAGCTCCTCCTCTCCCCATCACTCACTCTCTGGGCTTGAGCCACACCACCTCCTTGCTGTTCTGCACACACCATAGTCTTGCTACTGTCCTGCGGCCTTCACGCTGGCTGTTCCCTTGGCCTAGAACCCTCTCCTCTCACATCCTTACACAGCTCCCTCCTTCCCCTCCTCCAGGTCTCTATTCCAACATCACCTTCTCAATGAGGCCCTCGCCCACCATTTCATTTAAAGTTGCACCCCACGCCCACACCATTCTTCATAAGTCATTTCTACTTTTCCATAGAACTCACTACTTCTAACCATGTAATGCACTTATTTGCAGTGTTTTTTGCCCAAGTCCTCTCCTCAGAATGTACTTGGACTACTTCACCCACGGCTGACTCCTAATACCAAGATCAGAGCCTGGCACAGAGCAGGTGCTTAATAAATACCTTTATTTATTTATTTATTTATTTTTTTGAGACGGAGTCTCGCTCTGTCGCCCAGGCTGGAGTGCAGTGGCGTCATCTCGGCTCACTGCAAGCTCTACCTCCCGGGTTCACGCCATTCTCCTGCCTCAGCCTCCTGAGTAGCTGGCACTACAGGTGCCCGCCACCACACCTGGCTAATTTTTTGTATTTTTAGTAGAGACGGGATTTCACCATTCACAGGATGGTCTCGATCTCCTGACCTCGTGATTCGCCCGCCTCGGCCTCCGAAAGTGCTGGGATTACAGGCGTGAGCCATCACGCCCGGCCATAAATACCTTTTTTTTAAGAGATGGGGTCTCGCCATGTTGCCCAGACTGGTCTTGAACTCCTGGCCTCAAGCCATCCTCCCACCTTGGCCTCCCAAAGTGCTGGGATTACAGGCATGAGCCACCACACCTGGCCCAATAAATACTTCTTGAAGGAGGAATTCCTTCTAGAGGCTATGGAGCACAGTCCCTCCTTGCCTCAAGCTCCATACCCACAAATCCACCAGCCTACCAGACATCTCACATGAATGTCTCAAAGACACACCATGCCCGACGTGTGCCCCTGATGAATCGTGTTCCTCCTTGGCAAAGGCCTTGCACCATCCCTAGCCCCACCCTCTTCTTTCCCTCACGCCTCTCACATCACCCTGGCCCCCTCATTCCAACTGCCACCACCTGGGCCCAGACCAGTGTCGCCTCTGCCCTGCCTTTCACTTGTCTCCTTGCCACCCCTCTTGTCACTCTCCAGCCTGTTCTCTACACTGCAGCCAAAGGGCTCTTCCTAGAACACGAATCTGACCCTGTCCCCTCGCCCTGCCCGGCGTGGGGACTTCCCATGGCTCCCATCATCTCTTGCTTCGTTGTTCTCACATTTCAGCCACTGGGAGTATCTGCAAGCCTCTTGAAGGGCTGTGCTCCCTGGGCCCTCTACCTCTGCCCGTCACACTCTCTACTTAGAACCTGTTCCCTCTTTCTTCCCACACCCTTCAGGTTCAGCTTGGATGTCTCTTTCTCATAGACACAGGCTCTGAACCTCCCAGATGGATTAGGATCCCTCCTATGTGATACCAGAGGCTCCACGTGCCTCCTGGCAGCACACATACCACTCTGTATCACAACAGCTCAATGACCAACGACCTCCACTAGAACCGGAGTTCCAAGCACCCAGGGACCACGCCCAGGGCCTAGCAGAGGGCCTTGACATGACAGGTGCTTAGTCACCATCTGGGGACTAAATGGATCTCTCTGGGGAGAGAAGGGGTCTGTGGAACCAGAGGCCTCGGTTTCTGAAGATGGGAGAAGAGCCTGGTGCCTGGGTGCCCCAGGGTTCTAACTAGGGGGCAGTGAACCACTGTGTGGGACACCAGATCTCTTGGGAAGGGGTGTCTGGGGGAACAGAAAACAAAACATTCAGTTCTCCCTCACACTCAGCCTTGGCGCAGATGAGGCTGGCCGAGGGGTAGTTGAAGGACTTGAGGATTCGGGAGACCGCCAAGCTGACGTCCTCGTTACTGGGGTACAGGCTGACAGACGCGAAGCGAAGGTACTGAAGGCGGGGTGTCTCCTCGGGACCCACCTTGATGTGGGGGATCTGGACAGAGAGGAAACTTTGGCCTCCATCCTGCTTCTCCGCCCAGCCCTCGCCTCCCAGGGACCCGCTCCCCACAAAGCGCCGGCCCACACTCCCCATCTCACCTCCTTCTCTCCACAGATATGGCTCACGGTGGAGGCAGATGCTGGGCTAGAGGAGGGCCCAAGGACAGACACAACCCCTTTGGGTAAGATCTGACACACTGCGTGGGAAGGGGAAGAGACCGCAGAGTCAGGGACCCCCTGCCTCCTCTCCTTCCCCATCCCTCAGGGAGCCGCCATGGCCCAGGAGAGGATCAGACACTGGCAACTGCCTGATCCTCTTCTGCCATCCGGGACCCAGAAGGCCAGTCTCTGACCCCACCCAACAAGTGAACATGAGGGGGCATGAGATGGAGAGAGATGAGGACACAGCAACAGAGGGACAGGTCAGGCCAAGGGAGATCAAAGGAAGGGATGAAGAGAAAGAGACACCAGGGGCCTCCTCTGCCTACAAAGCCTGTGCCTAGTCCCTCAGCCACTGTTGTTCTCAATCTTTTCAGCCATGCCACAACCCACGGTGCACTCACCACCTCCTCCCCTGACCCCACAGCCCAGGTCCCCTGGAGCCTTCCCATACTCCAAACACCACTCTCCCACTGCACTTACTTCCTCCTCTTTCTTCTGCTCTCTTCCTCCTTATACACATGTGTGTCTCAAGACTGGGAGGTGGAAAGCTGTTGTTTTTGCTTGTCCAGTGCCTGTTCTCATGGCAGAACCCTAACTTCTCCTGGGGGAACTATCCTCACCCTTCAGTCCAGGGTTCCCAGGATTGACTGGCACCTGATGCAGGCCTTGGGGAGTCACAGAACTCCATTCTTCTAGCCATGGCAACTGGTTCAGAAATACATATGGGTGCAAATCAGACCATGGAGCACCTTCCCCAGGTCTTTTGCTACAATTATCACTGGGTTTGCTAAACTGGTGAGATGTAAGCTTGGTGCTGCTGGGGCCATCTCACCACCAGTTGAGAGAGCATTTCTGAAAATGAAGCCAACTCAGAGGAAAGCAGGCCTCAGAGGTAAAGACACAGAGATTCCCAGGATGTCATCTGAATGCCTGAATCCAGCCATGCCTGAAACAATCCTAGGCCATCGTTTGAACACCTGGATTCAGCCATGCCTGAAATTTGTCCTTAGGTCTTTTAGTGACATGAGCTAATAAGTTCTCTTTTTTTCCTTAAACCAGGCTGAGTTTGGTTTCTGCCACCTCTAACTAAAGGCATCATAACTCAACACCTCATTTCCTCCAAACTGGCTCCTTCTGGACCTTCCACACTGGTGAGGGCCCCACCATTCACACAGACCAGATGCCTGGAAATGGTCCTTGCCTTCAATCTCTCTCCTGACAGCCAGTTAGTCACCATGTCCTGTCTCTTCTTTGTCCTCAAATTTCTCACATGTATCCCCTTCTCTTCAACCCCTTGGCCCCTGCCCTAGTTTAGGACTCTCAACTCAGACATATATCAGAGTACACACTCATCACCCAAATCCAGTCTCCAGATTCTCTTTCCAGAAGCCTCACTCCCTGGTATAGACCTATCAATGGCTTCCCAGTGCCTGTGGGTGAAGGTGGCATCTTTCACCCTGGCACTGTAGCCTCCTTGAGCCAGCGTGACAATCTGCACAGCCTCGCTTCCTACTACCCTGTCACACTTAGCTCTGAAGTATCTCACAATCTCTCCAAATATGTCCTGAATCCAGGTGGATTCAGGATGGGCTCAACCCCACACCCCCTCATTTCTTGGCTCCAAATACTTCCCTCTGCTCCCACCCCGATCCCCACCTCATCTCCAGACTCTAGGCACATGACTGGAATGCCATCTGCCTCCTCACCCTCCATCCCAGCTTCTCCCAAGTTGTACTCTGTGCCACATCAGCCAAAAAAGCCTGTGAAATGCCATACCCCATTCTTCCTCTTACTGATCTGAAACATACACGAACACCATAAAGCCTCTGCTAAGGCCTGCAGGAAAGAAACCTGTCTAAAACATGTTTTAAGGCAGCATCTCCCAAAGGTCTAACTCCAGCACATCTGTTCAAGTGACACCTTCGAACATTCAGCCCATCAGTATTCCATAGACACTTCCACACCCCTGTGATGTGGCCGGCCGTGCTTGGAGCCACGCCACTCTTTCTACATCCTGTTCACCTTTCAGAGCTCAGTTTCAGACTAGCCTTCTCCAGAATGCCTTTGCTGACCCTTGCCCAAGCCTCCTGCCCTCCATGCCTGGGGCCTGTTATTAAGCTCTGGGGGCTAACAAGCATCCCCAGCCAGCTGGGATGATAGGGCTTATCTTTTCAACGCCGCCCCGTGCTCCTCCAGAGCAGAACTGGGGCTTATGCTCTCCCTCCTCTCCAACCCCCAGGCCCAGCAGCAGCCATGTCTGGGAAGAAGGCAGAGACAAACACAAAAGAAGGGGGAGGATGGAGCTAGAAGAGGACAAGGCCAGGCCAGAGGCCAGGGGCAGAGGGATGGACTGAGGGCCACCGACCTGCCCTGCCTCACCCCACGCCCCCATGGCCCCGCTCACTGGTGTCCGTGGTCTCGTACTGGCTGTCCCGCTGCAGCTCAAAGATGTCTACTTCCACTCGGGCCTTGGCTGGGACCTCGATGATCCCGTTGATCTGCTCCCGGGCCAAGGCCAAGGCCAGACGCTCGCCGCGGCCACACACTGTCTGATCATCCAGGATTGCAGCTGAGGGGACACATGGGTTGGGGACCAGACTCCTGAGTCCTGAGGAAGGAGGGGGCTGTGGTCTTAGACTCCAGGGCTCTAGGGTGAGGTGGGTATACGGACCAGGGGTCTAGACACCTGGATCTGAGGTTGGTGGGAGCTAGGGGTCTGGACTCCTGGGTCCTGGGGGAAGGAGGAACTGGAGGCTGGGACTCCTTGCTGCTGAAGAGAGCTGAGACCTGGACCCTGACGGACTGGCATGCCTGGGTCCCCAGAGGAGCCCCAGGGCCTGAGGATGCAGGGGCAGGGTGCGGGAGGGCCTCACCCATGCGCAGTGATGAGAGCACCTGGCAGCTGGGGCTGGCGAAGGCAACAATCAGCAGCAGCAGCAGCTCAGCCGGCATCTTCCTCCCCTCCTCATGGGGACGCAGCTGCCGCGGCCCCCACTCGCCACCTGCAGGGAGACCCCCAGCCCAAGGGGAGATTACTATGTGGTGGGATGGAACCCCTTGGAGGCCTGCTGGATGGGGTGGTCACAGAAGCCTTGGGGACATTGTTGGCAAGCAGTTCACAGCTCTGCAGAGCCCTGCTCTGTTTAGAAGCTGGCAATACTGAGGGCATTGCAAGAAGGGAAGCTCAGCTCAGAGGGGCACTACCAGAGTGGAGGTCACAGTGCTCAGGCGCTGAGTAGGACAGGCTGCAAGAGAGAGGATGGGCACAGCTACCAAAACAGGAGGGAGGCGTGCGAGGTTCTCAGGTAGGAGTGAATTCCTGGGACCAGCCCCACCCAAATAGGAAACCAGGAAGTGCCACCCCCCACCCAGTCCCGCCCCTGTCTCTGGGCAGGCAGCCGTTACTAGGCAACAGAAACCGGCTGGAGAGGATGCGGTGGTTGCTAGGCAACCCCATCCCAGGCCTCACTTGCCACTTTCCTAACGTCCCCGGTTCCCACAATCCCATGGGGAGAGAGGCCTGGACATCCGAGGTCTGGAGGAGAGAGTATCTGCGAGTTAGGAAACTTCGGGAGAGATGGAGAGATGGAGAAAAAGAGAGAGGCACACACAGAACCCCATAGATGAATGGACCCAGAGCAGTAAAAGGGAAAAAAAAAAAAAAAAAAAAACCAAAGAGAGAGAAGGGAGGAAACAGAGAAAGTGAAAGAGAGGCTTAGAGAAGGGAAAGACAGAGAGACTCAGAAAGAGAGAAAGGACAAAATAGATAGAAATACAAGGGAAGAGAAAAGACAATAGGAAAATGGGGGTAGAAATGGAGAGAAAAGAGGAGAGTTACAGGGAGGCAGGGAGAGGACTAGGAGGGAGAAAGAGGGAAGAGACAGGAGGATGAGGAGGCAAGATAAAGAAAGGACAGAGCAGGGAGCGGAGGAAAGAGGGGCAGGCTGGAGGGGGGGAAACCAAGGCACAGGCGAGACACAGGAGGAGGGAGACAGAGGATGGAGAAAAGATAGGAACCGACTCGGATACAAGCAGGAAGAGCTGGAAGGGAGGAGTGAGTAAGGCAGGGAGTGAGCTGCCTGCCAGAAGTGGGTGCCATACCACTGCCTCCCACCCTACTGGGGAGCAGAAGTAAAGGGGGAGATGGTGCATCTTTGCTCTTCACAACTCTCCACCCCTAAGGAGTCAGGGATTCCTCTAGGCACCCCAGCTTTCTGCAGGGCAACCACTGGGCAAGGAGTTTGGCCAGATGCACAGCTCCACTTCCCCTGGCTGAGGGCTGTGCCCCACGGGAAGGGATGCTTGGGTTTCCATGGAGTAGGGTTACTGTGGGGGGCACAGAATGCTGTGAAGTGGGCCTGGACACCGGACCCCACTCAGTCCCCATGGAAGGACAGCTTGAGCTGGTGAAACTGTGGAATGAGAACTTCGAGGGAAGGATAGAGGCACAAGTCCTTCTCACCATCTCAAGTGGCCTGGAAAACCTAGGCTGGGGATCAGTCCCAGCTCTGCCCCCGACTCACTGCGTGATCTTGAGCAAGTCACTGCCTTCTAGGCCTCTGAGAAGAAGAGAGTGCTGGGTGGGAGGGTATGCTGGACAGGCTGGGGACTGCAAACTATAATGTGGATTAAGGTGAAGGCTTGTCAAGGATGGAGGCACAAGGGATGCTGGGAGACCCGGAGGAGCGCTCAGAGTGGGAGGAGTGTGAAGGGCGGAGCTAGGAGAGAGGCAGGAGTGGAGTGGGTCATCCTGAGACACCAGGGACTCCTGGGGCAAATCAGGGAGCAGAGGACAAAGGACAGAAAGACCAAGGGAGAGATGGGGCAGAAGGACAGGGACCCACAGGTGGCAGCCAAAGGTGGGAGCAGACAGAGAAAGACAGGGTTGAGGGGCAGCAGGTGGACACAGAGATACACACAGAAAGACAGCCCAAGACGTAGGAACTGAGGCTAACTGAGAGAGCAAGAGATAGACACAGCCTAGAAGCGAGACATCAAAGGAGACAGAGACAGGGCAGGTAGGGTGTCAGGCAGGTCCAGGACTCAGCCCCAGAGACTGGGCAAAGCCAGATAAAAGTCAAAACCCAGCAGAGAGCTGAGCAACAGTGGGCATAGGAGAGACATCAGCAAAGGTGAGAGGCAAGGAGGGCCAGCGAAGGCACACAGGGTGAGGGAGAAGGCAAAGGGAGATAAAGAAACAGCAGCAGGTACAAGACTTGGGAGAAGGAAAGAAATGGCCAAACTCTACAAAGAGAGAGGGCCAGTTGGAAAGAGAGACAGTATGTCGGAGCCGCACGACAGGCCCATAGAAGAGGAAGGGGCAAGGGGGAAAAGCACCTGGGAGAGAGAAAGGGGGAGTCAGGGAGGGAAACTGAGGTGGGGAGATGGAGTGAGTGCACTAGAGGGGCACAGGCAGGGACAGGGCAAGCACCTGCAGGAGAGGCCAGACCCACACAGAGGCATAGCCACCCCAAGACACTCAGGAATGCCGTGCGGGGGAGCAGGAGATCCTGGGGCCTGAAAGCCCCCAGACATGGAGAGGAATGGGAGCAGAAAGGCCATGCGAGGTAACACAGAAGTCGGGAGAGAGAATGGGAGTGGAAAGAGCCAGACCAGCCAGGAAAAGTCAGCATGGACCACGGAGAGGTGGGGCAGCAGCTGAGGAGGGAGGGACGGAGGAGCCGGGCACCCAGAGTGGATCTGGGGGAAAGAGGTGGAAAAGTGACAGAGGGAAGACAGCCTCCAAGCTCAGAGGCAGAGAGAGGGAGGAGGACAGGTGAGCGGAGGCACAGAATGGAAAGAGAAGTGGAAAGAGACCTGCCGAGGGAGACTTGGAAAGAGGGAAGCCAGGGTGGAGGAGTTCTGACAGAGAGAGGGATCTAAACAGAGACATGCCGAGAGCAACCTGGGCTAACAGCAAAGAGAGAAGTTGGGCAGAGTCAGAGAGGGGCCCAAGAGACACAGGAAATGGGGGCTCAAAAGCGGAAAGACATATCCAGGAGATAGAGACTGGACGGGGTGGGGACAGGGCCAAGGCCCACCGCAGGCAGAGGATGAGGCTCAGAGGAACAGAAAGAGCCAGTCTGGGACCAGGACGGAGGCTTGGAGACAGCAGGGGCACGGACATGCCAGGGGCCCGGGGTAAGTGAGAGCCCAAGTAAGAGCAATCAGCCCCGTAGGACCCCAGAAAGCTGGAGGGCCAGGGGCGGCAGTGAGCTATGTACCCAGAAGAAGAGGTGAGAAGAGGTCGAGGTGAATGGACGCTGAGGAGATGGAGGGCGCAGAGCAGGCCCCTAGTGGGGGAGGGTACTTGCCAGTCCGGAGAACGGGGAGAATGTGGTGCCCCCCTGCCAGGCGGCACCAAGCCCAGCCTTCCAGGACCCAGAACCCAGCCCAATCCCTGCCCTGCAGACACTCACGGATCCTGGTGGGACGGAGGGCTGGGCTCCCTCGAGGCCCGAGGACCGACGCGGGAGGTGCTCTGGCGCTGGGTGGCGGTGGGGCTGGGCGGGGGGAGAGGGCAGTCCACAGGGCCCCCTCCCCCGCCGCCGGTGGTGGCTCCCAACTAATCCAAAACGGTGGCTCCACAGGAGCAGGGAGGAAGGACAGGTGGAAGAGGAGAGGGCGGGCCGGGGAGGGGAGGAAGGGGAAAGGAGAAAATGGAGGAGAGAAGGGGAGAGAGGAGAGGGGGAAGGAGCAAATGGAGGGGAAGGAGGGAGGAAAGGAGGAGAGGAAGGTGAAAACAGAAGGGGGGGGCACAGGCAAAGCCGGGGGAGGGGGAAGCTGGCCCAGGAAAGGGCCCCCGCCCCCTCCCCTAGCCGGGCCGGCCTGGGGGGGCCACAGGGGGCGAGGACTGGGTGGAGAAAAGGAAGCCGGCCATCAGGAGAAGTGGGGGAGGGGAGGGCCTGCTGGGGGAGGGGGCCGCCCCCTTTCCCCCTCCCCCCTGGAGCCTGGGCCCTGCCCTGGTTGAGGCAAGGGCCCGGAGTCCTCAAGCCCTCAGCCCCCACGGGAAAAGCATGCTGGGGGCGGGGAGAGCCCGGGAGTGGAAAGCTGGGGAGGATGGAGAGCTGGGAGACCCGGAGAGGCCGAGAAGGGGGCAAATGAGGTGGAGAGATAGGGAGGAGGGAGAGGAGGATGGAGAGGAGCAGGTGGAAGAGAAAGGCGGAGGAGGGTGGGGTGTCCCAGGGGCTCCCGGTGCTGGGCCTCAGTGGGAGGGCCTGGCGACACACTCCTGGTCCCCTGTGAGGAGAAGCCGCTGCCGGCTCCAGTCCCCGGCTCCAGTCCCCGGCTGGGCCTGCCTCCTGCCGCTGGCTGCCGCCGGCTGCCGCCACCGCTCAGTCTCCCCTCCGAGGCCGCCGCCTGCCTGCCCGCCTGCCGCCTGCGCTGGGTCCTGGAGCGCGGGGGGGGGGGGGGGGGGGGGGGGTGGTTCGGGAGAGAGAGAAGAGGGAGGGAGGGAGGCGAGGAGGGCGGGCAGGAGGAAGGGAGGGAGGCAGGCAAAGAGCGAGTAGGGAGGGGAGTCGGGGGAGGGGGAGCCTGTATTGGTTGGGCTGGGGGCCCCCCGCGAGGAGAATGCTGATGAGAAGAAGGAGCTGCATTGGATGGAAGGCCCACCCCCGAGCCACCCCCTCTACCACACCATGCCACCGCCCTGCCCAGGCAGCCCTGGGCACAGGAGCCCACAGAGATGAGAGGCAAGAAGACCCAGGGAGAAGGCCACTGAGATGAGGGGAGAGGGCTACAGAGATGAAGAGAAATGAAGAGAAGAGAGACAGCCGTCAAGACTGTCCAGAGAAGTGGGCCGAGGCCCACAAACCCCACAAGGACAAGGACAGGAAAAGCCCAGGGATAAGAAAGAAAGGCCCATGGAGACAAGGGAGCAGCCTACAGAGACAAGCAAAAGGACCTCGGAGACAAGGGGCAGTAATGTGGACATAGAGACCTCCCGCGAAGGAAAACGGGAGAAGCCAGAGACACAAGAGAGAGGCCCCTGGAAACAGAAAGCACTCCTCAGATATGGGGAGCAGTCCACAGGGCAGGGAGAGAGCCAAGGAGAGCCAAAGAAGGTCACAGAAACAAGGGAGGCCTACAGACACCAGGGTACCAAAAAGACAAGGATGTGGCTCATAGACACAAGAGAGCCACTGAGGCAGGAGCTGCCAGCCTGGAGATGCGGGGCAAGCCTCCCCCAATATAAATAGCTCCTATAGAGGTGAGGGGATGGGTGGTGAGTATGAGAATTCCCTGTAGTGCACAGAGAAATCCTTGGGACCCACAGAGATGAGTGGGTGGAGAGAAGGGGCCCTCATTCTCTAGTCACAGGAGCAGAGAGGCAGTGGGAAAGGTGGATGGGACAAGGAGAGGAAGCTGGAGGGCAGTGCCAGAAGTGGGAGACTCCTTCCCAGGGAACACGCTGCAGCCTCTCAGAAGGAGCTGAGCAGGACAGGGGGATGGAAGAGAGAAGCGACACAGATCTTGGATTTGGGGTGGGTGGTGCATGGCTGGGTGGGGGGTGAAATTTGGGGGGAAGAAACATGACAGTTGGCGCCGAAGGCTGAGCCCGTGACTCACCACCACCCCCGATGCTCGTGATGGGGAGGAGACACTGACACACTCACGTGCGGCCCACAGCACATGTGACCGCATGCCTCGAACACACAGCTGGCACATGGCAACTCCTGGACCACATGCCAGCCCAGCACAGGAAGCCCTCTGCAAGCTGGCATGTGGGGCATCCTGGACACACATCTGACACATATATCTGACGCTGAAGGACCACCAACTTTGCACACACCTCCTTACCCCACTTGGTCAACATCTACACCCCCCCTCAAACATCCACACTTAACTCCAGTCAGGCCTAAAAGCCCAGATTCACACCTGCCTCTGGGACTTTGCTTATGAAGGACCTCAACACAGAACACCATCCTTTCGACCAGGGCGGTGGCTCATTCCTGTAATCCCAGCACTTTGGAAGGCCGGGGCAGGTGGACCACCTGAGGTTGGGAGTTCAAGACCAGCCTGGCCAACATGGCAAAACCCCGTCACTACTAAAAATACAAAAATTAGCCAGGCCCGGTGGCACACTCCTTTAGTCCCAGCTACTTGGGAGGCTGAGGCACAAGAATTGCTTGAACCTAGGAGGCAGAGGTTGCTGTGAGCCATGATCATGCCACTGCACTCCAGCATGGGAGACAGAGCGAGACTCCATCTCCAAAAAAAAACAAAAAACAAAAACCAACCACCATCCCCTCTAAATTCAACCTGTCCTGGAAATCCCAGCCAGTCCTGTGCTACCACCTCCAGAAAGACCTCAGCTTATCCTCAGCTTATTCCTATATGATCTGGAGAAAAGAGACCTGCACCACCCAAATCAAGTTGAGAGGTCCAAGCAAAAGGCCTGAGAAGTTACCTGGATCCTCAAATTTTCTTTTTTTTTCTTTTCTTTTTTTTTTTTTTTTTTTGAGATGGAGTCTCGCTCTGTTGTCCAGACTGGAGTGCAGTGGCATGATCTCGGCTCACTGCAAGCTCTGCCTCTTGGGTTCACGCCATTCTCCTGCCTCAGCCTCCTGAGTAGCTGGTACTACAGGCGCCCACCACCACACCCGGCTAACTTTTTTTGTATTTTTAGTAGAGACGGGGTTTCACCATGCTAGCCAGGATGGTCTCGATCTCCTGACTTCGTGATATGCCTGACTCGGCCTCCCAAAGTGCTGGGATTACAGGCGCGAGCCACTGCACCCGGCCAGGTTTTCTTTTCTTTTTTCTTTCTTTCTTTTTTTTTTTTTCTTGAGATGGAGTTTCGCTCTTGTTGCCTAGGTTGGAGTGCAATGGCGCCATCTTGGCTCACTGCAACCTCCGCCTCCGGGGTTCAAGTGATTCTCCTGCCTCAGCCTCCCGCGTAGCTGGGATTACAGGCATGCACCACCATGCCTGACTAATTTTGTATTTTTAGTAGAGATGGAGTTTCTCCATGTTGGTCAGGCTGGTCTTGAACTCCTGACATTGGGTGATCAGCCTGTCTCGGTCTCCCAAAGTGTTGGGATTACAGGTGTGACCCACCGCACCCAGCCTGATCCTCAGATTTTCAAGTGGGGAAAAGGAGGTTTCAGCAGAAGCAAGAATCTGCCCAAGGTCACACAGCCTGTCAAAAACTGAGCATAGCTTCCACTTCTCTGACACCTACCCCAGGTGATTTTGCCCTAAGGGCAAACCCAGACTGCTTCAGAGCAGGCCGAGCCTAGCTTTAGCTAATTTCCACCAACTCTTTCCTCCACTTCTTGCATTCAACCCTTCAACATGCAACCACTTGAACTTCCCGCCTGGCAGGCAGGTGAGCCTGGAGGCCAAGAATGTAGACTGTAAGGTCAACTCCTGGGTTGGAATCCTGACTCTTCCTAACTATGGGAACTACGACTAGTTACTTCTCTGGGGCCTCGATGTTTTGTAGAGTCAGCATGACAGTTTCTCTCTCATAGGGTTGTTGAGAGGATTAAACTGAGTAATGCATGTAAGCGTTGAGTATAATACCTAGCACGTCATAATACACTCAAGAGATGTTAGTTATTATTATTAGGCTCCCGGAGATACTAATAAAAATAACAACTGGCCAGACACAGTGGCTCACACATGTAATCCCACCATTTTGGGAGGCCAAGGCAGGAGGATAGCTTGAGCCCAGGAGTTCTGAGACCAGCCTGGGCAACATAGTGAGACCCTATCTCTATAAAAAAAAAAAAAAAAAAAAAAAACCCGGGCATGGTGGCTCATGCCTGTAATCCCAGCACTTTGGGAGGTCGAGGTAGATGGATCAACTTGAGGCCAGGAGTTCGAGACCAGCCCGGCCAATGTGGCAAAAACCCATCTCTACCAAAAACTATGAAAAATTAGCAGGGCATGGCGGTGTATGCCTGTAATCCCAGCTACTCAGGAGGCTGAAAATTGCTTGAGCCTGGGAGGCAGAGGTTGCAGTTAGCTGAGATCACACCACTGCACTCCAGCCTGGGTGACAAGAGCTAGACTGTCTCAAAAAAAAAAAAAAAAAAAATTAGGGACTGGGCGCAGTGGCTCACGCCTGTAATCCCAACACTTTGAGAGGCTGGGGGGGGGGTGGGTGGATCACCTGAGGTCAAGAGTTCGAGACCAGCCTGGCCAACATTGCAAAAACCTGTCTCTACTAAAAATACAAAAATTAGCCAAGAGTGGTGGTGTCTGCCTGTAGTCCCAGCTACTCAGGAGGCTTAGGCAGGAGAATCACTTGAACCCAGGAGGCGGAGGTTGCAGTGAGCTGAGATCGTGCCACTGTATTCCAGCCTGGGCGGTGGGCGACAGAGTGAGACTCCCTCTCAAAAAAAAAAAAAAAAATTAAATTAAATTTTAAAAATAGGCCAGGTGCAGTGGCTCACGCCTATAATCCCAGCCTATAATCCCAGGCAGGTGGATCACGAGGTCAGGAGATTGAGACCATCCTGGCCAACACGGTGAAACCCCGTCTCTACTAAATATACAAAAATTAGCCAGGCGTGGTGGCGAGCGCCTGTAGTCACAGGTACTCAGGAGGCTGAGGCAGGAGAATCGCTTGAACCTGGGAGGCGGAGGTTGCAGTGAGCCGAGATCGCGCCACTGCACTCCAGCCTGGGCGGCAGAGAAAGACTCTGTCTCATAAATAAATAAAATAAAATAAAAATAAAATGAGTAACTCCTAGATGTCTTTTACTCTCTGCCTCACATGAGATGAAATGGGGCTCACATGAAATGGGGCTGTTATTAGCCCCATTTCACAGATTAGAAATTTAGGCTCAGGACAGTTGACTTGCCCTAGAACCAGGATTCCAATCCGGGAATCTGTTTTAACTATACATGCCTGGTGTTAGGGAATTTAATCCATGAGAAGGTTAGGACATCTAGTGACCAAATGGCCATAGAATTGGCCCCGGGTCTCACTGTGAGACGCATCCCATAGTGGCTTCAGGTAAGTAAATAAATAACACAATTCTGAGAGTCAGTTTTCTCATCTGAGAAGTTGAAATTCCTCTGTGTTTGGGTTCAAGGAGTAGGTCTGGAAACGTCTCTTTTCTTCTTTTAGATGGAGTCTCGCTCTGTCGCCCAGGCGGGAGTGCAGTGGCGTGATCTCGGCTCACTGCAACCTCGGCCTCCTGGGTGCAATCAAATCTCGAGCCTCAGCCTCCCGAGTTGCTGGGGTTACAGGCACGAGCCACCACGCCCAGCTAATGTTTTGTATTTTTAGTAAAGATGGTAGTTTCACCAGGTTGGCCAGGTGGGTCTCGAATGCCTGACTTCAAGTGATGAACCCGCCTCAGCGTCCCAAAATGTTGGGATTACAGGCGTGAGCCACCACGCCCAGCCTGGAAACGTTTCTAACAGTACTGGGGCAACTCCCTCCCAAGGCCCTGAGGGGCGCAGGAACGAGGTGAGTAGGAATGGCCAGAGCCCCTTGGACACATGGGGCCCCACTCTCAAGGTGTAAGGGTCAGAGTCACCCCGGAAGGAGGTGGAGTGGAGTCCGCCCGTTACCGGCTCACTTCCTTCAGGCTCTCACCCCGATTGTCCTTCAGGTCCTCTACCCACCACACTCCCTATTTCTTCCAATGAAATTGTCCCTGCTTCTTTTTCTCCATATCCTCGCTCTCCTTGCTTCCCCTCTGACATTTCTCCTCTCTCCACCTCCCAAAAGTCCCCTCGGTCTTTTCTCTGTTTCTTCCTGTTGCCTTCATTCCCCTCCTTTTAATAAAGTGAGTCTGGAGCCTTGGTTTCCCTTTTCTCTCTCCATGTGACTGGTGCTGCATGCAGTTTGCCCTCTCCCCATCGCGCTAAGTGGTTTCACTTTCTCCCTCTGACCCTCGGGGAAACCACAAAGGTTCCCGTGCCTCCATTCCCCCGCTCCAGCCCTCAAGGTGCCGCGTGCCTCAATTTCCCAGGCTCTTTTCCTCCCTCTCCCTGTCCCCAACGCTGACTCCCTCACGGCGTCCCCAAGATGGCGCCCGCGGCCGCGCTCCGCCGCCTAACGTCATCGCGCCGTCCTCCGCTCAGAGTTCCCCTCTGGGGCCGTCGGAGGCGGAGTCGAGGAGGAGGAGGAGCATCCTCTAGGGAGGATTAAAGGGGCGGGCACTATCCACCCGAGGGCTGACCGGTGAGGGAACGACGCTAAAGGATTGGTTGGGCGCTGCGGGGAATCTCGACGCTCCTCACTATTGGCCCAAGCCTCAGAGACATGAACGTCGATTGGCCGAACGGCAGGGCCCGAGCGGGCAATGATTGGTTGCGTCCGGCCGTCCGTGCGGCAGCCGAGGAGGAAGGTGGGAGGGGCGTTGCTGAGGGTAGCTGGGGGCGAGAGCGAGGCTACGGAGCAGGCGAGAGGCGACGGCGAGAGCTAGAGCGGGCGCAGCGTTAGGGTGGCCGTGCAAGGGGAGCCGTGGCCCGGGCCCGGGGCGTGCGAGACGGCGGAAGCAGGTGAGCGCGAGCGGGCGCGCAGAGGCCGGCCGGGCTGCCCTCCCTGCCGCCGCGGCCTCCTCTTGCCAGGTCGCCTGCGCACTGAGGGCCTGAGGGGGTGCGCGCCGGGCAGTTAGGGCGGAGCGGCACCAACGGCCGACCCGGCGCGCGGGCAGCCGGGCGGGGGCCGGGCTGGAGCGGCGGGTGGGGAAGGGGCCTGGAGTCGCGTGCGGGGCTGAGTGAGGAGGGGCGGGGCTCGGGCTGAGGCTTTGGTGGGGCACTTGGGCGGGAAGGGGAGGTCTCAGAGCTGTCCCAGGAGGGCTCCGCGGCTCCCTAGGGTTTGGGGTAAAGGACTTGGTGGTGTGGCAAGTCCAGGACGAAGGGGCTGGGCCGGTTAGACGGCACGTGGGTGCCCAGTTAGGGGCTTAGGGCGTGAGAAAGATAATTAAGTTAATGCAGGGGGAAAATATCTAGTTCTTCTTGGAAAGAATTGGGGCGGTGAGAGGGGTTTTGGTGTGAAAAGATATTAGGAAATCGATATCCCCAAGGGAACGGTTTAGAGCTAAGGAGGGGTCCAGTTGTAATGGATGGGGTTAAATTAATGTGAAGAGGCCTTAAACCAATGTGTCAGGAGGTTGGGTACCCTTGGAATGCGTGGAGAGGGGTCTTTGTACAAAGAAGGATTAAGTGTGTTTTAAAAGGGTGTCTGGGTGTCCCTAGAATGAGCTGGGGAAGGTAGTCTTTTTTAAGTACTGGTAATTAGGCCAAGGTGAAGATGGGATTTGGTTATTGGAAGGGGAGGAAGTAGGGTGGGAGAGATCTGTGTGCTAAAGTGAGGGGTGCCTGGGAATTCCTGGAATGAGACTGAGAGGTTGCTAAGACGCTGGGGGGTCTGAGTACCCCCAGAATAGGAGGCTGGTGAGAGGGGCTTGAGTGTGAGGAAGAGGGGTCTGTGCTGGATTAAGGTGGTGATGGGGGTTCTCTATGAGAATAGGAGGTCCGGGTATCCCTAAAGGGGGTTTGGGCAGCAGGAGGGGTGTGTGTAAAAGGAGCTTAAGCCATTGTGAAAGATGGGTGTGTGGATCTTTACACAAAGAAGAGGAGTTATGTTGCTACGAAGAGGAGGGTCTGAGCATCCCTAGAATGGGTTAGGGTGGGTTGGGTCTTTTAGCAAATTAAAAAAGATTAGGTTAATAATGTGGAGGAGGATCTGGATGTTCCTGAGATGGATTTGAGGGGGGGGTCTGTTTGCAAGAGAGGCATAGGTTGATATGAAATGAGGGTGTGGGCGTCCCTGAATGAGTGGCTGTGTATGAACAGGAAGGGTTTAAATCAATGGGAAGAGGGGATCTGGGTATCTCAGAGGGGATTAGAATTGTCGATTTGGTCTTGGTACAAAGAAGAGGTGATGAATGTAAAGAGTGGATAGATACCCTGGAGACAGGAGTTAGGGTGGTGGAAGGGCCTAGGTCCGAAGCGGGGAGGAGTAGGCTTTTGTGAAAATGGATCTGGGTATTCTGGATAGGGGGTTAGGGTTGTAGGAGCGGGCCTTGATTTGTAGAGGAGGTTAAGTAATTAAACAGGGCTGCGTATCATGAAGTGGTTAAGGTGGGCAAAGTCTGGGTGTGGAGATGGGTTAGGCCAGTGTGAGAAAATTTGACTGGGGGGAAGGGATATAGTTTGACGTGAGGAATCTGGGCACCTGAGGAAGAGTTGGTGGGTAGCAGGGGTTGCGAGTAAAGGGGAGGGGTGGCACCTTGTACAGTGCTGAAAGTGGAGTGGTGGGGCATTGGGCAGTTTGAGTGGTCTGAGTGTAAAAAGAAGTCTGAGAACCTGGGAGAAGGAGCAGAGGCCATGGGAGGGGTGTGGCTGGGAGAAACAGGTGGGGAAGGCCTATATGGGGTTTCAGTTGGGTACCTTGGAGAGGAATGGGGTGAGGTGAGTTGGTAAGAAAAGGAGTCAGTGGAAGGAGGTCTGAGTGGAGGTTCCCATGTGCTGGGTGGAACTGTGGGGCCCACTGTGAGGTGTGGGAGATGAGGGGACTGGACAGGTTACAAGGATCTGGTGGGTGGAGTTTGATGCAAGTTGATACAGAGGTGAGACTGTGGGTAAATTCCTGGGGAAGGGACTGCCTGGGAGATTTGTGTTTGGTGTTTGTTATGCTGAGGGGAGGAAGGATTATTGGGAGGGAGGCAGAATTTTAAAAATCGAAGGAAGAACTTAAGGGGGCGTAGATCTAAGGTATTAGGAGTGGAGAGTGATGAAGGGAAGAGCTGAGGAATCGGTGACCTAACTGGTTTGTCCCCACTGTCTCCTCTTCCAGCCCAGGGCCTTGCTGCCGCCATGACTGAGGAATCAGAGGAGACAGTCCTGTACATTGAGCACCGCTATGTCTGCTCTGAGTGCAACCAGCTGTATGGATCACTGGAAGAGGTGCTCATGCACCAAAACTCCCACGTGCCCCAGCAGCACTTTGAGCTGGTGGGCGTGGCTGATCCCGGAGTCACTGTGGCCACAGACACAGCTTCAGGCACGGGCCTCTATCAGACCCTTGTGCAGGAGAGCCAGTACCAGTGCCTGGAGTGTGGTCAACTGCTGATGTCACCCAGCCAGCTCCTGGAGCACCAGGAGCTGCACCTGAAGATGATGGCACCCCAGGAGGCAGTGCCAGCTGAGCCACCACCTAAGGCACCACCCCTGAGCTCCAGCACCATCCACTACGAGTGTGTGGATTGCAAGGCTCTCTTTGCCAGCCAGGAGCTCTGGCTGAACCACCGGCAGACGCACCTCCGGGCCACACCCACCAAGGCTCCTGCCCCTGTTGTCCTGGGGTCCCCAGTTGTTCTAGGGCCTCCTGTGGGCCAGGCCCGAGTGGCTGTGGAGCACTCATACCGAAAGGCAGAAGAGGGTGGGGAAGGGGCGACTGTCCCATCTGCCGCTGCCACCACCACTGAGGTAGTGACTGAGGTGGAGCTGCTCCTCTACAAGTGCTCTGAGTGCTCCCAGCTCTTCCAGCTGCCGGCGGATTTCCTGGAGCACCAGGCCACTCACTTCCCTGCTCCTGTACCCGAGTCTCAGGAGCCTGCCTTACAGCAGGAGGTGCAGGCCTCATCACCTGCAGAGGTGCCTGTGTCTCAGCCTGACCCCTTGCCAGCTTCTGACCACAGTTACGAGCTGCGCAATGGTGAAGCCATTGGGCGGGATCGCCGGGGGCGCAGGGCCCGGAGGAACAACAGTGGAGAAGCAGGCGGGGCAGCCACACAGGAGCTCTTCTGCTCAGCCTGTGACCAGCTCTTTCTCTCACCCCACCAGCTACAGCAGCACCTGCGGAGTCACCGGGAGGGCGTCTTTAAGTGCCCCCTGTGCAGTCGTGTCTTCCCCAGCCCTTCCAGTCTGGACCAGCACCTTGGAGACCACAGCAGCGAGTCACACTTCCTGTGTGTAGACTGTGGCCTGGCCTTCGGCACAGAGGCCCTCCTCCTGGCCCACCGGCGAGCCCACACCCCGAATCCTCTGCATTCATGTCCATGTGGGAAGACCTTTGTCAACCTTACCAAGTTCCTTTATCACCGGCGTACTCATGGGGTAGGGGGTGTCCCTCTGCCCACAACACCAGTCCCACCAGAGGAATCTGTCATTGGTTTCCCTGAGCCAGCCCCAGCAGAGACTGGAGAGCCAGAGGCCCCTGAGCCCCCTGTGTCTGAGGAGACCTCAGCAGGGCCCGCTGCCCCAGGCACCTACCGCTGCCTCCTGTGCAGCCGTGAATTTGGAAAGGCCTTGCAGCTGACCCGGCACCAACGTTTTGTGCATCGGCTGGAGCGGCGCCATAAATGCAGCATTTGTGGCAAGATGTTCAAGAAGAAGTCTCACGTGCGTAACCACCTGCGCACACACACAGGGGAGCGGCCCTTCCCCTGCCCTGACTGCTCCAAGCCCTTCAACTCACCTGCCAACCTGGCCCGCCACCGGCTCACACACACAGGAGAGCGGCCCTACCGGTGTGGGGACTGTGGCAAGGCTTTCACGCAAAGCTCCACACTGAGGCAGCACCGCTTGGTGCATGCCCAGCACTTCCCCTACCGCTGCCAGGAATGTGGGGTGCGTTTTCACCGTCCTTACCGCCTGCTCATGCACCGCTACCATCACACAGGTGAATACCCCTACAAGTGTCGCGAGTGCCCCCGCTCCTTCTTGCTGCGTCGGCTGCTGGAGGTGCACCAGCTCGTGGTCCATGCCGGGCGCCAGCCCCACCGCTGCCCATCCTGTGGGGCTGCCTTCCCCTCCTCACTGCGGCTCCGGGAGCACCGCTGTGCAGCCGCTGCTGCCCAGGCCCCACGGCGCTTTGAGTGTGGCACCTGTGGCAAGAAAGTGGGCTCAGCTGCTCGACTGCAGGCACACGAGGCGGCCCATGCAGCTGCTGGGCCTGGAGAGGTCCTGGCTAAGGAGCCCCCTGCCCCTCGAGCCCCACGGGCCACTCGTGCACCAGTTGCCTCTCCAGCAGCCCTTGGAAGCACTGCTACAGCATCCCCTGCGGCCCCTGCCCGCCGCCGGGGTCTAGAGTGCAGTGAGTGCAAGAAGCTGTTCAGCACAGAGACGTCACTGCAGGTGCACCGGCGCATCCACACAGGTGAGCGGCCATACCCATGTCCAGACTGTGGCAAAGCGTTCCGTCAGAGTACCCACCTGAAAGACCACCGGCGCCTGCACACAGGTGAGCGGCCCTTTGCCTGTGAAGTGTGTGGCAAGGCCTTTGCCATCTCCATGCGCCTGGCAGAACATCGCCGCATCCACACAGGCGAACGACCCTACTCCTGCCCTGACTGTGGCAAGAGCTACCGCTCCTTCTCCAACCTCTGGAAGCACCGCAAGACCCATCAGCAGCAGCATCAGGCAGCTGTGCGGCAGCAGCTGGCAGAGGCGGAGGCTGCCGTTGGCCTGGCCGTCATGGAGACTGCTGTGGAGGCGCTACCCCTGGTGGAAGCCATTGAGATCTACCCTCTGGCCGAGGCTGAGGGGGTCCAGATCAGTGGCTGACTCTGCCCGACTTCCTCTTTGGCACCTCCATGCCCTGTTGCTGAAGGCCCTCCAGCATCCCCTTAAGCATCTGTACATACTGTGTCCCTTCCTCTTCCCATCCCCACCACCTTGTAGGTTCTAAATTGGATTTATTCTCTCGTGAGGGGGGTGCTCTGGGGTCCTTGACACACATAAAGGTGCCCCCGCCACCTTCCACCTCTTAGCACTGGTGACCCCAAAAATGAAACCATCAATAAAGACTGAGTTGCCAGCAGTGTGTAGAGTGGAATTTGGGAGTCATGGGTCTTACCTCTCACAGCTGCATCACCAACACCCAGAAGTGGGCCTGGCAGGTATTAGGGGTAGTAGGAGCTCAGTAAACATTTGCTGGGCTGAAGAGAATGACCTGGTGTTCATGGGCATGGCTCTCAGAGCAGGGCCTTCACTTTACTGCTAGATGGAGGTAGCATGGCTCTCTTGCCACTAGAGGTCCCATGGCTCTGTGGAAAAGCTCAAGAGTGTTTGTACTGGTGGCAGGAAGATTCTTACACTCCTGTCCCTGACTCCTGGCCTGATGTGGACCTTGTCTCCCAAAGCCATCTGATTTTCTCATTTATCCCCAAGAGCAAATGCAGGTTGGCATGATCTCTAGAGCTGTGGAATTAAAGGAGATTCTGAATAATATGTGTCTGGACGTAGGAAGATTCATGAGAGGTGGTGACTTGAATTCCCCTGGAGTTGGACTTTGGCTCAGCCAACAGATTTTTATTGTGAGTGATGGATTGTTGGGATGGCTGGCCAATGTTTGAACATCTAGTCAGTCTCAAGTACTACGTAACTGAATAATATTCACACTGATTACGTGAGAACATTTTGCAGGGAAGGAATCTCCAGTCAAAAGCATTGAGATGACTTGCCCAAGGTCAGATTCAGTCCAGGCAGGGCAGAGCTTGCTGATTTCATTTCATTTGGTTTAATCACCCATATGCTTTTCTCTCTACTCTGTTGCCTTCTGCATACTTTGGGGAGGGTGGCAGAGACAAGATGGGAGTATGTGACTGGTGGGATGCTAGGCTGCTGTGCTAGCCTTGCTTCTGAGACCCCCCACTCTCCCCAAAGATTATTCCAGATCTTTCTGTTGAACTCTTTTTCCTTTTTTTTTTTTTTGAGTTGGAGTCTTTGCCGCCCAGGCTGGAGTGCAGTGGTGTGATCTCGGCTCACTGCAGCCTCCACCTCCCAGGTTCAAGCGTTTCTCCTGCCTCAGGCTGGAATGCAGTGGTGTGATCTCGGCTCACTGCAGCCTCCACCTCCCAGGTTCAAGCGTTTCTCCTGCCTCAGCCTCCCGAGTAGCTGGGATTATAGGCGCGTGCCACCACACCCGGCTACGTTTTTGTATTTTCAGTAGAGACGGGGTTTCACCATGTTGGCCAGGCTGGTCTCGAACTCCTGACCTCAGGTGATCCACCTCAGCCTCCCAAAGTGCTGGGATTACAGGCATGAGCCACTGTGCCCGGCCTGAAAGAACTCCTTTTTTAAGACAGGGTCTCACTCTATCACCCAGGCTGGAGTGCAATGGCACGATCTCGGCTCACTGCAACCTCCGTCTCCTGGGTTCAAGCAATTCTGCCTCACCCTCCCAGGTAGCTGGGATTAGAGCTGCGCACCACCATGCCAGGCTAGTTTTTTGTATTTTTAGTAGAGACAGGGTTTCACCATGTTGGTCGGGCTGGTCTTGAACTCCTGACCTCAGGTGATCCACCTGCCTCAGCCTCCCAAAGTGCTGGGATTACAGGCATGAGCCACCGCGTCTGGCCTAAAACAAATTCTAATAATTGTTCTTGTAAAATAAATGACATAACATTTGAAAAGTTAATGTATTCGGGTTCTGTTTATACAAAAAAAAATCAGGTTATGTGCATGTGTGTGTGTGTGTATCCTACCTGTTATATGTATATAAATTACACAATAGATACAGTAAATAATATATATGTATATAAAGATTTTTTTTATAGTTTGTTTTACTCTATAGACATACAAACATACATTTTAATGTTTATATACATATATATAGTTCCAAATCCTAGGATTTGGAGTATTCTTTTTAATTAAGTTCTAGGGTACATGTGCAGAACATGCAGGTTTGTTACATAGGTATACACATGCCATGGTAGTTTGCTGTACCCATCAACCTGTCATCTGCATTAGGTATTTCTCCTAATGCTATCCCTCCCTAGCCCCTCACCCTCTGACAGGTCCTGGTGTGTGATGCTACCCTCCCTGTGTCCACATGTTCTCATTGTTCGGCTTCCACTTAAGAGTGAGAACATGTGGTGTTTGGTTTTCTGTTCCTGTGTTAGGTTTTATTTTTATCTTTTTATTAAAAATGGGGTCTTGCTGTGTTGGCCAGGCTGGTCTCAAACTCCTGGCCTCTAGGGATCATCCCATTTTGGCCTCCCAAAGTGCTGGGATGAGAGGCATGAGGCACCACACCTGGCCTGTTTTTTTCTATTTTTCAGAGTCTCGCTCTGTCACCCAGGCTGGAATGCAGTTGCACAATCACAGCTCACTGCAGCCTCAACCTCCTAGGCTCAAGTGATCCTGTGATCCTCCTGCCTCAGCCTCCCAAGTAGCTGGAACGACAGGCGAGCACCACCACGTCTGGCTACTTTATTTTGTAGAGATGGCGTCTTGGGTTCTGTTTGGTTCTGACTGTGCCACCTTGAAGATGGGCCTGAACCAAATGATCTTCCTCCATGTACTATTTTTATGTCCCATCCCTGCTGATTTGTTTTGAGAGTTGAGGGGCTTTGCTTTCTTTGTCTTGCCAAAACACTGCAATGCTGACACTTTTTGTCTTACTAAATATGAAACCTGTCTTTCACTCTATTCCTTTTTCCTGTGCCTCAATTCCCCCAACCCTCACTATCGACTTTGCAGGATCCCAGCACCTGTGTGCCAAGCATACATTAGAGGATGGAACAGTGCTGAGGAAACGCAACAGCTTTTTTTTTCCTGAGATGGAGTCTTGCTCTGTCACCCAGGCTGGAGTGCAGTGGCATGATCTCAGCTCACTGCAACCTCTACCTCCCAGCTTCAAGTGATTCTTGTGCCTCAGCTGCCCGAGTAGCTGGGATTACAGGTGTGCACTACCACGCCCGGCTAATTTTTGTATTTTTAATAGAATGGGTCTTCACCATGTTGGCCAGGCTAGTCTTGAACTCCTGGCCTCAAGTGATTCACCGGCCTGGGCCTCCCAAAGTGCTGGGATTATAGGCATGAACCACCATGCCCAGCCTTCCAGTGCATTTTCATTAATACCACTTCTGCTTTTGAGGTCTTAGGGATCAGTCCATGGCCTGACGGCCTGTGGAAGCTGTTGCTACTGCCAAATAACAGATGGGCACAATAATTTGAGTAAGAGTTAATGTTGCTCTAAAAAGGAAGGGGGTTGGTGTGTACATTGTATCACCAGAAAACTTCAAAAGCAACTCTGGTTGGTTGGTTTGAGACAGGGTCTCGCTCTGTCACGACCCAGGCTGGAGTGCAGTGGTGCTATCATAGCTCACTGCAGCCTTGGCCTCCTGGGCTCAAGAGATCCACCTCAGCCTCCTGAGTAGCTGGGACCACAGATGCACACCATCATGCCCAGTTAATTGTGTTCATTTTTTTTTTTTTTTTTTTTGAGACAGAGTATTGCTCTGTCACCCAGGCTGGAGTGCAGTGGCACAATCTTGGCTCACTGCAACCTCCACCTCCCAGGTTCAAGTGATCCTTCTGCCGCAGCCTCCCAAGTAGCTGGGACTACAGGCGTACACCACCACGCCCAGCTAATTTTTGTATTTTTAGTACAGATGGGGTTTCACCATACTGGCCAGGCTGGTCTCGAAGTCCTGACCATTATAATGATCCACCTGCCTTGGCCTCCCAAAGTGCTGGGATTCCAGGCGTGAGCCACCACACCTGGCCCAATTTTGTTCAATTTTTGTAGAGATGGGGTCTCACTGTGTTGCCCAGGCTGGTGTCGAGCTCCTGGGCTCAAGGGTTCTTCCTGCCTTGGCCTCCTAAATTCTAGGGTTACAAGCATGAGCCACCACACATAGCCTGTTTTTTTTGTTTGTTTGTTTTTGAGACGGAGTCTCGCTCTGTCGCCCAGGTTGGAGTGCAGTGGCACATTCTCAGCTCACTGCAAGCTCTGACTCCGGGTTCACGCCATTCTCCTGCCTCAGCCTCCCAAGTAGCTGGGACCACAGGCGCCTGCCACCATGCCCAGCTAATTTTTTGTATTTTTAGTAGAGATGGGGTTTCACCGTGTTAGCCAGGATGGTCTCGATCTCCTGACCTCGTGATCCACCCACCTCGGCCTCCCAAAGTGCTGGGATTACAGGCGTGAGCCACTGCACCCGGACTTTTTTTTTTTTTTTTTTTTTGAGATGGAGTCTCGCTCTGTCGCCTGGTCTGGAGTGCAGTGACACGACCTCAGCTCACTGCAGCTTCCACCTCCCGGATTCAAGCTATTCTCCAGCCTCAGCCTCCCGAGTAGCTGGGTTACAGGCGTGCGCCACCACGTCCGGCTAATTTTTGTATTTTTAGTAGAGACGGGGTTTCGCCATGTTGGCCAGGTTGATCTTGAACTCCTGACCTCAGGTGATCCGCCCGCCTCGGCCTCCCAAAGTGTTGGGATTACAGGCATGAGCCACCACTCCCGGCATTTTTGTTTGTTTGGTTTTGGGTGTTTTTTGTTTTTTGTTTTTTTTTGCATTTTTTTGGTGATGTGAAAAAATGACATATAACTCTTCTGTTATTTTATTTGACTATTTGTGAGGTTGAAACTTTTTAATGTGTTAATTGAAACTCTGGTTTTAAAGAGTCTCTTTAGTCCTCTGGGGAAGCATCCAGGGATGGAAATGGAGAGGTATTTGCTGGTTTCCTGGCTTTCTCATAGTTCTCATGTATTGAAGACAGTGTGCTGGAGCTCAGTCCTAAGCACTTTACTTAGACCATCATCCTACAACCTTGTGAGGTAGGTATTGTCCCTTATTTACAGATGAGGACACAGAAGCTCACATATTGAAGGTCATATATTTATAAAATGGCAGAACTGAGATTTGAATTCAGAAGTATGAATTCATCCTAAATTCAAAGACTTGGTTCTTTGGCAAGAACATTTGTGCAGGTTTTACTTCCAAATATTCACTATTTTTTAAAATTTAATTTTTTTTGTTTTTGTTTTTGTTTGCTTTTTAGACAAGGTCTCTCTCTGTTACCCAGACTGGAGTGCAGTGGCACGATTACGGTTCACTGCGGCCTTGACATCCTGGGCTCAAGCAATCCTCCCACCTCAGTCTCCCAAGTAGCTAGGACTAGACAACAGGCACATGCCACCATGCCGAGTTGAGTTTTTGGGGCTTTTTTAGAGAAGAGTTCTATGTTGCCCAGACTGTGAACATTCACTATTGGAACAGAAGTAAAACACTCCCCTCCCCAGCATACAGATCTCCAACCCCACACCCTGATTTCTTCACCACTCTTCCCAGGACAGAGAGGAGACCAAGGGAGAGCAGGCATCATTTCTCTCTGTACAGTTTTTAATTTTTTATTTTTTGATGTTTGTTGTTCAGATGAATGACACACTCAAGTTACAAAAATGGGGCCTTAAAAGAAGCACATTGTACAATGAACAAGCAGATTGGAGTTAAGAACACTGAAACACTAACCCGCTACCACGAGAAGAGACAGGGAGGGGGTACAGGAAGGGAAGGAAGGGGCTACCAACACAGGGGTCAGACGGAACTGAAAGGGAGGCTAACTTGGTGAGGATGGAGGAAAGGCAGGTCTACTCCAGGGCTGATTTCTGGATGCCGGTTCTTGGGCACCCTTGCCTTGTACTTGCCACCCCCTCCAACTTCACCCACCCCCATTCCAACCTGGTCATTCTGGGTGGTGAAAGACACCCACACCAGAACGGGCTGCGCCAATCAGGTCTTTACGAAGTAGGGTGGTCACCTTGCCCTAGTGCAGCCCTGGATTTGGAAGGTGATGGTGGAAGCAGTGGGACAAGAGGCCAGAAAGGAGTTGAAAGTTCAGGCCCCTGCTCTTCCCAAAGACTCCTCGCCCATTCCCCACCCTGCCATTATCCAAAGGCTCTCTACGAGTTGCCAAGAGAGGCCCCCAGTCACCCTGCAATTATATAAATAAATAAATACTGAGCCCCTGGGTTTGGGGGACATATTGGGGGAGGGGCAGCAAGGATAGAGGACAGGAAAGAGAGGAAGGGGAGGGAGGCAGAAGGGAGGGGTCACAGACATAGTAAATAGTTGTCTCCGTCCCAGCAACACTTCTCTCTGGATTTTTCTCTCCTTTTGTTTGTTTAACAAGGAGCTAACAATTCAAGGACAAATACTTAAAAATATACATTATTTTTTCTTTGTTTCCGCCTTTGTCATCGTCGTCTTGCTTTGGAGACTGCTGAGGTCAAAGTTTAAACCGCATGAAGGACTTGCGGCTTGGAGTTTTTGTGTTTTTTTTTTTTTTAATTTTTATTTTTAATTTTTTTCACTTTTTTTCCAACATATAAAAAGGTAGCGGAGTTGTCTGTGGGTTTTTTTTTTTTTTTTAATGGTTAAATCTTTGGTTTGTTTCTTTTTTCTCTTGGAGGCCTTTATCTCTCGCACTTGCCTTTCCCACTCAGAGACCAGTGGGGGCCCGCGTGTCTCAATCTTGCTGTCTGTCTCACTCTCTCTCTCACTCAGGTCCCCCTACCCTGGGCTAGAGGAAGAGAGAGGCACCCTGGTATTCGTGTGGGTTAGAAAAACTAGTCAGGTCAAGAGGGCACCCTGACTTGGCTAGTCCCTCGCCAGATCTCCCCAGGGCTTGGAGAGCCCGTCATGGCCTTCTCCAGGGAGATGGATGGAAAACTCATATCCTTCCCCTCCTCCTGATCTCAGCCCCAACTCCTACTGGGGCTTGGGTTCCCCATCCCTACCCACCCCCCCCCACACACACACACCCCACCCCCCAGAAGAGAACAGAGAGAGGTGGTTTAGTTACTGGCATCAATTTTTTTTTTTTTTGGCACAATGAAAAGGCCCACCATTAGGGTAGACCCAGTCTCTGTCCCTCCCTTAAGTAGGAGGTCAGGGTTGGGGAGAAGAGAAATTCAGAGGGCTCCCCACTGCTCCAACCCACTCATCTCTCCTCTCTTTCTAGCCCAGGCCCTTGGCCCCCAACCTCGGACATCTAACCTAGCCCATAGCCTAGCCTGGGGTTGCCCTCCCCATCCCCCACATAAAGCTCCCCAGCCCTCCAACTCTCTCGCTCACACACAGACACACGGACATAGGCTCTGTACAGACCACAAAATAAAAACGATGAGATAGTTTTGTTTCCCGGAGTCGAGACGGGGGACCAGAGTGTAAGGGGCAGATGGGGGTGGGGGGCATGAATTCCCCCATCACCTTCCCAACCCTGGCTCCCTCCAGCCCCCCAGCCCCTTGCCCTGGCTGGCCCCCAGCCAACGATATTTGGTTTCCTTTTTTTAACATTAAAGTTCTATGAGGTATTTGGTGCCTTATCTCGAGTCCTCAGGGGAGGGGGGCCCAGGGGGAGACCTGGGGCTCACCTGCCCCTCCCTCCCTCCTACCCCCTTCCCAATATTTGGTTTCACAGCTGTAGTTAAAGCTTGGGATTTGGTTATTTTTCCCCCTCCCAGGAATTTTTTTCTTGTTTTTCTTTTCCTAGGTGTGAGGGTTGGATGGGGAGGGTCCCCAGCACCCCCGGCTGCACAGGGGTCCCTCCACCAACATCAGGGCATCTGCCCCATCCCTGCCCCCTGCTCCTCCTCTCCTCTTTACCCCACTCCCACATACTGGGGTGGGGAGAGGTCCCAGGTGGTGGGACTTGATGGGGAGGAAGCAGGATGAAGTGGGTGGTGGTGAGTCCTGGATTTTCTTTCCTTTTTTTTTTTTTTTTTTCCTTTTTGGTCTAGAATCATAGTTTTTGTTTGAGTCATCTCCACCATGCCTTCCATGCTGCCTGTCTTCTCGGAGGGGGTTTTTGGTTGTAATTCCTTTCATTTTGCTCTGCTCAAATGTCCTTCCTATTTGGTCAGGAGCCCTTGGCCCCCTCTCCACCCTTGGGCTGGGGCCCAAGCCCTCTTGCCAGTCCCTTCTCTCTTCAGGAAATAAACATGGACAAACTCAGAGGTAGGGTAAGGGCAGGGAGTCGTTCAGCGGAGATGCTTACATTCCGGTGAGGTTGGGTAGACAAGGTGCCAGGCCCCATCGTGCCAGGGTGGGAGGGGCGGCTACTTCACCACTGCCCGGACAAGGCACCCAGAGGCCCCTGCAATGGCCGAGTCTCTGCTGCCTCCGTCGCCCAGCCCAACAGTTTCATTTCCCGGGTGGGAGAAGGGAGACAAGGAAAAAAGAGAACGCTGAGGCCTGGAGCTCCATCTGCCTCTCCTCAGAGTGTCCGGCAGAAAGTGGAAGCTGCCCAGGCCAAAGCCCTGCGGTCTCAGGGCTCTCCTCTCTCTCTGCTCCTGCCCAACAAGGGGCAGGGGCCACACTACGGCTGTCAGGCCCCACCCTGATTTCAATGGCTCGTGTCCTTCACTGCAACACTTTGGTTTGAGGAGAGACACAGAAAGAACAAGATTGAGAGAGAAGAGAGGAGAGCAAAGGGAGAGAGAGGAGACAGGAAGGAGGAGAGGAGAGAGGAAGGAGAGGAGGAGAGAGGAAGGAGAGGAGGAGAGAGGAAGGAGGGGAGGAGAGAGGTCAGACAAAAGAGAACCGAAAAAGAAATCAAAGGAGGAATCAAACCACCCAAAAGTTGTTAAGTTTTCCTTCATCTGTTCTTTTTGCTTTCTTACTCCTTTTTTTCCTGTCTTTTTTTAAAGCTTTTTCAGTTGATTTGGGAGGGGAGTTTGGGGCTCTTCACCCCTGTCCCTGACACCCTCTCTCAGCCCCGCCCACCCGCTTCCATCTGCCCTGGCCGAGGGACAGGCCCTGCCCCAGCCGCCCCCTCCGGCTTTCCCAAAGACGACGTCCATGAGGTATTTGTGAAGAGAAAGAAGCATCCGTCCTTCCATCCGCCTTGGGGAACAAGGGCCTGGACCACCGGTGCAGGGGCTTGGCTCCGCCTCGCGGTTCCATCTTATTCTTGAAGAGTCCTCATCTTCTTTCCCTTTTATATATATATATATTTATATATATATATAAATTCTTTTTTCTAGTTTAAATTTATTGTTTGTTTGTTTCTGTTTTTTTGGTTTTCAGTTCAAAACTTTGTTGGCCTCCACAATAGCAGGAGGGCAGGGTGGCTCCCAGTGGTGTCTCTCCTCTGTCCGTCGTCAGTGGAGACGTGTCCGGGGCTGGTCAAACACAGGGTCCAGCCAAGAGTTGTGGAGGTCTTGTGGGAGTGGTGGCCACCACCGCGCCCTCTCAGATGGGGACCACAGGCTGTGGCACTGTCCCCACCACATGGACCCTGATGGGGATGCCATCTCGAGGAACCCCACCACTGGGGTGTGTGCGTGTGTGCATGTGGGGGGAGGGAGAGGCATTCGCCAGTACCAGAGGGGCACAGGGTGGGAAAAGCGAGGTGAGTTCTCTTTTTGGTTTCTGGTTAATGTCAAAGAACGTGAAGGATCCCACGGATAGGCACTGGAATATGAATTTTTTTTTTTTTTTCAGGGAAACAGACAGGATGGAAAAAGACAACTGAATGCCCTCAACTGAATGTCTTCATCCCCTCTTGCCTGAAATTTCCACCTTCCCATAGGCTGGGGAGGGAGTCAGTTCCAGAGCAGAGGAGGGTGACAGGGTTGAGGAGGGACTTGTGAGAGCTAGAACTTGGCAAAATGGCCTAGCCCACCCTTCAAAGGGGAAAAGAGGGAGGAACAGGGGATGAAAAGTTGTCCGCAGGCCTTCCCTTGAACTCTCCCCTGCTGGGGGGAGGGAGGAGGTTAAAGCAAGACCCCCTGCCCAGGTGGGGAGAGCTGGGGGCCAGGGGAGAAGGGGACACATGGTAGGGACACATTCTGTTGAGCACAATGCTAAAAATTCTGTACATCCTTTGGATGAAGCTACTGAATATTTGGTGTAAGGTTGTTCAGGCCCTTTCTCTTTCACCTTCTGGAAAAGAACATTTGGTGGGTGGTGCTAAGCCCCAGCCCATCTGCCCAGGCTGTGCCCTGTCTTCGCTGGCCCAGGGCTGGGGGCTGGGATTAGGAAGCTGGCATCTTCTCTTTTTCCTTCTGTAGCCCCCACGGAGGAGGCAGGGTTGGGGGTTGGTCCCACAGCCAGGGCTCGGTGGCATGAGGTCTGACCTGCTGGAGGCTTCTCCGCCCCTGGCTGGGGTTTTTATTTGGCGTCGTAGCAGTGAGGGTGAGCACGCTGAGGTCTGGCTTGCGACTGGTTTTTTGGTTTGTTTGATTTTGTGGGGTTTTTTTTTTTTTTGGTTTGTTTTTGTTTTTTTTGTTTGTTTGTTTTTCACCTCTGGTTCCTTTGGGGCAGCTGGTTTCTGTTGTGATTATTTTTGGTTTTCTCTTTTGTTGGTTAGTTTCTTTCCTTTTTTTTTTTTTTTTTTTTGGTTGGTTGTTTTTTTGGTCTTTCCTCCCTTGTCACTCCTGCTCTGAGGACCCTCTGCGTCCCCACCACTGGCCTCCTCGCCCTCTTCCCAGGCAAGGGACCAAGGCAGGGACCAGAGGAATGGGAGGGGAGGCATGGCTGGCCCTCACTCAGGTTTGGACCCTGCCTCGGGCCCCCCTGGACCTCCAGGGGTCTGTGCTGCCGTCTCGCTGCAAGTGGAGGAGGAGGAGGATGAGGATGAAGAGGATGAGGAGGAGAGGCCAGGAGACTTGCTGGAGATGGAGGCTGCCACAGCCGCAGCCGCTGCTGAGACCAGGCCCACACCAGGTGGGGTGCTGAGCAGGGGCAGCCCAGCATGGTTCAAGAAGAGCGGCGAGGTCACCAGGCCAGGGCTCCCCGGGGCTGCGCCGGCTGCCCCCAGCACCAGATTCCCGCTGCCATCAAGGCTGGTAAGGGGCAGGGTTCCACCAGAGGCCAGGGCTGGCGGGGAGAGAGAGAGGCTGGGCTAAGGGCACGCCGGGCCAGGGGAGACCTTTGCCTTCCAGCATCCTGCCCAGAGTGCCCCCCATCTCCCCATCGGTCCCACTGACCCCCATCAGCACCCCTCACACCTTCCCCAAAGGTGAGATGGGTATGAAGAGGCGAGCAATGCAGTGAGCAGGGGCGGGATGGCATGGCTGGAGCAGCAATGGCAGGGCTCGAGGCCCCAGAGGATAGGGCTGGTGATGATGGGTGTGACATGAGGCAGCACGCACCTTGGATAGTGGCCAAAGGGTTGTTGCTCATGAGGGCTGGACTCAGCCCGGAGCTCAACCCCACCATTGTGCTTCTGCAAGAGGCAAAGCAGAGGCATTAGCAGGGGCAGGGACCTGCCAACATAACTGGGGTGCCGCTCCCCACCCTAGAAGCAGCAGCGACCCTGCTTCTCCCCACAGCTTCCCACGTGCACCCACTTACCCCGTGCTGGGGTTCAGGCCTGACAAGCCGATAGCCGAGTGGCTGCCTTGAGGGCTGGGGTTTGTGCTGTTGGTGGTGGCCGGGGGTGGGGGAGTGACAGAGGGGATGGAATTGAGGGGGGGCGCAGCCCCGCCCCCGCCCCCACCCCCTCCAGCTGTCCGGCTGGGGTGGAGCGTCCCCACAGCTGAGGATAAGGTAGTAACTGCCAGAGAGAGACAGAAAGATGGGGTCTTCAGCTTCCACTCGTCCCCTACTGAGGAACCTGGGGTCAGCTCCTACTTGTCCTCCCGCCCAGCTCATGCAGCATCTCCTCAGTCAGAACAGCCTTAGACCTCCCTGCCCTCTCTTCCCAGAGTCATTTCCCTGTGCCTCTGCCATGGTGACCCCTGTCATAACAATGGAAGTCAGAGCAGCTGCTTCCTGCTGAGCCCTGGCACTCTACACTCCCTGCCCTGAACCACTTTTTTACCGACTAGAAACAGGGGTGCCCAGGAGACAAAGCCCTATGGCTCCCTCTAGGGGCTGGGGAGGGGCGAAGGGTGCCAGGCACACTGCCACATCTGAGGGATGGGCAACCTGGCAGGGGCTGAGGGCCCAGACTCAGCCAGACTGCTGGGGTAGAAACTCCTGGCTCTGTCTCATCCCAGTGGTGCCCTTGGGTGAGTGCCTTAACCTCTCTGACCTTCAGATCCCTTGTCTGGAAAATGGGGATAATAATAGACCCTATCTCATAAAATGAGTTTGAGAATTAAGTCAGTCAATGCAGTTTAGAAAGAGTTTAGTACAGTGCCAGGCAAGCACTTACTACTTTATAAATCTCCACTTACTATTTTCTAGCCTGGGGAGGGGCAATATGTTGTTTTATGTGTATATATATTATGTGTATATATATTATGTATATATATATTATGTGTGTGTGTGTGTATATATATATATATATATATTTTTTTTTTTTTTGAGATGGAATCTCACTCTGTCACCAGGCTAGAGTGCAGTGGTGTGATCTCAGTTCACTGCAACCTCCTCCTCCCGGATTCAAGTGATTCTCCTGCCTCAGCCTCCCGAGTAGCTGGGATTACAGACACACGCCACCACGCCCAGCTAATTTTTGTATTTTTAGTAGAGACAGGGCTTACCATGTTGGCCAGGCTAATCTCGAACCCCTGACCTCAGGTGATCCACATGCCTTGGCCTCCCAAAGAGCAGGGATTATAGGCATAAGCCACCACACCCAGCGAATTTTATATTATTATTATATATATGGTGTATAACCATACATATAAACCTACCGTGTCCCAGGAAGAGGGAGGGGAACTCTGGATACAAGACTATGTATGTATGCATGTATGTGTGTATATGTACATACACATACACTCTTACATACATGTATTTATATCTTTTTATGTTTTACACATTCATAATAATTTTATAAAAACTGAGGCTTAGAAGGATAAAATAAGCGCTTGAATTCACACAGCTTAAAAATGACAGAGGCCAGGTACAAAACTCAAGTGCCTCACCTTTTACCAGGCCCACGCTTTTCTCATATGAAATCGTAAAGCAGATTAAAGCTGAGTTGCTCCTGCAGAGGAGGGGTGAGTCCTACCCTCTTCCCACTGTCTCTCCCATTCCCCCACCCACACTCCCCAGGCCCAGTCTTGAGGCCCATGGACACCCAGAGCCACTTGGGAACCTCAGGCTCCAGCCTCTGCCACATCCTCCCAGTCCCCCCTCACCATTTTCTGCCCTCCCTGACCTGTTGTGCTCAGACTGCTGGAAGCTTGGGACAACGGTAAGGTCCCCGCGCCCCCTTGGGGTGTGACCTGAGGAGAGAAGAAAGGAGGTGTCATTAGCCACTGTCTGCCAGCAGCCCCCGTGATGCTCCCTGTAGGACCCCACTCCTCCATCCCAGGATGGGGGCAGGGGGCTTTGGCACAATGCTGCATTTGTATTATTCCACATGCTTTCTTCACACTTGCCCTAGCTGATCCTGAGCCACAAGCAGGAAGGGCTAATTCTCCATTGAGAACACTCCCCACCTCTCTTCTGACACCGCCCCATCTGGCTAGTCTTTGCAGGGTTGCGTCCTGTCTGAAGTGACTGCACCGGAAGAGTGGCTGCTCTACATGCTCCTGATATTGTTGGTTCTGCAAAACTAAAACTCTTTTCCCTGGACAAGCAAACACCACCCTTTTACCAGTGGGGTTGGCAAGCAATGCAGGAGAGACTGTTCAAAGTGACCCAGGCAGGGAAAGAGCAGATCTAAAGTGCGAGGCTAAACGGATGCATATCTTTGCATCGGGGTGTTGAGATGTCATATTACTTGATTTTCTGGGACCACCAGCTTCCTTCTTGGCCACCCCACCTCCAGTCTCACCTTTGCATCAGCCCCAGAAACCTCACTAAATGTGACTGTCTCCTTCCCCAGCTCAAAACCACTCCTTACCTCCTCACTGCCCATGGTTCAAGTTCCAGCTCTTCACTGTAAAACTTGGGGTACATGCCCCCACTCCTTCCCCAACCTCATTCATATAAACTGCAGCACCAACCACACTAAATTGCACTGGAATTTCTCAAATTGGGCTGGGCACACCCTGGCTTCTAGGCCTTAGTACACACTGGTCCAGGAAGGCTCTTTGCCTTCTTGTGGCTGGCTAACTCTCCCTTGTCCTTTAGAACTCAGTTCAGACAGTGCCTCCTTCACACCGATGGGGGCAGGGGCTCCTCTCTGGAGCATCACAGCTCTTTCCAGAAATGGAAATAAAAGGATGGGATAAAGGATGTCCCAGCTGTGTCTGATATCAAGTGGGCCTGTGTATAACTGTGGACCTGAGAGTACACCCATGGGTGTGACAATTTCCCCGAACGGCAAATAAGTGCCTCTCCCTGCCTCTGTGTGGTTGTGAGCCTGTGTGTTCTAACCTGGACCACGTCCCTGGACATATATCCCTTCCTGTGTGGCTATGGCACTGTGATAACTCTGTGTCTGGCTATGTCGGTGTGTATCTAGGGGTGCTTGTATCCCCCATGTAAGACCACAGTTCCCTGGAAACCGTCCCTGTGTGACTGTGCCCATCTACGTGATGGCCTGTCTCCAAGAGTGACTCTTCTTGTCTCTGTTCTAGGCTCTGTGGACAACCAGGTAGGGTGGGCTTCACACAGGTGCCTGTGGAGCTCTGTGGTCTCCCCACCCCCCAGGCGGGCTCTTGGTACCATATGGGGGCTGTAGCTGGCCGGCTTCCCTGGGCTGGGCAGCATGGGGGCCGCACTGCAGGGGTTGATGCGTTTCTCCTTCTGGCGCCGGTTGCAGAACCAGACGCGGATCACTTCCTTCTCCATGTGCAGCTGCTCGGCGATCAACAGGATCTCCTCTGAGGTAGGCTTCTGGTTCTGCAGGCAGAGGGCTCGTTAGCCCGAGGCCCACCGCCCGCCACCCCTCAGGTGAGGGCCACCCAGGAGAGGGGGGCCTCACCGCTAGAAAACTCTTCTCTAAGGCGAAGCGGACGTTTGTCTCGATGCTGGTCCTCTTCTTGCGTCTCCGGCCGGGCAGGCCGTCGAAACCCAGGCTGGGGCTGCTCAGCTGGTTGGGGCTGGGCAGGCTTGAGTCCACAGACATAGTCTCTGTGCGCCGGGGGAGACGTGAGCATGAGAAGGGGCCTCCCGCGGCCAGCGGCCACTGCCCGCCCCCTACGCGGGAACCCCAGCCTGGTCCCACCTGCGTCGTTGAGCCACTTCTCCAGGAGGGGCTTGAGTTTGCACATGTTCTTGAAGCTCAGGTTGAGGGCCTCGAAGCGGGAAATGGTCGTCTGGCTGAAGTCGTTGCCGTAGAGCTTGCCCATGGCCAGGCCCACATCACCCTGGGCCAGTGGGGCGGGGAAGGGCCCGAAGTCAGGGTGGGGCCTTCCGGCACTGGGCCCGCTCCGCCCACCCACTGGCCACGCCCCTCGCGGCATCTATCAACTGGCCACGCCCCCACGCCCACCGCCCAGCCTGCAAGGTGCCTCCAGACCTGCGTGAAGCCCAGCTTGATGCGGCGTTGCTTGAAGGTGCGGGCGAATTGCTCCAGCTCCTCCAGATCACTGGGCTCCTCGGGGTGGGATGGTGGCTCCAAGCATTTGGGGGGCTGCGGGTGCGAGAGGTGCGGGTCGGGCAGCGTAGGGCGGGTCACGGCCTGGTGGAGTGGGCAGGTGGGTGGGATGCAGGGCGGAGGACCAGGATGGGGCTCAGCGATGGGTGCACAGTCCCCCTCCCGCCCTCTTCGCCCCTGCGTTCCATCCGCCGCCTGCAGACTCCCCCCGCCTTCCTCCACAAGCACTGTCAATCCCTTCAAAGGTCCCTCCACATGCACTGTTAATCCCTTTAAAGGTCCGACTCTGCTGCCCCACATGGGTTTCCTCATTGCCTGGGACTCTCTGCACTGTCCCTTCACGCCTGCGAACTCCCAGAAGGAGCAGCCAGCTTTTTGTGCCAGGGCTCTTTCCCTGAAGCTGGAGGCAGTGGTTCATCCTCATCTCAACCTGGGAATCAAGGACTGGCCCTGCCACCAAATCACTGCTTAGCCCAGGCCTCACTTTCCCCCTCTGCAGGATGGGAACAATCACTGCTGTTCTGTCTACCCAGTGGGGCTGTTGAGAGAATCGGGTTAAAAATGAGTAGGTCGTGCAGACCCATGGACTGTACAATGCCAAGAGTGAACCCTAATGTCAGCTATGAACTTTGGGTAATAGTGATGTGTCAATGTAGGTTCATCACCTGTTACGCTTGTACCACTCTGGTTGGGGATGTAGATAATGTGGGAAGCTGTGCATGTGTAGGGGCAGAGATAGATGGGATAGCTCTGTATCTTCCACTCAGTTTTGCTGTGAATCTAAAACAGCTCTTAAGAAATTAAGTCCTAAGCAATGAGTAGATTGCAAATAAAGTAAAAGTTAAAAAAAAAAAAAAGGACTGGGAGGGCAATTAGAGAGATTTACAAAAAAGCAACAGCTCTATCTGGGATTCTTCATTGCCCTAACAATAAAGGATATGAAGCAGTTGGTGGGTACAGGGATGTTTGTCGCTCAGATCCTTTATCCATTATTCTCCAAAATGCTGGGGCAGATGTTTAGGAATTTTTTTTTTTTTTTGAGATGGAGTTTCACCCTTGTTGCCTAGGCTGGAATGCAATGGTGCGATCTTGGCTCACCATAACCTCTGCCTCCTGGGTTCAAGTGATTCTCCTGCCTCAGCCTCCCGAGTAGCTGGGATTATAGGCATACGCCACCACACCCGGGTAATTTTGTATTTTTAGTAGAGATGGGGTTTCTTCATGTTGGTCAGGCTGGTCTTGAACTCCCGACCTCAGGTGATCCACCCGCTTTGGCCTCCCAAAGTGCTGGGATTACAGGGGTGACCACTGCGCCCTGCCTTTTTTTTTTTTTTTTTTGTATAAATTTAAGGACAGCCGAGTGCAATGGCTCACACCTGTAATCCCAATACTTTAGGAAGCCAAAGTGGGAGGATCGCTTGAGCACAGGAATTTGAGACTAGCCTGGGCAACATGGCGAAACCCTATCTCTACAAAAATTTTAAAAATTAACCAAGCATGTGGGGCGTGACTGTAGTACCAGCAACTCAGGAGGGCTGGGGACTGCTTCACTTGAGCCCAGGAGGCTGAGGCTGCAGTAAGCTGTGATCACACCACTGCACTCCAGCCTGGGTGACAGAGTAAGACCCTGTCTCAAACAAAAACCAAAATGTTAAGGGGTACAAGTGCAATTTTGTTACACAAATGTATTGTGTAGTGATGAAGCGTAGGCTTTTAGTGTATCCATCACCCAAACAGTGTACATTGTACCCATTAAGTAATTTCTCATCATCCACCCACTCTCACCCCTCTCAGGTTTTGTTGTTGTTGTTTTAGAGAGCAGTCTTGCTATGTTGCCCAGGCTGGCCTCAAACTCCTGGGCTCAAGTGATCCTCTTGCCTCAGGCTCACAAGTAGCTGAGACTATAGGCATGCACCACCGTGCCTGTTTCAGTTTTCAGAAAACCTACATAGGCAGCCAGGCACAGTGGCTCATGCCTGTAATCCCAGCACTTTAGGAGGCCGAGGCAGGTGGATCACCTGAAGTCAGGAGTTCGAGACCAGCCTGGCGAACATGGTGAAACCCCATCTCTATTAAAAATACAAAAATTAGCTGGGTGTGGTGGCGCATGCCTGTAATCCCAGCTACTTGGGAGGCTGAGGTAGGAGAATCGCTTGAACCTGGGAGGCAGAGGGTGCAGTGAACTGATAGTGAGCCACTGCACTCCAGCCTGGGCAACAGAGCGAGACTCCATCTCGAAAAAAAAAAACAAGAAGAAAGAAAGAAAGCCTACATAGGATGTATATCATAGATAATGTGGCCCGGCCCCCACCCCCACTAGGGTCAAGGATATTACTCCTTAATCAGATACAGTAACAGTTTTGCAGCAGCAAAAATGCCATACCAAGAGGGACAAAGAAAAGTCATACACTGGCTTATATCATGGCAGGGCAGGTTTTGCAGTCAAATGAGTTCTCATGCCAATGGTGGAAGAACAACTTGACTTTCTGAGCATTTGGGATTTCAGAACTGCAGTTAAGACCTGTATTAGTCTCTAATCTCTTCAGTCAGTCCTTCTGAAATAGTTCACATATATTTTTTTAAAGGGCTATAAAAAATGGGTAGAAAAAAACTTTGAAATTCATAAAAGGTAGTGAAAATTATCATTAAAGTCTAGAACTCAGGCAGCAAACTGAAAGAAAGGCCTCGGGGTCCAGGTGCCAAGGTGGCCTGGAGAGCTGGCACCCTCTCTAAGGGTCCTCTGCTCCTGCCAGTGGCCAGGCCAACTGCTCACTGCGCCAAGCCACCACATAGACATAGGTACAGCCCTGCCAGATTTTCTGGTTTATCAAGAGGAGCTGGAAATGTGGTGCTTTCTGGGAATTTAGTTGACAACGGCCAAATAAAAGACACCTGTGGGCCTTGTTTTCAGTCTGCAGTTTGGGAAGTGGATGTGAAATAATCACCTAACGAATGCCTTGTTCAGAGAATCCTCCGTTGCAGTGCTGGAAGAGGCCCGAGGCATTTGTAGCCTAAAGGCTCGCAGCCCCCTGCAATTTTGTGTGTTTTTACACATGAGCATTTTGGGGGAATGGGGATCAGATCTAAATCTTTCATCATATTCTCAAAGGAGCCCATGTGCTAGAAAGGGTTAAGAACCACTTATCTGGGCCAGCTCCCCTCATTCTATAGAGGAAGAGGCTGACCCAGACAGGGAGATGGGCTTGCCTGAGGTCTCACAGCAAATCACTGGCAGAGTGTGGCTGGGTCAAATGGAAAGGAGACTCTCACTCATCCCCCACCCCCGTTTACCCAGCTTTCAGCAGGCCTTGCTGCTGGCCTGGCCTGGTGCACTCAACGGACAGTCTCACCTGTGTGGGAAGCCCGGCCCGGGGCTGGGAGGTCAGAAGAGCTCCCTGGGTTTGCTGAGGTAGCTGGAATAGATTTGGTGTCGGTAGCAGGCCTGGAGAGACAAGGGGAAATACACAGGGTGAGGGGGAGGGGAAGGTGAGGAAGTTCTGTGGAGGCGTCAGGGAGGCCATCTGGGGTGGGGGCCTTACCTGGCTGGCTCTGCTGGGCCTGCGGTAGCAGGAACTGAGCAGGTGGCTGGAGGTGGTGGCCTGGCACAAGCACCAGCTGCTGGAGCTGGAGGAGCTGCTGTATGTCCTGGCAGGGAGCGGGGTGGACAGAAAGACAGCCTGAGTCCTGGCTGGGTTTCATCCTCTCTGCATCACCTGAACCTTGAGGGGCTGAAACCAGGAAGCTGCTCCACATGGCGATCTGGCACTGGGCAGTGAGGGATCGTCCACTCGGTCTCTGAATGGCATCCCTGAGCTAAGGGCACCCAGAGGCTTCTCTCTACCATGGGGTACCAGAGAGTCCCAACTGGGCAGTCCTGGGAGGGCTCACTCTTTATTTACCCTTTCTTTCTTTTCTTTTTTTTTTTTTTTTGAGACAGAGTCTCGCTCTGTCGCCCAGGCTGGAGTGCAGTGGTGTGATCTCGGCTCACTGAAATCTCCACCTCCTGGGTTCACGCCATTCTCCTGCCTCAGCCTCCCAAGTAGCTGGGACTACAGGTGCCCGCCACCACTCCCAGCTAATTTTTTGTATTTTTAGTAGAGACAGTTTCACCATGATAGCCAGGATAGTCTCAATCTCCTGACCTTGTGATCTGTCCACCTCTGCCTCCCAAAGTGCTGGGATTACAGGCGTGAGCCACTGCACCCGGCTACCCTTTCTTTCTTGATGAAATATTTTCCTTGTTTTAACATTTCCGCAGAACAAATAGAATCATTTAAAAATGTAAGCCAGGCCGGGTGTGGTGACTCATGCCTGTAATCCCAGCAATTTGGGAGGCTGAGGCAGGCGGACACACCTGAGGCCAGGCGTTTAACACCAGCCTGGCCAACATGGCAAAATCTCATCTCTACTAAAAATACAAAATTAGCCAGGTGTGGTGGTACACGCCTATAGTCCCAGCTACTCCGGAGGCTGATGCAGGAGAATTGCTTGAACCCAGGAGGCATAGGTTGCAGTGAGCCGAGATCACGCCCCTTCACTCCAACCTGGGTGACAGAGCAAGACTCTGTCTCAAAAATAAACAAATAAATAAATAAATAATAAAATTGTAAACCGGACCAGGTCTTTCCTCCTTTAAAAACACTCCTGGCTGGGCACGGTGGCTCACACCTGTAATCCCAGCAATTTGGGAGGCCGAGCCGGGCGGATCACGAGGTCAGGAGATCGAGACCATCCTGGCTAACACAGTGAAACCCTGTCTCTACTAAAAATACAAACAATTAGCCAGGCATGGTGGCACACACTTGTAGTCCCAGCTACTCGGGAGGCTGAGGCAGGAGAATCGCTTGAACCCGGAGGTGGAGATTGCAATGAGCTGAGATCATGCCACTGTGTCTCTGCACTCCAGCCTGGGTGACAGAGCAAGACTCTGTCTCAAAAAACACAACAAAACAAACAAACAAAAAACACTCCCAAGGCAAATGATTTCATGTCTGGAATTAGCTTTAAAATACTCCAGCAAATAGTGTAAATTAGTACAACCACTCCGGGAAGCTCTTTAGCACTGTTATAGGTTGCAGTGTCTCCCCCCACTCCCTGCCACCCCCCAAAAAGGTAAGTTGGAATCCTAACCCCCAGAACCTCAGAGATTAACCTTATTTGGAGATAGGGTCTTTAGCAGATGATCAAGTTAAAATGAGGTCATTAGGGTGGGCTCTAATCCTATATGACTTGTGTCCTTATAAAAAGGGCAAATTTGGACATAGACATGGATAACGGGAAGATGATGTGAAGAGACACAGGGAAAAGACAGCCACGTGCAAGCCAAGGAGAGAGGCCTGGAACAGATCTCTCCCTCACAGCCCTCAGAAGGGACAGATCCTTCCCTCACAACCCTGCTGACAGCTTGATTTCTGACTTCCAGCCTCCAGAACTGTGAGGCAATATATTTACCTCAAGTCACCCAGTTTGTGGTTCTTTGTTTTGGCAGCCCTAGCAAACTAATATAGGCGCTATCTAAGAAAACTGGCTGGGCTTGGTGGCTCATGCCTGTAATCCCAGCACTTTGGGAGGCTGAGGCGGGAGGATCACGAGGTCAGGAGTTTGAGACCAGCCTGGCCAACATAGTGGAACCCCGTCTCTACTAAAAATACAAAAAATTAGCTGGGCGTGGTGGTGGGCGCCTGTAATCCCAGCTGCTTGGGAGGCTGAGGCAGGAGAATCACTTGAAGCCGGGAGGCGGAGGTTGCAGTGAGTTCAGATTGCGCCACTGCACTCCAGCTCGGGCAACAGTGCGAGACTCCATCTCAAAAAAAAAGAAAGAAAGAAAGCTGAACATACACCACGCTTATGACCCAGCAACTCCACTCCTGCATGTAACCCACCATACATGTGTATGTGTTTACCACAAGACATGTACTACAATGTTCACGTGGACCATTTGAAATAGGCAAGACTTGAAGATAGCCCAAGCGCGCACAACAGTGGAATGGGTAAAGAAACTGTTTCAGTGGAAGCTACAGCAATGAGAATGAGCAGTCCACAAGTCATGGTTACATGCCACAACGTAGACTTCCCAAACATAATCAGTGAGAGAGCTAGTCATGACAGAGAACATCCTGTACGATTCTAATGGTTGAAGTTTGGGGAGTAAAGACTGAAAAGGGACACCAGGGGGCTTCTGGGAGCTGGCCACATTATTTCCAGATCTGGGTACCAGTTCCATGGGTGTGCTCACAGCTGTATACCTATGATTTGTGCACCTTTATATATGCATTATATTTTAATAAAAGTATTTTTTAAGACAGGGCCAGGCACAGTGGTATGTGCCTGTAATCCCAGCACCTTGGGTGGTTGAGGCAGGAGGACTGCTTGAGGCCAGGAGTTCAAGACCAGCCTGGGCAACATAGTGAGACCCCCATCTCAAAAAAAAAGTCTTGTTTGTATAGTGGTGAGTAAAAAATAGAGTAAAATAAAGGGAAAAAGGGGGGGATGAGGTAGGGAAAGAGGGAGAGGAAAAAAAATCCAATCCTCCACCCACCAAAAAAAGTGAGGAGTTTAGATGAAATCCTATTTGCCAATAGGACGGGCAAAATGTTGGTATCTATTGAGCTTGGTGAAGAGTATGTGGGGTTCATGACACAATTCTCTCTACTTTTACGTTTAAACATTTCTGAAAGAAAAAGCAAAACCGCCTTACACACACAATCCAATGGCTTCTCATAGCCCTCAACAATGCAAACAAAACCCCTCACCTGCCTACGAGTCCCTTTATACTGAGGCCTGTGTTCGTCTCCCTGCTCATCTCCCACTGCCCTATCCCTCCTTGGCTGTGCTCCAGCAATTTAGCCCTTTTCTGTTTTTTTTCAAATGCACCAAGCTTGTTCCTGCCTCAGGGCCTTTATACATGCTGTTCCCTCTCCTGGGCAGTTCTACTTCTGACACTAATGCCTGGATCCTAACACAAAGTCACCCTCTCAGAGATGCCCTCTTTGACCACCCAGTCTATACCAGCCCCCGGCCTGGCCTCCCCTTATCACCCCATTTCATCTCCCTCACAAGGCTTAACACCATCTCCAGGCATCGCTCCTCCTGTTTACTCATTCATGACATGCCCCTCTCACTGGAACGTCAGCTCCATGAGAGCATGATCTTGACTGTTTCAGTCACCGCTATATCCTCAGTGCCTAGAACAGCACCTGGCACCCATTAGGTGTTCCACATAGATATGTTAATGAACCAAGACTGATGCTCCATCATTTACTTGGCAAATTTTATGTAGAGTTGAAAGCTATAACATGTTACTTACAATTTTTTTCCTTCTGGGAAATTGTGGGGGTTGGCATATGCCCCTGAATTCTTCCCAATGCTATTATTCTAAAGACCAATTTGATGTGCCAGGAAGTGAACAAACTGGGAAAATATATAAGCAATTCAACCGAAGGGGCTCATTTCTTTTTTTTTTTTTTTTTTTTTTTTTTTGAGATGGAGTCTCACTCTGTTGCCCAGGCTGGAGTGCAGTGGCACCATCTTGGCTCACTGCAAGCTCCGCCTCCCAGGTTCACCCCATTCTCCTGCCTCAGCCTCCCAAGTAGCTGGGACTACAGGCGCCCGCCACCACGCCTGGCTAATTTTTTTGTATTTTTATTAGAGATGAGGTTTCACCGTGTTAGCCAGGATGGTCTCGATCTCCTGACCTCGTGATCCACCTGCCTCGGTCTCCCAAAGAGCTGGGATTACAGGCGTGAGCCACCCTGCCCAGGCCAGAAGGGGCTCATTTCTTTAATATACAAAGAGTGATTTTGCAAATAACTCTATATAATTAAAAAAGAAGAAGAAAAAAATAGTGATTACAAATCCATAAGTAAAAAACTGACAACCCAGTAGTAATGTGGCTGACAGACAGGTCTGGAGAGTGCCCAGTGAAATTAATGTGAACAGCTCTGGATGGAAATACACTCAGATTCACTCGCAATAAGATAAACACGACTGCAATTGCACTGAGATATCATTTTTACCTCTCAGATCACCAAATATAAAAATAGTGTGTAATACCACACTGGGGAGTGTGGGGAAACACACATTCTTGTACATGCTGGTGAGAGGGTGATTTGGCAATGTCTATCAAAATTACAACTGCACACAGCCTTCAACTCAGCCATTCTACTGCTAAAAATTTATCTATTCTCACTCTAGAAGGCTGGGAATAGCCTTCTAGAGAGGTGCAAAATGACCTCTCTAGAAGGCTATTCCCAGCAGCAAGTGGCATTCTGGCAAAAGAGTAGAAGGTAGCTGAGCATGCAGCAAGACAGGACGGGTTGGATGAATGAGGGCAGAGCTCTACAGTGGAATACTATGCAGTCACCAGCAAGAATGAGGAGTCTCTTTGTGTCCTGATATGGAACAATCTGCAGGATGTCCTGTTGAGGGGAAAGCTCAAGAGGCAGAACAGAGGGTATGAGGTGGTACTGTTTGTGTCACACACAAAAAAAGAGTATATCTGGATATTTGCTTGGGTGCATAGTTGATGTCTGGAAACCCATACCAGAAGGCCACACTGTAAATCCATTCATACCTCTGGGATTTGAAACACGTACCTGGTCTGAGTAAATAAATATCCCAGTGTCTCACCCCCACCCACCCAAACAGTCACTGCTGATCAACATCCCTGCTTTTCGACAGCTGAACGCTATTCCCTGACCCCCTGGGGGTGCCTCTGCTTATTCCGTGTATGGCAGTGGACTGGGTACTCCTGTGCTCCTGACCTCTCTCACTCTTGCTGCTAATCATCTCAGAATCCAGCTTAAGGGTTCTGAAGTCCTAGCACTCTATCCTGTGAAACAATGTCCACCCTGCCTTCCCTTTCCCAGCGACCCCAGCCCAGTAACACCTCCATGGTCACCTCCCTCCAGATGTGGATCAACTGTGAAGCGGGCAACACTTATGCTTCAGGGCCCCCCATTTACAGTGAACCCTTTCAAGGCCCCATACCTAATTTTTGTTTCAAACATTGTCTTTTTCTTTCAAAGGGACTCCAAGTTGCATAATCTTTTGGCCCCACAAAACGAGACCCACCTGCCCTGTGCTACACGTCTCCCAAGTCAATGCATTTGCTTATGTGTACTTTTCCTCTGCCAGACTGAAACTCTAGCAGACCAGAGGCATATCTTATTCTTCGTGTATCCCTAACTCATATCGGAACCTGGTAAGCCCCCATTAAATGCCCACTGAATTGAATCTAATGAATAAGACTAGAAATCAAGTCTTATTACCAGCATTTTTCTGATTTCCTATAACCCTTAGCTTGTTGATTAAAGTATTTGTTAACTCCTGTTCCTCCCTAGCATGACTCTCAATGAAAATTCCCCTTTCCTCCAGAAGCCTAGAGAGGTGTCTGTGGGTTTCGTTCTGAATCACCAGAGAGAGGAAAGAATGGGGAAAGTGCATCCCAGTTTGCAGAAGGTCTCATGGTGAGAAGTTCAGATGGGAAACATTTAATCACATCCCTGTCTAGTTTCTCAGACCAGAGACTTAGGGGTCAGCCTTAATCCCACCTTCCCTTCCTCTCCCCATCCATCCAATCCATCTGCAATGCAAGTCTTCCCAGTTCCCTCTACATCTCTTCCTGTCCACAGTGACTGTCCTGGTCCAAACCACCATCCTTCTACCCCAGACCATCCATTCGCCCCCAGGCAGGCAGATAGGGGTCTAAAACAATAGAGTTCTAAATGTTTTTGTGCCCTGAATTCTTCAGCATCTGAAAAAAAAAACCCTATTGCCCTCTTCTCAGAATTAAAAACATAACATATGATATATAGGATCTTTCTTTTTTCTTTCTTTCTTTCTTCTTTCTTTCTTTCTTCTTTCTTTCTTTTTCTTTCTTTTCTTTCTTTCCCTTCTCTCTCCCTTTCTTTCTTTTTTTGAGATGAGATGGAGTCTCCCTCTGTCACCCTGGCTGGAGTACAGTGGCTCAGTCTTGCTTGGCTCACTGCAACCTCTGCCTCCCGGGTTCAAGCAATTATCCTGCCTCAGACTTCCAAGTAGCTGAGGCTACAGGTGCACCCACCATGCCCATGCCCAGCTAATTTTTGTATTTTTAGTAGAGAAGGGGTTTCACCATGTTGGCTAGGCTGGTCTCAAACTCCCAACCTCAGATGATCCACCCACCTCGTCCTCTCAAAGTGCTGGGGTCACAGGTGTGAGCCACCATGTCCAGCCAGATATATAGAATTTCAAATGAAATCAATCACATAATTATAGTCATCATCACTAGGGACTCCAAAGGGAGGGAGAAGGGCAAAGGCTGAAAAACTTCCTACTGGGTACTGTGTTCACTACTGGGTGACAGGAACAATTATACCCCAAACCTCAGCATCCATGCAATATAACCCTTTTAACATACCTACACATGTATCCCTGAATCTAAAATAAAAACTGGCTGGGCACAGTGGCTCATGCCTATAATCCCAGCACTTTGGGAGGCTAGATGTGAGAATCTTTTGAGCCCAGGAGTTTGAGACCAGCCTGGGCAAGATGGCAAGACCCTGTCTCTACAAAAAGAAAAAAACAAGAAGGAGGAAGAGGAGAAGGAGGAAGAGGAGGAGGAGGAGGAGGAGAAGGAGGAGGAGGAGGAGGAGGAGGACCAGGAGGAGAAGGAGGAGGAGGAGAAGGAAAATTAGCCAGGCATGGTGGTGCATGCCTGTGGTCCCAGCTACTCAGGATGCTGAGGTGGGAGGATCCCTTGAACCCAGGAGTTTGAGGTGGCAGTAAGCTATGATCACACCATGGCACTGCAGCCTAGGCAACAAAGGGAGACACCCGTCTCCAAAAAACAAAATAAAATAAAATTAATTAATTAAAATTTGGCTGGGTGCGGTGGCTCATGCCTGTAATCCCAGCATTTTGGAAGGCCAAGGCGGGCGAATCAGTTGAGGTCAGGAGTTTGAGACCAGCCTGGCCAACATGGTGGAACCCCATCTCTACCAAAAAAATACAGAAAAAAAATTAGCCAGGTGTGGTGGCGGGCGCCTGTAGTTGCAGCTACATGGGAGGCTGAGGAAGGAGAATCACTTGAACCCAGGAGGAAGAGGTTGCAGTGAGCTGAGATCACACCACTGCACTCCAGCTCAAGCAACAGAGTGAGACTCCGTCTCAAAAAAAATTAATTAATTAAAATTTTAAAAAATATAGGCATCAAACATATTTTGAGTGGTCATATAATCATTTATGGGTTTCTTTATTAGCACATTAAGTAACAAGATCCAGCAATAGATCTGATGACTACTGTAATTTCAAAGCAATCATGAGTGAAAACAGTGTTTTGAGAGATCTGCAACAACTATAAGAGAATTTGAAAATCTGCGTACATTCTCTTGGTGACAAAGTCTCAGTACCGCTAATACTACTGTTGTCTGTTGTCTATATTCATGATAGAGGGACATGCTATGGTTTGGTCAGAAGACAGTAAAAATTGAGATGTAATTTTTTTCCCATCCAAGTTCATAGACTCTGAATTCTATGCACAGACTCTTCTAGGGGTGGTCTATGGAGTCCAAGTCCCTGTTTTAAAATATAAATAAAGCCATAAGGCCTCTACTGATTTTCATCACATTTGTGGTATAATCCAGATCCAGGCCATGGTCCTGCATGGCCTGCCCACCACCCCCGCTTACCTCTCCTTCCTTGCCTCACACGACTCTAACTCCCTAACTCTGATCCAGCCCCACTGGTCTCCTTCCTGTTACTGAACCCACAAAGAAGTCCCCACCTCATACCTTTGCTATACCCTTTCTAGATCTACACAGAGGTGGTCCCTCCTCATCATTTAAGTCTCCATCAAACGCCCCCTCCTCAGAGAGGCCTTCTCTGGCCACACACTCTTATGAAGTCTTCGTTTTCCTCCAACACTCTCTATTACACTCTTTTCTTTCCTTCATAGCAATTATCTGCTTCCTGCCTATCTCCCCAACTACAGCGGGTGTCAGCTCCAAGAGGGCACAGACTTATCTAACTCATTCCCTGCTATATCCTCACCCAGAAAGGCACTTGGGCATGGTGATATTCACTAAATATTTGCCAACTAAAGGAAGGAAAGAAGGGGAGAAAGATGATGGGGCATGGTGGCTCGCACCTATAGTTCCAGCACTTCGGGAGGCTGAGACAGGTGGATTGCTTGGGCCCAGGAGTTCCAGACCAGCCTGGGCAACATGACGGGGTCTCTACAAAAAATCCAGGCATGGTGGCACGTGCCTGTAGTCCCAGCTACTCGGGAGACTGAGGTGGGAGCATGGCCTGACCCTGGGAGGTCAAGGCTGCAGTGAGCCATGGTCACGCCACTGCACTCCAGCTTGGGTGACACAGCGAGACCCCGTCTCAAAACAAAGAAAAAAAAAGAAAGGAGAGAAGATAAGATTCTGGATGAACAGGAACAGTAAGTTGGCTCAGGACTAGGGTAAGCCGGTAGGAGGCGCCATTTCTCCACAATCCAGCGGCAGCATGGCCCTCTGAAGCCACTTGAGGGCGTGTTACATCCGAGTCAGAGCACACCAGTCAGAGGGTGAAGAAGGTATAGTAAGTGGAGACAGGCCAGAGAAAAGACCCTGGCTGGCATATTTCGTGGATCAGCTGCTCTGTCCCTAAGCTTTAAGAAAACCTAGCACAAGAGCTAGCATGCCTGTGAAAGCTGAGAAGGGACGGTACCGATTCTTGCTCATTGCTGTATTTTGATCACCCTCCCAGTGCAGGAGCCTCATAGGTGATCAATACATTTTCAATGAATGAATGAGGTGAAACCTCAGGACAGACTGGCAGTACTTTGCCATAGCTGGGACTTTGGCTATGACTGGGGGCAGAAAGGTTGATATGTGGATTGCAGGATACATGGGTGAATTGCCCACTTTCCTACCAGGGCTCAGTTCCACCTGGGGGGGAAGAGAAAGCCATGACAGTGAACTTGAGGAGTTCACTGAGGAGGAGCCCCAGAGCCGGCCGGCTGCAACGGCCCAGGTGCTGCACCTCACTCCAGTGCACAGGCCAGACGGCCCATCCCCCATGGCCTCTCGCGCCCCCATTAGAGGCCTCCACACAAGCTCTGGCAGCCACCATGACTGGAATGGTGTTGGCGCATGAGTTGACATTCCTTTGCCATCCCTGATATGGCAAATTGTGACCAGCTCTGGATCTTCCCTCTCTAAGACAAGTTAAGTCCAGAGTAGGGGAGAACAGGAAGGAGTGGGGTCTGGGAACTATGTAAACTATATCGTGATAGATTGTGTTCAAAATGAGGAGGGGAGGATGGATGGGGAAAGGGAAGGCGGACAACGGACACAGTTTCAGTGAGATAACAGGAATACATTCTGGTGTTCTATTGCACAGTGACTACTGCTAATAATGTACTGCATATTTCAAAATATCAAAGACAGAGTTTTAGTTTTAGTTTTTGTTTTTTAAGAGACAGGGTCTTGCTCTGTTACCCAAGCTGGAGTGCAGTGCGTGATTATAGCTCACTGCAGCCTTGAACTCCTGGGCTCAGGCCATCCTCCCGCTTCAGACTCCCAAGTAGCTGGGATTACACTGTGCCACTGTGTCTGGCAAGAAGAGTACTTTAAATGTTTTCACCACGAAGAAATGATAAATATTTGAGGTGATAAGTATGCTAATTAGCCTGATTTGATCATTCCACAATGTATACCTGTATCAAAACATCGTATTTTACCCCATAAATATATACGATTATTTGCTACTTAAAAATAAAATAAAACTCAGCTGGATGCAGTGACTCACGCTTATAATCCCTGCACTTTGGGAGGCTGAGGTGGGAGGATCACTTGAGGCCATAAGTTCAAGACCAGTTGGGCAACATAGTGAAATCCCATCTCCACAAATTTTTTTTTTTTTTACTTATCCAGATATGATGGTACATGCCTGTAGTCTCAGCTACTTGGGAGGCTGAGGTGGGAGGATTGCTTCAGCCAGGAGGTTGAGGTTGCAGTGAGTTATGATGGCGCCACTGCACCTCACTGCAGTGAGTTATGATGGTGATAGAGCAAGACCTCGTCTCTAAAAAAATGAATAACTACATAAATAAAATAAAACTTAAAATTAAAATGAGGTCAGGCTTTCTGACACTCTGAGTAATCTCAGTCTGTCTGGTGGTGGGACGCACTGCCTGGGAAGGGAGTGGGTGCCTGCCATGGAAGCCACCTGGGTGAAAATCCCCACCTGGCAACAACACCAACAAGGAAACGCCTAACCTAGGGGAAGGTTAGACTAGTGGGGTGCAAGGGTCCCTTCCAGCTTGGAAACTCGGGGGTTTGAGCCTTAGCCCTCTCACCTGCTTCTTGCTGTGTGCCTGGGGGAAGCCACTTTCCCTCTGGGCCTCAGCCTCCTTAACTGTACAGGATCACGATGCAAGTTGTTATGGAGAGACCTGGGCCTTGGAGCCCAGAATCCTGACTGCCCCTCACACACCTCAGGCCGTTCCTTACCCTCTTTAAGCCTCAGTTTCCTCAGGTGACACCACAATAAGTCTTACTTCATGGAGCTGTTAAAGGAATTAAATGAGACAATATGTGTAGAATGTTTAGCCTGATTCCTCTTCACTTAATTGGTCCTTCATAAATGGCAGTCATTATGACTGAGTCATTTCTCTCTCAGGGCCTCAGTTTTCTTATCTGTAAAATGGGGATAATAATGTCTACTTTTTCACTGGGTTGTTCTGAGGCCTGAGTAATATTATCTAGAAAGCATTTTGGAAATTACAACATATCCCTCAAAATGAGCATTTGCTACCATTGCCCACCTCATGTCACCACACTTGAATGTGAGCTCTGAGGGTGGGAACCCAATCTGGCTGAGTCCTTCCTTCCTTCCATCTGTCCATCTATCCTTCTTTCCTTTTCTTTCTTTCTCTCTTTCTTTGGAGACAGGGTCTTACTCTATCTTCCGGGCTGGATTGTCATGGTGCAATCATAGCTCACTGCCATCTTGACCTCCCATGCTCAAGCGATCCTCCTGCCTCAGCCTCTCAAGTAGCTTGGGGGCTATGGGCATGCATCACCACACCTGGGTAATTTTTTTTTTTTTAAGATACAGGGTCTCTCTATGTTGCCCAGGCTGGTCTCGAACTCGCCTCAAGCCATCCTCCTGCTTTGGCCTCCTAAAGTGTTGGGATTATAGGCATAAGCCACTGTGCCTGGCCAAATTCATTCTCTTCCTGACAACTAACAACTTCCAGCTCCTGCCCAGATACTCTGCTGAGCTTCAGCCTCAAATATGCATCTGCTTAGTTGATGTTCCCATGTGGATGATTAATAGACTCTTCAAACCCTAACATGTCCAAAATGAAACTGCTGGCTCTCTACCCCAGCCTTCCAAAACATCCCATTCCTCCCATCTTCCCCAACTCAGGAAACCACGTCATTACCACCCAGCTGCTGAAGCCAAAATCCTAGGAGTCATCCTTGACCTATCCAATCAATACAAAATAGCAACCAGGATCCCCATCCTCACCCTCCTGGCTCAAGCCACCCTCATGTCCCATCTGTATGCCTTCAAGGACTTCCTACTGGGCTTTTTTTTCTACTCTTATCCCCTGAAGTCCATTCTCCTATCCCCTGCAGTCGATTAGTACAGTCACTCCACTAGGGCAAGCTCTAAAGATGGGAGTAGGGGCAGAGGAGTGGCCGTTCTCCAGTGTGGGTTCTTCTCTGGACCCCCAGTGGTTGGCCCTGTGACATGGAACCCAGGAAGTTGTGGAGATCAGGGCAGAATACCACAAATGGAGAACGATTCAACAGGGAGAAAAAAATACCTACATATGGACTGCATATTACATCACATGCTACCTTATGCTAAAATTCCAGGACAGACAGGCAACAGCAGATCCCAACCCAGGAACCAGTGGGAGCAACTGGCATGCCTGGGCCAGGCTCCTGGACTCCAAGGCCCTGTGGATGAACTGACCACACACCTCCAGGTGGGCAGTTTTGATTGGCCTGGTACCCACTGCCCCTTCTTCAACTTATTCAAGCAACAGAACCCATCTCTTTCAGGCGTTACACTTTCCCATCCTCAAGTCACGAGGTCCAGGTAGGGCTGACCTTGCCTTCTCTGGGGTCGAGGGCAAGGACTCAAATCTAGCCAGGGGACGTGTTTTTGTTTGTTTGTTTTATTGAGACAGAGTCTCACTCTGTTGCCCAGGCTGGAGTGCAGTGGCACGATCTTGGCCCACTGCAGCCTCCACCTCCTGGGTTCAAGCAATTCTCTTGCCTCAGCCACCTGAGTAGCTAGGATTACAGGCGCATGCCACCACGGCCGGCTAATTTTTGTACTTTTAGTAGAGACGGGGTTTTACCATGTTGGCCAGACTGGTCTTGAACTCCTGACCTCAAGCAATCCGCCTACCTCGGCCTCCCAGAGTGCTGGAATTACAGGCCTGAGCCACCCCGCCCGGCCCAGGGGACGTATTTTATCTCCCTGGGCAGGATAGCTACAAGTCTGGAAATGCTGACACCCATTTTACCTGCCCTACAATGAAACAGGGAGACAGACCCCTGGAGCTGGGCCTGATATTCCAGACCAGGCCTTTTCAGTGATCTGAGCCAAATATTCCTGAGTCTTCTTCAGCCACCTGGACTTGGGCTTTGGCTCCTCCCTCCCAGCTCATCCATCCCTATTTGTGCGGCTACAGCCTGCCCTGTTTTCTCACTTTGCACTTGCCATTCCCACAGCCTGGAAGCCCCTTCCCAGCAAACTCCTTCCCATTCCCCTGAGTTCAGATCCCACCTCCTCCTGAAAGCCTGGACAGATGTGGGTCCTGATTCCCTCAGACACACATCACATTTCTCTTCCCACATTCCCATCACACTCAGTTGGTTTCTTTGGGAAACTTTCACTCGCTAGGTCCTAGCAGCCTAAAAGATTTTGTCAAGCTTTATTTGCCATGGTCCTATTAGGAAAATAGGAACTTTTCCCCCCTACTCTCCAATACAAAATGATGTTTTAACTGTTAACGTAAGTTTTCAATCAATGCCTGCCCCTACCCCAGACATTCTGAAATACTTCCCTGGAGAGATATCTTTCCTATCCTTGATTGAAAATCTGCCGCAAAACATCCCTCATTGATTCGGTAAATATCCACACAGCCCCCTCGGCAGAAGGCAGCACACTGAGCAATGGACAGACAAATTATAGAACTGTATTATAATTGCCCCTTCGTCTGTACAAGCTAGGAGATTGCAGGGAAGGATCCTGCCAAACTGTTTAACCAGCATTACTTTGGAAGCTGACATCAGAGGGCTGGAAGGGGGGCTTTTCCTTGGTACTTTATATAATTTCAAAGGGATAGCATTTATGAGTGTTTTTTACTCTCTTTCCTGGGCTTCTTAGTATCTTTCAAGTGAAACATTTCTTAGTGGCTCACTGATGTGCTTGCTCCACTGCAGGACGGGGAGCCCTTCAGGGGCAAGGATGGCTGTGACTCACTCCTAAGTCTTCAGCTTCCTGCCATGGCCTGACACACAGGAGGCCAGGAAATGTTTGTGGAATGACTGCAGGATCAGAGCTTAGCAGGCATGAGAAGTGGATTGGGGGGTGGAGGGCATGAGATGCGGCCCGGGAGAGACATCCGAGCCTAGGAGCCGGGGAAGGCTGGAGCAGTGGGTAGGTAAGTCAGGAAGAGCTGGTCCCTCTGCAGCCTGGGCCCAGCACGGTGCCCATAGGAGGTGCTGTTGTAGAAATGACGTCAAAGGGCAACTCAGTTTGTGAGAGAGAATTCCCAGAAAACAAACTTGGCCCAGCTTTGCACTTGTTGAAGACAGAAAGGGAAAGATCAGAGCTGAGGGAAGCTGGGGAAGGAGGAGTGAGAGGAAAGGAGGAGGGGTTTAAGGAGACCTTGACAATCAGGGCCTGGGCTATACGGCAGGTGGTGGAGGCTCAGCTTGCTGCTGCTGGGTCCCTGGGGAGCTGGGGGAGGTGGCTCTAGGAGTGCATAGGCAAGAATGTCTGCTGCTCACAGAGATGGTGGCCTGGCTGGGTCTGCGCTAGGCTGCCCTGTTCTGCCTTCTATCCTCTAGTCTTTGTTCCTTCAACTGATATTTCCTCGAGCAGATTCAGGCATGGCTGGGGGGAGGGAAGTCATCATGACTTCCTAGAGGTGTGGACTCCTGGGCTGGGGCTCAGATGAAGAGGAACTGTCCAGGTAAAGGAAGGGAGCAGACTTCTCGGGAAAAGAGAGAACAAGAGCAGGGCCACTGAGATGCAAAAGAGCCCAGCCCCAGTGAAGAGCCCCAAGCCCTTGGCGTTGCTCAGTAAAGGGCTGTCTATGCTACAAGGCAAATGGAACACCTGCTGCTGGAGTCTCTGGTGGCCAGGGTGGGAGGAGCTAGAAACCATGTTCCGTGAAGGACAGCTAAAAGCAGCAGCCGCGGATCATGTGGTTAGAGCCCTGGACTTCCAGGCCGGCTCTAACACTCATGCTTACAGAATAATCTGGGGCAGGTCACTTTACCCCTTGGAGCCTCAGCTGTGGGGAGGATTCATGGGAGCAAAGAGGCCATCACTGGCATGGTGCCTGGAACAAAGGTGGCACCCAACAGACTAAGTTACTGTTACTTTGAGAGCCAGGTATTGAAAGGCTACATCTGGGCTGAGCACCGTGGCTCATGCCTATAATCCCGCACTTTGAGAAGCCAAGGTGGGCAGATCGCTTGAGCTCAGGAGTTCAAGACCAGCCTGGGCAACATGGCAAAAACCTGTCTCTACAAAAAATATGTATATATAAAAAAATTAGCTGGGTGTGGTGGCATGCACTTGTAGTCCCAACTACTCAGGAGGCTGAGGTAGGAGGATTACTTGAGCCCAAAGAGGTTGAGGCTGCAGTGAGCCATAATCCGCCACTGCACTCCAGCCTGGGCAGCAAAGCAAGACCTCATCTCAAAAAAAAAAAAAAAAAAAAGGCTACATCTACAAGAGCCATCACGGAGCCACGGGCCCAGTTTACAGAGTGTCTCCACAGAACCAGGCCCAGTGGAAGGAAGTTCTAAGGAGGCAGGTTATCAGCTCAGTGTTAAGGAAAGTCCCAAAAGGGAGCATTGGCCAATAATGGAACGGGCCATTATTGGGGTGAACTGTAACAAGGGAACAGCCTTACCAGGGCTGGACAGCTCCCTGCGTGGACAGGATCTATATCTGGGGTTCTGTGGAAGTGGTTGGACGCAGTGAGAGAAAAGCCTTTTGTGGAGCAGTCACTGAGGGAAACGCCAGGCTAAGGGAAGTTAAACAGGTGGCTTTGCTGTAGGGCTTCCCACGACCTTCACTGCCCTGAAACTTGGCCACAGCTCTAAGGCTTATGAAAACCAGACAGAAAACATGAATGGGTAACATGGGAAGGGGTGGACAGGAGTGGGCTGGAGACAGCTGCCCTTCGGAAGAGGAAGCCTACTCAGCTCCCACTCTGCTCCCCCGGCTGTCCTTATGGGAACTCTGTTGGCCACTGTTAGGGGTTAAATTGTGTCCCCAAAAATATATGTGGAAGCCCTCACTCCTGGTACCTGTAAATGTGACCTTATTTGGAAATAGGGTTGCAGATGTAATCAAGTTAAAATGAGGTCAATGGGGTGGGCCCTAAACTAATGACTAGTGTCCCTACAAGAAAGAAAAATTTGAATACAGAGACAGGTGCACAGAGAGAAGATGGCCATGTGACGACAGAGGAGGCAGAGATTGGAGTGAGCCATCTACTAAGCTATGGAACACCAAGGATTGACACACCATCGGAAGCCAGAAGAGGCAAGGACAGATTCCCCCTGGGAGCCTTCAGAGAGAGCACGGCCCTGCCGACACCCTGAGTTTGGACTTGTGGTTGGAGACAATATGTTTCTGTTGCCTTAAGCCACCCACTTTATGGTATTATGTTATGGCAGCCCTAGGAAACTGAGACAGCCACTAATTCATGATTAACTATGGACCAGCAAAAGCTCCAGAGTCAGGGAGGTGATGGAGAACCTCCTAATTCATAGATCACTGGCCCCTTTTTTGAAAGAGCATCTTGTTGGATGAGCCAGGGGACACGATGAGGGTAGGGCACTCAATCTTATTCTTAACCTTTTGTTTTGTACCCACATGGTACCATTCACGGGAGTGACTCCTGGTTTCCTTACCTGTATGTTGAGGACAACAATCTCAACCTCCCAGGAGGCTGTGAACTCCCAGCGAGATGCACAGGAAGCACTGCCCCCAACACACCACCAGAGGGAGGATTATGATGTGGGATATTCCTCTCTGTGAGCCTCACTTTACCCCTCTGTAAGATGGGACAGCAACATCTTCCAAAGCTTCCTAGGGTTGCTAGGAACTGCCTGGCATGTGGCTGGTGGTCAGAACAGTCCATGTGGACCAGTCAGCCCCTTCCCACACACTCACTGTTTCTGCATGTCCTTCACTGCAGGGAGCCTGGTCCCCAGTGGCTGCCCTTACCTGTGCTGTGAGCTGGATGGGTTGGGACAAGGTGAGCTGTGGGGTCCCAGGGGGCTGGCTGGCAGGCTGTGGTGGTGGCAGGTCACCCCCCCCAGAGGAGGCTGGGGGCTGTGAGGTCGAGGAGGAGGCAGAGGAGGAGGAGGAGGAGGAAGTAGAGGAGGAGGCGGAGGCGGCGGCGGCGGCAGCGGCGTTAGCGGCAGCGGCGGCACTGGACTGCTGCACGGCGGCGGCCAGGAGCTGGGCCTGGGCTTGCTGCAGGAGGAGCTGCTGCTGAGCTGGCATCAGTGCCGTGAGCTGCGGGGTGTCGGGGACAGCAGGAATTGGAGCAAGGGGTTGAAGAGGAGCAGAGAAGGCAGAGAGGGGTTAGTGCCTAAGCCAAGCAAGTAAGGGGACAAGACCTCCTAGAGGACAGAAGAGGGCAAGAGGCAGGCGTGAGAGAGTGGCCATGGCCTTGGTGGAACAGTTCATCCACTAGCCCTGTAACAGATGAGGGGTGGCTGGTTTGTCCCCTCGTCCCCATCCTTCCCCAAGTACTTACCCCAGCTAGCTGGCTGCCCGTCAACATGAGTTGGGCCTGGGGCAGATGAGGCTGGGCCGGCTGAGGGGGCAGGGGTGCTGCTGGGGCTGAATCGCCACTGGGGTCTTCAGCCTTGATCTGGGGGGGAGAGAGGCAGGGTCCGGGACCCCAGAATGTTAAGTGGAGGCCAGAGAGAATGCCCACCTGTGAACCAAAGAGAGGGCACGTGTGTGGCAATGGCAATCAGGCTGGCACAGGAGGAGCAGACTGGGGTGTGGACACGAGGGTGCAGCCTGTGGTCCTGCACTGACCGCTGGGAGCTTCAAACCACTCCTCTGGCCTCAGTTTCCTCATCAATCAGATAGGGCTAACACAACACCTGCACCCAAACTCCCTACAGAAGTCGCCTTTGCAGAGCACTTTTCCCCTCCTGAGAGTCAGTTTTCCTGTCTGTAAAATGGAAAAGAGTGGCTGGGCACGGTGGCTCATACCTGTAACCCTAGCACTTTGGGAGGTCGAGGCAGGCGGATCACTTGGGGTCAGGAGTTTGAAACCAGCCTGGCCAACATGGTGAAACCCCATTTCTGAAAAAAAAAAAAAAAAAAAAAAAAGGAAAATACTCCCACTGGGCACCTGGGAGGTCAAATAAGTGGCTTCTGGGTCCCACACCCTTCATCTGTATCACACAGAGGTACATCTCTCTTGCTTTTTTTTTCTTTTTGTTTTTGAGACAAGGTCTCACTCTGTCGCCCAAGCTGAAGTGCAGTGGCATGATCACAGCTTACTGCAGCTTCTACCTCCCAGGCTCAAGCAATCCTCCCACCTCAGCTTTCCGAGCAGCTGAGACTACAGGTGCCCACCACCACACCTGGCTAATTTTTAAATTTTTCTGTAGAGACAGGGTATCACTATGTTGTCCAGGCTGGTCTTGAACTCCTAGGCTCAAGCGATCCTCCTGCCTTGGCCTCCCAAAATGCTGGAATTGCAGGCATAAGCCACTGCACCTAGCCAGGTACATCCCTTATTTGTCCAATGAAGTAAGACTTTGTTGGAAGAAAAGGTTTTCAGGTACTAAGAAAAACCACCACCTTGGAACCTGGGCTACAAAGTCAGATGCTCACAGAAATGGGCACAAATGAATGACAGGAGTAGGGGTGGATGGAGGTGGGCTGGAGAGAGCGCCTGCCTAAGTGGAAATCTTATCTGGCTCCTACTCAGCTCCTGCTGGCCACTCTTTTCAAAATCTAGAACAAAAATACTGGCATAATAAGCAAAGCACAGCATTTGTCCTGCACTGTGGACAAGCCAGATGTGGCCCAGGAAATGCCAGGCTTCAGCCTCTGCTCCTGAGGTCTGCCAAGCCTCTCCATGTCTTTCTGAATATGATATGGACACATCTTGCACCATACACACAGAACAGACCAGCATAGAGCCAGGCCTCCTCCACTCCTAGGTAAAAAGCCAGACAACAGCAGTTGTTGGCTGAAAGGCCTGTTGGCTGAAGCACACACAGTGGTGGGAGAAGGCATGGCCTGATGGATCACACACCCTCAAGGCCTAAAGTGGACAGTGAGATTATCCTTCAGCCTGATAGCCCAACACCATTTTGTAAAAGGAAGTCCAGAGACAGAAAGCAACTTGGGCAAAATGACACAGTGTGTTGGCAGGGGGGTGATATTTGGAATGTGGACAGAGACAAACAGAGGCCAAGGAAAGGCCAAATAAGAGACAGTGAATGGCATGTCCCAAATTATGGAATATAAGTATTAGAAAGTTTAAGAGCTACAGAGGCCAAGTGTGGTGGTTCATGCCTGTAATCGCAGCATTTTGGGAGGCTGAGGCAGGAGGATTGCTTGAGGCCAGGAGTTTGAGACTAGCCTGGGCAACAGAGCAAGACACTGTCTCTTAAAAAAAAAAAAAAAGAGAGAGAGAGGTTAAAAAAAAAAGTGCTGCAGAGATGCAGCATGAAACGACACTGAGTATGAGAAGTCAGGGTAGCGGCTATCCCTGGCAGGGGCATTAAGGGCCTCTGGAAGGCTGGTCGTGCTCTGCTTCTTGATCTGGTGCTAGTGACATGGGTGTGCTAAGTTTCTGAAAGTTCACAGAGTCATACATTGAAGATCTATGTGTGTTTTTAATGTGTATCATATTTTAATACAAAGTTTTTTAAAAAATAGGCTGAGCGCGGTGGCTCGCCCCTTAATCCCAGCACTTTGGGAGCCAAGGTGGGAGGATCACTTGAGGTCCGGAGTTCGAGACCAGCCTGGCCAACATGGTGAAACCCCATCTCTACTAAAAATACAAAAATTAGCCAGGCATGGTGGCACACACCTGTAATCCCAGCTAATTGGGAGGCTAAGGCAAGAGAATCACCTGAAGCTGGGAGGTGGAGGTGCAGTGAGCCGAGATGGTGCCATCGCACTCCAGCCTGGGCGACAGAGCGAGACTCCGCCTCAAAAATCGCTTGAACCCAGGAGGTGGAGGTTGCAATGAGCCGAGATCATGCCACTGCACTCCAGCCCGGGTGACAGTGCGAGACTCCGTCTCAAAAAAAAAAAAAAAAAAGTTTAACAAAAATAATGTTGAATGCCATGGTGAGCACACTATTCCCTTTTCAGTGCTTTTTTCATTGTTTCTGGTTATCTTAAAGTCTCTGATTGGTGCTTGAATGTCTTTACCATCTCTCCAATACTAGCTAATCTCCACTTTTATTTTAATTTAATTTTTTTTTTGAGACAGGGTCTTGCTCTGTCACCCAAGCTGGAGTGCAGTGGCACCATCAGGACTCACTGCAGCTTCAACTTCCCAGACTCAAGCGATCCTCCTGCCTCTGTCTCAAGTAGCTGAGACTACAGGCGTGCACACCCAGCTAATTTTTGTATTTTCTGTAGAGACAGGGTCTCACTATGTTGCCCAGGCTGGTCTTGAACTCCCGGGCTCAAGCGATCTACCCACCTTGGCCTCCCAAAGTGTTAGGACTACAGGCTTGAGCCACTGCATCTGGCCTAATCTCCTTTTTTTTTTTTTTTTTTTGAGCTGGAGTCTTTCTCTGTTGCCCAGGCTGGAGTGCAGTGGTGCAATCTCGGCTCACTGCAACCTCTACCTCCTGGGCACAAGCAATTCTCTACAATGCCTCAGCCTCCCAAGTAGCTGGGATTACAGGCACTCACCACCATGCCCGGCTAATTTTTGTATTTTTAGTAGAGTCGAAGTTTCACCGTGTTGGCCAGGCTGGTCTCAAGCTCCTGACCTCAGGTGATCTGCCCGCTTTGTCTCCCAAACTGTTGGGAATACAGGCATGAGCCACCGCGCCCAGCCCTAATCTCCTTTTTTAATAAGCAGAGAACAGGCCTCTGAGGTTTAGACCCTTCTGCACACAAGAGACTCTGGGTAAATTTTAATAATCATCGTATTTATTTCCGTGGCAAGTGATTCTGGTTTTCCATTTGTGAAATTTCCATTTAAAAAACATTTATTTAAAAAGCTGTCGAAAAGCAAGCCAGTTCATGAGTTGGTAACTGTTGAAGCTGATTGATGGATATCTAGGGGCTTTATTTTCATTATAACCTTCTCTCTATTTCTGTATCCACTTCACATTTTCCATAATAAGGTGCTTTTTTAAAAAATTGAGCCAATTAACAAAATTATTATGTAAATAGTTGCGCACAGTGGTCTTATGCCTGAGACCGTGACAGGAGCACATGAATCACTTCAGTTAGGGAAAGATTGACACAGAAGAGATGGAGAGAAGTTGAGAGGCAAAGCCCAGAGAAACAGGGCGTACAGGGCGAGTTGTGGACAGAGCCCGAGGCCAGGAAGGGGAGGGAGAAACCTTCATTCCCTTGGTCCCACTGGCATCCCCAAAAGAAGGAAGCCTGCTGCCAGTTTGAGAACAGACTGCAAAGATCTGATTCAACTGAGGACAGGGTGGGGGCAATGGATACACGCTGTGCTCTGAGGGCTAAGGCAATAGCCAAACCTGCCATAAGAGGGTCAAGGAGGTCAAGATCGAGAGCCTGTCTCCCCTAGACCCCGTTCAAAGCGCTCAGCACAGAAGCAGGACATCTGCTCACAAAGCACTTTTATCCTCTCCTCTCATGGTGGCATGGGGGTACACCAGACATGGAGGCAACCACAGAGGCCATCCCATCCGACTGCCCCCTCCCCGCTGACCAATGATACTGAAGAGGAAACTGAGAGGCCCAGAGAGGGAAAGTGACTTTCCCATGGTCACAGAGCAAAGCTGTAGCAGGGTGGGGAGCAGTTCCCAGCCTCCAACCCCATCCCTCAGCCACCGCTGGTCAGGGTCTGGAGTCCTGCTCACACCTTCTCTGCCCCCACCTCCAGTGCTACCTTCAAGCCTCTGGACCTGCCTGTACCCCTGGACCAGGCTTGAGGGTGGAGACAGGAGCCCAGGCAACCCCAAGAAGCCCAGAATGCCAGGCACAGGGCCCCATCTGGATGTGGAATTTGCACTGCCTGGCTGCTTCCGGCCTCCCTATCATTCTCTCCTGCATTCCTACAGCTATCCTCAACTGGTACCAGCCCCCTCCCCCCCCACCTCAGCTGGCCGCTAAATGTGTATATTGGGGGACAGGCGGTGGTGCAGGCCTCTGTTGGGTCAGGGAAGTTGGGATGGGGGCGGGCCTTTGGCTTCCTGTTGTTCATCGCCCTGGGGCTCTGGGGGGGATTTCCCTGGCCACCCCCACCCCCTAGGGAAGGGGAAGGAGCCTGCGTGAGTCACAGGCCTGGGGTGGGAGCCCAAGAGTGAGAAGGGGCGGGAGGAACCTTGTTACCAAGGTACCAAGGCTCAGTGCTCTCTCAGCCCTTGGACTGAGGCAGGCCTCCTGAGGACCCTCTTCCAAGCGCTGCCCACTTCCCTGGCTGTTTCGACAGGTGCTTACCTTTGTACTGGGGCCAGTTGGGGACACGGAGAATGGGGAGGTCTTATTTTGGGGGTTCTGCAAAGAGAAAGTAGGAGCAAGGGGATGGGAATAGTGCGGTGAAGCAGCTTCTGACCACCCCCGCTCCCTGCCCTCCTACCACAGGCGGCACAGAGCCCCCTCTGAACCCCTCTCCCCATTCCTTCCCACCCCCTCCCGCTTATCCACTCCCTCCTAACCTGATGATTAGTGTCTGGTCCATTTCTTTCGGTGTCTGCAAAGAGAGGGAAAGGATGTGTTGTCATCAGCCACCCCCACCACACCTGTCCCCTCCCAGCTCTCTTCCCATCTGTCCCACTTCCCCTGCCCACGGTGACCCCTGCCCCCCTGCTCCCTGCCCACCCACCTGTGTGCTCTGATGGGGAGTCCAGACCTTGCTTCTCGGCCTCCAGGGGCTTAGACATTCTTATTTCTGGGGACAGAGGAGGAATGGAAGTGGGGTGAAGGAGGGGAAGCCAGGAGGGCTCTCGGGCCCCCATTCCACCACACTCCCCAAGCCTTTCCCCCAAATTCCCCCCTTACCCCCAGCCACCTTGGAAGTGTCTCTTCCCAAGAGACATGTCCTCCGTTCTGGGCCTCTGCCCTCCTCTGGCAAGATGAGACACAGCCCTTAGGCCTTGGGGGATCTTGCCTTATCCTTTTACCTCTCCAGAAAGTAACACAGGGGTGTTACCCACAGTGCAGCAAAGGGTAGGGCAGGAGATGGAAGGTGGTCGTGAGAAGGTATCAGCTGCCCAGGAGGAGGCTGGTGACGTCCCAAAGGAGGGAGAGCAGCCTTGGGCCTCCTCCTGGGGCGGGCCGCCCAGGCTCCCGTCCTGCCCTACCAGGTTTCGAGTGAGACATGTTTTCCACTCTGAGTGGGGCCTCAGAGATGTGATGGGGCTGCAGCGTCCCCAAAGGAGGCAGTTGTCAGATCTCAGCATGTGTGATTCAGCCGCCCTCTGGCCTTCTTCCCACCCCACCACTTTCCCCATCCACACCTCACTCCCACCTGGACTTTCTTCCTATGTTTAGCACACCGGCCTAGCAGACCCAACCTGATCCTCTGTAACCCGAGCTCCATCTGGCTCTACCCCTGAGCTTGTCCTCCAATCTAAACCTGATCTGGGACTTCACGCTTGAGCCCCAGCTGCAGTCTCAAGTCCACCCCTGTAATACAACCCCATTCTATAGCTCCCTAGGCCCAGGAAATGAAAGGAGGCGGCCAAGGGAGGGTGGCAGGCAGCAAGCACATAAACCCATGGAGACAAATGCCTGTCCTCAAAGCGCTCTGATACTTTTCACAGAAAGGCAAGTGCTCACCAGTGCCAAGCACAGAGCTAGATATGACTCACAGCTCACATTAGTGGTTAGTGCTAATATTACCCCGTTTTACAGAGGAGGAAACTGAGGCTCCAAGAAGGGATGTCACCTCCCCAAAAGCACAGCAAGACAGCAGATGTGCCCTGATTGGACCCCTGGTCTTCATGACTGCTGGGCTCCTACTTCTAATCAGATCCACTCTAGTCTAATGTCCCCCAGTCCTGACTTCCAGCCATCTCATCTCCAACAGTTCCCTTGCCCAAGCTCATCCTGAAACTGAATCCAACCCTTCCTGGTCCTAGACCCCAGGACAAATCTGGGCTTCAGCCTGACCCATCCTTAGTCCACTTACTCACCTTGAATCCCAAGTTGTGCCCAGATGGTTCAAGTCCTTCATCTGACCTTGACTCCCAACTGTCCTGAGATCCTGTCCCTGATCCAAACTCTTGCCACAACTCACTCCAAAATCCCTGCCTAAACCATGACCCCACTCCTACTAAAGGAGCTGTCCAACTCTAGTGTTCTCTGCACCAAGATACTTAAAGAAGACAGCTAAGCCAGGCACAGTGGTTCACGCCTGCAATCCCAGCACTTTGGGAGACTGAGGCAGCCAGATCTCTTGAACCCAGGAGTTCAAGACCAGCCTAGGCAACATGGAGAAACCCCATCTCTACTAAAGACACAAAAATTAGCTGGGCACGATGGCACGCACCTGTAGTCCCAGCTATTGGGGAGGCTGAGGCAGGAGAATCGCTTGAATCCAGGAAGTCAAGGCTACAGTGAGCTGTGACTGCACCACTGCACTCCAGCCTGGGTGACAGAGCGAGACCCTGTCTCAAAACAAAAAAGGAAAAAAAAAAGAATGGAGCAAAAGTAAGGGATAAGAAATAGGAAGAACTCAGTAACTGTAAAAAAAAAAAAAAAGTCTAGAAATCTTGCAATTGAGTATTATTCAATGTGAAATGCTGCTTGAGTTTTAAATTCCTAATTAAAAAAACAGGTCATGCATTGCTGGTGGGAGTGTAAATTGATACAAGCACCACTCAGAAAAGCTGAAAAGATGCCCTCTCCCTAAGATGCAGCACGTCCACTCCTGGGCATCTGCCCAAAAGAAACACGTGTCCTGCCCATCAAAGGACATGGGCAGAATTCTTCTGCAGTCTTTCATAATGGCCCCAAACTGGAAACAGCCTAAGGGGCCATCAACAGGTGAATGGATAAATAAAATGTGGTATGTCCATACAATGAAATACGCCACAGTAATGAAAAAGAACAAACTCCTGCTTCATACACATGGCCGAAGCTTGGAGACATGAGGCTGAATGAAAGATGCCAAACACAAAGGCAGACATAATTTATGATTCCAATTACAGGAAATTCAAAAACAGGCAAGCTGATAGCAGATGATCACAGTCAGATGAGTGAGCACCTTGGGGGTACTGACTGGGAAAGGGTATGAGGAAGCCTGCACCAGGTGAGAAAGGATCTTGTTTGGTGGTTACAGGGTCCTTACATAAGCAAAAATTCATCAAGCTATACACTTAAAATTTGAGCACTTTACCCTATATACATTATGTTTTAACAAGCAAGAAAACATTTAAAAGCTAAAAAGCAAAACGCCAGCACACAGTCCCATTAAGATGCACACTGCACCAAGGCAGGTAGATCACTTGAGGCTAGGAGTTTGAGACCAGCCTGGGCAACATAGTGAAATCCCCGTCTCTCCAAAAAATAAAAAAGTTAACCGGACATGATGGTGGTGGGCACCTGCAGTCCGAGCTACTCAGTAGGCTGAGATGGGAAGGTCGCTCGAGCCCAGGAGATTGAGGCTACAGTGAGCCGTGATTGTACCACTGCACTCCAGCTTGGATAATAGAGCAAGACTCTGTCTCAAAAAAAAAAAAAGATGTAGACTGTTGAGGGTGGGGGTGGGGAGTGGGTGCCCAGGACGCTACCAGAGTTCAGGTCCTGTTTCCTGGCCCTGGGGACAGGGCATTAAATGGCTACTGATACAAGATATAAGAAGGACAAGAAGGGAGCTGGGCGGCAAGTGTGTCCTGACTTTGGAGCAGTAAAGGTGGGAATCCTGCCTGATCCTAGCTCTAGTTCACCCAGACCTTAGCCCTACTTCAGGCAGCCACTAACTCTAACCTGGTCCTAAATCCCACCCCTCCTAGCATCCCTAAAACTGCAGCCCCAGCCTCCTCTGGCCCCCGTCCCTCCAGCGGAGCTCCACATTGCCTCAGGGCAATCCTTTCCTGGCTCCTCCCCATCTCCTGGAGAAATAAACAACCTGGCCTCCAGGGGCTGGCCCACCACCCTGTACTGCTCTTCTCTTGCAGCTCATGCACAGTGCTCTTCAACCATGTCGAGCATCTCTCCCTGCTTGGGGGTCTGCTTGACAGCAGGCTGTGCAGGTTCTACACTCCCACCTAGCTGGGCATCCCTCTCCCGTCCACAGAACAGGGCAGCCTCGGACTCCACTGCCAGCCCAGAAAGTCCACACTCATCCTTAACCTCTGCTATGGGCTAAGTTGTATCTACCAAAATTCATACACGGAAGTCCTAATTCCTGGTACCTCAAAATGTAATTGTATTTGGAGATAGGGTCTTTAAAGACGTAATTAAGGTAAAATAAGGTCATTAGGGTGGACCTTACTACAATCTGACTGGCATCCTTATAAGAAGAGGGGGCCGGGCGCGGTGGCTCATGCCTGTAATCCCAGCACTTTGGGAGGCCGAGGTGGGCAGATCACCAGTTCAGGAGTTTGAGGCCAGCCTAACCAACAATGTGAAATCCTACCCCTACTAAAAATACAAAAATTAGCCGGGCATGGTAGTGTGTGCCTGTAATCCCAGCTACTCAGGAGGCTGAGGTAGGAGAATCACCTGAACCCAGGAGGCAGAGGTTGCAGGCAGCCGAGATCGCGCCACTGCACTACAGCCTGAGTGACAGAGCAAGACTCTGTCTCAAAAAAAAAAAAAAAAAGAAGAAAAAGAGGGAATTAGGTCACAGATGGGAACAGAGGGAAGACCATATGAAGACCCAGGAGAAGACCAGCGGACCACAAGCCAAGGAGAGAGGCCTTGGAAGAGACCAACCCTGCTGACATCCTCGTCTTTAACTTACAGCCTCCGTAATTGTGAAAATGAATTTCTCTTATTTCAGCCACCTAGTCTGTGGTACTTTGATGTGGAAGCCCTAGCAAACTAAGCCTCTCACAGCCCCTGCCCTCCTGCTGTCCCATCCCTGAGCCCCCAGTTGTGGCTGTCTGTGTCCAGGTTCCTTCTCCACAAGACCAATGCGACAGGCCTGGTCTGACTCATCACTGGGTCCCCAGCATCACAAGCCCAGAACGGGTTGTAACTGCTGAATGTCCCTCTCTTTAGCAGTCTCTGTTTCCTACTACTTCTCACCCTTGTCCTACTGTCTTCCTGCTATTTATTTTATTTTATTTATATTTTGAGACAAGAGTCTTGCTCTGTCGGCCAGGCTGGAATGCAGTGGCACAATCACGGCTCACTGCAGCCTCGACCTCCTGGGGTCAAGCTATCCTCTCATCCCAGCCTCCTGAGTAGCTGGGACTACAGGTGTGCACCACCACATCCAGGGACTACAGCTGTGCACCACCACATCCAGCTAATTAAAAAAAATTTTTTTTTTTTTGTAGAGACGGGTCTCCTTATGTTGTCCAGGCTGGTCTCAGACTCGTGGGCTCAAATGATCCTCATGCCTTGGCCTCCCAAAGTTCTGGGATTACAGGCATGAGCCACCACGCCTGCACTTTGCCATTTAAAACATTTCCTGAGGCCTTGGCATGGGCTGTTCCCTCTGTCTGGAACACTGTTCCCCAATCTGTCCACCTGGCGACCCCCGACTCATCCTTCAGAACCCAGCATAAGCTCTGTTTTCTTTTCTTTTTTTTTGAGATGGAGTCTTGCTGTGTTGTCCAGGCTGGAGTGCAGTGGTGGGATCTCGGCTCACTGCAAGCTCCAGAGGTCTCCTGGGTTCAAGCAATTCCCTGCCTCAGGCTCCCAAATAGCTGGGATTACATGTGCGCGCCACTACGACCGGCTAATTTTTGTATATTTAGTAGAGAAGGGGTTTCACTGTGTTAACCAGGATGGTCTCAATCTCCTGACCTCATGATCTGCCCGCCTCAGCCTCCCAAAGTGCTGGGATTACAGGCGTGAGCCACCACGCCCGGCCATAAGCTCTGTTTTCTATGAAACCACCACCTTGATGCCCCCAGCTCCCAGCCAGGTCTCTCTCCAGCTCCCCATACCCTAGCACCTTCCCTTGTCACTGTCTTAGAGGCTGACTGTAGCTAGCCGGGCCCCACTATGTCTCCCCTATCAGACTAGGAATTTTTCAAGGGCAGATCTGATCTCAGGTTCCTAAACACTGCCCAGCAGAAGACATGTGGATCAGTGGCCCCAAGGTCCTGATCTCCCTCCCCCAGGCCTTTGCCTCTGCTCGTCTCCCACTTGGGTGACCCTTTCCTTCTCTACTGGCAAACTCTTGCTCCTCTTTAAGGTCCAGCTCAAATGTCACCTCCTCTGTGAAGTACTCTCTGATTCCCCAGATGGTCAGTGTCTCTCTCTTCTGGGCTTCACTGACCCTGTACTGTGCTCCATCACATCCTGATCATCCTGGGCAGAGACCTCCACCCCAACTGTGGGCTCCTCAGGAGCCCAGGCTGGAGTCATTGCTGCACAGGCCTAGGAGTATGTCTTTGGAATGAATGAATGCATTAAAGAATCCCCTAACTGACCAGGGCCCAATCCTGTCTAAAACAAACCCCTATCTCTACTGTCACCCAACATCCCCAAGAAACCCTAACTTAAATCTTTAAGGTAAGATTTCCTCTGCAGGGACTGTGGCTGGACAGACAAGAGTGGTTTGAGGGAAATTTTTCACCATTCTGTTACCCTTATTCTCCCTAAATTATCCCAACCACTCCTACATATCCCTGCATACTCCCTGCCCCACACTTGGCTGGGTCACAACAAAATGGCCAACTGCTGCCCTTTGTCTTTTCTCTTTCCACCTCCTCTGTCAGAGCTCAATCTGAGAGAAGGGTCAGATCATTTCCACCAGGAATGAACAGGGAGCTCCATTTCCACCGTGGACTAAAAGCCAAATGATGCCTTAACAGGGACTCCAGGGCACCAGCAATCATAGACTTGGAGGGTCCATCAAATGGCTCAGCCTCAGCCTCAGCCTCAGCCCAGGCAGAGATGCCCATCGCCTATCACTCAACTCTAGAAAAATATTGATGCCTGTTCCCACCTAGACTCTGATTTCAGTGGTACAGGGTGTGACTTGGGCATCCAGATATTTAAAAGCCCCTCAAGGTGATTCTTTTTTTTTTTTTTTTTAGACAGAGTCTCACTCTGTCGCCCAGGCTGGAGTGCAATGGTATGATCTCAGCTCACTGCAACCTTTGCCTCCTGGGTTCAAGTGATTCTCCTGCCTCAGCCTCCCGAGTAGCTGCAATTACAGGCATGCATCACCATGCCCGGCTAATTTTTGTATTTTTATTAGAGACGGGGTTTCACCATGTTGGGCAGGCTGGTCTCGAACTACTGACCTCAAGTGATCCGCCCACCTCAGCATCCCAAAGTGCTGGGATTACAGGCATGAGCCACCGCACCCAGCCCCCTCCCGGTGATTCTAATGTGCTCCATCCCCTGGCACCTTCAGAAGCCCCTCTCAAAGCCTCATTCACACACAAAAGATTGGTTGGTTATGTATGGCTATTCCCACCCCTCATCATAGGTAATGTGTAATATTTTAGGGGAACTGAAAGAGAAAAAGCAATGCATAGCCCTACCAGGCCCCTTGGAGCCATGTTGCCCCTTGAATCCCACCTTCCTCAGGTCAGACACCCCTCAACCAGGGCTGCCCAGTCCTGAGCTCACACTCGCTTGCCCGACTGCCCCAGGCCTGGGACTCTTGGTCCTCTCCGCCCTCCCACTCCTCCCTCCCCGGACTTTCACTTCTCCTCTGCATTTCCCCCCGCCAGTTTTAGCAGACTTAGGCCAGCTTCTCGTTAGCACTTACCGAAAACGGGGCTAAATATAGAGGGCCCAAGGACTGCCCCTCACCCCTCCTGGCCCCACTTGTCCTGTCCCCTGGGTCCCCTGCCTCCGCAGCCTGCTTCAATTAGGGGTATGGCCTGGGAGCCCCTGTGGGCAGGTTGGTGCTGCCGGGAACCTCTGTGGGCCCAGCTGGCCGAGCCCCCGTCCTCCCCAGAAGCAGCACCTCACCCCTCCCCACCCCACAGCTGTCCCTGGGTGGCCTCAAGGGAGTGAACATTTCTGAGTTGTCAGGAGGGAGGGATGGAGATATGGGCAGCAGACACAACAAGAGAGGTGGCCCCACAGCTGCGCTGACAGCAGGCAAGAGCTGCCAACAGTACACATCCCATGGCCACAGCCAGGCAAGGCCCCGGCCAACACAATACAAGAAACAGATGTGCACAGATTCCAGACAGGAATGTGAACAGGTTTGCAGATACGACACATGCCCAGACATGATGCCACGGGCATATATGCAAAACACACACCCAGACGTGCGTACACACATGCACTCACACACACTCTGAGTGACACACAGCCAGCCAGACACACATAAAAAGTATACAAACTCACACACCCAGAGTCAAACACAGACATACACCCTCCCCCTACATACTACACCCAGTCACTCACAGATTCAGACATGTGTACGCACACATGTACTTACACATGTTCTCACACCAAGTCACATCAGTCCAGCCAGAGATACACACCCAGACATGCACATGCTCACACAGAGTCACACACACACACACAAGTGCACACACATACACCCAGAGTCACCTCATCCTGGAAGATGGCCAGGGCTGACCTCTGAACCCAGTTCACAGGTGTGGAGTCTGAGACCAGGCAGGGTGAGTGATCTGCCCACAGCCACACAGTGTATTAATTCATGTCCAGGCAGGGAAAATTCACCCCAGTCTTCCCACACTGGGCTGTTCTGTGAGAAATCCCAAGTAAAGGGTTTAGCCTACTGCCCAGCACCTCTGAGGCCCCCATTTAACCCCAGAGAGGAACGAGTCAGTGGGAGCAGACACCCTGGATCTCTGTGTCTACACTGTATGGACACACACACATATACACAGTTGCATACACAGTCACCTCAACAAATAAACACGTCACCCTGCAAATAGTCTTCCTTTCATCCCACCCCTCTCCTCACCGCCTTTGCTTGCTCATACCCACTCATTCTTCGTATCCCTGCTCAGACACCCCCTTCTTCCAGGAAGCCCTCCTTGACACTCTACCAACTAAATCACATGTTTTCAGGGCTCCTACGATCCCCTAATACCTCCCCGTCCTGGCCCAACCCCTCTACCTATGTCCCCCTATCCCAGCCCTGACCCCTCTGCCTGGGCCTCCCCCATCCCAGCCCCAACCCCTCTACCTATGTCCCCCCATCCCAGCCCTGACCCCTCTGCCTGAGCCTCCCCAACCCCAGCCCTGACCCCTCTGCCTGGGGCCTCCCTCATCCCAGCCCCAACCCCTCTACCTTTGTCCCCCCATCCCACCCCGACACCTCTGCCTGTGCCCCCCACCCCAGCCCTGACCCTTCTGCCTGGGCCTCCCCCATCCCAGCCCTGACCCCTCTGCCTGGGCCTCCCCCATCCCAGCCCTGATCCCTCTGCCTGGACCTCCCCCATCCCAGCCCTGACCTGTCTGTGCTGTCACTGGTGACAGGTCTGTCTTCTCCAATAAACTGGGGGCTCCAGGAGGACAGACCTGAGCTACCCTTTCCACTGTACTTCCAACACCCGACACAGAACTACTCAATAGATACATGTTGGTGGAGGACACACGGGTGCCCGCACACGATGGCGCATATAGGACAGCACGCACCACCAAACCAAGACTCATGCCCATGGTCATGCCTACACAGCCACAAATGAAACAGGCATGAAGGGCTGAGTGCTTGCCATGTTCCAGGCACTGTGCTAAGCATGCTACATGTATTACCTCATTTAAGACTCCCATCAACACTGCTGAGTGATAGCCATCACCATACAGACATGTACACATTCTACTAAATGAGCCAACAGCTATAAATCACCTTGTACAGTGCCTGGTGCACAATGTTCACTCAGCCAACTGACATTTGGTGGAGAAGGCATTTAATAAGCACACAAACAAACACATAATGAAATTCCCAGCAGTGATACGTGCCGTGAAGAAAAGATAAAGCAGGGTGAGGGGACTGAGAGTGACAGGATCAGTGCCAGTTTAGATGGGGAGGTCAGGGAAGGCTGCCCTGAGGAGGTGACATCTGAGGTGAATGAAGTGAAGAAGTGAGCCAGGCAATCATCACCCCACAATGCCACACACAACAGCCCCCTACACTCACAAGCACACAGCAGTCCCACTCAGAGCATTCAGAACTACTGCACACACACATGCACACGCACACCTGTACCAGATGTGCACACACACACTCAAAAGGGAATGACATCCCCCAAGTCCAGCAACTTGGCATTCCAATCCCTTTGCAGCCCTTATCCAAGGATCACCCATGTCACCCACCCCACTGGTTCTCCACATGAGGGCCCGCTACCAACACCCAGCTCCCTCCCTCCCGTCCCCAGACCCTTCGGAACAGGGCAACAGAGAAGAGAAGATGTTGGAAGTTCCGGTGCCTGATGTGGAAAGAGAGGGCAAAGAGGAGCTGTGGGGGTTAGGGGGGACCCGGCATGGGAGAGAGGGAGTTGCTAGAGTACAGAGGAGAAGGACAATGGAGACAGCTGAGGAGGAGGGGCAGGCAGGGCCCGCAGAGCAAACCTAAATGTGCTGCCTGTCCTCTGAGCAGTGGCACAGGCACCAGCCCCCTTACCTGGAGCCCCCATGCTGGAGTGAACCATGCTGCCCGCCCCGCCAGGGCTGGGGGAACAACTGTGTCATCTCCCCACCCTCTCTGGGGGCCGAGCCCTCCCTGCCGGAAGTCACTCAGGGAGGAAACCACAGGGCCGGTCCGCCCCCTTCAGAAGGGAAAATACCCTGGCCCACAGACCCGCCCCGGCAGCCCGGCCCACCCCAAATCATGTGTGTGTGCTGGGGGGTGAGGGCTAGTGGGGCAGAGGATAAGCAGGCTGGAAGAGCCGACTCCTACGGCTGCGATCCAAGAGGTGCCTGCAACAGTTGCCCCCCGACTTCTATCGCCCCCATGGAGGCAAACAAGTCTGGAACAGGGAATGGGGGTCTGGGAGAGAAGGTGGGTCCACAGCAGTAACAACAATAGAACACTAGCCAGCAGCTTATTGGAGAGAGGGCTTTGCCGATGCCTGACCCTGTGCCTCACTCTTGACAGGTGCCATCTCCAATGTGGTGGTCACTCTTATTTGCCCCATTTTACAGATGAAAAGACTGAGGATCAGAGAGGTGAGCAGTAGCTTTCCCAAAGGCCCAGAGCCAAGAAGCGTTGAAGCTTAAAAGCACGCCGCGGCAGGGAAGATCAAGCAAGCCCTGCGCCTATCTGCAGGTGAGCTGTTGGGTGCCACCATTGGGAGGAAGTGGTGCCCGTGGGCAGTGGTAGTGGGGACGGTGGGTCGGGGACTTGGCCTGGGGCTACAACAAGTCGCCGGCCAAATGCGGGCGCCCGAGGCGGCTCCAGTGGAGGGGAGCACCCGGTCCCCGGGCTGCCGGCTGGCTCTTCGCGCTGCGGCGCTCCCATTTCAGCGCTTCCCTCCGTGCCCGCCAGAGGGCGACAGCGCCCAGCCAATGGGCCGGAGGGCGGGGCCGGCTGCGGAGAAGGGAGCCCCTCCCTCCGCTCCCCTCCCCAACACCCTCCCAACGCCCCCGCTCGCACACCTGCGAGGGTCACACAAAGGCGCAGGACTCCCGGCGCACCGCAGCTCAGACAAAGGCGCGCCCGAGTCCGCTGCCCTCTTCCTCTTGGTGCCCGAGGTCTGAGGCTGTGGGGCTGCCTGGCGTCTCCAGACACCCCACATGCCCGCCTGGGCCCCGCAGGACATCCTGCGCCCCGTGGCTGGGGGGCCCCCTAAACCACAGGTGCATGCACAGACGCCTGGACTCACCCTCACACACACAAGTATTTCTACAGATGGACCCCAGCACTTCACACGCACACACGTGTGCACACACACGTGCATGAACACATCTATGTGCACAGGCCCCAACACCAGCCCTCCCTGCTGACGATGGTCACTCCCATATACTGATACCTCCTCTACTCCCTCACATGGACCCATGGGCACAAGGGCACTTCTACACATATGTGCCCAAGCATACTTCCTGGCCACTCGCACCCACTCACACACAGGCACACTCAGAAAGGGTATACTACAGGCAGAACTACAGGAGTGCCCTCCCCTGACTGCACACGTGCCCTGTGCACCCAGACACACCCAGGCAAGCAGGTGGGCACAACAGGAAGGACTGGCAGTTCTCATATATGCACACGAGAGGTGACCGTTTCCCGGCATCTACACTCCACAACATCCCGTATCGTAAAGGCCATTTCACAGAGGAGATCCACAGACCACACAGCAACTGGCCACAGGATTTCTATACATGAGGGTCTTCCCGACAGCAGCCTGGTAGCGGTGGATACTGGAGCCTTGTCTCAAAGCGACATTTACGCAGTAAGCTTTGTTTTCAGTTAGGATTTGTTTTGGGGGGCTTGGAAATGGGGCTATAGGACATTATGGGGGGGGCAAAACCTCACCAGCCACCCTTATGCTCCACCCTGGACAGACTCAACATCATCCACGTCAGGAACACGCTTTTGGATGTGACCCCATTCCAGCCCCCTAGAGCCAGCAGAGAAGGACCACCCACTTCCAGTGCGGCCAGGTCTGCAGTTCAGTCCTGGAGCCGGGGAAGGCTGTATACGCTCCCTGAAAGATGAAACAACCCCACACCTCTCGCCTCCCATGCTGGCTCCATTCTCAGTGCCTCAGACCAGAGCTGGGCCTGGTGAGGGGATCTTGAAGGAGGATGGGCCTGCCTGAGAGAGGATAGAGGGGCAGAGTTTGGAACACACTGGCAGCTGGAACAGGGAGGCTCAAGGCAGGGGGAGATGGTGGCCTCGTTGCCACAGAAGAGACCTTGAGCCATGCTGAGGGAGGCAGGTAGGGCATGGGAGCTAGGGAGCAGTGGGGGCCACTTGAGGTGCAGGGAGCTGGGAGGGAGGCGGTACAGGGGAGGCCAGGCTGGGCTCAGGGCTGAGCGGTAATTAAAGGAGACGTAGGGGGCTCCCCAGGGCCAGCGGGGCTGGTAACTGACACGCGGGCCCCATTGCTCCGCTCATATTTCTCGCCGGATCGATACGTTTGACTCCCGACAAGACAATAATCGCTTGTACGCGGCCGGCGAGTCGATCAAATACATTATTAGAGCGAGGTCCCCCGGGGGCCCGGCGGGGAGTGGTGGGGGGGAGCAACCAGCCCACCGGGGACAGCAGAGCGAGATTCTTCACCCCTCAGGGCCCCCCAGCCATGGCCTCTTCCTCTTGGCCACGCCTGGGGACCCTCTCTGTGGCTCAGTTCCCCAGCCTCTCTCTGAATGCCTGCTGCTTTGGCGATCTCTCTACTCAGCCCCCAGCATCATCCTTGCTCTGTGAGGGAACCCAGGGTTCTTTCCCCATAGGCACTGCCCTCGTCTGTAGGGCTGTGGCATGTGGGAGCTCAGAGAGGCTCCTCAGACCCCTAGCTTGGCAGGAGACAGGGAGACCAAGCCTCAGGCCATACTCTGAGTCCATGGCTGGGCCAGGAGATGAACTTGGGCCCAAGACTCAATGATACCCACTTCCCTCTGCCCAGTCTCCTTGCTGCATCTAAGCACACGGGGCTTCAGCAGCGCCCAGGCCAGGGGCAGCCTCTGGGGGGTTAGGGAAAGCTAACCTAGGGACCCAAACAAGCAGGAAAACAGGATGATAGGGGTGGCAGACAAACACATACACAAAGAGATGTGTGTCTGCTCCTGCTGCAGGGCCATGTGGTCCCCCAGTGGGCCTCAGAGACTCTCAAACCATGCCCAGCCTCAGCTCTGGCCCACCCTAGACACTGCTTGCCACTCTTGCCCACTTTCCTGGCTTCTAGGCTCAAGCCTATTTCCCCTTTTTAAAATAATTAAATTAAGCTTTAGCTTTATTTTTAAAGTCCAGGCTCTTTTTTTTTTTTTTTTCCTTTGAGACAGAGTCTCACTCTGTCGCTCAGGCTGGAGTGCAATGGCACAATCCCGGCTCACTGCAACCTCCGCCTCCTGGGTTCAAGCGCATCTCATGCCTCGTCAGCCTCCTAAGTAGCCGGGATTATAGGTGCACACCACCAGGCCAGGCTAATTTTTGTGTTTTTAGGAGAGACAGGGTTTCACCACATTGGCCAAACTGGTCTCGAACTCCTGAGATCATGTGATCCACCCACCTCAGCCTCCCAAAGTGCTGGGATTACAGACATGACCTCAAGCCTATTTCCTGTTTACACACCTGCTTTGCCCTCTAGACCCGAAGTGCCCCTTTGCTTCTCCAGCAGCCCTAAGTCAAAGTCAAGTTCTGCTTAGGAGTATCCAGCATTCAGGGACTTAAAATATATGTTCCTCTTTGTCTTCATTAGCAGCAGCAGCCCCCACAGCATTGCGGTCTATGCTTTCCTTTTTTTTTTTTTTTTTTTTTTGAGACTGTCTGGCTCTGTCACTCAGTGGCACGATCTTGGCTCACTGCAAACTCTGCCTCCCAGGCTCATGCCATCCTCCCACCTCAGCCTCCCAGATAGCTGGGACCACAGGCGTGCACCACCACATCCAGCTAGTTTTGTATTTTTAGTAGAGACATGGGTTTTGCCATGTTGCCCAGGCTGGTCTCAGAACTCCCAGGCTCAAAGCCATCCACCCGCTTCAGCCTCCCAAAGTGCTGAGATTACAGTCGTGAGCCACTGTGCCCAGACTACTCTGTGCTATTTGAACCAATACATTATTTCTAAGTCCTCATGACAGTCTGAGGAGGTAAAGGTCTGCTATCATCCTCATTTTACTAACAAATTGAGCCTCAGAAAGGTGAAGTCTCCTGCCCCAAGTCACACAGCATGAGTGGTGGAGTCAGGATTTAAGCCCAGGTCTGTCCCCCTGACAGCTTGATCTCTGTGTACTGAGCCATGGAGCTCCTTCTTGGAGGCGTGAAATGCTCCCCATCCTTCAGGAGACAACAGCAACAGCCAGCCACTCCTTGTCCAGTCAGCAATGCTGGAATACCTCTGCAGCTCACAGTCCAACGCCCACAGCCTTCGAGTCAGTTTCTTGATATTCGGCAATGCACTGGACTCCTGATCCCATCAGCTCCTGGCTGAAGGTGGGCCAACCCTTCCCCATTTCCTTCAATTCAAATATTTCCTCATGTCCCTCAGTGCCAAGCCCTGTGCTGGGAGCTGAGGACCCAGAGGTGAGCTAGATCTAAAATCTGACCTCAAGGAGCTAATAGTCTGAGAGGAAGACTGGAGTGGATAAAAATACCTTGGTAATTTATCACTTAATAAATATCCAATAAATGCTATTATGTGCCAAGCCATTGCTAAGCTCAGAGAATACAGTGGTTAAAAGCAACCCATACAGCTTATAGTCTTTGGGGGAGAAATAATTTTTAAAAGTTATCAACTAGCAGGGCATGGTGGCATACCCCTGTAGTCCTGGCTCCTCTGGAGGGTAAAGCAGGAGGATCACTTGAGCCCAGGAGTTCAAGGCTGCAATGAGCTATGATGGCGCCACTGCTCTCCAGCCTGAGTGACAGAGCAAGACTCAATCTCTAAAATAAATAAATAAATAAATAAAATAAAAAATAAAAAGCCATCAAATAAATATGTAATTCTAAGTTAGGAAAAGTGATTTCAAGAATAGGTAGAGGAGGGGCTGGGCATGGTGGCTCACACCTGTAATCCTGGCGCTTTGAAAGGCTGAGGTGGGAGAGTTGCTTGACACCAGGAGTTTGAGACCTGTCTGGACAACATATCGAGACCCCATCTCTACAAAAAAAAATTGTTTTAACTTAGCTGGGTGTGGTGGTGTGCGTCTGTAGTCCCAGCTACTCGAGAGGCTGAGGCAGGAAGATTGCTTGAGGTCGAGGCTGCAGTGAGCTACGGATCATGCCACTGCACTCCAGCCTGGGTGACAGAGAGAGACCCTGACTCTTAAAAAAAGTAGGAGGATACCTGATGTAAACAAAGGATGGCATGTTGCAGAAAACTGTCCCAAGGAAGTGACATTTACATAGCAATTAGACACAGTATTCTCGAGGCAAAGAATGTGAAGGAAGACACTCCAGGCAATGGGAACAGAGGAGGCGATGGCCCCATGGAAACAAACAGTGTGGCAATTCCAGGATCAGAAAGGAGGCCTATAGAGCTAGAGCAGAGTGAACAAAGAAGAGAAGATAGGAGACGAGGTGTGAGGTGGAGAGGCGGCCAGGGCCAGATCGCACAGGGCCTTGCAGGCCAAGGTAAGAATTTGGGACTTCAAGAACAGTGGGACACCTGAGAAGATTTCAAGCAGGGGAGTGGCATGGTTCTATGAACACTTTTGTGACAATCCTGGCTGCTTTGGAGGCCGCAGTGAAGAACCAGAGGATGGGGTGTGGGGGTCAGCGTGAGGAAGCTGATGAATTCCACATCACCATCAGGTGATGATGACAGGAAGCAATAATTGGTGATTGGCTGAATGTGGGGCATGGGAGTCACGGAGAAGTCAAGAATGAGGTCCAGGTATGTTAAAGTATCTTTCCTGGCACAGAAGATTGGGGCAGGTGGAAGAGCTTAAGCTCAGGTAAGAAAGATCAGGGTAGGACCTGAGGTCCTGAAGGATGAAAGGAAGGGCAGGAGGTGGGAAACAGCATTCAAGGGGGTTGCCAAGATTGAAGACCCCAAGGTGGAGACAAACTTGGCTTTCCCAAGTTTGTCCTCAAGTTCCTTTGAGGTTGGATTTGAAGTTGCAGGTGGAAGGCTTCTGTGCAGAAGCATTCTGTGTAAGGAAGTTCTACTGGGGACAAATGTGGGGACCGGCTGGTAGCATGGAATCTGGAGACAGGATGACCAATGGGGAGGCTGGGACAGTGGTCCAAGGCGGCAGGGGAGAAAGGAGCCATGAGGATTAGGATGAGGATACATATTCAAGCTGGAGTCTACAGGAACAGGATATGAGAAGTGGGTGCTGGGCTGGGGTGGCTGGGTGGATGCGAGGCCATCACTGAAAGACACAGTGAGAAGGGAAGCAGGGGGAAGACACTTGGGTCAGTTCCAGGGGGAAAGTCAGGAAGCAGCATCTTCCAAGAAGCAAGGTCTGTGGACCAGAAGTCAGCAGATGCTTAACAAATTCACATCGATACAAACATTTCTCATCATATCTCCCCACCACAGCCAATTTTCCACATCCACCAGAATTCCCAGTTGGCCTCATGTAAGAAAAGAAGCACTGTGATGTGGCTCAAAGAAGATAAAAGAAGACTAACTGGCCGGGTGTGGTGGCTCACACCTGTAATCCCAGCACTTTGCAAGGTCGACGAGGGCGGATCACCTGAGGTCAGGAGTTCAAGACCAGCCTGGCCAACATATAGTAAAACCCCATCTCTACTAAAAAATACAAAAATTAGCTGGGCATGGTGGCGCATGCCTGTAGTCCCAGCTACTTGAGAAACTGAGGCAGGAAAATCGCTTGAACCCAGGAGGCGGAGGTTGCAGTGAGCTGAGATCATGCCACTCTACTTCAGCCTGGGTGACAGAGCGAGACTGTCTCTGAAAAACAAACAAACAAACAAACAAATAAAAGAAGACCAACCAGTCCTTGTTCTGAAATTCGCCCTCTAGTGACCTAGGGCCAGCCCCCTGAACTCCCTGGACCTCAGTTTCCCCAGATATATGTCTGAGATGGGCTGGAGAAGCACTCTAAGACTTCTTCCAGCTTGAACATTCTTTTATTTTATTTTATTTTATTTGGCTCATTGCAACCTCCACCTCCTGGGTTCAAGTGATTCTCTTGCCTCAGTCTCCTGAGTAGCTGGGGCTACAACCATGCGCCACCATGCCCAGCTAATTTTTGTATTTTTAGTAGAAATAGGGTTTCACCATGTTGGCCAGGCTGATCTCAAACTCCTGCCCTCAAGTGATCCACCCACCTCAGCCTCCCAAAGTGCTGGAATTACAGGCATGAGCCACCGTGGCCCAGCCCCAGCTCTAACATTCTGTAGCTTGAAAGAAACAAGAACGGGTGAGATGGACTGACGGCTCAACTGGCCATTGACAAATAGGGAGGTAAAGCATGGCCAACCTACTCTAAGGAGGCCCTGGCTGGGTATACTCGGCAACCCACTTACTCCTCACTGTCATCTTATGAGGGAGAGACCATTATCATCCTCACTTTAAAGATGAGGAAGCTGAGGCCCACAGTCACACAATGAGGCTGGAGTGAACCCAGAGGCTTGTTGACCCCAAAGCTTGTGCTTCAGCTGTTTTGTTGAGCTCACTGCTCCTTAACCTGGCTTGTGTGAGTCTCATTCAGACTGCAGATCCCCCAGGAACAGGGTCCCTTGGCATCCACTGCCATGTGCTCACCAGGGTCTCTGAATGACCTGTGGGAGCAGGCGCCTGGCCCTGGGTCTTCCTCAATGAGGCTCTGCCCTTGGCCCAGGAGTCTCTAGCCCCCTTGCTGCTGCCCCCAGGCTTTCCACAGCCCACGTGCGCACTTCCTGTTCTCTAGCTCCCACTGGGCGCAGCACCAACTCTGCAGGCTCAGAGGCCGCCGCCGTCATCCCAGCGCAGGGAGCTGTCCAAGGGCTGAAAAGCAAGAGCCCATGGCCTTGGTCCAGAGCCCTCCAGTCCTGCTGCCCCCAGGACAAACCCAGTCCCCTTACTGTGGCCTCCAGGGCCCTACAGGACCTCCCCGCTGGCCACAGGAGTACCACACCTCAGCCACACTGGAGGAAGCTAATTTTGTCCCCAACATGGGGCCTTCAACCTTGCCAGCCCCCTTGAATGCTGTTCCCCACCTCCTCCCCTTCCTCTCATCCTTCAAGACTCCACTCAAAGGCCACTCCTCAGAGAAACCCTCCCCTAGTCATGCTCCGCTCCATTCCCAGTTTTATTTCCTTCAGAGCACTCTGAAATTCAATTGCCGCCTATTTGCTTTACTGTCTCTTTCACCCTCTAAAATGTAAGCTTTCTGAAGACAGGTGTCCTTTTCTGTCTTGTTCACTGTGGTATTCTTGGTGCTTTAACAGTGCCTGGCATATAGTTGATGCTTGAACCTTACTTGTTGAATGAATAAATCCTTCCAGGCACCCATGGTCCACAGAATAAAATCCAAGGCTGGCTCTCCAAACCCAAGTGGATATGGTGCCTCTCAACCTCCTCAGCTATCTCACCCTCAGAGCTCACCTTTCTCCTCTGTTCAATAACTTGGGCTCCCCTATGTGTCCCATCCCTCATGCCTGCTTTGTCTGCCACAAATTCTGTACACACCAGCCTCTGCTCAAATATCCTCTCTCTGGAAGCCTTCCCTGACCTCAGTCTTGCCACAGCTCCAGGTAGTATCCCCGGGCTTTAGCACTAATTGTACTGCACTGAATCACTTCCCAGTGAGGCTGTACCTACAGACTGTGAGCTCCTTGAGAAGAGGGCTCAGTTTGACATGTTCTTGTAGACTCAGCGCCCAGCACTGGGCCTGTATTTAGCTGAGGCTCCAGGAATGTTTGTTGGGTAAGGACAACTGCCCTGCAGATGGTTAACCATCTATACAGGTGAACATAATGACTAGTTTGGGAGTCAATCAGATGAGGGTTTGGAATCTGGTTCCTCCATTCATTTGCTGTGTGACCCTGGGCAGGTGACTTCTCTCTCTAAGCCTCAAGCTCCTCATCTGTGAAATGGGGGCAGTAACATTGGCTGACAGGAACTTAATTAATCTTTTTTTTTTTTTTTTGAGATGGAGTCTTGCTCTTGTTGCCCAGGCTGGAGTGCAATGGCACAATCTTGGCTCACTACAACCTTGCCTCCTGTGTTCAAGCAATTGTCCTGCCTCAGCCTCCCGAGTAGCTGGGATTACAGGCATGCACCACCACACCTGGCTAATTTTGTATTTTAGTAGAGACGGGGTTTCTCCATGTTGGTCAGGCTGGTCTCGAACTCCCAACCTCAAGTGATCCACCTGCCTTTGCCTCCCAAAGTGCTGGGATTACAGGCAAGAGCCACCACGCCTGGCCAGGAACTTAATTAATCTTAAATATAATATTTGCCACCATGCCCTAAGAACAAACATGTTCACTAACTACATCAAGATTTGAGGTTGAGAAAAATAAGAAACAGTCTAGATGCCACCGATAGGACAGTGGCTAAGTAAATTATAATACATTCATACTCAGGAATACTATGCAGTTATGAAAGAGAATGAGACTGATCTATGGATGCGGACATGAAAAGTTCTCCAAGACACTGTTGAGTGAAAAAGCAAGTTGCAGAACAATTTATACAATTTGATATCATTGATGTAAAACACATACATCTATTTTTAAAAACTGTATCTTTTCTATGGGCATACAAGTATTATACAAATGCAGAAAAAATGGTCTGGAAGGTAACTAATTATAACCTCTTTTGTAGTAACTTCAGTTTTGGTTTGTTTGTTTGTTTGTTTGTTTTGAGATAGAGTCTCACTCTGTCATCCAGGCTGGAGTGCAGTGGTGTGATCTTGGCTCACTGCAACCTCTGCCTCCCGGGTTCAAGGGATTGTCCTGCCTCAGCCTCCCAAGTAGCTGGGATTACAGGCACGTGCCACCACACCAGGCTAATTTTTTGTATTTTCAGTAGAGATGGGGTTTCACCGTGTTAGCCAAGATAGTCTCAATCTCCTGACCTCGTGATCCTCCTGCCTTGGCCTCCCAAAGTGCTGGGATTACAGGCACGAGCCACTGTGCCCGGCCATCACTTTAGTTTTAATAATGAGATTGTACTTGTTTTTTGGTGGGGGTTTGGGGTTTGGGGGGTTTTTTGTTTGTTTTTGTTTTTGTTTTTGAGACAGGGTCGTCTCACTCTGTCAACCAGGCTGGAGTGCAGTGGTGCAATCTCAGCTCACTGCAACTGCCACCCCCCAGCAAGCAATCCTACCTCAGCCTCCTGAGTAGCTGGGACCAAAGGCACATGCTACCACACCCAGCTAATTTTTGTACTTTTTGGTAGAGACAGGATTTCAACATGTTGCATGGGCTGGTCTTGAACTCCTGGGCTCAAGCGATCCTCCCTCCTCAGTCTCCCTACATGCTGGGGTTATAGTCATGAGCCACTGTGCCTGGCCTGTACTCATTTTTTTAATTAAAATTAGAACATATTAAATGACACACATGCAGAAAATCAAAAAATGATTATCCCAAAAGTGAGAATTGTAGTTACCTCCAGCAGAGAGGAAGGAGTATGTTTGGAAAGGGACACACGGGGTGGGGCTTCTGGGTGCCTTTGACATCTCCACCCAAGTGGTGAATGCACAGATGTTCACTCGATCAAGATTCATTAAACTGGCCAGGGGTGGTGGTTCACACCTGTAATCTCAGCACTTTGGGAGACTGAGGCTGGGTCACTTGAGGCCAGGAGTTTGAGACCAGCCTGGCCAATATGGTGAAATCCTGTCTCTGCTAAAAATACAAAAAATTAGCTGGGTGTGGTAGTGCATGCTTGTAATCCCAGCTACTCAGGAGGCTAAGGCTTGAACCTGGGGGCCGAGGTTGCAGTGAGCCGAGATCACGCTGCTGCACTCCACCCTGGGCAAAAGAGCAAGACTCTGCCTCAAAAAAAAGAAAAAATTCATTAAACTGTACATTAACGTCTTGTCCAATGACTGTGTGCTTCCTGTGGGCAGGGGCCAATCATTGCGATATCATCTGTTTCCCCATCCCCATTTCACTGCCCAGAAACAGACTTAATATAAGTTGTGTGCTCAGTAGGGAGTGCCCATCACGGCAAGCGCTCAGGAGGGCCAAGGCCGCTGTCCAGGGTACTAACGACCCAAGCCTGGGAGGCCACAGAGAAGGCCAGCAAAGCGAGCCAGCTTCAAGATGCCTCATTCTGAAGGGCCCCTGCCCACCTCAACTCCTCTCTCCCCACCCCCTTCACTCACTTCCTCCAAGCTGTCTGCCTTTCTGTTCCTGCAATCCACGCCCGCGCTTCTTCTTGCCTCAGGACTTTTGCTCTTGCCCTTCCTCCTGCCCGGTGCAGTCCTTCCCCAGGTGTTCCTAAGGCTCGTCCCCTTACTTACTCCAGAATTACACTTAAACACCCCCTCCACAGAGAGGCCTTTTGACATCCTGTCTCACATGGCACTTCTCATCACTACGTCCTCTACCAGGTTGCACTTTCTTCTAGCACTTTTTGCTGTCTCACCTTCAAGCCTCGTGTCACGTGCTTGTTTATTACCTCTTTTCCCCCAACCTGAATGTTTATGCCAGCACAGGGAGCATGTGTGTCCCATTATGTCTCATCCTGTCTTTTAGAAGGATCCCAGGTGCACAAAATTGGATTAATCATAATCCTTGGTTCACAGTGTACTCCCATCACTGGGCTGGATGGAGCCCTCTTTCTCTATCCATTCACTTATTGTTTTACTTATTTTTAATAATGAGTTAATGTGAACCCACATTCACCATTCAGATTAGAACCATGATAATAATCATACTAGCCTGTGTCTGTCCTCTTCACTGCTGTGTCTCCAGCACCTGCAACCCAGGAGGTGCTTGGTATTGATTTATTGAAGAAGCTGACAAAGGGGCAATGACCTCCACACCCTGCAAAAGGGAGCTAATGGGAGTGCCCACCTGGCCTCACAAGACGGGAGAAGAAGGCAAAGGCCAGGCCCTCCACTCAGTTCCCCTGTCCTCCCCTGGTGCTCCACTCCTGCTCAGCCTGGGCAAGCGCCTCTTCCACACGATTCAGTTCCACATCTTCAGGGAGGGCCCACTGTGCCAGACCTTGTGCCAGGAGCTAGGGACACAGGGTGGCTCAGCTTGGCCGTGCTCCTGAGGAGCTCTCAAGCCTCGATGCTCCAGGCCCCTAGACCATCCCACTATTCTACTAAGTAACAAGAGCAGCTACATGGCACCTGCTCTGTGCAGGCATATGTTATGTGTATTCTTTGCATCATCTTTTGGCATCTTCCCAACAATTCACTAAAGCAGGGGCTGTTATTATCCACCCCCTTTTCAGAGGAGCACCCCAAGGCGGGTCAGAGAGGGCAAGGACTTGCCCAGACTCAGTCATGGGCAAGCCAATTCCAGGGCCCAGCTCCCCTTGCCCCACGCCTTGCTGTTACACTGATCCCATGCACATTTCTCTTCCTCCAAAGTCTATGAAGTCCTGGGCCTCTTGCATCTCTGCAAAAGCAACTGAGGATGGCAGAAAAGGTGTCAACTTTGGAGTCACATAAATAGGTAGTTAAGTCCCAGCTGTGGGGCTAGGTGTGGCCTATGTGTCACTTGGCCCATGTGTCACATTCCTGAGGGGATGAAATTAAAACAAAATGTGTATTTTCTACTTTATAGTTGAATGACACTGCCAGACCACACCACCAGTAAGATAGTATGAATTTTGTTTTAATAAATCCTGAAATGACCTTATAAATATCAGTTAACGTGGTATTTTATTGTTGTCATTGCTAAAAGCACAAGTCTGTAAATCCATTTCAGTATTCCTTCGTTCTTAGTACACTAGGAGACTCAAGAATTAGAAGTTGCCTTGGCCTCTCTCAGCCTCTGCAAAGACTGCTGAGTCCTAGCTGTGCAACTTTGAGCAAACCACTCAGCCTCTCTGTGCCTCTCTCAGAACTGTGCGGACCCTGAGCAGCATCCACAGAGGGCCCTGCCTACAGAAGGTGCTCTACATTGATTCAGAGGAGTTTAACTTAACGGAACTGTATTAGCCCAGATCGCATGAGACACAGTGCCTGTCATCGTTGAAGCAAACTCTGAGCTCTGGACATTTGAAGGAAAGTGAGGGATCAAGGAAGAAGTCTAGGTTGTTGTTGTGACAATCATTTACTGAGATGGACACAAGCTCTTGGAAAAGCTTGGGAGAGGGAATCAAGAGTTCTGCTTTAGGCTGGGTGCAGTGGCTCATGCCTGTAATCCCAGCACTCTGGGAGGCCAAGGCAGGTGGATTGCTTGAGGTCAGGAGTTCGAGACCAGCCTGACCAACACAGTGAAATCCGTCTCTACTAAAAATACCAAAATTAGCTGGGCATGGTGGCACACACCTGTAATCCCAGCTACTCAGGAGGCTGAGGTAGAAGAATCACTTAAACCCGGGAGGCGGAGGTTGCAGTGAGCTGAGATTGCGCCACTGCACTCCAGCCTGGGTGACAAAGCGAGACTCTGTCTCAAAAAAAAGAGTTCTGCTCCCCAGGAGGTGGAGCTTGCAATGAGCCGAGATTGCGCCACTGCACTCCAGCCTGGGTGACAGAGCGAGACTCTGTCTCAAAAAAAAAAAAAAAAAAGAAAAAAAAGAGTTCTGCTTTAGACAAGTTAAAGAGAAGCCCTCCACCTACTATTAATATTTAGAAGCATTTTCTCACTGAATCGTCTCAATACTCTACAAAAAAGCATTGTTAACATCCCCATTTTACAGAGGAAAACACTGATGCCCAGCAAAGTTAAATCACTTGGCTGGAGACACAGATGGAACCAGGATTGGCACCCAGGAAACTGGATTCCAAAGTCCACATTGCCATCCACTGTTCTCTTCCTCTCCCTCAAACCCTTGCCCACCCTGTCCCATTGGCTCAGCAGAAACACTGGCCTTGGACCTGGGCTTTGCTGTCTGAGACATCCATGTATCTCCCATCCCCGTCCCCAGTTATGGCCTTCTGCCAATATGAACCATTCACTGAGTGCCTTCACATCACCTGCCCACCTTGATTCACAACAATTCTGGGATGCAGATTGCACAATGCTCCCCAGCTCCACTTTGTGGGGCCCTAGCAGATTCTCCAAGCTCATACAGAAAGACCAGCTGTGAGGGGAGCCAACACCTTCAAATCTACTCGCTCCCTACACCACCTTACTCAGAGCTCACCTCCTCTGTGGAGTCTCCTAAGGGAAGGCCCCCCATTCACATCTGTGCAAGATCCCGGTCTGGCAAGAAACTTCTCAGTGCCAACCAGGCACTTTAGGGTTCACATGGAGAACATTAAATATAAGCAACCCAGGCATCTGCCTCATGGAGGCTTCCTGCAGCCTCCTAGGGAAAAAGTAGCACCTGACCTGGTAAGAGGAAAATCTCAGGTTTGGAAGGGTCAGACTCTCACTCTCTGCTCTCCACTTCTTTGAGCCTTGATATTGTCACCAATTCCAAAAGCGCTGTCTGATTCCTCCACTCCTCCCACTGCAGTCCAGGCCACCACCACCTCTGGCCTGAGTGACTTCAGTGGTCTCCTCCCCGAAGGTGTCCCTTCTTCCATGCCTGTCTCAGATAGTCTCATCTCCCCTTGGCCCCCAAAGGGGGTCTTTCTAAAACATAACCAGGTGGTGTCACTCCCTTGCTTAAGATTCTCCAGGGGCTTCCCATGCATTTGGGAATAAAACTCAATCACCTTAACCCAACCTATAAAGTCCTATGTCATCTCACCCCTGCTGACACCTCTCATCTCTTCCCCCATCACTCACCTCTTTGCCTACCCTGCTCCAAGCCATGCTGTCTCCTCTCTGTTCTTTAAACCATGCTCTTTGCAACCCCAGGCCCTTCGCATGTGCCATTCCCTCTGCCTGGAACACTGTTCCTGTGCTCTTTGCCCCATTAAATCCTACTCGTCTTTTAAGGTTTGGCTTAAATAACTTGCCCTCTCTCCTGGCTCCCTATTCTAGTTTATTCTTTGGGATAGACTTATCAGTTTCTGATTTTGTATTTGATTGATGTTTACACTTAAAGATCTGCATCTTCTCTAGTTGTCAACTCCATGAAAATACACCATGCTGGTTCTGCTGCCTGCTACATCTTTAGTGCCCAACAAACGCCGGGCACATAGTGGATGCTCAACAGACAGGTGGAATGAATGACTTAAATGGATCCTGCATAGGGACAAGCACCTGAGGCAGAGTACTTAAGTCTTCGAAGCCTCAGTTTCCACTTCTGTAAAATCAAGATAATAATTCCTCCTGTACAAGGTAGTGGTGAGGATCCAAATAGTCAATGAATATTGACAGTGCATTGGGAAAAAATCCTCTGCAAATACAAAAGCTTAAAGACCTGGAACCTAAAGGATGGGCAGGAGTCAGAGAGAAGAGCAACAGGAAAGGGCATGGCCATTTATCAGGTGACATTGTGTTTTTTATTTCCCCTTTCCCTGACCCCTATGAGGTAGTAGTTATGACGCAGAGGAGGAGATAAGGCTCAGACAGGAGAAGCCCCCTTCCCAGGGTGTCATGGTGAGTCCATGGAAGAGCCGGGATTTGTACCCCTCACACTGAGGCAGGCAAGCTTCCTGAGCATCTCCAACAGAGCTTGACCCCTAGCAGTGGGCTCTTGACAAACATGAATGGAACCAATTCAGAGGGCCAGCCAGAATCACAGTCCTGTCTCTGCCTCTCACTGGCTAGAGACCTTGGGCAAGTCACTTCCCTTCTCTGAGCCTCAATGTCCCCATCTGCTAAGTGGGAATAATGAAAATGTCTACAGCCTAGGGTGGTCGGAGGTCAGCAGGAACACAGGTTGAGGGCCTGACACACAGAAGGCAGTCCATAAGCAGCTGCCAGAATGGTTCCGCTTCCAGTGAGGGAACAGCATGAGCAAAGGATGATAAGAGGCTAGCGGTCAGTCAGAGAGGACTCACAGAAGGGGCAGCCGGAGCCAGATGGAAAGGGACTCCCAAATCTGTGCCCAATTGCCTTCTAAAGGCAGGCAGTGGGAAACCGGGACATGTTCTGAACTCCAAAGAGCAGCCCCTGTCCAGGGGCCCTTCCTCAGGTAGCCAGGGAGGTGGCGAAATGGTCATTGCAGGAGAAGCATCCCCTGATCTCTTGCCCCCCTCTTCATCCTTCACCCCCAAAGCCCTCACCTCTTTCCAGGTTTCCTGGCCTTGGCCTGAATCTCATACTCCTCAGCTGATCCTGCCAACCTCATCTCCACCCCAAGACCCACCCAGCCCTGCCCCAGCTGACACCTGGTTCTTGTGCTCACATCCTGGCCTTTCCCACATGGCCCAGAGGGACCTTTCTGTCTTCTATTAGGAAGGCCTTGTACTAATTGGAAAACTTTTTTTTGACGGTAATGCCAAAAAATTCATAACTAGTGAAAAGTAAGCACTGTTTCAGGCATAAGCAAGCATATAGCATGTGGGTAAATACATGGGTCTGTACACGCCTTTGAAACACAAATGCCGTCTTCCCACATCAGAGGGATCTCTCTAACACAGAGATCCTCACTCCCCTCCGCAAACCAGGTAGCTGTGAGGCCAGAGGTGGGGAACTGTGAAAGCTGCACTAATGTAGACCTTGTTGGTGTTGGGTGGAGGTGACTGGTCCTAGGTGAAGGACAGAGGCTTGGAAAGGACACCCAGGGTCATCCTGATATCCTCCTCCTCCTCCAAATGCCCCCATCTGTCAACTTCCCCTCAATTCAACCCAAAGATGTCTGAATCCCTCTGCTCCTCCGGCTGTGCCTCCCACTCAGGACTTGCTCCTCCCCACCCCACCCCACCCCAGCCTCTACTGTTGCACGGGTTCTTCCTCACTTGCTCCACAAATGTCCCTTGAATCCTGTCTGTGTGGCAAGCAATGAACCAGACACCAGTGATGTCACGGCCCCTGCTCTGGGGAGCTGACAATGGACATGGACCCAGGCGTCTTGAATCCACGCCCCATGTTCCTTAAAGCATGACCCTGGTTGGGCCTCGCTCCCACCCAGACCGAGAGGAAAAATCTTGGCACCCTAGACCTGCCCACGTCTGCAGCTTCACCTTCCCAAGCCACCATGAGAAGGAGAGAGGAGGGGCGACCATGTTCCCCAGCCTGAAGATCCTGCCCTCAACTCCCTCCCTAGGAAACAGAGGACCCTGGGCTTTCAAGGCAACATAATCCACAGGGGAGGCCGTAAACACCCTTGGAGCAGCTCGCTTTTCAGGGGAAACCAAGGCTCAGGGCCAGCATGACTTGAGCAAAGCCACACGGCGCGTCTGTGGCAGACAGACGGGCCCCACCCCTCAGTTCCCAGCTCCATCTCTGCGAGTGTAGACTTGTTTGAACTTCCCTAGACACTGACACTGCCAAGAGAAAGAAGAGGGGCTTAAGACCCTTTTTCTGCGTGTTCTGCTGATGTTCCAAGGACCTGAGCCTCCGCTTCTTTCTATGGCTGTGGGAGGGGAGATGAACCAAGAGAGATGGGGCTAGACAAGGGATGTGGGGCGCAGGCAGGGTAGAAAAAGACAGAGTGAAAAGCATGCAGCAGGGCAGAGAAAAGAGGGGTGTAAGGAAAGAGTAACTGGGGACTATCAAGGTAGAACAGAGAAGTGTATGGGGGTTTTTAAATCCCTGGAGGGAGAGGCAGCAATAAAGGAAAGAGAGTCAGAGTCAAACAGAGAGACAGAGACAGGAAGATGCAGATAAAGAGGCAGAGAGAGAGAACAGCAGAAAGAGAGACAAAGAAAACAGGAGAGAAAAGAAAGAGGGAGGGAGGGGGAAGAGCAAGCAGAGGTGGGGCCACAAGGGCCTCCTGTAAATTGCTTCCCAACACCCTCTCCCCTGCCCCTCACACCAGCAGTCCGGCAGGGTGTGTGGTGTCGTCCCCATCCCTGAAGGGGCTGCTCCGGGCAGAGCTGAGACTGACACATGGGAAGGTGTCCAGCTCCCGGCCCTCTCTCTTTTCCTGCACCCAGCTGCCTCCCAAAGAAAAGGACCAAGTTCAGTGTGGAAGGGGCAGAGACAGGCCCTGGGGGACTGAGAGCTGAAGTGCTGTAACCAGGGGCAGAGAGGCTGCAGTCTGTCTCCCCTCTTCAGTACCTGGTCCCCACAGACACCCTACCTGTTCTTGTCCCCTGCTGGCTGCTGAGGGACAGGCTTTGGCTATCCTGACTTTGGCCAATGCCTCCCTCAACCTGTGGCCATCGTCTCCCTGCCTGGTGACCCCAACACCCTCCTGTACCTCCTCCTACCCATCCCTGTGCCCCCCAAGACCACCCATCCCATGGCCACCTTTCTGCTCCTCTGCAGGTTTGGGGTTAGGGAAGGGAGCACAGAGGCCTAGATAGGGGCTGGAGGGCTTGGTGGATTATTGAAGATGTGCGGGCACTGCGGCTGACATGGATGAGGAGGAAGAGGAGGGGGTCTTGGTGATGGACGATGCTGATCCTGTGGTGGGGGGAATGGCAGGGGAGGGGGTGGAGAGGGCTGGGGGAGGGGTGGTGAGGAAGCAGGTTCGGGGGGGAGCAGGACCAGGCTCACATTTGGCATTCAGGGCAGCTGACAATAAAAATGCTTTATTGCCAAGAAACTGGATCGATCGGGGCTGGAGGGGGCCGGCAGGGGGGACGCGGAGGGCTCAGCACAGAGGCCGGCGGCCGGCCTTCGCAGCGACCAGGGCCCGAGCCGCCCTCCCCCCTGCACCCCCCTCCCTGCCTCCTGCCCTTTCTCTCTCCTGCAGCCACCGCTTAGTTCTTATTATATTTTTTCTTATATATTTTTCCCCCAGCTTCTCCTGCTCCTGTTTTTTTTTTCTTTTAATTTTTTTTAAAACTCGCTGCACTCCCAATGCCGCAGGCCGGGTGGGGGTGGGGTGGGGGCATCTGCCTGGGCCAGACCCATATCCACAAGGTGCCCAGAACTGCTGGCTCTGGGATGAGCCCCACTTTGCTTCTGTATCCCCCAATCCAACCAGGCTCCTCCTAGAGCCTGTCCTCTGTGGATGCCCATCTCCCCCTGCCACCCCTCCAAGGGGCCTCCTTCCAACTTCAGAGTACCCACACACACATATCCATGGTGGGCTGAGGGCCCTGGCCAGGCCTTCCTCCCCTCCCCCCTACCTGGCCCCCTGCTCACTCCCGGAGCCATTTGGCTGATGGTCAGAACTGTCCGTCAAGGTGGCTCTGAGCCCCTGGGGACCCAGATGGGAGGAGGGAGGGGGAGAGGTCGGGGGTCAGGCCACGTCCCCTCAGCTTGTCTCTTTCCCCTCCCCCTTCCTAACAAAGGGAGCATCGGCCTGACACTGGCGGGATGGCCTGGTACTCAGGGAAGCGGGGAGGAGAGGGGCTGTGGGGATGGCCATGGGCAGAAGGCGGGGGTGGGGGCCGCCTGTCCCTCCTCTGCCCTCCCCCTTGGGTCAAGGCTAAGGTGATTCCTCAACCTCTCGGAGGCTGGGCTGGGAGGAGAGGAGGATCTGGACAGACAAAGAACTGGAGCCCTGGGGAGTTGGGGGCTGGGGGGACGCACCTGGGACCAGGGCAGTCCTGGCTGAGGGAGGGGCAACAGGCACCCCTCTGGCCCTGCTCTCACCCTCTGGATGGCCCTGCCTCCCATCTGTACCAATCCCTACGGATCCCAGAGCCATATAGACCTTCCAGCTTGGGCAAGGTCGGATGGGGGTGGGGGGAAACTGAGGCCCAGAGAGGGGAGACGGCCCAGGCCCAGGGTTCTCAGTGCTGTCCCAGAGTCTCTCCTCTCACTTCTCTTCCTACTAAGGGAAGACATCTTCCTCTCCTGCCCTCCCCCACCCAGGTCAGGGGAGGTTTGGTGGGGGCAGATGGTAGAAGGTTCTATGGAGAGGGAGGAGGAGGCTGAGGAAAAAGTGAGGCTAAGCGTTCTCCTCTCTTAAGCCAGTGGACAGGGGAGGAAGCCAGAAGAGAAAAAGTCTAAAGGTGACCTTGAGCACTGGCCTGGCACAGCTGTGGGAAGAAACTTAACGTCCGTCAGAAAGGGCAGGAAACCAACATAGACAGGGTGCTCCTGAGTACCTGGCTAGCGGTGGCTGGGGAAGAGGCCTTCAGACAGTTTTCCCCTTTTGCCCATGGCTACAGTGAAGGAGGAGGATTCACACTCTGGTTGGTCACAATCCACCCATGACACTGCGTCAGGGCCTCCCATCCACCCAGCCTGACTGTGGGGCGCAAAGGGTAGCTGAGGCAATGAACAGCTGTGAGCCCCCGTGCCCACAGGGATACGGAGCCTCCAAAGAGACAGAAGGAACAGGCAGATCTTCTGTGCTTAAATTCTCCTATGAAGGCTGAGGTGACTCTCGGGGAGAGGGCCGCAGCCAAGAAGAAGAGGGGGAGAATAAGGCGGGCCTCTTTTGGAGGGGGTGGGATGGGCCCACACATGCCCCCACAGCCTGCCAAGAAGGCCCCAGATGGGCCGAGGACTATAGGGGTCCCAGCTGCCCTCCCCCAAACCTCCCCTCCCTTCTCTCCCTCTCTCTTTCTCGGCTGGCTATCGACCGGGGCTGTGACATGGTGGATCAATACGGCAGGGATATAAAGCCGGCTGGCTGGCTGCCTGCCTCTGCCTCTCTCTCTCTCTCCCTTGCTTGCCTTGCTTCCTTTTCCCGGAGCCGCACCCAGGTCCCCCACCATCATGTACCCCTTACCAAGGCCTCTGAGGGGCCAGGCACCCCCCACCACTCCCCTACAGCAGGAGAGCTTAGGGAGGCTGAGAGCTTGGACAGCCGGGAGAGGGGGTGAGTATGGGAGTGGGCAAGGAAGCAGATGGGGATGGGGGCCATAGTTTCAGGTAAGGGGGCTGGGAGAAATTGAGGGACAAGCCCCCTGGGAGAAAGCAGGCATCCCCTCAATTGGGAGCAGTTCAGAAAGATGGGGCCCTTTGAAGGTGTGTGACGGACAGAGCTCTGGGAGGTGGGCAGGGGGCACCTGTGGGTTCAGAGAGACACTGTCCTGAGCCCATGAGGCAGGGGAAGGTCTGGGGGGGGTGCTGGAGTAGGCTACGGTGAATGGACACAAAGAACAGTGGGGCGAACCCTCAGGCCGGCCTGCGCCCACCCCCAGAGCTGCTGGCTGCCCCGCCTTTGGGTCCCTGCGGGTAGAAGTTGCCTTGGCCTCACCCCAGGGTCTGGCCTGCACATGTGTGGTTGGGGTGGGAGGCTTGTGCGGCTTCGGACAGGAGGTTCCAGTGAGAGGTCTGTGGTGTGCGAGCTGCCATGGACGCAGGGTGTGCATGTGTCCTCAGGCTCTGCTGGGGGATTCTAGGACTGCACATACCCGAGCGTCTTGGCCCCTGAGTCATGTCTGTGTGTGAACATGAGTTCATGGATGTGTCCCAGGAGCACTGGGTGGCTGTGTATGCACTTCCATGAGTGTTTCCCTGACCCTAAGTCTCTGTCTGTCCCTTGGGGATGTATCCCAGGAACACCTCAGGGATCTCCTCTGTCCCCAGTTAATGGGGTAGCTATGTGTTCCCATGTGCTCTGGGAAGCCTGTGTGTGTTGGCGTGCATGGGCCCCTGACAGAGTGTGTCTGAGCACGGATGCTGCTGTGCGTGAGCCTCCATGGGTCCCGTGTGGATCCGTGCCTGTGCCTGTGGGCAGCTGCGTGTGCTTCAGGGATCTGCGCGGTGGTCTCTATGTGTACTGGAAGCAGGTTCTCCTCATGAGTGTCGGAGAGTCCATGCGGTTTCTCTGTGTGTCTATGTGATGCTGTGTGTCCCTGTGTGCCGATGGTCGAGTGTGTTTCCACAAGTGGGCTGGAGGCTCTGGGTGTGTCCCTGTGTGTGTCATGGTGACTTGGTGTACACGGCACGGTGTATGTGTGTAGAGGCTACAACCCTGAGTCTCTGAGTGGGGGAGGGTGGCGAGGCAGCAGGGCCTGCCACGGAGACACTGGCTAGCCGGTTTTATCACTACATCATCTCCAAATCCCAATGTCAGGGCCTGCCTGCCTTCTTTCCCTTCCCTGCCAGAGACCCCAGACCCCTGCCAGGATGGGCCCAGGCCCCCGCCCACCCGGCACCTTGGGCAGGCTGTACCTCTGCTCAACACCCCTGCTTTGGTGGATGCCACCTCAACTCCACCAAGCGACCTCCGTCCCTCCCAACCCCCCCAGCGCCACCCGCTCCCCCCGCCCTCCCCCCACCACAAGTCCAGTCCAACCCAGACAAAAGCAATTACTCCAGAGGTAGGATGTGAGTGTGGGTGTTAGAAACAGGAAAAAAAAGGGGGGCAGGGAGGGGGAGCGAGAGAGACACACACAGAGGCAGGGATGGACAGCCAGAGACCCCGAGAGACGACAAGAGAAAGAGAACGGCAGAGTGAGAGACAGAGGCACACGCAGAGAGATGCACAGAGAAGCAGAGACAGAAGATGAAAGAGACTGGAAGGGACACAGACACCAAAACCAGGAGGCAAAGGCAGAGAAAAAGAGCAGAGGAAGGGCAAATGCAGAGAGCACGACAGAGAGAGACGCAGAGACAGAGACTGGAGAGACGGAGAGAGAAACAGAGAAAGAGCACACAACAGAGCAGAAAACCCAGTGATGGAGCCACACAGAGAGAAGACGCAGATAAAGAGAGAACGGGGGCCAGAGGCAGGGAGAACTAGAAAGGGGGCAATGCACAGAGAGGAACAGAAAGGCTGAGTGAGAGTGAGAGAGAAAGGAGACCAGAGAGATAAAAGGCAGACGGCAGATAGTGGTGGAGGGGAGTTGGTAATGCACTAGAGACTCTGAGATGGCAAAGCTAGAGAGAAACTGAAAGGGGATCACGTCCAAAGTGATGTCTCTCACACACACACACACACACCTTTCTCCCCATTCCCCAGGCCAGAAGTCAGGGATGCTCAAGCCTTTTTCCACGTTCCTCTGGGCCCCTGTGAGCCACGGTGGGGAGGGGACAGGGTGAATGGACAGGGATGATCTCAGGTAGCTTCAGGGACCAGCCAGAGCCGACTGGGACCTGATCACATGGGTAGGGAGAGCAGTACATCCCTCCTTACCACACACCGCCACCTCACCCTCCACACACAGTCCACACACACCAGGGCCTTGGCCAATTTCCTCGTACTCTGCCAGGCATGGCCAGCCTGGGGGGTGGGGGGCCAGGTGTGAGGTCCTTCCTTCCTGCCCCACAGTCCTGCCCACCTGCCTCAGCTGCAGCTGCCCCGCACTGTTTTTTCTTTCTCATTGTCCCCTGCCTTCAGCCCAGCTGCCTTCATCTTTCTCTGATGCACTCTCATGCGCTCAGCTCGCATGCACGCGCCCTCTCTTTCTCTCTGTTCCTTTCTGTCTCTGAGTCCCTCACTCTGCTTTCCTGCCTCTGACTTTTCTGCTGTTTCCTCTTCCTCTTTGCTCCTCTCCATTGCTCCGTTCCCCTCTCTGTGTTTCTGTCATGAGGTGCATGCTCTCTGGGTCTCCCTCTCCCTCCACTCCCATCTGGTGTATTCTGGATTCCCCTTTCTTAGACAATCCCTCTGGCCCTCCTATCCACCTCATCCCCAAGAAAAGCAAGGTTGGGCACAGTGGTCCTAGCCTGTAGTCCCAGCTACATAGGAGACTGAGGCAGGAGGATTGCTTGAAAGTTTGAGAAAAGCAAGGGTGGATCACTGTGTAAAGGACCTCAGAAGCTGTCCTGGAGTGCTAGGAGTGGGTGAATACTTCCTTTCTTGTTTTTCCCTCAATCACCTTTTATCCTCCTCCCTTTCCTACCCCACCTCACACCCACCCCAGGCCGGATCTCTGGATCTCCCCAGTCTCCAGATCTCAGTGTGGCTCTCTCTGGAGACAAAAGCTAAGACTCAACCCACAGGCAACACTCAACACAGAGATCCAGCTCAGAAAAAAAGGAGCTGACCAGGGAGGAATGGAGAGGCCAAGACACATAATGAAGACCAAGAAAAGGAAGAAAGATGATGCTGGGGCTGGAGCCAAAGGGAGAGGAAGAGGAAAGGAAGGAAAGCCAGGAGCAGAGACCCGGCAGGGCAGCGTGAGCCCAACAACCACGGGGTGGGGGTGGGGCGCGCATCAAGATTTCTAACAAGCGCAGCTGAAAACACCCAGGGTCGTTCTCTGAGGCCTTCTCTCTGCCTACCAGCCCTCACCAGTGCTTCGAAGAGCCCTGAGGAATGTCTCTCTATTTGAAGTCAGAGCCGAGTGCCTGCTCTCGGCACCTGGGGCTCCATGCTTACCAGGATGGTGGGTACTTGACCTTCATTTGCTGTGGGACTGTCAGGGATTCCAGGGACCCACTGGTCCCCGAACTAGCTCAGAGATGCAAGCCATTTTTACCTCCTACACATCTATAATCCCCACCCCATGGCTGACAAATATTCCCAGTCCACAGCTGTCTCCACCCACCCAGTGACAGAGCACAGGCAGCCAAAAGGATCAAGCAATCTCTTGCCACCTCCCAGCACCCCAGAATGCTAAACAGACCCTCACGTCTGGACTCCACATCCAGCGAGGAGTGCCCCTGCCCACCACCCAGATCACACAGCTGCCATTTACAGACCACCCTATAGGTCCCACCACACGGCCATAGCCCACCAGCATCCCAGAGCTGCCTCTACACTAAAGCTCTGTCCCAGCCCAGCCATCCTTCAAGCCACATCTGGAATAGCACACACCCTATTCCCCTAGCCAAAGCCCCCAGGGGTGCAATTCAGAAGGAGGCAGACTGGGCCTGGGGCATGTGGACAAGTCCCTGACACCACGCCCTGGCTTCTCCGGCTTGTCTGAAGAACCTGAACTGCCCTTAAGGCCTGCGCCTCCCATCCCAGGGCAGCCCCCCCGCCATACCTACACTCTTGGCCATGGGAGAATGTCCTCATGTGCGGCTAAACATCCTCCTCATGCAGCCTTGAATTCTGTTCCTTCCACGTCACCTCACCAGACCCAGGATGAAAGCCGCCCACCTAGAGCAAAGCTTCTGCTTCCGAGGCATTCAGGACTCCCCTCAGGGTGTGTGAGCACCCTGGGGCACATCCCTGTTGCTTATGTCTGGGTTACCTCTGTGACCCTGGGACCGCTCCACATTGAAGGCCGTTGTGTCTTTTTGTGGAAGGATGGAAGGACAGAAGGGAAGGAGAGACAAAGTGGTACCACAGCCCTGTTCCTGCCCTGGCACTTGGAGGGCACCAGATACCCAGGGGACTGTAACTGGCTGTGAGGACTCTAAGGCCAGGCCAGCATCCACAGTCCCCAATAGTGAGTAGGAGCCCAGTCAGTCCACACCCCTTCCCATCCACTCGAAATGTAACTTAGCCCTCGGCTTCTCCTTACCTTTCAGGAGTTCTCTCCTTACCCCCAAAGACTTCCTGAGGACCCCCTAGGCCAGCCAGCCTATCCCTCTCTCCCCTAACCCAGCATCCTGCAGTCCCCTGGTTCAGATTGGTGGTGTCTGTGCCTGAGCCCCCACGAGCCTGAAAGCCCCTCAAAGGCCACGTGGGTCTCCCGCCTCTCTGCATCTCCAGATGGTGGCACGAGGCCTAGCACACAAGGAATCCCAGAAAATGTTGGCTGAAGGAATAAATGGATGGATCTGGGTTTATGTGTCTGTTTGCTCACTTATTTATTCATTCAGCTCATGCTTGCTGAGCACTTACACTGTGCCAGGGACTGAGTGTAGACAGATGTGTTAGACAAACAGAGAGGTCCCCTCACCCAGAGGCTTCTGAGAGCAGACATTAACCATATAGAATATAATCAGATACGGTGATAGTGCTCAGGAGGGAAAAGGAGGCATCATCCAGCCCAGGGGTCAAGAAAGGCCCTCAGAGTTGAGGAGCCTTAGATGGGGAGCTGAGGAGGTAGAGAAGTGAAGCCAACCCAGAGTGGAGAGAAAGCCCTGGTGTGGGTGGGAGGAGATTTGGAGGAAGGGCCAGAAGGGAGAGGAGGAGGGGGAGTCACATGGGAGCATAGGCAGCAGAGGCCACCACAACCCCAGGGCTGGGAGGGGGTCTCTCACTCATCCTGGGGCTCCAGCTCCCACATAGAGCATTGAGGAGGCCTCCAGACATGTTTGGGGCATCACTCACCTTCCAAGTGTGGCTATAAAGGAAAGACAGAGCAGGTGAGGGCGATGTTTATTGTAGTTGTTGTTTCGTAACAAAACTATACACCTAAAAGAGTATGGCTTCCTTCAAAGATGTCTCCTCAGGAGGCCGAACTTTTTCTTGAACCACCTGATATTTTGGCAACAGCCTTCAAGGCCAGTTTACAAACTCCATCAGCAAAGCATCTCTCTAGTGTATAATCATCTCTAGTTTCTATTGAAAAACCAACAAGTGGCCCCAGTATTATCATTGCTAAATTCATCAGAGCTGCTGCTAAATCAGACTTCAGGTGGTCTCCGAAATCAAATTCACTCCCAAAGTGCAAAAATTTGCCACACTGTGGAGATACCAAAAACAATGGTGGGTTTTGGTGAGGTAAAAGAATGAGAGCTTTAAGGTCAGGCAAACCCAGGTTCAAATTCTAACTCTACTGCTTACATGTTGGGTGGCCTTAGGCAAGTTGCCTTCACGCTCTGTGCCTCAGTTTCTTTGTCTTGTAACAGGTGCCAACACCCACTTCACAGGGTTGCTGTGAGGATTAAAAGCAAAGTGCCCAGAACAGGCCCTCGCACAAAGGTGGCCCCTAGTAAATATCAGTTTCCTCACTGGAATGTACCAGCCCTGTTACGTGTTACCAAGTCAGTCACCCACATGTCCATGAAATCATGGATTTTTAATGAACATCTATTTGAAGACAAATAATTGAAATCATAGACCTAACAGTGACCTCTACCAACTGGAAACATAATTAAACCCCTCTGTTACTTCAGCCCAACTTTCAGACATTCCTCAAAGCCAGTCTCTAGCTCCCAAACTAATTCTGCAACCTGGAAATTCCTTGACTCTCTTTTCGAGGATGTGAGGATTCCTGGAAAAACTGCAACTTCGGTTCCCTGGAGAAAGCACTCTAGAGAAATGACACATCCTGGAACGAACACTCTCAGCGATAACAGGGGTCCATGAATGAGCTTCAGGGGGTCTGTGATCATCCCAAAGTGTAGCACAACTGGGCAAATGTAGGTATGTGTTTTCCTGGGAGAAGCTCTATACTGTTGTGAAACTAGGTATCTATGGGCCAAAGGTTGCCTGAAATATGTGGTTTGGACCACGAGGAGATTTTGGAAGTTTTGCATTAGTTGCCAACATTTAAAGATTGGAAGACTTCACACACAAGTCTGGGTTCCTGGCTTCTCTTGAAAAATCAGAAACCCTGGCAAGTCAGGGTTGCATCTGTGCATGAGAACAGTCAGTGGAGCTAAAAAGCAGTCCCCCACCCCTTGCATTTTTCAGTCCATCATAGTCCCTACAATGCTGGGTTGCAAACCCTGGGCTACAGCTTCCATCTGCTTCTTAAAATGAGACTGTGATTCCTGGTACAGCAAAGGACTCCTACCCAGGAGTCCTACAAGGGCACCCAGAGGCCTCCCTAGGGTCCTGAGACCTGTGGGTTAAGCTTCTCTCGTGGGAATAGGGGTGGCAGTAGAGGGCTGTCCCACCCCAGAAGCCCTGTCCACCCTCCTCCCTAGATGCTCATTGCCAGGGCCTCACCAAGCAAGCTGGAGCAAACACCAGGGCAAATGGCCAGAGCCCCTGCTTCCCACAGAGGTGAGCAGCAGGAGAACTACGGCTTCTACCTGGGAGTCTTAGTGGGCTTCAGGGAGGGGCTTCATAAAACCTTCTTTGTTCAGGGGAACGCTTCCAGCCATATTTTGAGCTCCCACTTCCTGCAGCCACACGATTTCAAGGAATAAGTACTTTCATCTTCACGCCACCTCCGTGTGGTAAATGCTATTAATTACCCTCCTTTGACAGATGGGGAAACTGAGCCATGCCCACGATCACTCAGCCACCTGGCTCTTCTTCCTCTATCTCCTTTTGCTCTCAGGATGGCACTTAAGGTGGGTTCTATTAGTATTCCCATTTACAGACAAGGAAATGGAAGCTCAAACTTTCCCAAGTCCCTCGAAATCAGGAAAAGAGATTCGAACATAGGTGTGCTTGAACCCAAAGCTGTGATCTGAGCCACCGAGTTACCCCCATCTCTCTCCTACTGAGCTGTAACACTGATCAGCAGAAACACCCACAGTCATCAACACCAAGAACCACTGGTTTGGCCCGAAAGCCACAGGATGCATGGAGGGTGAAAACAAAGCAGTCAGATTCTAACCTCTGGTGGGCAGAGTGGAGAAGGGCAGCAACACACCCAGGGTGAGGCCAGAGACGAGGATGGGAAAGCAGAGACTTCTGTGAGAAACCAGAAGGTGCATCAATAAGCAAAACTCTAAGGCCGTGGTCCTTACCTCTTGGGCAGACGCAGCGAAGCTAATACATTCAGGCCACCAACCCGGTCCAGTCGAGAACCTGGAGAGAGAGGAGAATGCAGTCAACATCCCGGAGAAGTCCCCATCCTCATGCAGGATGATGCACTCCTCCAGTGGAGGAACCCTCCTCCTGTCACATCATCAGGAGCTGCAGTTGGCTAACTGTGGAGTCAGGTGCCTGGAACTCAGGTCCAGTCAGCCACTTGTTGCCTTCAGTAGTCACTTCTGGCCTCTGAGCCTCTGTGTCCCCAACTCATAAATGGGCATACTAGTGCCTGCCACTGTGGAACATCTGTTTTTCCCATCAGACTGGAAGCTTCTTAAAGTGCAGGGACTGTAACTGTGTCTTGAAGCTTTTGTGTTTGGCAGAGGGCCTGGCAAATTTGAGATGCTCAATTAGTGCATAATGGACGACGGAGTGAATGGATGGGTGGATGGAGGAATTAACTGATTAAATGGTGTATCTCAAAGGACTGCTAGAGGAACAAATGAGAAAGAAATTTGAAAAGGTTACTCATTATTAAGTTCCTATGTGCTGTGGGGAGATTAAAAATAAAAGTCATAATGATATTTCTGACTTGTACATTTGTCCATTCATTTGTGCATTTAGTTCATCAACAAATATTGAGATTTCTCTGGCTCCGAATCAAGTGTGGCAGGGGACAGAGATGAATTAGACAAGGTCTCTGTTCTATTACAGGGCTTACAGGCAACTTGAGGAGACAGAAGGAAGAGCCAATGCCAACATGCTGGGGTAAGCAGAGGGTGCTGCGGGCATCCTGGGTGAGATCACAGAAGACTTAGGGAGGAAACAACACCCAAGCCAAACCTGGAAGACAAATTTTAATCAGAGAAAGAACCAGGTGCAAGGAATGAGAGAATGCCAGGACTTTGCCTGTCCAGGGTTCAGTAAGAGAAATGGGGAAAGACGAGGCTTCCAGATTGCAGGGGCTGCTCCCTGCAGGGCGTCAAGTGCCTGGTCCAAGCAGCCAGGGCTTCGTCAGAGAGGGAAAGGGATACAATCCAGTTTGCCTTTGGAAAGGTCCTTCTACCTCCTGTGTACAAGATGGAGAGAACAGAGAAGTAGGCAAGAGGTCAGGAGGCCCATCCCCAAAGAGGGTTTGCTGAGCCTCTCCACAGCCCTGTAGGAAGGAGGAGTGAGGAATTAAGGGAGGCACCAGAGTTCAAAAGGAGGAGGAGGAGAAAGAAAAAGATGGACTGAGAAGGAGGGGGAGAGAGAAAGAGAAGAGATGGGGAGAAATAGACAGAGAGGAATGAAGGGAGCGGGGGCAAAGAGACCAGGGAAAAGCCCAAACAAGAAGCAAAAGGGGGGTAAAAAGGGCCAAGGGTCTCCCCACTTCCTCCTCCATCTGTCCTGTCTCTCCCTGGGCCTTCATCTTCAGGGGCAGAAGGGGACCAGAACCCCTGGTCCCTGAGGGGAGGGAGGAGCTGGGGTTGCTCCCCGCTCAGGGGCTGCTTCCCCCCAGCCCCCGCCCTGGAGCTAATCAGCGGCTGTCATCTCCACAGTGAGGTCTTGGTTAAGGAGATTTAGGGCCGGGATCAATAGGAAATTTAAAAATCGATGCAGCGCGCAGGGCAAAATCGATGGCGTTTAATCGCCTTGCCGATTCCCAGTCAAAACAATTAGCCGCGCTGAGTGTTGAACACGGTGGCGACACGGCATTAACCGTCAATATTGGTGTAAGTGATGGGGTGGGCGAGGGAATCCCCAGGCCTCGGGGGGGCCAGAGTCAGACAGCGCCTTAGGGCTGGGGTCTTCCCCCAGGCAGTGCCCCCACCTTGGGCTTCCCTCCAGCAGGGCCCACACTTCAGTCTCCCTGCCCTCTGCTACCTGGGGCTGTGGTGCCCATAGGCAGCACCATCCCTGGCATATCTGCTTCCAACTCTCATCCCATCTCCCGGGTTCCCAAACCCCAATATGCCCTCCGACAGAGGGGAGAGGATCCCTCTCCCAAGCAGACAACACCTCCAAGTAGAGAGACAGTCCATGGGATCTAGGAGCTGTATTCCCAGCAGTGCCTTAAGACTGGGAGCTATTTAGAAGATGTCTTCCCCCATTGTACAGATGGGGACCCTGAGGAACAGAGAGGAACAGATGGGGACCCTGAGGAACAGAGAGGCCCACAGTTACCAGGCACGGGAAGAGTGGGAGCCAGAATTTGAACCTGATGTGTCTGACTCCAAAGCCTACATTTCCTGCAGCTGTGCACATAAAGGGTAGATTCCAGCGTTCACAGAGGGAAAGCAAGCTCAGGGTTTGGTCCTGGCCCCTCAAGTCTCCTCACAGCCAGTGTATATAATGGTTTGCTGTGTCCTGGGGTCAGTTTGCCATGTACATGGCAGACTGTGAGCTCCTTGAGGGCAAGGCAGGGCCTGGCTCCTTTGGGGGGTCCGAAGCATTGCCCAGCACAGGGAATGACCCCAAGCCAGGGCTTGGGACAGGCCTAAGAATGATGACGCCACTTGCCCCCACAGACACAGAATGCCCACATACAACCCCACCGATGGACAGATGGAAACACTGGCACTCACAGACACATCAGTACTGGCATTTCCTGAGTGCTGGTCATGCACCAGGGGTGGGTCATTGCTCTGCAGGTGTGATCTCTCAGCATCTCACATTTGTTCGGCGAGTGTCATCCCATGACACTGCTGTGGAAAATGGAGGCTCAGACAGGTAAAGTCACTTGCTCAAGGTCACACAGCCAAGTGGGGGCACCTCTATCTGATTGGACTCTGAGGGGCATGGGACATACAGCAAACAAGATCTAATGACTATGAGCAAGAGAGGTGGATGCAAGGAGAAGGTACAGGAACTGGGCACCTAAACAGAGAACCAGGAATGGCCCACAAAGGGCCATGGGGCTCCTGGTTCTGGGGTGCTGTGTTGGGAGAGCAGAGGCTTCTGTGGCCACCTGCTCCCTGGAACAGAAGAACAGGAGGGAGTGTGTGGGCAGAGGAGGAGGCCCACGAGATGAGCCAGGGATTGATCTGACAAGGTCCTAATCAAATGGTCAATATCGCTGACCTGACCACTTAACCTATTGATAAGCTGGCAAGGATGGAGCAGGCGGTGAGTGGGCTCAGGGAGGGGGGCAGCGGAAGGGATGAGGGAAGCCTGAGTGGGCAGGACATAGGCCGGCATCACGCCTGGCTCTGGGGCCTGGAAGAGGGTGGTCTCCTCCTCAAGGGCCCCCGCTGACACGGCACATGTCTTATGTCTTGGGGGCTTCCTCTACCCAGGCTTTTCTCTCCTCTCAGGATCCCTCAGTCCCTCCCTGAGGGAGGCCGGGGACTGTTGCTGGCACCCAAGTGGTCCCCGGCTCCCCTCTGACTGTGCCTTAGCTTTTCACACATGTGAGAGGCTTCACATCCAAGCCTCAATGTCTTCATTTGTAAACTGGGGATAATTATAATAGGGGAAATCAAAAACCAACCTAGATATCCTATGAGTGGGGACTGGTACAATAAATGATAGTATAGTGGCCATACAAAGAAGGACTGTAGAGTTGTTGAAAACATGTTTGAAATAAATTTTTTTTACACTTCTCTCAGCTCATACCATGAAATAAAATCATTGACAACGAAACCATGTTCATAATCTGTTGTTAGGAAGAAGAAAAGGCAAGTTATAAACAAGTATGTAGCATATCATCCCGTTTTTACAAAATACACATCCAGATGGTTCCCCCACCAAAAATAAATAAATTTGGAACAGAAATCAGAATTCTGAGTTTGGACCAGTCTGGCCAACATGGTGAAACTCCATCTCTACTAAAAATACACATATTAGCCGGGTGTGGTGGTGCGCCTGTAATCCCAGCTACTCAGGAGGCTGAGGCAGGAGAATCTCTTGAACCCAGGAGGTGGAGGTTGCAGTGAGCTGAGATTGCGCCACTGCACTCCAGCCTGGACGACACACTGACATTCTGTCTCAAAAAAAAAAAAAAAAAAAAAAAAAAGGCCAGGCGTAGTGGCTCATGCCTGTAATCCCAACACTTTGGGAGGCCAAGGCAGGCGGATCACCTGAGGTCAGGAGTTTGAAACCCCATCTCTACTAAAAATACAAAAAAAGTTAGCTAGGCGTGGCAGCGGACACCTGTAATCCTAGCTACTCGGGAGGCTGAGGCAGGAGAATCGCTTGAACCTGGGAGGCAGAGGTTGCAGTAAGCCGAGATCATGCCATTGCACTTCAGCTCAGGTGACAGTGCAAGACTCTGTCTCAAAAAAAAAAAAAATCTGAGTTTGGGTCCCAGGTATCTAAATTTTAATAAATTCTTTGGGTAAACTCATAGCCATAATCTCCTTTGGAGAAAAAAAAAAAGCTAAGACAGTCAGGGTGCAATGGCTCACACCTGTAATCCCAGCACTTTGGGAGGCCGAGGTGGGTGGATCCCTTGAGCCCAGGAGTTCAAGACCAGCCTGGGCAACATAGCAAGACTCTGTCTCTACAAAAAATACAAAAATTAGCTGGGTGTGGTGGCGCATACCTATAGTCTCAGCTACTCGGGAGGCTGAGATGGGAGGATCACTTAAGCCTCAGAGGTAGAGGCTGCAGTGAGCTGAGATCTCTCCACTGCACTCCAGCCTGGGTGACAGGCTATCTCAAAAAAAAAAAAAAAAAGACAGATAGCAAAAGGTAATGTCCTTTTTGTTGTTCGTTTAACTAGATTATCATGGTCATTTTCTTCTCATCTCATTGAATTTCTGTTTTCTGTTATTTCTACAATGAACATGTGTCACACCATTTGTCTGTAATTGACAGACTGTGGCTAGGTACTTAGTGGAGGCACCCCTAGTGCTGTTTCTCTGCTTCCCTCTCCCTTTCCCAGCCAGGCTTGTCTTATGTCTTCCCTTATGTCCAAACCCAGCAGAGTTCAGTGCCCTCAAGAATGTGAATGAATTTGAAGTCTGCTGAATGGAGAAGAGCTCGCTCCTCTGGCTTCTGCTCTCAATAGAGTGGGCGGGGTAGTACCAAACCAAATACAGTCCCCTGTCCCCTCTTCAGGAAACCGGCTGAGGGCTTACAGACAAGAGGAACTGCTGGAGGGAAAATGAAGGCCCAGAGGGAGGGAAGGGATTTTCCCAGAGCTACTCAACTAGTCATGACACAGCTGGGACCAGAAGCTGGGGATCTGGGCTCCTGGATCAGAGTAGTGCCATCCAACTACTGGGAGGGGGACAACTGCAAGAACAAGTGTGCATGCAGACTCCTGAGATAATGTGCGCTTCTGTGGGGCAGAAGAGCACAGTGGGTAAACATGGGGTCAGCCACTTCCTCACTGTGTGGCCCTGGGCAAGTCACTTCACCTCTCTGAGCCTCAGTTTGCTCAAACATAGCATGAAGATAATAATAACAGCTGCCTCATTTTGCTGGTGTGAGAAGCCAACAAGACCGTGCTTATAGGGAACTTAGCAAAAGGCCTGACACACAAAAAAGGGGCAATGAGTGGGAGAAATTAATACTATTACCATCAGCAGCTATAAATGCTGTGAGTAGTAAGTGAAGGTGGTGGGTAGGTAAGGGAGAAGGTTTGTCTTGGTAACCTGAGCAAATGAACAAATGCAATGAAGACACTCAGCTAAATATATTCCTTTGTTCATTCATTCATTCATTCAGTAAGCATTTCCTGAGGCCAATTCTAGGCCAGATCCCATGCTGGGCCCTGCAATCCAGATATGAACAATGAGAGCTCCCATTAGGTTGGTAAAGGGGAATTAAGGATGGCTGGGGATGGCCCCTTATCTCTGACAGTTGCTGCCGCAATGGCCCCCAAACTATCTCTTGGGCCTTCTGCAGAAAAGCATCAAGTACAGGAGCACAAGCTCCCCATCACCTGACTGGTGTGACACTTTGGGTATGTGTGTGCACACACTGGAATAGTAAGCTCTGTGCAGATGGACTATGTTCACTTTTGTCATTCACAGCACTGGGCACCAGGTCTCATGCTCTGGGGACACTCTATGCTCAGAGTTTTTTTTTTTCCTCCATTTTTTAAAATGAACAACAAAAAAAAAGTTCAAAGCACCTCGCACAATGCCTAACACCTGGCAGGTACTCAATAAATAGCAGCTATTATTAGCGTCATCATCACACGTGCCACTGCTCTTCATCCCGACAAAAACCTTATTTTGCCGACAAGGAAACTCGAGGCTTAAAAGGAGTGATGTGACTCAAAGCCGGGTGTGTCTGACTCCACAGTCTGTGGTCTCCCCTCCTTTGTGTCTGGGGGCAGGGGCCATCAGAGTTGTATGCTGGAGGTGAAGGAGGGGAAGGGCAGCAGTGTGCGTCAGGGGGTGAGCAGATCTGACAATGGGAGTAAGGAGGAGTTGATTGGAGTGAGGGGAGGGTCGTGAGGGAGATGAGGGTGCAGGATGGGAGCATACAGGCCCAGGATGATGATGGTTTTGGAGTCTGGCTGCTCTGAGGCTCAGGTAGGAGGTGGACTCACTTGCCAATGTACCCCTCCAGCACTGGTAAGTGCAGCCCCCTGAAGGTGAGCTCTGCCACCCTTGTCTGACACAGCAGACGTCTACCTCCACCATTATATTGGGCAAGCAGGTGATATACTGGGCAAGTAGGTGATATATTGGGCAAGTAGGTGACAGGGGATCCGGCTTCAGTTCATTTGACAAAACATTCAATGAGCACTTATCGTGTTCTGGGCACTGTGCTACACACTAGGGATACAACTATGAACAACACAAAGTCCCTGCCATCGTGGAATCCACCTTCTAGTGGAGGAAGAGATATGATATACAAGAAAATATATTTAAGACCTAAGAAGGAAAATAAAGCAGGGAGAAAGTGGCTTACAAGATACTGCTATTGGCCAGGCACAGTGGCTCATGCCTGTAATCCCAGCACTTTGGGAGGCCGTGGCGGGCAGATCACCTGAAGTCAGGAGTTCGAGACCAGCCTGGCCAACATCATGAAACCCCGTCTCTACAAAAATACAAAAATTAGGTGGGCATGGTGGTGCGCGCCTGTAGTCCCAGCTACTCAAGAGGCTGAGGCACAAGAATCGCTTGAACCTGGGAGGCAGAGGTTGCAGTGGGCTGAGATTGCACCACTGCACTCCAGCCTGGGCAACAGAGCAAGACTCTGTCCCCCCAACTCCAAAAAAAAAAAAAAAGCTGCTATTTTAAACATAAAGGAAAAGCCTATCAGAGAAGGTGATTTTGACAGCTTTCCTGGCAAAGGAAACAGCAAGTGCAAAGGCCCTGGGTCAGGAACAAGGTTTAAGGAACAGCAAGAAGGCCAGAACGGCTTGAGCTTCCAGAGCCAGGAGGGAGGGAGTAAAAGTTGAATAGACAGACAGGCACTAGCTCATGCAGGGTTTGCAAGCCAAGAAAGATGTTCTACATGTGATGGGAGAAATGACAGGCTCTCTCTGTGGCAGGTGAGGGTTGGTCTCACCCTCACAAAACCAGGCTCCATCCTCACCCATTGCCCATATTGCCTATGGGGCCTTCTGACCCATTCATTCTCCAAGAACAAGCCCAAGAAGCCCTCAGTAAGCCCTCGGAGTCCCTTGACAGGGCTTTGTCAGGGTCAACTTCCCCAGACTGAGGACTACTCTAGAACATGGAAAGATCTGCCTCATCTGGGTGACTGGGCATGCAGCTCAGGCCTGGCCACAGGAGGCTCAGAAATCAATAGAACATCAGTAGAAAGTAAGGGTGACTATAGCTCCTGACCCCCATTCCCTAGCAAATCTCCATTTGGGGGCAAGTCGTAGCAGTGGCCAAGATATGGGGCTGGGAGCAAGGGGAAGGTAGTTCTGTACCACCTCCCTCACCAGACCTTGGCCAGGGTTCCCAGACTGGACAGGTAGAGCAGAAGTCCTTGTGACTGGTGGCCTGCTCACTGGATCCCTTCCTCCAGGGGCTACCCATCCTGTCCTGTCCCCACACGAGGCTCAGAGAGATCAGACTTGGTACCTGGCTCACATGCCCTGTCTAGTCCCTCTCAAAACTGTTTTGTGGTTATGTGGTGCGCCCTGAATAAATCCCAAGCCTCACAGTGCTTCCCAGTCATGTAAAGTCTCCTCTCAGTCCTCCTGAAGGTCCCGTGACCCTGGGCCTCACATGATTGCTGGGAACAGTCTAGGCTTGTTCACATGTCCATGCCCTTGCCCAGGCAAGCATCTCCATTTAGACAGTCTTCTGCCTTCTTCTCTGCACCTTATCACCCTCTCCACGTCTCCTTGGTGAATCTTCCTGGGCTCCCCACTCAGCACTGCCCCAGAATGCTTTGTGCACCTCATCCAGAGCCCAGAATCTGGGCCCCAGGTGAAAGGATCCCATTTCCCACCTAGGGACATGCCAGAGGAGTTTTCTAGAGGGAAAAGTGCGGCATAGTGGGGTAAGGGTAGGGGCATCTGAGTGCTGCATTATTTATGCCTGTGTAGGCTCTGTGAGTTTCAGGAGGGATATGTGTACACATTTAGAATCTGTGTGTTGTGCCTGATGTCAAGCTTAAATGTCACTTCCTCAGAGATGTTACACCTAGCCCACCAATCTAAACCAGGTTCTTCCGTGATGCCCTCCTATAGCCCCTTTTTCCTCTCCTTACCAGATGTATTTATAACTAACTATACACTGAGGTCTGATCAGTGCCAGTCCTGTTGGCTTGGAGCTCTTAGAGAGCAAGGCCCAGGTCTGTCTTGTAAACCACTGTTTCCTCAGCTTCTAAGACAGGGCCTGACTCCTACAGAGGCTCAGTACCTATGTGATGAGTTAATTAATTCTATACACATTTTCACACTTGAACATCTACCTATTTTGTTTTAAGGGGATGAGGCTAGCCTGGGGGGTGTTTGTGTGCTATAACTCAGGGCATGGCCCTTTCGGTCACCACGTGTGGCCTCCCTGTGGGATTTCTGAATGTGGCCTGTGTGCACCCACAGGCATATAGGCTGGGATGCTGCCATGTTTTAGTATTTCTATTCGTACATTTTCTATTGAAAAACAAATCTCCACACGAGGAGCACCCTGGTGTTTTGGTGTCTGTCTTGCCCTGAGAGGTCTCAGCACCTATGTGCCTGCACAGACATCTGGGTTTTCATACCTGTGTCTGAGTATGTGTTTATCCCTGTTTCCAAACCTGGTGTGTCCATTTTGGCATCTCTGTGGACAAATATACAAACGTCTATGTGCATCTGCAGGGTTTAGCATCTACGAATTTTCTTAGGGAATCTCTGACCAAAAGTATGGGTATCTGGCTCCCAGGACCCAAGGGTGCACATGGCTACCATGTGTTTCAGAATCTGTGTATGTCTCTTGCAGGATCATTGCATGTGTCTGCATGCTTATGTATTTCAGTATTTGCCTTGTGCATCTGTTCAAGACTTATGTGGCCTCTCTAGTTTGGCGAGTGAGTGCGCACACACGTGTGTGTGTGCGTGTGTGTGTGTGTTGGGGTGATATAAACACATGTGCGTGTGTACCTGTGTGTCTTTCTTCCCCTAGCTGCTGCTGCCTTCCCAGTCTGGATGAGTACCTTTTCTCTGTCTCTCTCTCTCTCACACACACACCCTTGCTCATATGTGCCTTGCAGATGGGGAGGGGGCCGGGGTGTCAGCGAGCTCCTGTGTCACAAGGTTAATTTCTCCACAGCCAGGCAGGCTGGGCCCTGAGGGGAGTGGTGGGGGAGGGGCTGGTCCCCACAGCCCCTCTGATAAATATGTATTTGGGGCTGCTGTGCTCAAAGGTCATGGGGGGAAAAGGAGGAGGAGGGGTGGTCTGCACTGTGCTGTGCTGCTGGGTCCCAGCCGGGCTCAGCATGGGTTGTGTGACCCCCTCCAGAGGTCTGATGAGATTCAGGGAGATGCCCCCCTCATCCTGGTCTGGCCCACTCCACCCACATCCATGCTCCGAGGGAGATGCTGCTGTGGACACACAGATATTCAAACTCTGAAACAGGCAATCACACAAGCCCACACCCGCCGACACCTAGACAGAGGCTCAAACAGATGCACAAAGACGGCCTCATGGGCCACCAGATACATGGAAGGCTCAGAGTGCAGAGCCAGACCCATCGCTTCTTCCCCACCCCAACCTTCAACCCAACGCCAAAAAAAAAAAAAAAAAAAATGCTCAAGAGTGCATAGTGTCTCACAGTAAGAAAGCTTTCTACACATTCAATAGACGCAAACACACACACGGACCCAAAAATGCACAGAGTCCAACAAGAAAGGTCCCTGAACACTTTGTGGGTGGGCATGTACACATAGACACACAAGCAAACACACACACAAAGGCACATACATAGATGCACACCAGGAGTCCCAAAGACACAAAGTTCTACGAAGGTAGGCACATGCTGACAACTGCAGATAAATGTATGAACACACATGCACAAAAACATGCACACATACAAAGACCCCAAGACACACACGGCAGGCAGAATGCATGGTGGATCCAGGCTGGGAAACCCACCCTGCTGCAACAGAGCCAGATCTGGCCCTTTCCCCGCTGAGGCAAGAATGGCTGCCTGGTCTCTGGTCATGGGCCCCCCAGCCAGCTTCAGCCAAATGCGCCATCATTTGTCCAGCTCTGAGTCACATCAATTGTCGAGCCTCCCCTCCTCGCTGACCAGCCATCTCGGCCATCAGCGGCCTCGGCCATTAGTCGGCTCCTGCCTCTGGCCTGCATTTGTTGAATCTCCCTTACCTGGCAGAACCGTCTGGACCAATGGAACCCTTTTGGGGTCGGCCTGACCTTTTCCTCAAGGGATTCCGATGTACCCTGTTGTATGACCCTCGGCCCATGCCTCAGGGCGACCCTCCCCTCAGCACACTGCTCAGGCTGTCATTCTTCAATGACCGCTGGCCACAGTAGTTCTGGTGGATTGTGAGGCTGTGTGTTTGAGTATGTGTGGAAGTCCGCTTGTAGGTATATGTGTATGGGTGGTGGGATGGCTATAGCTGTGCTTTAAGTCAAAATGAGTGTGTGTGTGTATGCGTGTGTGTCTGTGTCTGTGTGTGAATAAGGGGATAGGAAGTCAGCAGCTGTGCTTAAAGTCAGAGTGCCTGAGTATATGGTTGTATATATGGGGAGATGGAATGTCAGGGGCTGCGCTTCGTGTGTGTGTGTGTGTGTGTGTGTGTGTGTGTGTGCACTTTAATGCAGGAGTGACTTGGTGTATTGGCCTGGGCTTGGCGTGGGGGGCCATGAGGGGCCGTGTCTGTTTTGGGCATGGGGGGCAGTGCGGTACAGGCGTCTGTTTCTCAAGCAGTTGTGAGCAAGTGGAATGTGCCTCTCTCAGACTCCGTTGCTTGTGTTTGTGAAAGTGACAGATGCTGCCTCCCTGGCCTCACTGCGGCGGATTAAGTCTGTGAATGCCACATGAGTCTGCACCCCGGGTGGGGGAGGGTCCCCAGTCTGCTCTTATACTTGCGTGTGTGGGCCACAGCCCTATACTTTATAGGATCCTGAGAGTGTGGACTAAAGTAACCCCCAACCTTGTTGGTTTCTGTGAGGGAGACCCTGAATGGATGCCAGAATAAAGGTCCCTGTGTGTGTGTGCACAAGCACACTCATGCTCATAGACAAGTCCGTATTGTCCAAAGTACGTTGTCATGAGATGCATGTGTATATGTGTATGTGTGTGTGATTGCAGGCATAATAGCTCCCCGCTGCCAGCCAGATCAAGTTCCAACTTCTCAGAGCAGCAGCTGAGCCTCCACAGACAGGGCCTTGCAACATTGTGCCAACCTCTACTCTTAGACTACACCTCCAACCTGGGCTGCTTTCTCCTCACTTTCCTCTGCCATCTTTATGCCCTGCCACCAGCCTGCTTTTCTCAGTATCTGAGCATCCTTAAAGACTCACCTCCCTGTCTAAACCCACAACATGTTCATTCCCCAGATTCCTAATGACCTGGAAACTCCCTTTGTGCTCACAGTCCAGGCGCCCAGAATCCTGTCTAAGGCTGGGATTGGTTCTGCTTCAGAGTCTAGGCCTGTGTTGGCCCACGGTCAGTGCCTAGCAATCATTTTCAGGTTAAGGAGTGATCATACCACCATTGCCCGATTACCTCAGGGAACTCACTGGACTTTATTTGTTCAGTGATTCACACCACTCGATAAATACCTATTGAATGCAGGGACCTTGTATGTGGAGCCACCACCTTCAGCCTCCTTCCGAATGCGTCAGAGCTGGGAAAGCTGCCTGTCCCGAGGATCTAATGAAGTTGGGGTGGTGATCGAGTGAGGGAAAATGCACCTGCCTCCCAAGGCCACCATGTGGATCTGAAAAGGTGACACAGGGCTCACCAAAAGGGGTAGGGGGGACCATAAGCTCATGCAAACCCCTGTGTTTGAACAGGCCCAGCCCCAAACCATCACTGATGGAACGAGCTCAACCATGCTCATTTGCTGGCTCTCCCTTCAGGATATAAAGCGAGACCCACATCCTTAGAGCCCTCACTGAACCACATAAGGCATCCATCCACCCGACAGGTCCTGGGAGACAGGTCTGTGGATGGACATCTCAGGGGGCAGGGAGGAAGTGGGGGAAGAGACAGAGCCAGTGAAAGGAAATGGCGCTGGGACAGCTAATGGGATAGGACAGACCTATAAGGACAGACAAGGCTCGGTATGACGAGGACCTTGGTTCTAGCGCCAGCATGGTTGCTGAGAGGCTGAGCAAATGATGTGGGCCTCAGAATTCTCATCTGTGAGAGGGACACCACTGGGGCTGCTGTGAGAGCGAGGTGGGTGTAAGGGACATCATGGTCATTATTATTATTAGATCAAGAGGTGTTGAGCCCAAGGGAAAAATGATGAGTGAAATATATTTAGAAGGAGGAATAGACATCCGTCTGAGGAGGCCTTACACCCACTCTGTCTTCTAACAACTCTTCACACTTGGGTTTCTCAACCATCTCCATCCTGAAATATCTTGGAAATTAACCAGCACATGCCAGAGATGGAAACTTCTCCCTTGCCATCATCGATGTCCAAGTAGCCCCTGGTGTGGCCATCTGTCCCTGCTCCCCTCGTTGCAAGTCATGCCTCTACACATTATGATTATGCACCAGGGCTATGAAAAGCTCTACCCAGTGGGGTGCTAAGGTTGGGGCCCTTGCTTTGCTGTCACATTGGTGGAGGAAGAAGTTCTGGCTTATGGGCCCTGCATACAAGAAGGGAGTGTATATGAACCAGAATGGAGGTGGCCTGGAGTGGCCACTGACGGACTTGCTGGAAAAAAAAAAAAAAAAAAACACCGGGCCAGCATGCTGTCTAGGACGTATAGGCTAACAACCTCTACACACACAGCATGGGTATAGGTGTGTGCATACACACACACTGTGGCTGAGTTCTTTCCCTACTACAGCCCTGACACAGACACCTTCCATTTTCCCTGCAAAGACTAGCAGAGGGAAGTGAGCGCAACCAAGACCCCCAAAGATGACACTGCAACCTGCCACAGAGTTCACCAGCACATGCCAGCACAGCCTCAGGGAAATGGGGGTCTGGACCTCTCCAACGGCAAGGATGGGCCTCTGTCCAGCATTACCCATAAATCAGGAAGTAGATGTGGAATCGCATTATCAGCAACTGGAGATGCTGCCTATGGCCCTGATCGGCTTTACTCCTGGCCTGCCTGTCACCCCCTGACATGGGACGCTTTGTTACTACAGAAGGTCCAGGGAAGGTTTTCATGGGCTGATAGACTGCGGGGAGAGGGGATCTTTTCTTGTTTTGTTTTCTTGAACCCAGCTTCAAGGCTGCTGTGCAAGCATGCCGTCAAACTCAGCCATACGCCCGCGACCTCTGTGCACTCACACATCTCTCATCACTCTACCCAGACCCTGCTTCACAAACCCACCCTCCCTCTTACCCAGGACACGCGGAGACCCCGAGCAATAACAATAATAATATCTCCATGCAGAAATGGTACTTTCACATATGTGACTTTTTTTGATGTGCACCCTTGTGTGCACACACTATGTTCAGACCTAGTACCCATACACAGAGCCTTCACTCCAAATACGCTGCACATACAAAGTGTCACGTGTCCACTGCTGAAGCCAGACTTGGCACACGGGCCTGCACACGCGTGGACGGCTTCCACGCACAGAGCCAAAGAGGGCCTCCTGAATGCACACATAGCGAGTGGTACATAAACATCAAAACGAGGGAGAGATCAGTACAAATACGCACTGACTCCCTTCTGCACATATGTCACCCATGATGGGGACCCCCAGTACCCAACCCCCCACTGAAAACACATGTCACGATTCTACACCTTTGGCTCCTCACTCTGCCAAGGCTTCCAGGCCCAGCACACACAGTTAGTCCTTCCTGAACACATCTCGCCACGCATGCAGGCCTTATACACATGCATGCTGCCGTCATGGTCTGACTCTGTACACACCAGTCCCCCACTGCACACTGACTCTGTACCCACCAGCCCCCCACTGCACACTGACTCTGTACCCTCCCCTTATATCCTGGGGGGTGGAAGGACAAATCCACCTGACAAGATGGCAAGAGACTAAAAGCTACTGAGCGAAGCGGCTGATTGGGTCTTTCTCTAAATCCAGGACCTACTCCCCAACTCCACAGGCCCCAGGAAGGAGGCAGAAAGTGGGGAGTGGTCATCAGGCCAAAGGCTTTCTCTCAGGATCTTTTACCTGGACTCGAAAGCTCTAAGGACTCTCTCAGATGGACTTCCGCCCCAATTTCCTCCCGTTTTCACTTCCCGCTAGGCATCCATGTCATTTTCTTCTCTGTCCACACCCTTCTCAGTGGGGCTGAGTCCACAGCCATGAGCCCTCACTTAAGATCTTCCCCTCCCCCTCCCAGAGCCCCAGTGAGCATCCAGCAGGACTTCTCCAGGAGGCCACAAGGAAGTAGGGGGTGGCGCTAGAACCCAGGGGACAGACCCAAACCCCCACTCAGGGTAAAAAAGAGGGTAGAAATACATGGGGTTTCAGAACAGGGGTTAGGCTCTGGTAGGAAGTTGGGGATTCCTGCCTTTGCATGGAGCCCCTTTCCCTGGCACCCTGTTGAAGGCCAAAGCAGCAAGAGTGATGAATAAATGAAACTGAGGGAGGGGGTAGAAAGAGCTGGCAACAGGGGAAATGAGTGGAAGGAAGGGAAGAATAAAAGAAAGGGGGAAAGGGGGAAGGGAAAAAACGCAGAAAAAAGAAGGGAAGGAGGTGGAGATAAGGGAGGTAGAAAAAGAAAAACTAAGGGGTGGGGAGGAGGAGAAAGAGCTTTTATTGAGAAAAGGAAGAGACAGAAACTGGAAAACAGTGAGAAAGAAAAAACAGTAAAGGAGATGGAAATAAAGGAGCTGAGAAAGGACATGAAAAGGGAAAGAAAAGAGAGCAAAGAGGCAGCAGGCAGTCGAAGGGGTTCCCCAAGTTACAGACTTTGTCCAGAGAGCTGAGGGGTGCACCGCGGCTCCCCAACCTCACTCTGGGGCCCTGGAGCTCCGTTCTCCACCTCTCCTCCTGCCTGAGATGCCACCGCCTCTGAGTGCCCCATCCCGGCTGCTTTTTCCTATTTCTCACCGTTTCTGCTGTCCAAGGCACCCCGTTCCTTTCTCTCACCCCTCATTCCCACCCCCCAGCCCTTTCTCGTTCCCTGTGCCCTCTTACCTCTCCCCCCCATGCACCCTGCTTGCTTCGGAGCTTCAGACAGCATCACCGACCAATATCCTCACCATCATCATACTAAACCGGCCCCCACACCCCCAGGAAAGGAGAGAGAGAGAAAAAAAAAAAAAAACAGGCGGAACCGCCACCAGCCCTGACCCCCTCTCGCCTCATTTTCTCCACAGTCGCCCCTTCCTCAAATGCAGGGTCAAAATGGGGGTCCCGCCCAGCCCGGGGAGCCTCTCCGAAGCGCCGCAGCCAGCCGGGAGCAGATGCCACCTCGCCTCTCTTCTCTGTCCTCGCTCCTTTTTGTGTTCAGTGGCCCTGGTTGCGATGTGTTTTATTTTCATCGTCTTTTTATTGGTATTTTTTTTTCTCTTTTTCTTTTCTTTATTTTTTGGCCCGGGGGCAGCAGCGGCGAAGCGCCCACTGCCTGCCTCTTTCCTCAGCTCTGCGGCCGTCAGGCTCTTTCTCTAGTCTGCGCTCTTGACTCCCTCCTTTCTCTTCTGCCTCGGCTCTCGCTCCTCCGCTCCTCCGCTCCTCCGTCCTTTCAGCTCCGTCCTCAGCCGACTGCCCTCTCCTCTCTCTACTGCTTCCCCCTCCACGCCTCTCCTTTCCTCATCCTTCTTGCCCCTTCTCCCTTTTTCCTCTCCCTCTTCACCTCCTCTCCGTCCCCATTTCTTTCCATCCCTTCCCCCCGCCCCCACGTACACCTCTCCTTTGGTTCCCTCACTGCCATCGAGAGCAAGCTGACCCCCCCCCCCATCCCCAAATAATAAAAATACCCAGCCAGGGGGCAAAGCCCCGGCGCCGGGCGCTGAGAGGGAGGCGAGAGGGCCGGGGCCGCGGCGGCGGCTGGCAGCCGGAGCGCGGTGCGGAGTGAGCGGCGCCCGCCCGGCTCCCGCCCGGAGAGCTCTCTGCAATAGGCCGAGCCGGCTGCATTAAGCTTCTTGCAATCAATAAAGCGCGGGTCAGATTATGCAAAGCGCAGATATTAATATGCAAAGTTTTAAAGATTTTTAAATGGAAGGGCAAGCGCGGCGCGGGCGGGCAGGCGGGCAGGGGCTGCGAGGGGAGAGGGAGGAAGGGAGGGCAGGCGGGCGGGCGCGCAGGCGAGCTGGGGAGAGGAGGAGGCTGCCCGCCGCCCGCCCGCCCGGCTGCGCCGCGCCGCCTTGCCTTACCGCTGCTCCCATCGGTAGGCGCCGCTGTCTTCGCCATGCGCGTCAGCTGCACGGCTCCGAGGGGATGGCCGAGGAGGAGCCGCCGCCGCCAACGCTACCCCCGCTCCCGCTCCCGCTCCCGCGCCCGCTCGCTGCCTGCTGCTGGCGCTGCTCTGGCCGCTGCTCCTCGCCTGAGCTGCCGGCGCGAGCCCAGGCGCGCGCCATCCCCGGCTCCCACCTTGTCCCCATGGCAACCCCGGGCCCAAGGATGCTCAGAGAGAGAGCGCGAGCGAGAGAGCGAGGGGGGAGAGAGGGAGAGGGAGAGGGCGGGGAGCGCAGGGGACACGGAGGCAGGGAGAGGCCCGAGACCCACAGAGACACAGAGAGACACAGAGACGGAGAGATGCAGACATATGCAGAAACAGAGACACAGAGATAGAGGAGAGGGGTAGGAATAGAAGGGGACATGGAGACAAGGACAATCCTTGAGACCGACAGAGGCCCACAGAGATACTGAGAGACACAGAGACACACGGACACACAGAGACACACGGACACACAGTAAGAGACAGAGGGGTAAGGGCGAGGGGCAGGGAGCAGAGAGGGATTCAAAGGTATGGAGAGACACTGAGGTCCAGAGACTAACAGAGATACTCAGAGACACAGAGACACCCAGAGATAGAGACAGAGAAAAAAGAGAGAGGGGACAGGACAGGGAGCACAGAAGATGCAGAGGCAGAGAAAGACTCCTAGAGGCAGAGAGATGCTCAGAGACACAGAGACACACAGAAACAAATAGACACGGGGACACATAGAAAAGAGACAGAGAAGGGTGGGGAGCACAGGGGACTCAAAGGCAGGGAGAGGCCCTAAAAGCCAGAGACTCAAAGAGACACCCAGAGACAAAGAGGAAAAGGAGAAGGGAGAGGGCAGGAAGTATAGGGGACATGGAGGCAGAGAGATGTCCAGAGACACACAGAAATATAGAGACACAGGAACAGAGTGGGGGGAGAGGAGGGAGGAGGGAGCAGATGGGGACACAAAGGGGCACCAAGAACCACAGAGACACCCAGAGACAAAGAGATAAGGAGAAGAGGTCCATGCAGAGAGAGAGATGCAGAGTCAGAAAGATAGCCACAGAGAAGTAGACACACAGAGACAGAGAGATAGTGAAAAAATATATATGGGGAGAGAAAGAGACTAATTCACAAAGAGAGAGACACAGAAATAAGAGAGATAGATATGCACAAATCAGAGATAGGAGAAAGCTACATGCAAAGAGAGACAAATGAAGATGTAAGGCAGTGTTGCAGAGATACAGAGATAGGAAGACATAGAGACAGAGGCAGACACACACAGAGGTAAGAGATATAGACCTGCGGAAACAGACAGAGATTAAGAAAGAGCCGTTGAAAGAGCCGTTGAAAGAGACAGAGAAACAGAGATGGAGAGATGCAAAGCCAGAAAGACAGACATTGACAGAGACCAGAAGATACAGAGACTGAGACTGAGACAGAGAAAAAGGCACAGAGAGAGTCAAACAAGGAGACAGAGTCAAACAAGAAGGTGTAGACAGAAACACAGAGAAATATACATAGGGATTCTGAGAGAGAACCTAAGAAACAGAGACAGAAAGAAATGTGCAAAGAGAGAAACAGAGATCAAGACATAAAAAGAGATGAAAAGAAATACAGAGATGGTGAGAGAAAGAAAGCAAAGACAGAGACCCAGAGAGTCAAAGTGAGGCAGAGAAATGCAGAGACATGGACAGAGACTGCAAGAAAGTGACAGGAACAGAGAAACCTCAGGAGACACACAGAGAGACACAGTGAGATGGAGAAAGGCACTGGAAGAGGCTTTCAGTTGGACAGAGATCCACAGAGAGATGCGAGACAGAGACAAGAAGAGACAAATGGAGAGTCAGAAATAGAGAATGAGGTCTGGTAGACGAGGCTGGGGATGGGGGGCAGAGACAGAGCCCAGGTAAAGGAGGAAGGGACAGGCTGGGGTGAAAGCAGAAAGTAGGAAGGTGACAAGAGGGTCCAGGGAAGCACCAAGGGGGAAAGGGCAGACAGGAGGGGAGGGAAGAACAGCAGAAAGGAGAGGAGTGGGGAAGGGGGAGGAGGGGAAGAAAGAGAGGAGGGCAGTGCCCGGTCACCAAGCACCTCCCCTGTGCCAGGCACATTATGGCTTGGAGACAGGGAGGAAGGAAAGGAAGGCCAAGGGTGAAGGGGCTCCGACCAGGGGAAGGTGGGCACAGGGTCTTGGGAGGGTGCATGGCTCCCGCCCCCTGCAGGCGGGGGCGCAGTGGTGCAAAGAGGAGGATAGGGTTGCAAGTGGTACCCAGACCTGGGAGGGGGTGTGAGAGGGAGGGAACAGGAGGGGGAAGGCAGGGAGGGAAAGGGAGGAGGAGGAGGAGGACGCAGGCACGCGCTGCGCGGTCTTGGCTTAGCAGCTGCAGCCGCCCTTCGCTTTGTTACCAGCAAGGCTACCCCGTGCGTACTGAGTGGACACGCGGGACCCTCGTGTGTGTGAGAAACACGAGAATCACCAACTGCCCACGTGTATGGAGAACACTCCCAAGACCTACACTGGAAGTGCGTAACATAAATAAATATAGGAAACACCTACCCCGTGGGCGTACAAAGTACCCAGGACCTGTGCAGCATGTGCATAATAGACACAGAACTACCTACTACTCCCTGTACGGAGCAGCCTCCTGGGACCCGCACTGTGTGCGCAACACAAATAAATGCAAGGAATACTACCCTCTGTCCATACAAAGTAGGTATTTGGGTCTTATGCAGCAGATGCATAATGGACATGGGACCACTTAATACCCCCATACAGAGCAGACTCCTGGGATCCACACAGTGTGTTCACAACACAAATAAATACAGGAAATGCCCACTCCAACTGCACACAAACTAGGCACATGGGCCTACAGGGCATGAACATAGTGGACACGGAACCACCCCATAGCCACCTACCAACCAGCCTCCCTGGGACCCATACTGTGTGGGCACAACATAAATGAATGCAGGAAGTACCCTATCCACCGTGCCTACAAAGCTGGCACACCAACCTAATAGACTTAGCTAGTGTGAACATAAGAGACACCCATGAGCAGGTTCTGGTGATCCACAAAGGCACATAACAAAACTGAACATAAGAAACACCCACTCCGCTTGCATACAAAGGCACATGGGGTCCCAATAGTGAGGAGAGAACTCAAAAAAGGGTGTATATAATGACAACCCACACACTATCCATTCTGGAAGGAGCAACAAGGAATACTGGACCCTGCAATGAATCTACCCAGCAGACTCCCAGGTCCCTCCATCTGTACGTGTACAATAGACCTAGGAGGAGCTATGGACAGCCTGAGTACCTACTAGAAGGGAAGCAGGGACAGGGCAGAGACCAAGGATGTCCTGTTCCCTGCCTTGGCCCTGGCACCTACAAGGACCAGTACATGGGTGGGGTGGGGGGCGGTCATCCTTCCTAAGAATGACCAAGTACATAATAATTGTGTATACAGTGAGTATACACTAAGCACACAGCACCAATGTTTGTTTGTTTGTTTGTTTGTTTGTTTGTTTGTTTTGAGACAGGGTCTCCCTCTGTCACCCAGGCTGGAGTGCCGCAGCGTGATCATGGCTCACTGCAGCCTCAAACTCCTGGGCTCAAGCAATCCCCTCTTGCCTCAGCCTCCCAAGTAGCTGGGACTACAGGCATGCACCACCACACACATCTATTTTTTTTTTTTTTTAAGCAGAGATGAGGTCTCCATATGTTCCCCAGGCTAAAGCACCAATTTTAAGGATCCAAAAAACTTGGTTTGATATGTGCTAAGTCCATATCATATGCTTACTTGCCAGTATGTTAAGAGTCTGTGGTCCACAACCTATGCATGATTGGTATCTTAATTATCCAGAATATCCATATTAAGCAGAAGCTGACATCCCTCATGGACTTAAAAAAGTCAGATCCAATAGGAGACTTAAGCAATCCGCACATGCAGGTTGTCCTAACTGATTTCTAGGGCTCCGCCCAGCCCCGAGTCATGATTCCACGAAGGCTGATGCAGCACATGTATACACACCAGGCACATGCAAAGACATACACCATACACTGTACACAACACAGCAAAAACATGTGTGCTCTCTCTGCTTCTGAAATAGCATAATTCCATAAGTACCAGATTCCTCTGAGGAATGTGTGTGTGTGCATGTCTGAGTGAGGGCCATCTCTGGGTACAGGTGTGCATGTACATGGCTCTTCCTGTACGAATGAGCTCAGCTCTTATTCCCTTCTCATTCTGCCTGTTCATCTTTCAGAAACATGTATACAAATAATAGTACCTGATGTATACTAAGTACAAAACATTGCAAGCTATGGATGACCTTGAGTGTGTGCGTCTGAACATACATTTATTTATTTATTTATTTAGAGACAGAGCCTTGCTTTGTCACTCAGGCTGGACTGCAGTGGCACAATCTCGGCTCTCTGCAACCTCTGCCTCCCGGGTTCAAGCTATTCTCCTGCTTCAGCCTCCCGAGTAGCTGGGATTACAGGCGCATGCCACCATGCCCAGCTAATTTTTGTATTTTTTAGTAGAGACGGGGTTTCACCATGTTGGTCAAGCTGGACTCAAACTCCTGACCTGGTGGTCCACCCACCTCGGCCTCCCAAAGTGCTGGGATTACAGGCGTGAGCCAACACTCCCGGCCTTGAACATACCTTTAGATAGATGCATTTGTTCATTAATGAAACATTTGTTCGCGCATCTGTGGCCATGTGTGTGCGTGTGTGTACATCTTGGTGTCTTGGTTACAAGTCTTGGGGCTCCCTTATAATCTCTGAGGATAAAGGGTGTAAGATAAGGGAAACGAAGGCACACAAAGCAGGAAGGGAAGAAACTGGGGAGAAGGAAAAAAGTGGTGCAAGGACAAGGAGCAAAAACAAGAGACCTGTTATTCAGGAGGCTGAGGCACAAGAATCACTTGAACTCAGGAGGCAGAGGTTGCAGTAAGCCAAGATTGTTCCACTGCACTGCCCTGGGCGATAGAGCAAGACTCTGTCTCAAAAAAGAGAGAGAGAGAGAGAGAGACCTGGAACTGGAACTGGATGTATGGAAGGAAGGGAGGAGGCCCTGAGGACACAGGCAGAGGGAGATGTGGTGCGGAAGCAAGGAAGAGAACAAGGACAGGAGGAGAATGGGTGTGAGAGAAAAGAGGAAGCTAGGAGGAGGAAGGGAGGTGAATGGTGAGCAGAGCAGAGTGAGGGTATCAGGAAGAGTGAAGGGGACTGGGGAGAGGAGAAAGGAGATGGGAGAAGGAGATAAAGACCCAAGGAAAAGAAATAAGAAACAGACAGAGGCTTTTCTGGTCTGAATGAAATTTAGAGGTTGCCCCAGTGGCCTCCTATGGGAAGGTGTTCGAGTCGGAGGATGAAGGTGAAGCAAAAGAGAGAAAGGAAGAGGAATCACAACCTAGCTCCCTAGGATGGGGCAGCCAGCTGTCTCCATCATCCTAGAAGGGGCCCAGAGAGAGGGACCCGGAGGCACAGACAGAGAGGTATGCAGAGCTGGACTGAGATGTGGAGTCATCTGAAGTGGGTAGGGTCCTGGGACAGGCAGGAGGAGGAGTGGAGAGACTTGCAGGCTCAGGGAGGCCAGGGCTCAGTGGTGTGGAGACTTCCAAAGACCAGGAGGAGGCTGGAGCAGGCAATGGAGCAGGGCCCTGAGACCACAAGCGGGGAATCGAAGACCAGGTAAAGGGAAGCAGGTTAGAGAAGGGCAGAGAAGTGAGGGCCTGCTGAGCAGAACCAGCCAAAGTAAATGGAGGAGCAGCTGGAGTGGGATGAAAAGGCCATGAGGCATCTTGCAGATGGGTCCTGCCTTATGCACACCCGGGTTCAGAAACTCTCCCAGGCTGACTCTCCCCAAGCATTCAGTTTGGTTCCATTTAAGACATGCATACTGAATACTATCACGAATTAGCACTATGCTGTAAGCTGAAGAAACAAATGCAAATGAGACACAACTCTGCCCTCATAGAGACCCTCATCTGAAGTTGTTGGTGGGGGAGGGAATGAACAATAAATACACAGTTACTGATACACACAGCAACACAGAAGTACCTCAAAACCAAAGTGAGAGATGCAGAAGACCACACACTGTAGGATTCCATTTACATGAAATTCTAGACAGCAAAACTACTGTGACGGAAAAGCAAATGAGTGGTTGAAAAGGGCTGCAGTGGAAGGAGGGGACTGACAGCAAAGGCGCCGGAGGGAACTTTTTAGGGTAATGGAAATGTTTTGTAACATGATTGTGGTGGTGGTTACACAACTGCGTGTGTGTGTAAACTCATTAAACTGTACATTTACAACTGGTGAATTTTATTGCATGCAAATTATATCACAATAAAGCTGATTGCAAATAAATAAATAAATTATTACCAGCCAGAATATTCAAGACTCAAGATAGGGCTCTATGGGAGCCAAGAGGAGGTGGATGGGGCAGTGACGGAAGGCTTCTGAGAAGAGGTGATGTCTGAGATAAGACCTGAAGGATAAACAGGAGGCAGGATGGAGAAAGCGTTCCCATGGAAGAAGAGCTTTCACATGGAAGCAGGTGAGAACTGAAAAAAGTTCACTATGTTTTGAACACAGAATGGAGAGTAAGACTATCAAGAAGTGAGTGCAAAGAAAATCAGGGTTCAAAATACAAATCCATGGCTACTCGAAGTACCGTGTTGAATAAAACCCACCTGCACCTGAAAAGGCCCAGAGAGAAGGAAACTATGAGACACGACTGGGGATTTTTTTTTTTTTTTTGAGACAGGGTCTCCTCCCTCTGTCATCCAGGCTGGGGTGCAGTAGCACAATCACAGCTCACTGCCACCTCGACCTTCTCCTGCCTCAACCTCCTGAGTAGCTGGGACGACAGGCGTGCACCACCACAACCTGCTAATTTTTGTATTTTCTGGTAGAGACAGGTTTTTGCCATGTTGCACAGCCTGGTCTTGAACTCCTCGGCTTAAGCGATCTACTGGCCTTGATCTCCCAAAGTGCCAAGATTACAGGCATGAGCCACCGCTCTGGGCCAAGACTGGGGATTTCTAATTGGCCTCCTGTCTGCCCCACAGAAAGGTCTCCTTCCCGCCGCCCTTCCCAGAACTTCCTCCCTGCTCTTTTCACATGGGGATGTCTCTCTCCATTAGGAAGCAGCCTCTGCTCTGGACCTATCCCCCAACCCTGCCCACATCTCCAAGAGTTTGTGGGCCCCAGTGAATCCCTCCAACCTGGATTCCATGTGGCCACTGCCCCCTGGTGGCTGAAGTGATGCATTACTAAGGACGAAGGGACACCTCCAAGTCCAGGCCCAGCATGCCCTTCCAGAGGCCAGTCCAAGGCACTCCCACTACTGCCCCCCAAGACACACCCTTGTCCCTGACAGTCTCCTCCTTGCTAAATCCAACGAGCACTTTTCAGTCCTATCTGACTCTCCTCTGGAGCATGCAGCCACAAATATCTTTTCAAAATCCTCTTGGCATCTAAGAAACCTCACTCTCTTGGTTCTCCAGCTCTGTCTGGGCTGCTCTCCCAGGGTGAATCATCCCCTCCCACAACTGCTTTCTCTATGCTGGTAATCCCTAAATTTGTCTCCAGTTTAGCCCTCTCTCCTAAGCTTCACATCAGGATACCCAGCCACCTCCTAGAGGTTCCAAAAATACCTCAAAATCAACATGTCTAATCTAATCATGTCATCTTCTCTACCATGCCCCTAGACCTTGGTTCCCACTCCCCATGGTGATACTCCATCCAATCTAGCATTCAAGTCAGAAAAATTGTCCCTGTCCTTGACACCTTCCTCTTCCTCATATTCACATCCAATCAGGCTTGAAATCCCATCCAGTTCATTTACTTCATTAATATTAAAATTTGAAACCATATGAAATTGACAATATCACCCAGCTTTTTCTTACAAAATGGGAATTTCATAGAGTTCAACCGAGTATTTCTCAAATCCATCTCCTCCTCTCTTCCCTGCTCCCAGTGTCCTAGTTCAGGCCTCCACATCTCCTGCTTGGTCCATGAATCTCCTTACTACCTGGCCTCCCAGTCTCCCCTCTTGCCCCCTTTCTAGTCTATCCTCCACACTGGCTACTGGGGTAATGTTTCTACAATATGGCTCTGATCAAATCACTACCCTGCTTCAAACTCTTACTTCCTGTTGCACACAGGACAAAAGCCAAACTCCTTAGTCAGCTTTTCAGACCCTTCACAGTAACTGGCTCCCCTCCCTCTACAGGGAGCACCACTATGCATCCTGTACTGCAACCACACCAAACCACCATCACTTCCTTGAATCTGCCGCCCTTAACCTCCTGGCCTTTGTACTTGCAGTTCCCTATAACTGGAATGCCTTTCTCACTCTTGTCCCCCTGGCTAACTTCTATTTGACTCCAAGAACCAACTTAAAATCATATGTTAATGTAAACCTCCAGTTCATCCATTCATCCATCCAATACACATAGCTTGAGTATCTATACTTGTATGACCTCCATAGAAGGTACCGGGGACACAAAGGGGAATAGGACACAATTCCTGCCATCAAGAAAGCTCACGGTCCAGTAAGAGACACAAATGCATATATAAATCACAACACTATAGTGTGCTAGGACACAAAACTAGACTGGGAAAATTGAATTTTACTTATTTTTGAGATGATGTTTCACTCTGTTGCCCAGGTTGGAGTGCAGTGGCACTATTATGGCTCACTGCACACTCGAACTCCTGGGCTCATGTTATCCTCCTGCCTCGGCCGCCCCAGTAGCTGGGACTATAGGTGCGCACAACTACACCCGGCATTTTCTTGAATTTTAAAGGGGACTGGGACGCTGAGGCGGGTGGATCATGAGGTCAGGAGATTGAGACCATCCTGGCTAACACGGTGAAACCCCATCTCTACTAAAAATACAAAAAAAAAATTAGCCAGGTGTGGTGGCGGGCGTCTGTAGTCCCAGCTACTTGGGAGGCTCAAGCAGGAGAATGGTGTGAACCCGGGAGGCAGAGCTTGCAGTGAGCCGAGATTGCGCCACGGCACTCCAGCCAGGCTACCCTGGCTGGACAGAGCGAGACTCCATCTCAAACAAAAACAAAAACAAAAAAAGAATTTTAAAGGGGAAATAGTCCTTCTGAAGGAGTCATTAAAATTGGAAGGAAGCATGAACAAGAGCACACAGGTGAGGAAGAGTAGGTTGTGTGCAGGGAGGCAATTGGGATTGCTAAAGCATAAACCATAAGAGAAAAATGCTGCTGGAGAGGCTAGATGGGGCCCAATCATTAAGTATCTTTTGATCTAGGAGGCCATGGGGAGCCGCTGATGGGTTTTCATCAAGAGCAGCTTTGCATTTTTGAGAATATGAATCCGAGCGGACAAGAATGAAAGCAGGAAAAACCAGGAAGCTATTGCAATAGCCTAGGCAAGAGATGCTAATGGCCAGTATTGACATTGGTATCAGGGACATGAAGGAGGCAACAGATTTAAAAAACCCGGAGGTAACTCAAGTCAGCAGGGCTTTATGTTTGGATATGAGTGTCAGGGAGAGGGTGGTGCCAAGGATGATGCCCACGTTTCTCACTTGGATGCCCGGATGGATGGAGGTGACATTCATTGAGACAGGAGAAAATAGGAGGAGGCACAGAACTTATTCGACAAAGTTCTTTCTTGAACCTCTTATATCTGAGGTGCCTATGAGACATGTCCTGGATCCAGCAAAGAGTTATATTAGTTCTTCAGTCTATATTGGGATACAGTTGTGTGCAGTGTCATAGAGAGAGGTCTCTGGGCTGAAGATCTGGACATCATTAGCATAGAGTTGACAGCTGAAATCATGAGTCGATGATGTCCCTCAAGAAGAATACGCCGAATGTGAAGAGCTCTAAGCCCAGAAAAGAGCCCAGGAGAAGTGCCACATTTCAAAGGTGGGCAGAGGTCAGGTGCAGTGGTTCACGCCTGTAATCACAGCATTTTGGGAGGCCGAGGCGGGCGGATCACCTGAGGTCAGGAGTTCAAGACCAGCCTGGCCAACATGGTGAAACCCCGTCTCTACTAAAAATACAAAAAATTAGTGGGGCGTGGTGGAGGGTGCCTGTAATCCCAGTTACTCAGGAGGCTGAAGCCAAAACAGGAGAATCACTTGAACCCAGGAGGTGGAGGCTACAGTGAGCTGAGATTGTGCACTCCAGCCTAGGTGAGACTCTGTCTCAAAAAAAAAAAAAAAAAAAAACAGGCCAGGTGAGGTGGCTCAAGCTTGTAATCCTAGCACTTCGGGAGGCCAAGGCGGGCAGATCACCTGAGATCAGGAGTTTGAGATCAGCCTGGCAAACATGGTGAAACCCCATCTCTACTAAAACTACAAAAATTAGCTGGGCATGGTGGTGGGCGCCTGTAATCCAAGCTACTTGGGAGGCTGAGGTAGGGAGAATAGCTTGAACCCAGAGGTGGAGGTTGCAGAGAGCCGAGATCATGCCACTGCATTCCGGTCTGGACGACAGAGCGAGACTCCATCACAAAAAAAAAACAAAAAACAAAAAAACAGGTGGGCAGAGAAATGGAGTCCCTAAATGGACCACAGAAGAAGCTGTCAGGGAGAAGAGAAGAGAACTATGAGCCTGCTTCATTATGGAGGCTGTGGTAGGCCACCCCTAAGAGGTCCCAGTGACCCCTGCCTCCTGATACTCATGCCCTCATGTGGTGCCCTCTGCTTGAACGTGGGCTGAACCTTTTGACTCACTTATTTTTTTAAATCATTCTATATTTCATTTCAAAAGTGACTCACTTCTCATGAATAGAATGTGGCAAAAGTGATGGGATATTACTTCTGAGATTAGGTTATAAAAGACTATGGCCTGGCGCAGTGGCTCATGCCTATAATCCCGGCACTTTCGGAGACCAAGGCAGGCAGATCGCTTGAGCTCAGGAGTTCGAGACCAGCCTGGGCAACATGGTGAAACCCCGTCTCTACCAAAAATACAAAAAATTAGCCAGGTGTGGTGGTGCGTGCCAGTGGTCCCAGCTACTCAGGAGGCTGAGGTGGGAGGATCACCTAAGTCTGGGAGGCAGAGGTTGCAGTGAGCTGAAATGGTGCCACTGCACTGCAACCTGGGTGACAGAGTGAGACCTTGTCTCCAAAAAAAAAAAAAAGAAAAAAAGGGCTGGGTGCAGTGGCTCACGCCTGTAATCCCAACACTTTGGGAGGCCGAGGCGGGTGGATCACCTGAGGTCAGGAGTTTGAGACCAGTATGGCCAACATGGTGAAATCCCATCTCTACTAAAAATACAAAAATTAGCCGGGCGTGGTGGCAGATGCCTGTAATCCCAGCTACTCGGGAGGCTGAGGCAGGAGAATTGCTTGAACCCGGGAGGCGGAGGTTGCAGTAAGCCGAGATTGCGCCATTGCACTCCAGCCTGGGGGACAAGAGAGAGAGTTCGTCTCAAAAAAAAAAAGAAAGAAAATGAAAGAAAGACAGAGAGAGGGAGGGAGGAAGGGAAGAAGGAAAGAAAGGAGGGAAGGAGGAAGGAAGGAAGGGAGGGAGGGAGGGAAGGAAAGGGAGAGGGAAAGAAAGAGAAAGAAAGAAAAAGAGAGAGAGGAAGAAAAAAGAAAGAAAGGGAGAGAGAGAGAGAAAGAAAGGGAGAGAGGAAGGAAGGGAGGAAGAGAAGAGAGGAAGGAAGGAAGGAAGGAAGGAAGGAAGGAAGGAAGGAAGTTTTGGGTTGATTTAATATACAGAAGCCAAGGAAGGAAAGATTTCTAAAAGAGAGGTACTGGTCGATGGAGTTAAAGCTTTAGATAAAGATGAAAAATGTACTTGGATTTGGCAAGAGAAAGTCCTTAACAAGCTCAATGTGAGTGGTTTCAGTGAGTTGTGACTCAAATGCAAGGTGAAGGCCGGGGCTGGTAAGCAGGAATGGATACCAATGTTTCTGCCCACCCAGCATCCATTTCGCCATCCTCTGTAATGGCTCCCTGACTTTTCACTGAGTAACCATTACCCACGTCCTACTGGATATGCTTCCATGAGACTGTCAGGGCACTCAGCTGTCCACAGGCCAAGGGGAGTCATGGGAGGCCACATGACTCAAGCTGCACCAGTCAGAAGCTCTCCCTGGAATTTGAATCATGAGCTTATGTGACAGGAGGCCCAAATCTGATTGCAGCTGATTTATGCTGTACCCAGGGCCCTGAGGAAGCTGCCATTCCTTCCTGCTACTTCAATCCCTGCTACTGCCCTGGTTCTAGTCTTTTCTGAAGGCTGCTTCTTCAGTCTCTCCCTCTGTTGTGAGTGCCATCTTAATCTCCTTCTAATAAATATCTTTCTTGCTTAAGTTAGCAAGAGTCGGTCTCTGTTGCTGCAGCCAAAGAACCCTAACTCATACTTGTCCTTTCAAGAATTTGGGATGTGCCGGGCGCGGTGGCTCACGCCTGTAATCCCAGCACTTTGGGAGGCCGAGGCGGGCGGATCACGAGGTCAGGAGATCGAGACCATCCTGGCTAACACGGTGAAACCCCGTCTCTACTAAAAATACAAAAAATTAGCCGGGCGTGGTGGCGGGCGCCTGTAGTCCCAGCTACTCGGGAGGCTGAGGCAGGAGAATGGCGTGAATCCGGGAGGCGGAGCTTGCAGTGAGCCGAGATTGCGCCACTGCACTCCAGCCTGGGCGACAGAGCGAGACTCCGTCTCAAAAAAAAAAAAAAAAAAAGAATTTGGGATGAGATGAGGAGGACAATGAAGGACAAGCACGAGGGGAGCATAGCCTGGAGGAAGGTAGAGGTTTTTTTGAGTGCGGGGGGGCGGGGGGGGGAGTTTGTTTTGTTTCTTTGTTTTTGAGATAGGGTCTCACTCTGTCACCTAGGCTGGAGTGCAGTGGTGGGATCATGGCTCACTGTAGCCTCAATCTCCCAGGCTCCAGCAATCCTCCTCCCTCAGCCTCCTGAGTAGCTGGGACCACAACAAGTGCACACCACCATACTTGGCTAATTTTTTTTATTTTTAGCAGAGACAGGGTCTCACTATGTTGCCCATTCTGGTCTTGAACTCTTGGTTCAAGCAATCCTCCCGCCTCAGCCTCCCAAAGTGCTGGGATTACAGGCATAAGCCGCTGCACCTGGTGAGTTTTTTTCTTTTAGTTAGTTTCTAAGGTGGTAGAAACGTGGATGTATCTATAGGTTAAGAAGGAAGACAGAGAAGAGGGAAGGTGTGGAAACAGGGAAGGGAAGAAAGATGGAGTAAGAGTCATGCTGGGAGTCATGCTGGGATGAGCAATACACAGGTGGAGAGGACAAGAACAGAGCTTGAAGAAGTGAAATAAATATGGGTGTGGCTACATGAAGGGTTGTTTCATTTGTTTAAAAAAATCTTTATATATATGTGTGTATATATATGTATAAAAACATATATATATATATATATATGTTTGATAACAAGTTGAAGGAAATCATGGTCCATTTGCCTCAATTTTATTTGTTGAGACTGAAAGGGTAGGGTTGTAGGGATGCTCAAGGGAGAAGGGTAAGTGAGAGAGGGGGCTGGCTAAGAAGTTTGAGTGACACCTATATGTGCTACTCTGCCACCATTTTTCCCTGAGCCAAGTTCTACCACCTGGACCACAGTTAGGGATATGCTGGCAAATGAGGCAGAAGGCTGGGGGTATAAGGGGCTGGGCACGATGGCTCACACCTGTAATCCCAGCACTCTGTGAGGCCGAGGCAGGCTGATCACTTGAGGTCAGGAATTCGAGACCAGCCTGGCCAAGATGGTGAAAGCCTGTCTCTATTAAAAATACAAAAATTATAAAGATTATTAGTATGAATGCTGTTAGTGAGATAAATGAGCCTATGGATGAGATAATATTTCATGCGGTATATGTATCAGGATAGTCGGAGTAACGTCGAAGCATACCTGGTAGGCCAAGGAAGTTCTGTGGGATAAAGGTTAAATTAACACCTATAGATGTAATGGTAAAGTGGATTTTAGCATAGGTCTGGTTAAGTGTGTAACCTGAAAAAATGGGGAATCAGTGGACACCTGTGATCCCAGCTACTTGGGAGGCTGAGGCACAAGAATCACGTGAACCCAAGAGGTGGAGGTTGTGGTGAGCTGAGATCGCGCCATTGCACTCCACACTCCAACCTGGGTGACAGAGCGAGACTCAGTTTCAAAAAAAAGGCTAGGGTTGTAGGATTGTAAGGGAATTGAGAGCATATGCTGGTCATTTTCCATTTGCCCTCCAGGTCCACCCTCCATTCTTCTCTACCCATATGGGTGGCATCATCGGACCCCCCCTTGCTCTCTGACTTCAAATTAGGTTCCTCCCTAAAAGAAGCACCAGCAGGGCATCAGAGAACAGAAAAAGAAAGCATTCTGGATACTTCTTCTCCAACTCCCAGCTCTGTGTCAGCACCTTGGTTCTGGCAGTGGCTGTGCCCCTCCACAACTCCAGCTCCTCTCAGGCATGTTCCATGACTCTCACAGCACTCCAGTAATACCAATCCTTTCCTCACTCCTTCAGACCTAAGGGTGGTCACAGCTTCCTGCTGCCTTCATCTCCCTTGTTGGTTACCTCAACCCTGCCCACACCTCTGCAAAGAGTCCCTTCATTAAATTATCTTCAAAATCCCAGCTGTGGTGCCTTCTGTTTCCTGCTGGGACCTTGACTATTAGAGAGCTAGTGAAAGAGCTCAGATGGTCCAATATGAGACTCTGGCTGGGCAAGGAAGGGAGAGAAGCCAGGAGGGGTCTGGCAGACTGGCAGAAAACAGAGGGATCAAGGGAGTAGAGCTCTCTTTGAGTTGACGCCACAGGTGTGATGGCAGTGAGGGGCTGTCAGATCTGAAAGGCAGGTGCTGGGATCAGAGAGCAGGATGCTGGATTTTGAACTGGGTTGTGGTTAAAATCAGGGATTTTTTATTTGGAACTCAGAAAGTCATGTGTTAGAATCCCGACTCTGCCATTTTACTAAATGTGTCACCCAGGCAAGTGACTTTACCTTCCTGAGTGTATATCCTCATCTGTAAAATGAGGATACTAACACCAGCCTTCCAGGTTTGTGTCAGGGGTAAACACATGTAAAGCATTTGGCAAAGTGCCTGGCATGTGGTATAAGTGCTCTGTAAATGTTCACTATGTATGTTACACTTCCTGGTAATGACTAAACCCAAGGTGTGGTCATGGGAGTGGATGACTAAAGTGGGATGAAGGTCACCAGAGATGAAGTGGAAAGAGACTGTGAGGCTAGATCATTATGAGGATGGATTATCAGGGACAGTTAAATATCCCAGCAGGAGAGCATGGGTTGGGGTGGAGAGGAAGTCTATGAGCAGGTGCTAGTCTTCAGGAACGAGGTGAAGTGACCAGGGAGTCAACGGATGTCAATAGGGAAGTGGGATAGAGGGTGGTGGAACCTGAGGACATAAGCCTCAAGGAAATCTGGGTCCTCAGTCCCTCTTACATCCCTTTGAGATGTCCCCAGTGATCATGTTCCCTACTAAGCCAGAGTTTATCAAGGGTAGGGTTGGATCTAACTCATCTTGTAGTACCTAGGACAGGTGTTTAAGCTGGTAAATGCTTGTTGAATGACTTGGTGTTTGAGGGAAACAGAAAAGTCTACCTCTGCATCGTATTTACCCTTGGTAATAATAATTCTCCTTATTTTAAGTAACCTAATGCTTCTTTTAAACCTCTTATTCAATTTAAACAAATATTTCCTGAGACCTTCATACATGCTATTCCATCTACCTGGAATACCCTCACCCACTCTATACACTCAAAGACCTCCTACTCCTCATTCAAGAAAGAGCAGAATTTAATTATTAGGAAGAAGAAAAGTAAACCACAATGATAAACTGCTACACATCCATCAGATCAGCAAAATTAAAGCATCTGACAACACATAGTATTGGTGACAATGTGAAGCAAAGAGAGCTCTCATTCAGTGCTGGTGGGAGAGTAAACTGGTACTGACACTTCAGAAAAATAGTTGGAGAGTGTAGTGTGCAGAAAAATTTCCTGCAAAAGCCAGGCGCGGTGGCTCACGCCTGTAATCCCAGCACTTTGGGAGGCTGAGGCGGGCGGATCACGAGGTCAGGAGATCAAGACTATCCTGGCTAACACGGTGAAATCCCGTCTCTGCTAAAAATACAAAAAAAAAAATAGCCGGGCGTGGTGGTGGGCGACTGTAGTCCCAGCTACTCGGGAGGCTGAGGTAGGAGAATGGCGGGAGGCGGAGCTTGCAGTGAGCCAAGATCGGGCCACTGCACTCCAACCTGGGCGACAGAACGAGACTCCGTCTCAAAAAAAAAAAAAGAAAAAAAAGAAGAAAGAAAAATTTCCTGCGAAAGATGTCCAGACTGAAGCTCTGGAACCTGTGAATGTTACCTTAAATGGCAAAAAGGACTTTGCAGATGTAATTAAAGATTGTGAAATGAAGAGATTATCCTGGATTATTTGGGTGGGCCCTTAAAGTAATCACATATACCCTTCTAAGAGGGAGGCAGAGGAAGATTTCACACAGACAGAAGAGGAGAAGGCACCACAGAAGCAGAGATTGGAGTGATGCTGCCACAAGCCAAGGGATGGTGGTGGCTACCAGAAGCTGAGATAGGCAAGGAACACATTCTCCCCTAAGCCTCAGGAGGGAGTGCAGTCCTGCTGGCACCTTGATTTCAGTCTAGTGGAACTGGTTTTAGATTTCTGGCTTCCTGAACTGTGAGAAAATACATTTATATTGTGTTAAGCCAGCACGTTTATGGTAATTTGTTATAGCAGTTACAAAAAACAGTATAGACAGCCAAACCCATGCATACCCATACCTATGTCCAGCAATTCTATTTCCAGGTATATCCCTATAGAAACATAAGCATTTGTTCACCAAAAACCATGCACAAGAATGTTCATAGCAGCATTATTCATAATAGCCTCCAACTGGAAACAACCCAAATGTCCATCAACAGGTCAGTGCATGAACTCATTGTGTATATTCATACAATGGAGTATCATGATACACCAATAAAAATGAGTCAACTACAGATAAGCAGAATATAGAAGAATCTCACAAACACAACGCTGGGTAAAGGAAACCAGACACAACAGCAAACATATGGTATGATTCCATTTATATTATGTTCAAGAAGAGATAAAATTAACTCTATCACTGAGTGATGAAAAACTAGAAAATTGAAGAAAAGCAAGGCGGTGGCTCATGCCTGTAATCCCAGCACTTTAGGAGGCTGAGGCGGATCGCTTGAGCCCAGGAGTTCAAGACCAGCCTGGGCAACATAGTGAGACCCCATCTCTACAAAAAAAATAATAATAAGCCAGGTGTGGTGGTGCATGCCTGTAGTCCCAGCTACTCAAGAGGCTGAGGTGGATTGCTTGAGCCCAGGAGTTTGAGGTTACAATGAGTTGTGATTGTGCCACTGCACTCCATTCTGGGTAACAGAGCAAGACCCTGTTGAAAGAAGCAAAAGAAAAAGAGAAAGAGGAAGAAAGAAATGAAGGAAGAAAGTGAGGGAGAGAGGAAGGAAGGAAGAAAAGAAGGAAGGAAGGGAGGAAGAAAGAAAGGAAGAGATCGGGTGCCGTGGCTCATGCCTGTAATCCCAGCACTTTGGGAGGCCGAGGCTGGCGGATCACCTGAGATCAGGAGTTCGAGACCAGCCTGGCCAACATGGTGAAACCCCATCTCTACTAAAAATATAAAAATTAGCCGAGTATGGTGGCACATGCCTGTAATCCCAACTGCCAGGGAGGCTGAAGCAGAAGGATCTCTTGAACCTGGGAGGTGGAGGTTGCAGTGAGCCAAAATCACGCCACTGAAGTCCAGCCTGGGCAACAGAGTGAGACTCTGTCTCAAAAAAAAAAAAAAAAAAAGACAGGAAGGGAAGGGAGGGAGGAAGAAGGAAGAAAGGCAGAAAGGGAGAAAGGGAGGAAGGGAGGGAGGGAAGGTGGAAAGAAGGAAAAAACGAAGGAAGGAAGAAAGGGAGGGAGGGAAGGAGGAAGGAAGGGAAGGAGGAAAGAAAGTGAGGGAAGGAAGGGAAGGAAATGAAGGAGGGGGAGGGAGGGAGGAAGGGAGGGAGAGAGGGAGGGAGAGAGGAAGGGAGGGAGGGAGGAACGGAGGGAGGGAGGGAGGAACGAAGGGAGGGAGGGAGGAAGGGAGGGAGGGAGGGAGGAAGGAAGGAAGGGAGGGAGGAAGGAAGGGAGGGAGGAAAGAAGGGAGGGAGGGAGGAACGAAGGGAGGGAGGAAAGAAGGGAGGGGGAATGGAGGGAGGGATGAGAGCATGACAGAAAGGTGGGCAGGTGGCTCCCTGATGTCCCCCAGCGTCCCTGCTGTTAACGTATTTCTTGGCAAGAGTAACACAGGAAAGGAGGGAGGTTTCCTCCTTCATTTCCTTCCCTTCCTTCCCTCCCTTTTTTTTTTTTTTTTTTTTTTTGAGACGGAGTCTCATTCTGTCGCCCAGGCTGGAGTGCAGTGGCGCAATCTCGGCTCACGGCAAGCTCTGCCTCCCGGGTTCACGCCATTCTCCTGCCTCAGCCTCCCCAGTACCTGGAACTACAGGCGCCCGCCACCACGCCAGGCTAATTTTTTGTATTTTTAGTAGAGAAGGGGTTTCCCAGTATTACCTAGGATGGTCTTGATCTCCTGACTTCGTGATCCACCTGCCTCAGCCTCCCAAAGTGCTGGGATTACAGGCATGAGCCACCGCGCCCGGCCCCCTCCCTCCCTTTCTTCCCTCCCTCCCTTCCTCTTTCCCTCCCCTCCCTTTCTTCCTTCCTTCGTTCCTTTTTTCCTTCCTTCCGCCACTTTCCCTCCCTCCCTCCCTTCCTCCCTTTCTCCCTTTCTGCCTTTCTTCCTCCCTCCCTCCCCTTCCTGTCTTTTTTTTTTTTCTGAGACAGAGTCTCACTCTGTTGCCCAGGCTGGACTTCAGTGGCGTGATTTTGGCTCACTGCAACCTCCACCTCCCAGGTTCAAGAGATCCTTCTGCTTCAGCCTCCCTGGCAGTTGGGATTACAGGCATGTGCCACCATACTCGGCTAATTTTTATATTTTTAGTAAAGACGGGGTTTCACCATGTTGGCCAGGCTGGTCTCGAACTCCTGACCTCAGGTAATATGAACAGTTCGTTTCTGTCCTGCACTTTTCAGAATGTTATTTCACAACTAAACGTATCTGGGTGGTGGCGGTGGTGATTCGTAGCAGAGAGCACAGGGAGCTTCCCAGTGCCCCCAGCGTCCCCTGGGCTCCGACCCGCTGTGTCCACATCATCACAGGTGCCCTCCAGAGCCAGCACCCAGGCCACAGTCCCCTCAAGGACCTGTGGGCCATTTGCTGGGCCTGTCTCACATGATCTCCTTGTGTGTAACTGTCGGGTTCCGGGCCTGTGTCCCCACCTGTGCCTGCTCCGCACGTGGAAAAACATGGGGACAATGGCTGCTGACCCTCGAATGGGTGGTGGCGGCACGTTCCCACTTACCTTTGACTCTGTCCGTCTGACTACATCCCATTCAGGCACGTCCCGAGGCCTTCGCAAGGGCTGAAAAATTCCAGCAAAGGCTGTCCCCTGCCCAGAATACCCCGTCACTCTGTTGAACTCCTCCTCAGCCCGCATAGGCCAACCCAAGGTTCTGCTCCTCCGTGGGGCCACGCCAGCCTCCCACATCTCCCATGGGCTCCGATCTCCTGTGGCCCCACGCCCTGTCCCCACACGATCCTGTTTCTCTACCCGATGCTCCCAGGGTTGTCCTCCGGGCTCAGATCTGACCCACCTCTGGGCCCCGAGGGTCAGTCCCTCACCCCCCGCGCCTCGCCCGCACTCTTGACTAGCTCAAGGGAGCTCCACGGCGCATGCGCTCAGGGAGGCTCTGGAGGCGCGAGCCTCTGCCTCACGGTTCCCGCCAAGTGCACTGCGCCAGCGCAGATCCCTTCAGCCTCAAGGTTGGCCCTCCTGACTTCTGGCAAGCACGTGCTGGCCAGAGGCACGTCTGAGGCTGAACAGGGTTAAGGGGGAGGTGACCCAGAGAATGGGGTGGGGCCAATGACATGGAACAGAAGCAGGGGCAGAGCCTGAAATGTGTCCAGCCTTGAGGTGGGACCCGTATTCAAATGAGGCCAGGAGACAAGCCAGGGGCTAGGGGCTCAAGGGAATGGCAGGTCCTAGAATTTAGCCCAGTAATTGGGAGCCCAAACACAGGTAACCCCACCTAGAGGAGGGTCAGGGCAAGGGAGTGGAATTCCCCACCTCATTCCTCGCCTAACTGCTGTCACTAAGGTACTCTCCATCTCGATGCTCCCACCACTCAGGTAAATCACCTGCCCTCTCTCAGTCCATTTCACATCAAACATGGGTTTAAAATCCCACAGTGTGGCTGGGTGCTAAATAGATCTTGAATAGGTGTCCAGTGGAACTCAGCTTCCTCCCAGAGAGGGTCAAGGCAGAACCTGGGATCACACAGCAGCTGGCTCGACCAGGCCTTGGCTCCTGGATAGGACTCACGACTAGACTTTGCCACTCCCCTCCTGCACATCAAGACGGGTCGAAATTCCAGGACAGGCTCCAAGGTGTGGGCAGGGGCACCCATCCCTGCAAGAAAGGCAGCCTTGGAAATCCCTGCCACCCTACCCCCACTCCCCACCCCTGAGGAAGGAAAACCCTGAATATTGAGTAAGAGAAACCAGTTCCTGAGCCCTTACATGAGGGGTGGGGGAAGGGCAGGAGGCCACAACCTCAGCTGGAGCCACAGAACAGCAGGAGGAAGTGTTTGGCCTCAGAAAGAACAGAGATCCAGGTGAAGAGAAGGTGAATGTCCAGGTGTGACCAGTGGGGAGCCACGTGGAGACAAATTCCAGGCAGAGAACCTCTGGCTGCCTATCTTTTCAATTTCCAAAGCTTAGGCGCTCCATCAGCCTTGGGTGTAGCTGGCCCACCTCACTGAACAAATTAAAAATCCTGGGAGTGGCCAGGTGCAGCAGCTCACGCCTGTAATCCCAGCGCTTTGGGAGGCCGAGGCGGGCGGATCACGAGGTCGGGAGATCGAGACCATCCTGGCTAACACGGTGAAACCCCGTCTCTACTAAAAATACAAAAAATTAGCCGGGCGTGGTGGCGGGCGCCTGTAGTCCCAGCTACTCGGGAGGCTGAGGCAGGAGAATGGCGTGAACCTGGGAGGCGGAGCTTGCAGTGAGCTGAGATCATGCCACTGCACTCCAGCCTGGGCAACAGAGCAAGACTCCGTCTCAAAAAAAAAAAAAAAAAAAAAAAAATTCCTGGGAGCCCCCAAGGACATACAGGAGCAAAGCATGTGTGAACATGGTTGGAAGGGTTTCTGACTCCAAGGCAGTATTCTATTTCTTCCTTTGACAGAGGACAAGACTGACACCCAGAGGGGAGGACAAGCGTGTGGTTATCAGCTGGCATATGGTCCAGCATCCTGCCCACACTCCAGTCCCTAACGCTGGGCCAGGAACACTCCTCCTCCCAGCCCACTGAGGTCCAAAAGCTGGGCATGGTGATGGGCACCTGTAGTCCCAGCTACTTGGGAGGCTGAGGCAGGAGGACCGGTTGAGCCCAGGAATTTGAGGCTGGCCTGGGCAACATATCAAGACCCTCAACTCTAAAAAAAAAATTTTAATTAAATAATAAATAAAGAGTCCTAGAGAGGCCGATGCCCACCTATGCCCTTCCCAGGGCAGTTTAATTGGTATCATTTGTAAAAGGTCTTTTCCATCACCCCCAAAGCCTATGCATTCCCTTTCCAAGAAGGTGGCTGTTTACTGGTTTTGGCCCCATGTGCAACAGTAGGCCTTGGTATGATGCTTCCATAACACTCCCATGTGACACTCCAGGTGACATCCAAGTGCAAGTCTATGTTCAGCTCTGGACAGCAGGGGGGAAGGTGAGGAGAGTCAGGTCTGTAAATTGAAGCTGGGCAGGGCCCTGGCTGGCTGAAGATGTGTGGGCAAGGTGAGCAGGCCCCATGTGCACCCCAGCTCCAGTGCCCACTGATGTGGCTGAAGCCCAGGTTGGGTGTGGTCAAATTAGAGGTCCTGAGAGAGAAGCCCTTAGGCCAAAGAAGTGTGTGCTGGGAAGCAGGCCAGGGCAGAGGCCCAGGGAAGATCTCAGCAGGGGCAGTGTGAGCATGAGTGAGTGTGTGCACCTGTGAGAGTGCAGACAGCCCAAGATCAGAGATGCAATGTGCAGGGGGGCCTTTGGTGAGTGTGTAGCTGTGCCCCTCCCTTCTGAGATACAGGCCCAGCCCCCGCCTCCAGAGGCTAAGGGGGCACACCTGGGGGTAGGAGGAGTCTGGGAAGGAAACTCAGCTGGAAATGGTTTAGGCCTCAGAGCCCACATCCTGTGGGAGGGGCTGTCAAGGGGCCTGCTGTCCTGGTCCTGTGGCAGTCCTCAAAGATGCTAGAGTGACAGTCCTCTAGGGGTAGAGATGGTCGTCCTCCCAGGAGAAGGTGGCCCGGAGACTTGGAGGTGGGATCAATCCTGCCAGTCCTGGATCAGGAGGCCTCTGTCGGGCGCCGCCCCCCTTCCTCCTCCATCAGCAACAGGCGGCGCCGGCCAGCCTCATAGTCAGCCTCATCCACACTGACCAGCAGGCGAACAGCCTCCCGGCCCACAGCCTCTCGCAGGGCCTCAGTCAGGAACACGCCCCGCAGGGCCTGCAGCAGGGCGCCACTCAGGTAGTCGCCCCAGAAGGCGTCCAGATAGGAGAGCTCTGAGAACTTGATGTCACAAACCACGGAGCCCAGGTCCCTTGAGCGCAGCACTGCGGTGGCCTGCCCAAACACGTCCAGCTGCCGCGCCAGCGCCTGGGGCCGCCGGGATGCCACGCCCTGCTCCAAGGCTGGCCCATGCTCGCAGTACTCTGCTCGAACCCGGAGCCGGATGTCTGCAGGGGAAGGAGGGATTTGTCAGGGAGGGGGCCAACACTAGACACACTTATGGGGAACGCCACCCTTCCTCCCTCCAGCCTTCTCCCTCCACCCCCTTCCGGTAGCCACACCCTAGTCCTGACACAGCCTCCCCGGCTCTGTGGGGTTCCCTGACCAAGTACGTCCTCCTCTTCTCCAGCCCCACCACCTCCTCACTGCTCCAACAAGCCTCCCCACTGCCAGGGGTGCTCTTTCCCTGGATCTGCACAACACTTGCTCCCTCTCTTCCTGCAGGTCTTTGCTCAAAAGCCACCTTGCCAACAAGGCCCACCTAGGCCAACCTATTTACAGCTGTAACCACCCACCCAGCCCTCTCTGCAGCATGCCAGGTCCCACACCCTGCTCCATTTTTGTCCAAGGCACTTACCACCTTCTAACCTCCTCTGTCAGTTACTATCTGCTCATCATCTGTCTCTACACTCAGCATGGAGAGACAGATGACAGCAAGGAAGGGGTTTTTGTCTGTTTTGTTCACTTGTGTAACTGCGGCACATAGTAGGTGTTCAATATGTATTTGTGAAGAACTAATGCATGAACTAATGGACTTGCCTTAAGGCAACCAGCCTCACACCCTGCCCCCAAACAATGAGACTCACATGGTGCCAACCACATCCCCATCCCTCCCATCCACCTGAGCCAGCACTGCGGATGCGCAGGATCCTGACCAGGCCCGGGAGGCTTGCGGCTGGACCTGTGCTGGCTCTACTGGGAGTCAGGTACTCTCTTGCCACAGAGCTGCTAAGATGATGGGCTGGAAGCCCAGAGCTGCTGGGAGCCACTGTGCCAAGAGGAGAGAAGGAAGCCTACGCAGGGCCAGCCCCGGAGATAAAAAGATTCCTGAGGTCATCACATGAGCCCACGATCGTAGCTGGATTTTCAGCTACACTCAACTCCCCTTTTTGCTGAAGCCAGTTTGAGCTGGTTTCTGTCACAACTCTCCCCACATCTGCGCAAAAGAGGTGGCAGCTGTGTACAGGGGACAGGACACTGGACTTCTAAGGCTATCCTGTAATCATGAACTTCACATACCACCTCTCTTCCAGGATTTCTGAATTCCCACCCATCACTTAGGCTAGTGACAGTACCCCCTCTCTCTACACACCCAATGAGGCTGTCCTGAGGATCAGCTGTGAGCCAGAAACAGCAGCAGCCAACACTTACAGAGTGCCGACTATCTGCCAGGCGCCAAGTGCTTGAATCACAGAAACTCATTTAACCTATAAATGACCCTGTGGGACAGGTCCTATTATCACCCCCAACTTACAGATGAAAAAATGGAGGCCAAGAGAAGTGAAGTGACTCGCCCAAGGTCACACGGCCAGACAATGGCAGTGCCTGACAGAGGTCATTTAACCTCCTATGTCCCTGAGAGTAGGCTCCTCAATCAATGAAGTGGATTCCCACACAGGAGCCTTCAGCAGTGTGACCTGTGACAAGTCACAACCTCTCTGAGCATGGGTTCCTGCCTAAACAAGGGGACAATTCCTACTGTGAGGAGCTGTTAAGAGGATTAAAAAGAGAGCAATGGATAGAAAGGAACAAGCTAGCACTGCACACAGTGTCCAAGGGGTGCTCCCAGAATGGCAGCCACCAACCCCTCTGATAGGCCAATTGCCTGACCCTTGGGGATGCAGTAGAATCAGCCCTGTGGGGCAGAGCCCACCTTCAGCCCACTTGACAGATGAGGAAACAAGGCTCTGGGAGGGAATGTCTCATGCTGTGGCTCCCTTCAACTTTCACAGACCATGTCAGCCACAGAGCAGAAAGGAGAATGCAGGGCCCCTGCTCCCCAAGACAACTTCACAGCCCAGCCCACTTCCTCCTCCCACCCCAAACCCTTCCTCTTTCTGGCTCTAGGGGAACCCCATCCTCTCCACTCAATGCCCAGGGAAGCCTGCCCAGTCTCAGCCCCCAGGCCCTCCCATGGCATTCAGACCCAGCTGTCTCTACCCAGACGACCAGATCCTTGACTGCATCCTTGACTCCAGGAAGCAACTGGCCATGACCTCAATCAATGTGGGTGGGAGAGCAGGGGGCTGGGAGGAGCAGCACCTGTTCCAGGCCACCCAGGAGTGGTTGGCCACAGAGGCAGGGCCAGGTGGTGGAGTCCAACAGACCTTGAGGTGAGTCCCAGCTCTGCCACTCTCTAAGCTGTGGGGCCTTGGGCATGTGACCTTACCTCTCTGAGCCTGTTTCCCCATCTGAAACACAAACAAACAAGAGGTCCCTGCTGCACATTGAAGTCACAAGGATTAAATGAGGCAACTCATAAAATGCTTGCTCACAGCCCTACGACAAAGAAGGCTCCCAGAAACAGGAACTGTAATTTCGACACCCAACTCCCTACCCCCATGGCCCTCACCCAGGCCTTCATCTCTCTCTCACAGGTCCCTAAGCCAACCTTCTCCTTGGACTCCTCCAATCCCTGCCATGTCCCCCCATACCCTGCACTCCAGTCACAAGAAAATGTTCCCAACAAGAGCCTTACTTACAAAATGACCTGTCCACCTCCTCCATCCAGAACATTTGCCAAGGCTCAGCTCGTGGGACCCCCACATCCTGCCCAGTTGAATCCTCTCTCAGCTCGTCCTTCTCCCCAGCATGGACCTCTGGTATAAGTTCTCAATCCACCCAGAGCCCCCACCATGTCAGAGTGGACAGGGTACAGGGACAAGGCCAGGGCAGATCTCCATGCCCCCATTCAATCTCTTATTCAACAGATATTTTATGAATGCCAGGCATGCTAGGGTGACACGAGAACCTTGCCACAAGTGGGACGGGGAGACATGTAACCCACAGTTAGGAAGCACTCCCCACAAGCCAGGCTCTACTCAAGGGCTTTCCTCTCTCAGCCCACCTAATCCTCAGAGTACTTTCACCAGCCCCATTTACAGATGAGCAAATCCTTCAGCAGACCACACACTCCCACCTCTGAGCTGGAAAACATGATCATGGTGCACAGGGAAAAGACAGGGAGGTGCCACCAGGCAATAGGAGTAGGCGAGGCTTCTCTGAGCCTCTGCTCCACCCTTAGCACCCAATCACGTGCTTTACCCCTCCCCAAAATAATCACAACAGGTGACACCTGCCTATAGCTTTTACTACAGGCTGGCACGGTACTACATACTTCACATCTGCTGACCCCTTTGATTGTCCCCACAACAATCAGGTGATGCTGTTATTATTCCTTTTCTGCAGATGGGGAAATTGAGGCACACAGGTTGAGTCACCTGCCTAAGGCCACCAGATAGGAAATGGCAGAGCTGGAATTTTACCTCAAGTGTATGGCTCCAGTGCCCGAGCTCTTAACTACCCCTATCCTGTTTGCTACCTCACACAGAACCATACACATCAAATACACAACTAAAAGACATCCTGAGAGCCAGCAGAGAAAATTAGACAGGGCGAGTTATAGTTTAGATTGAAAGGATCAGAGAGGATCTCTCTAGGAAATGACATCTGAGGTAAAATGTGAAGGAGGACAAGTAGGTTTAGAAAGAAAAACAGGAGAGAAAAAAAGAATGGCATTCTCAGGAGAGATGAGCATTTATGGAAGTCCAGAGAGAAAATGAACTTCAGGCCTGCACAGGCTGAGGGGCCGGCGTGGCAGGAACATGGAGGGGAGAAGGGCACTAAGGGAGAAAGGGCAGCCAGGTCAGGGAGGCTGATCTCAATCCCAATCGCCAGCAGACTCAAGATTCTAGGGCCTCTGGAAGTGACCACACCTCTCTGTACCTCGGTGGCCTCCTGTGTAAAACAAGGCTCCCCCTAACATCTGCCCATGTGGGGCTACTGTGAGAATTCAAGGCTCAATGCAAGGAAAGAGGGGAGGCCAGGAAGGCCAGGCATGCAGAGAGGACAGGAGGCAGGACCTGCCAACTTAGGGGCAACTCCAGCTGTGCTGTGAAGTGGCAGGTGGGTAGAAACAGGGCCAGGGCAGCAGGCGGGGGAAGGGTCACAAATGGCTGTCCAGGATGGGAGCAGTAGACATGGAGAGAAGTGGAGGAACTGTCCAGTGTGGCCCTGAGGCGGCAGGCAGGAAGAGCACCCAGCACCATGTGCGCTGGACCGGGGGCTGGCTGCATCTTTTCCATTTTGGCAGCTGTGGGGAAAAGTTCCCTGTCTCTGGGAGGGCGGGGGGCAGGTGCCATGCCTTCCTAGAGAGGAGAGCTGCTCCTGCTTCCTGCACTCAGGTGGGCCCAGCACCCTCTTGTCCCCCACCCCCACCTCGCCAGTCTCTCTTCTGGGGCAAATGGGACATCAAGTGAAATGGGCTTCTCAGTGGGGGACCAGCGTGAAGTTCAAGGGAGCAGGCCCTGGGCTGGGTGTGTCTGGGAGCCCAGAGATGAACCTCACTCAAGTCGTCCCTCTAAGAGTTCCTAGTTGGGTGGTGACAAGGTTTGGATGTGTGTTCTCTCCAAATCTCATGTGGAAATGTGACTCCAACATTGTGGGTGGGACCTCATGGAAGGTGTTGGATCATGGGGCTGGGTCCCTCATGAATCCCTTGGTGATGAGTGAGTTCTTGCTCTGGTATTTCCCGTGAGAGCTGGTTAAGAGTGTGGCAGCTCCCCCACCCCCCACCTCTCACCATGTGACAAGCCTGCTCCCCTTGGCCTTCCACCATGAATGGAAGCTTCCGGAGGTCCTCAACAGAAGCAGATGCTGGCACCCTGCTTCTTGTACAGCCTGCAGAACCGTGAGCCAAGTAAATCTCTTTTCTTTACAAATTACACAGTCTCAGGTATTTCTTTATAGCAACACAAAAATGAACTAACAAAGATGGGCTGGGGAAGAAGAGGACCTGTGCTCCCACAACACTGGGAGATGCTTCCAGCCTTGCTGGAGAGAGGCAGCCAATGTGCTTCAGTGGAGAGACCCCACCCCCGCCCCGCCACCACACCAGGACCAGCACCAGCCCCCTCTGGACAATGGTGGGAACCTCCCAGCATCTTGGCTTGCCTCCCTCGTCTCTTCTCCACAACAAAGCCAGCATCATCATGTCAAATGGAAAGTTTTTCAACTCCTACTGAGTTCAACTCCTACTGAATTGAGGCAATGAGGAGAAGCTGCCTCCAACTCCAGAGAGGGATAAGCAGCCATCACCTGCTTCCTGATGGAGGCGCACAACACACCCTCAGAAGCGGGATTGAGGAAAACAAAACATCAAACCAGAATCTGATCAAGCCTCTCCAGACCCCACTACCCATCTTCAGGAAATACAAAAGACAGGGTAGAACACACTGAATCAACCCTACTGCAGGATACAGTCAGCAAAATCCAGTCTTCGGGAAATGCCACAGGACAACTGCTTTAGAAAAATACAACGCAAGGCGGAGAAAGAGAGATGGTAGGGGAAAGGAGAGACTTCAGAGAACCTACATTTATAAAACAACTGAAAATCTGAGCACCGATCAGATATTTGATAGTAAGGAGTTACTAATCTTTTTTGGCGTGAAACCCTATTTTTATCTTTGGCCAGCCACAGAGGCTCACACCTGTAATCGCCAACACTTTGGGAGGCCCAGGCGGGTGGATCACCTGAGTTCGGGAGTTCGAGACCAGCCTGACCAACATGGAGAAACCCTGTCTATTAAAAATACAAAATTAGCCGGGTGTGGTAGCACATGCCTGTAATCCTAGCTACTCGGGAGGCTGAGGCAGGAGAATCGCTTCAACCCGGGAGGCAGAGGTTGCGGTAGGCTGAGATCACGTCATTGCACTCCAGCCTGGGCAACAACAGCAAAACTCCATCTCAAAAAAAAAAATCTCTTTTCAAGATACACAGTGAAACATCTACAGATGAGATCATAGGGCAACCAGAATTGACTCCAAAATTCCTAATTATCCTAAGATGAGATCGCCATGAGTTGACAATGGCTAAAGCTAGTCTATCTACTTTGGTATATTTTCCATAGAAAAAATTGCAGGGGCCAGGCGGTGGCTCATGCCTGTAATCCCAGCACTTTGGGAGGCCAAGGCAGGTGAATCGCTTTGAGCTCAGGAGTTCGAGACCAGCCTGGGCAACAGGGCAAGACCCTGCCTCTAAGAAAACACACAGAAATTAGCCAGGCATGCTGGATCACGCTTGTAGTTCCAGCTACTCAGGAGGCTGAGGTTGGAGAATCACTTGACCTGGGAAGCGGAGGCTGCAGTGAGCTGAGACTGCACCACTGTGCTCCAGCCTGGGCGATGGAGACCCTGTCTCATAATTTTTAAAAAAAAAAAAAAAAATTGCAGGGGAGAAGCAAAGCTGATCCTGTCATTCAAATCCTCCAACTGCTTTCCATAATAAAAAAAAAAAAATGCAAAGCCCAGGCCCTGCAGGATCTGCCCTGGTTCCCTCTCCCCCCCTCACCTCCTAGGGGTCTCCACCCTACTCCTCCATTCCTGTCAGTTTCCTTGCCATCCTCCACGCTGCCCTTGAGCACTGGCACATCCCACTTGGGCCTGTGCTCCCGCTGTCCTCTCCATCGGGAACACCCTTCCCCTGACATCTGAAATCTCTCTCTTGGCTTTCTCCCACCACAGCACAAGCTCAATGAGGGCAAGGTCTCCCACCCCGGCTGACCTAGCATATAGTAAATACCCTATAAATACATATGGAATAAACAAATAAACAAACCCAAGTTTCAGCCAAGCTCTGCCCCCTGCCACTCAGACTAGTGACTGCCTTTCCCTGAGCATGCCTCTTCCTTTGCAAGATGTCATCCCACCTCAATGGCTGTCTTGAGAATTCAGGGCCGAGTAGTGCCCACCACAGACCCTGAGAGGCACATGGTCGCTCAGATGTCCTGTGTCCAACCCTAGGACCACCAAGGTGTCCTTCCTCACTGTCTCAGGCAGTCGAGAGTTTGTCTAGTTCTATCCCTCAATGGAGGGCAGCTGGCTGGGGGTCACAGGTATCACAGGTAAGGAAGAGTCAAGAATAGCAGGCCTCTTCTTCAGTCAGGCCTCCTTCCACCTCTGGCATTCGGCCTCTCTAAAAAGTAAGCCATTCCATTTTTCAGAGGGAAAAACAGGAGCCCAGATGGGGAGAGCCTCACTCCAGCCCCACCCTGCCTGGTGAGTCAGCAGTCAGACCTGCTCACCCATCTCCCATCAAGACCTAGCCAAGCCCTGGTTAACAACCTCCTCGCCTCGGGAAAGAGACCTGAAGCCTCCCTTGGCCTGTTCCTATCTTCCTTGAGGCAATGACTCCCTCACCCGCCCAGCCAGCCTGGTGGCTCTGGGAATTACTGGCTGATTCGAGGGGGAGTCACCACCAGGCAACCACCCCCTCAAACCCTGCCGCGCAAGCCCACATAGCTGCCTGAGGACCCAGGGCTGGCTCTGTAGGTCTGTTCCTTCTGACAGCACCCAGCACACGTTATCTGCTGCCTCATCTACAAAGCAGGCATGATGCCCACTCCCTGGAGGGCCATTATGGGCACTAGGAGGGGGCAGGTGTGCGTACTTTGTGGGCTGGAGAAAGCTCTGCAGATGGTAGAAGGAAGCACCCCCAGGCCAAGGTCTCCTAGAAGACAGGACATGCCAGCATCTCACCAGCTCCAACTTGGTCTTCTGACCTCCAGCTTCCACATTGGCCTCCTCCACTGAACCCTTCCACTCCCCCCAGGGGCCTCCTCCCCTCCCTCAGCAGCCTCAGCCCTTTGCAGGGGCTCGGCACCACCCCTGGCCTCATGTTTCATTAGGGCACTTGTCACTAGCTGATGCCGTCTGCTACGCTGGCTTATTTTCGAGTTATCTGTCTTGCCCACTATAACGTAAACTCCTGGAGGCTGAGGACTTTCTTCAACCTGGTCCAATTCTGAGCCCTCCGTGCCTGGAACAGTGCTTGGCATAAAGATGATCCTAATAAAAACTGGATGAAGGAATTAACAAACCTTTCCATGGCTCCCCCACCCACTGCCCCCTAGAATAAAATCCAAACCTTCAAGGCCCCCCGCCTGCCTCATCTCCCCCTGCTCCCACCCACAAAGCCTCTGCTCCAGACAGACTCAGCCCTGACCACATCCGGCTGGGGACATTGTACGCATGAGTCACTCTGCCAGAATCACCCTTCCCAGCTCCTCTTCCAGCTTCCTTGAGCTTGTTCTAGACATGGCACCTCCACAAGGAAACTGGGGCTGGCCAGGAGACTCCCTGCACACCCCAGAGCCCCTGCACTCACAATACCCGTGCCACCTGTCACACCAGCCTGGCTGCCACTTCCCTCATCTGTCTTCCCTGCAGCCTGAGAGCTCGAAGACCATATCTGATCCCTTCTGTGTTTCCCAAGCTTGCCCAACTAGAGAAAGGGGTACTACAGTTGAGGGGGTGCTCATTGCTGTGTCCTCCCCACATGACCAAGTGGAATTTCTCAAGAGCAAGGTCAAAGTAGTCTCACAGCGGAGTCCCCAACCCACCCAACCCATCGTGTCTACAGTCAGCCCTATGGCCAGTGCCCTTCCTTATTTCCTAGGTCACTTCTCCTCACCCTCTCCAACACAACCCCAAGGCCAGACCTCTGCCTAGTCCTTCTCCACAGACCTCACAGCCTCTTCAAGCGATTAATTTAATCTACTTAACACACGCCTAGCAGAGCACCTACTAGAAGCCCAGTGCATCCTAAACACTTTGAAAACCCTAACTTGCTTATTAACTGATTTTCCAAATGGAGTTAGAGTTCCCTGAAGAGGTATCACATCACGTCACCCTCCTGCTCAAAACCCACTGCCAGTGCCTGGCGCATGGAATAAAATCCAAACTGTCATCCCTGCCGTGGCCCGCGAGGCCAAGCTGCTCCGGCCCCAGCCTGGCTCCTCCACCTGCTCCCACCCTCTCTTGGTGGCACTTATCATTGTCTAAAATGATCTTCAGTTTCACTGGTCACCTGACTAGGTCAGCTCCACAAGAGCCGGGAACCTTGCTGCAGCACTCCTGCCCCAGGCACACGGCACAGCAACAGTGAGAACAAACCCTCGTACAGCGTGTGCCGGGTTGGGCACTGCTCCAGGCATACTGTGGGTAAATTTGTTTTCTCACAACAATCCAAACAGGGAGGTGATTATCAGCCTCACTTTACAGATGTGGAAACTGAGGTGGATGGCTGGGTGCAGTGGCTCACGCCTGTAATCCCAGAACTTTGGAAGGCTGAGGCAGGTGGATCACTTGAGGTCAGGAGTTCAAGACCAGCCTGGCCAACATAGTGAAACTCATCTCTACTAACTAAAAATACAAAAATTAGCTGGGCGTGGCAGTGGGTGCCAGTAATCCCAGCTACTTGGGAGGCTGAGGCAGGAGAACTGCTTGAACCCGGGAGGCGGAGGTTGTAGTAAGCCAAGATCACACCACTGCACTCCAGCCTGGGAGACATAGGGAGATGGCGTCTCAAAAAAAAAGAAAAGAAAAGAAAAGAAACTGAGGCAGAGAGGTTCAATTACTGGCCTGAGGTCAGACAACTTATTTAAGTGCCAAGACCAGGATGTAAATCAGGCAGCCTGATCCAGGATCGTTGTTTTTTTACCCCGTGATATGCTGCCACTGCACAAGAAATGTCTGAATAAGTAAACCCCGGCAGATGTTTGCTGAATACACAAATGAAACTAGGGCAGGGGGTTGTCAGGAAAGGCTTCCTGAAGGAGGTGGCACAAGATCTGATCCTTCAACAATGGACAGGATGTAGACAGGCAAGATGGCGAGAGAAAGGACAAGAATTCCACTGTGGTGAACGAGAGCTGACACCCATCTGCCAAGTGTGTCACATCCCCCAGAAAAATGCTCATTTCTCCCACCCTCTGAACCCACTCGGGGCACTCTACATGCACTGCCAAGGCCTACAGACACCTACCACAGGTCACTTTGCCTTCAGAGGAAGGTCTGGCGGGCTCTGGCTGCTGCTGGGGTGCGGCTGGGGCCCCTCTCCGCCGCCGTCTGGCACCACCACTGGGCCGGCCCCGACTCCGCCGCTGCCGCTTGGTTGGGGGGGAGCCTGAGGGGAAAAAAATGGGGCAAGTTGAGGACCAGGATGACAGCTAGAGTGCCCAGGTGTATGCCTGGAAAAGAACTCAAGGTGTTCTCGGTGCTCAGACCCTGAGTGAGCCACTCTGCCTCCCTTCTTCAGTGGCCCTGTCTAAAAGATGAAGAGTACCATCTAGCATCATCTAGAAGGGCAGATGAGTACACCCCAGCACACTGCAGCAGGCTCACTCCAGGTGTGATGTGACCCTAGAGAAATCCCTGCACACTTACACCAGGAGACACACACGACAACCGCCACCAGGGCATTATCATGATGAAAACCTGAGAACAACATATCTGGCAAGAAGAAACAGGAATATAGGGAGATGTCCAGGATAGACTGTTTAAGGAAATAAAGCAAGATACAAAATAAGTGTCTACAGTGTGCTGTACTTTGCATAAGGAGGGAAATTAAGATTATATATATCTGCAAAATGAAACACTAGAAGCACAGACTAGAAATGAATGAATTGGGGGTGAGGGGCGCCCAGCAGTAGAAATGACATGTCTAAAAATACTTTTCATACTTTTTTTTTTGAGACCGAGTTTCGCTCTTGTTGCCCAGGCTGGAGTGCAATGGCACAATCTTGGCTCACTGCAATCTCCGCCTCCCGGGTTCAAGCAATTCTCCTGCCTCAGGTTCCCAAGTAACTGGGATTACAGGTGTCTGCCACGACAACCGGCTAATTTTTTGTATTTTAAGTAGAGATGGGTTTCACCATGTTGGCCAGGCTGGTCTCAAACTCCTGACCTCAAGTGATCCACCCGCCTCGGCGTCCCAAAGTACTGGGATTATGGGCATTGAGTCACCAAGCCCGGCCCCACACTTTAGTTTTGACTTTTGACTCATATAACCGATTTACACACTTAAAAAGTTAAAATGAAATAAACCATAAAATTAACACAAATAGACCGCACACGGTGTGGCTCCCGCCTACAATCCCAGCACTTTTGGAAGGCCGAGGTGGGTGGATCACTTGAGATCAGGAGTTCGAGACCAGTTTGACCAACATGGTGAAACCCTGTCTCTACTAAAAACACAAAAATCAGCTGGGCGTGGTGGCGCCTACCTGTAATCCCAGCTACTGGGGAAGCTGAGGCAGGAGAATCGCTTGAACTCAGGAGCTGGAGGCTGCAGTGAGCCGAGATTGTGCCACTGCACTCCAGCCTGGGTGACAGTGTGAGACCCTGTCTCAAAAAAAAAAAAAAAAAAATTAAACACAAACAGAAGAAAATGAACCTGGTCGGATGTAGTGGTTCATGTCTGTAATCCCAGCCTACAGCCTAGGAGTTCAAGACCAACCTGGAACCCGGGCAACATGGAAAAACCCGTCTCTATTAAAATAAAATAAAAAAAAATTAGCCGGGTGTGGTGGCACGTGCCTGTAGTCCCAGCTACTTGGGAGGCTGAGGTGGGAGGGCTGCTTGAGCCCAGGAGATCTAGGCTGCAGTAAGCAGTGTTTGCGCCACTGGACTCCAGCCTGGGAAACAGAGCTAGACCCTCAAAGGGAGAAGGGAGAAGAAAAGGAAGGAAGGAAGGGAGAGAGGGACGGAGGGAGGGAGGGAGGGAAGGAGGAAGAGAGGGAGGGAGGAAGGGAGGGAGGGGATTGTATACATAATTGGTAACAGGAATACTCAGATGAAACAATTATTCAAGTAACTTGAAGAACATTCTGACTGTAAAATCTCAATGGGATATGCTCAGAGAACAAGAAACACAAATAAAATCTATGTTTCATTCACTAGATACAGTCAGCAGTTGTACTGACTTTGTTATTTTGATGCTATTTAATTACTGTTGTAAAATAAATCAAACAAACCCACATCTTAATGTTATTAAGAGGAAAGACTTTTAGTATAAAAAAGTCTGGCTGGGGCTGGGTGCAGTGGCTCACACCTATAATCCCAGCACTTTGGGAGGCCGAGGCGGGCGGATCACCTCAAGTCGGGAGTTCGAGACCAGCCTGACCAACATGGAGAAACCCTGTCTCCACTAAAAATACAAAATTAGTCGGGCGTGGTGGCACATGCCTGTAATCCCAGCTACTCAGGAGGCTGAGGCAGGAGAATCGCTTGAACCCGGGAGGCGGAGGTTGCGGTGAGCCGAGATTGTGCCATTGCACTCCAGCCTGGGCAACAAGAGTGAAACTCTTTCTCAATAATAATAATAATAATAATAATAATAATAAATAAATAAATTAAAAAGTCTGGCTGGGAGCAGTGGCTCACACCTATTATCCCAGCACTTTGGGAGGCCAAGGCAAGCAGGTCACCTGAGGTCAGGAGTTCGAGACTAGCCTGGCCAACATGGTGAAACTGCATCCCTACTAAAAATACAAAAATTAGCTAGATATGGTGGTGTGTTGTACCTGTAGTCCCCGCTACTCAGGAGGCTGAGGCAGGAGGATCACTTAAACCTGGGAGGCAGAGGTTGCAGTGAGCTGAGATGGCGCCACTGTACTCCAGCCTGGGTGACAGAGTGAGACTCCATCTCAAAAAAAAGTATTTGTGATGTTTTTGTTTCTTTGTTTAGAGTGGGGATCTCGTTCTGTTGCCCGGGCTGGAGTCCAGTGGCATGCCACCACACCCGGCTCGTTTTTTTTTTCTCTGAGACAGGGTCTTGCTCTGTCACCCAGACTGGAATGCAGTGGCGTGATCTCAGCTCACTGCAACCTCCACCTTCCCAACTCAAGCAATCCTCCTACCTCAGCCTCCTGAATAGCTGGGACTACATATGCACATCACCATGCCAGGCTAATTTTTGTATTTTTTATAGAGACAGGGTTTTGCCATGTTGCCCAGGCTGGTCTCAAACGCCTGGGCTGAAGCAGTCCACCCGCCTTAGCCTCCCAAACTGCTGGGGCTACAGGTGTGAGCCACTGCACCCGGCTAGGTTTTTTATCTTTTTAGACACAGGGTCTTACTATATTGCCCAGGCTGATCTCGAACTCCTGGCCTCAGGCAATCCTCCTGCCTCAGCCACACAAAGCACTAAGATTACAGGCATGAGCCACCAAACATGGCTATAACATTAATCTTTAAAATACTAACAGAAACTTTTTGAAAAGTCAAGTCTCTAACACTGTTCACTGAAAGAACCTAGAAACAATATACACACTCAGCACCCAGGTTTTGGTCTCTAAATACCACAGCTTCCTTGAAAAACAGCTGATTCTAGGGTGCGGAAGGGAAAGTTCAAAGTCAGCCCAGGACATCTTGCAGTGCCACAAAGCAGGAAGCACACAAAGAATGATACAAACACATGAAGAAGACACAAGAGGCTAGCCAGTTGGAACTGCAGGAAGACTGACTGACTGTTAACAAGTCAGTAAATAGTGTATGGGTCTATAGTGACACTCAAACTCAAAGGGGCATTGGGGGAATACCTCTTGAAAGACAAAGAAAAAAGAAAAAGAATTAGAAAAATCACCATTTTGCAAACACCAATGTGATAACTGGTTCAGGCAAAGCTCATAGATGTGAAACCCACTGAGTAAATGGCTATTAGGGAACAGGATATGCCAAAGTATCACCCCATAGACTGTTTACTAACCATGAGAACTAAATGTCCCTTCAAAATGGACAAACATGGCAGATATCCCCTTAACCAAGTGACCAAACTTTCCCACATCGGAAAAGCCAGGCCGTACATGCCTGGAGATGTACTCCAATATGAACTAGATGGCAGCAACCAAGGATTATTCCTGCTAAAGACGTATAAACTGAATCTAACCAAGCCTCAGACATAATTCCCATTTAACAAAAAATGTAAGGGAAAGAGGGACGAGTTACATAACTCCATCAGGAAAAAAACAGACAGATAAAGAAACAATCAGGACATTCTACAAAACAACCGGCCTGCTAGGGTGAATAAATCAATGTTACAGGAAAAAGAAAAAGGTATGGGGTGTAGGGGCAGTTTCTGTGCTATAGCAGGAGACATAACAACTGAATGCATACCAACTCAACTATGAATAGATTCTGAACGGTCCCACAGTCTGGGGATTTTTGAAAATGGACCATTAGAATATCAGAGAATTCGTGTTTATTTTCTTAGGTATAATAGTCTTAAAGTGGTACAGGAGAATATCCTTATTCTCCACGGATGCCTAATTTAGGGGTAAAGCATCCTGATGTCTGTAATTTACTTTCAAAGGGTTCAACAAAAAAATCCAGAATTACGTATACACATAAAGCAAAAGTAGCAAAATCTTAACAATTATTGAACCTAAGTGGAAGATGTTAACTTTACTAATCTTTCAACTTGTATGTTTGAAATTTCACATAATAAAAAGAGGGGTGGCCAGGGCGCGGTGGCTCAAGCCTGTAATCCCAACACTTTCGGAGGCCCAGGTGGGCAGATCTCTTGAGGCCAGGAGTTCGAGACCAGCTTGGGCAACATGGTGAAACCTCATCTCTACTAAAAATACAAAAAAATTAGCCAGGCATGGTGTCATGCGCCTGTAGTTCCAGCTACTTGGGAGGCTGAGGCAGGAGAATTGCTTGAATCTGGGTGGCAGAGGTTGCAGTGAGCCGAGATTGCACCACTGCACCCCAGCCTGAGTGACAGAGTGAGATTCTGCCTCAAAACAACAACAACAACTAGAGGTGGCTGCCATGATGGCTCATGCCTGTAATCCAGCACTTTGGGAGGCTGAGGTGGGAGAACTGCTTGAGGCTAGGAGTTCAAGACCAGCCTGGACAACAAGGGGGAGACCACACCTCTATAAAGGATGAAAAAATTAGCCAGGCATGGCGGCATACCCCTGTAGTTCTAGTTACTTGAGAGGCTGAGGTGGAAGGACAGCTTGAGCCCAGGAGTTCAAAGCCGCAGAGAGCTATGATTTCATCACTGCACTCCAGCCTGGGTGACAGACCAAGCCCCTATCTTGAAAAAGCCAAACAGAAAAAAACAAAAACTGGGGGTGGTGAGAATAAATAAGTTAATTGGGGCATGGCAATTAAAATAATACAATTAGAGATACTCAGCATGAATAAATCTCAGACACATCTAGCAAAGACAGCCAGGTGCAGAGTAATACCCACAATGTAATACCATTTAAACGAAACATGAAACTATGTGCAACAATTCTGTATGTTGCTTCAGAACAGAGTATCTGTAGCAATAAACACACACACACACACACACACACACACACACACACACACACAGTGAAAATGAGACAGAATAACCCCTCAGGCCCCTTCCTTGATGGGCACAATTCATAAGGAAAAGAGGGATGCTGCCATTACACCCACCCAGCTGGGCTCACCTGTCTCCCACTGACCCTGCTGAGAATTTGCAGAACTGCTTGACTGCCGACGGCGACGGCAGCTACCCTCTGTCCTCTTTGAAGAGCTGGAGGTGCCATAGCTATAGCGTTCTGGAGACACTGGAGGAAGAGAAGAACAGGAAGAAGCATTCAGCCTCCTGGCCCTAATTCCCACCCCTGGAAGAATGCCTGCACCACGAGGTGCCTAAGTTCCCCAGTAGTCAGAGCCCAAATACCCACTCATTCTCAAACACCTCCTGCAGAGGTTGCTCAGATGCCTCCTAAGAGAGAGAACTTATCACGACTTGGGGCAATCTAACCCACGTCTACGGCAGCTCAAACTGTCAAGGTTATTCTGTTGATAGTCATGGTAAGGGTCCCTGTAATGGCCCTTTGCCCTGGCATCAACTGCCCCCAGCTCTCCCCAAGGAGTAAGCAGGCCTCTGTGCAGGCTCCCCAAATCTTCTCTTCTAGAGCGTGATCTTCAGACATAGATATCCAAAAATGCTGTCAGCTCTTCCCTAGAGCTGTCCTTCTCCTGCTTATCTAAATCCTGTGGGCTTACTCTGGGCCAGGGAAGGCCATAATCCCCCCTCCCCAAACTAGCCACTGCCCCTTTAGTAACCCAAAGGCTTGGTCTATGCATGCACAGGGCTACCGGCAGCCTGAACCCCTCCCAGCTTCTCATGTGAAGGCTGCTATCCTCCAGGAGCACTTCCTTCACAAGGATTAAGGGCATCAACTCTGGGGACAAGTTGGCTGGGTTTGAATCCTGGCTCCCACACTTCCCAGCTACGTTCTCTGCAAGCCCCTTCATGACATAACTTCTTACCTCCCTCTCTTCCCTAGCTTGGGTCCCCTCTGCTCCTGCCACACTGGCCTCTGATGATGCCAAACTCATTCCCACCTCAGGCCTTGGATGCTCCCTGGGATTTTCTCCCCTGGGGTCTATGCATGGCTGGCAGTGCAGCCTCAGGGCAAAGCCTCCCTTCACCTTGCTGCTCTCCTGACTCTCTCTATTCCATTACTTTTAGTCTTCCTACAACAGCGTCTAAAAATAAGTTCTCTTATTATCTGATTGCCCCACTAAACTTAAACTTCATGGAACAAACACCTTGTCAGCTCCATCATCCTGTATCCCTCCTAGGCCCAGCAAACAGGATTGTTATTATACGTGCAAACTGCTTAACTTCCCTGAACTTGTTATTTTCCTGGTTACAGTGAAGACAGTAACAGGACTTCCTTGTGAGATTACTGGGAGACTATAAGGCACTAGTTCATATGAGGGGCTGACAACTGTGCCTGGCATGAAACAAGCCCTCCGTAAACAGTGGCCAAAATCATCATCACTGATGTGGCCAAATTCCCAAAGCCATGCTTTCTTCCTCTTATGTTGCTCATTGATATTGTGGGAAGAGAGAGTAGCAGAATGGGACATAAGCTGCCTGATATGGCACTGTCCGTATCAGGGCACCAGGGAGGCCCAGCGGGAGCCAGGCCCTTTCCTCCCAGGAAGTGTGACACCCTCCCATTCAACCGTACCTGGCCGGCGCCGCTTGCGCGCCAGGTGCGGCAGCAGGTCGTGGCGGGCCAGCACGCGCAGGAGTTGCCCCAGCAGCCGCAGGTTGCTCTCGTCGCACTGCCCGCGGCGCTCCAGCTCCAGCAGGAGCTCTAGGCCGCTGCGGGCCCGGGCTAAGCCTCCGGCGGCGCCAGGAGCCTCATCCAGCAGAAAGGCCAGGAGCTCCAGCTCGCACTCGGTCAGTTGCCCGCCCACCACCTCGAACATACGGTGAAGCGACAGCATCCCGTAGTAGTCCAGGCACTCATCCTCCTCCCAGCACGGGGCCGGGGTCGACCCGGATAGCGCCATTCCCGGGGGAGGGAGGTGGAACAAGCTCAGAACCCGGCCTAGAACCCACACAGCGGGGAGGGGGCAGTGGTCAGCGACGCGGAGGCCCGAACCCCACACCGCCAGCGCGTCTCCCCCGCCCAATCGCGCCAGGCAGGGCCGCTCCCGCACCCCCAACCGCCTCGGCCTCCCCCCCCCCGGGAGGGAATGGTCCCGCCCGAGGTCCCCTAAGAACAGGTCGGGACGCCGGAGCCCGCTCGGCTTCTGCCCCCCCCCCGCCCACCGTGCTACGTTCGGAGCTCGCCTCCGGACCTGACCAAACGATGCGGCCCAAACAAGCCTCGGGGCCCACCCCGGGGCTCCCTGCTGACTGCCCCTGACTCTGGGTAGGACTGCCCAGCCTTTTCTCCGTCCAGTGGTACCGTCTGATGAGTCCCCCGGCTGTACGCAAGTGGTACCTCCCGAAAGTGACCCTCTGCCCCCTACACAGAGGAGCGACCCAGGCAGCCCCTTTGCTCCACACAGGTGGTACCGTCCGAACCCGACCCCCTCGCCCTGCAAGGGCGGCCCCGCCCGCTCCCCAGAGCCCAGGTGGTCCTGTCTACCCGCCACCAGTCACCATTAGGCCTCTCTGGATCCTCACCAGATTCTGGCGTCCGGTGACTCCTGGGCGACGGCCGCAGCCACTTGTTTTGGATCTTTCTGGCACCTTCTCTATTATTACGCCTGCGTCACCTCGCCCCTCCTCCTTCCCCCAACTCGCGCAGGTGCGACCGCCACGCCCCTTCGGCGCATGCGCAGAACGAGGCCTCCAAGCCCCGCCCTTCCTGGGCCGCTGGACCTGCCCCCAACCGAAGCAACTTGGTTCGCGAGTGCTGCGCTTGCGCAGAGCGAGAGCACGCCGCCCCTGGGGCTGTATCTGGTACCCGGTTCCAGGTCCCTACTTCCCGCCCGTGACTGAAGCCACCGGGGCCATGTAGCGCCACGTCACGAGTAGTTGTAACTACTCATCTCATAAACTACAGCCCCCTCCTGATCACGAGCTAGACGCCCACATCACCACTGCCCCTAGTTGCCCGTGGCAAAGTAACACAATCACTACTTTCCCGTCTCCCAGTAAACTCCCAGGCCTTATATGATCTGGTCCTGGGCACTCCTCCATTAGATTGTCCCTCACTTCTAGTGACAACCAGGGATCTACATCTCAACTGTGCTCTCTCGTGATCCCAAATGGAAATCCCGCCCCCCACCCCCCACCACCACCCCCGCAGTCTATAAGTTCCTTCCCCTGATCAAAACCAGAATTCCCTCATCTCACGTTCAGGACGGATACCTCCTTCCAAGCGGCAACAGAACCCTCCATTCCGACTGTGTACATCTCGATGGCGTCCATCACGACCCCCATCACAGTCAGATGTCTCCACCCAGAGCCAAAACGGCCCCTCCGTAACCCCTTCCAATCTCTGACCTCCAGGGTCGCCCAGATACCCGCTCCCTAAATTGCAACAACTAGAGAGGGTCTGTCAGGGAGTCTAGGCTGTGGTGTATGCGTGTCCCCTTACCGCGGGGCCTTGGGTGTGACGGTCGCCACGCCCCCCACTTAGGTGACTCAAGGTCAGGACCTGCATGTACTTGAGACAAGTCCCCTCCCTGGACCTCTTCCCACCCCCGCAATTAACTCCTCTTGGGAGTCGGGAGATCTGGGTCCTGCCTAGCACTGGCCCAGTACTGGCTCTGCCTGAGCTGTAGCAGTGAATTCAAAAGAATCGGCTGGGCGCGGTAGCTCACGTCTGTAATCCCAGCACTTTGAGAAGCCGAGGTGGGCGGATCACACGAGGCCAGGAGTTCGAGACCAGCCTGGCCAACATGATGAAACCCTGTCTGTTCTTAGCCGGATGTGGTGGCACGCGCCTGAAATCCCAACTACTTGGGAGGCTGAGACAAGAGAATCTCTTGAACCAGGGAGCAGTGAGCAGAGATAGTGCCACTGCACTCCAGCCTGGGCCACAGGGCGAGACTTTGTCTAAAGAAACAAACAAACGCCAGGTGCGGTGGCTCACGCCTGCATTCTCAGCACTTTGGGAGGCCGAGGCGGGCGGATCACCTGAGGTCGGGAGTTCGAGACCAGTCTGACCAACATGGAGAAACCCCATCTCTACTAAAAATACAAAATTAGCCGGGCGTGCTGACGCATGCCTGTAATCCCAGCTACTCGGGAGGCTGACGCAGGAGAATCGCTTGAACCCTGGAGGCGGAGGTTGCCGTGAGCCGAGATTGCGCCATTGCACTCCAGTCCGGGCAACAATAGCAAAACTCTGTCTCAAACAAACAAACAAACAAGACTGGACGCGGTGGTTCACGCCTGTAATCCCAGCACTTTGGGAGGCCGAGACGGGTGGATCACCTGAGATCAGGAGTTCGAGAGCAGCCTGACCAATATGGCAAAACCCCGTCTCTACTAAAAATACAAACATTAGCCGGGCGTGGTGGTGGACACCTGTAATCCCAACTACTCGGGAGGCTGAGGCAGGAGAATCGGTTGAACCCGGGAGGCGGAGGTTGCAGTGAGCCAAGATCGTGCCACTGCACTCCAGTCTGGGCGACAGAGCGAGACCCTGTCTCAAACAAACAAACAAACAAACCTTCAAGAAATCCCTTCCCCTCTCTGGGCCTCAGTTTCCCTACTTGTGAAACAAATGGATGGCAATGGTAAGCTACGGAAGCATAGTCCTGGGCTAAACTCACAAGGGGGCCTGGTAAGTGACTATCATTAAATCAAACGAAGAGTAGGGAGAATAGGAAAGCAATTTAACAAACTGTGAAGGATTCTGTCTTGCTAAGTGGGTTGTAGTGGGCGCCTACAGTGTATGAGCGCTGTGCATGTGTGATATCATCCAATCCCCTAAACAACCTTTGAGGTGGCTGTGACTCAAGCTCACTTCACACCAGTAAAACAGAGGCCCGGAGAGGAGAATAACTCCAAGTGTGTCGGGCTCTAAAGCTGTACTCTCAGAAATGCTCCGTCTCTTCAGCTTTGAAATGACATCTCTGTCAAGGTCTCCCGCCGCCCAGTTCACTCCATGGGCCCAACGCTCACCAAAGGTTGCTCGAGTTTCTCTACAGAACTTGCCGACGCTTAGCCCGGGAGCGACCCAGAGAAATGCGCAGGCGCATCTCCTCGCCCTGAGCCCCGCCCACAGGGCGAAGATGTGTGCGTGGATAACTCCCAGAGCCCCGCCTGTGTGGCAACACGCAGGCGCAAGGTCGCGTGCCCTGCGCTGCGGGCTCTGATTGGTCGCCACGGGTAAGGGCACCGCCCAATGGGAGGTGTGGATAGTGAGGGGTCCCACACGCCTGGATCCGAGGGTCTGTGTCAAGAGCGGCAGGGGCTGCAGGAGATAAGAGAAACGGGTGAGGGCGCCGCGCGGGGCTGGACTGGGAAGAGAACGCTGGGCGGACGGAGGGGGCGGAAGGAAAACTAAGGGGTCTGCAGGGATCGAAGAGCCTTGGGGCCTGCGCTAGGGCGGGAGCGGCGCGGGCTGGAAGGAGAGCACTCCTTCCTGTGTGCCCTGGGGCTCCTTTAGTGTGCGGGAGCCTACGCTGGAACTCGCCCACCACCCACTGCTGCGAGCTCTCACCCTGCCGAGGAGCTCAGTCTGGTAGGAGACAAGCGTTGTAAAGCGGGAAAGTTGAATTTCCAGGGCCCTAGTGGATTCCTTCCTGGAAAGACTTACTGATATACTGTGTGAAAAACCCCCATTCCTTCCCTAAGTAGTTCACAATTCAAGAGTGGGAGAAAGAATCGTAGACGAGGAAAGGGCAAATTTCAAGTCTCCCGGGCCACCTCGTAGACATTTATTGGGTACCTGCTTTGTGCAAGCTTTGCAGCAGGCACTGGGCCTCGCCCTAGGGGAGTTCTCTGTTGGAAATGGGGCTGTAATCAAGGAAAAATGGAACTCTCGGGCCCCTGGTTGCCTACTTCCAGGAGGGTCCTTTGTGGAATGGCTGTTGTGTGCAGGGGCCTGGCAACTCAAAAATTAGGAAGGGGATTGGAATAGTAGATAAGGAAAGTTTAGCTCCAGCTCCTTTAGTGAATAATTTACTCAAGGAGTATGTATTGGGCATTAACTGAAAGCAGGGCCCTGTACTGGGCTGTGTATTTTGGGAATTCACAGTCTAATGGGGAAGTTGGTCTGGTAGAAATGGACTGTGCATAGGGACAGTTAAACTCAGGGTCGGCCAGGCAGTGGCTCACACCTGTAATTCCAGCGCTTTGGGAGGCCTGGGTGGGAGGATTGCTTGAGCTCAGTAGTTCGAGACCAGCCTGGGCAACATAGGGAGACCTTCTCTCTACAAATAATTTAAAAATTAGCCAGGGGCTAGGTGTGGTGGCTCACACCTGTAATCCCAGCACTTTGGGAGACCATGGTGGGTGGATTTCTTGAGGTCAGGAGTTGAAGACCAGCCTGGGCAACATGATGAAACCCCATCTCTACTAAAAATACAAAAATTATCCAGGCGCGGTGGTGAATGCCTGTAGTTCCAGCTACTCGGGTGACCGAGGCGGGAGAATCGCTTGGACCCAAGAGGCGGAGGTTGCAGTGAGCCGAGATCGTGCCACTGCACTCCAGCCTGGGCAAAAAGAGAGAAACTCTGTCTCAAAAAAAGTAAAATAAAATAAATAAAAATAAAAATTTGCCAGGCATGATGGCAGATACCTGTGGTCCCAGCTACTCAAGAGGCTGAGGCAGGAGGATCACCTGAGTCCAGGAGGTGGAGGCCTCAGTGAGCCAAGATCGCACCACTGCACTGCAGCCTGGGCAACAGAGTGAGACCCTGTCTCAAAAAGAGGAAAAAAAAAAACAACCTCTCAAGGTCTCACTTCCCAAGGGAGGCTCACTGCAGCCTCCACCTCCTGGGCTCAAGTGATCAAACCACCTTAGCCTCCCAAAGTGCTAGGATTGCAGATGTGAGCCACCACACCTGGCCTGGGAGCATCTCTCAGTCACTAAATATGTACTGTGTGCTAGACATTGTTCTTGGCACTGGACATGCTTCAGTGATGTGCAGGCTAAACTGCTACCGTCTAGGTGCTTAATATGAGCAACTTTTTTTTTTTTTTTTCCTCCTTGAGACAGAGTCTCACTCTGTCTCCAGGCTGGAGTGCAGTGGCGCAATCTCAGCTCACTGCAACCTCCACCTCCCGGTTTCAAGCCATTCTCCTGCCTCAGCCTCCCAAGTAGCTGGGATTACAGGCGTGCACCACCACGCCCAACTAATTTTTGTATTTTTTTTTAGTAGAGACGGGGTTTCATCATGTTGGCCAGCATGGTCTCGATCTCTTGACCTTGTGATCGCCTGCCTTGGCCCCCAGAGTGCTGGGATTACAGGCGTGAGCCACTGCGCCCGGCAATATGAGCAACTTCTATATGCAAGGCTGTAAACCAGACTCCACCTGCCCTCTGGCACTAATAGATTAGGTGAAAAAGAGGTAAAGAAGGTGGGTTTGAATTCATAAAATTAGCTGCTAGGCCTGGGAGGGAGGCAGTCATTTGTTGAGTGTACTCTGAGTCCCTGCTGTGTGAAGGGGCCTGGGTGGGGTTGAGCCCACATACGTAGAAGGGAAGATGGGGCATATAGAGGGAAGTTTGAAAGTTAAAATTCCTGTCCCTGCTCAGAGGTTTTGTTGCTGACTGGAGCCTCCACAATGAATCAGACCCACAAACTCTCAGTCCAGTGAGGAACAGTGAGATGCCACCCCAAACTCATGATATTTGCCATGATAGAGGTGGCACAAGATACCATAGGAACCCTGAGGATGTAGAGATGTCAGAGAAGGCTTCACAAAAGGTGCTGGGTAGGAGTTTGTCAGACAAAAAGAGGAGAGAAGTTTCTTAGCAAAGGGAATAGCAACATCAAAGACTTAGGGTCCAAAAACAATCTTTCTGGAGAACTACACAGCTGACCTTTACAAGTACCAGGAACTTTGTGTCAGTACTACTTTTAGCCCCATTTTACAGGTAAGAAGACAACCTCAGAGGAAGTAAGTGGTAGAGCTCAGATTCAAGCCAAGGGCAGTCTGGTTCCAGGGCCTGTGTTTTTAAACACTTGGGTGTATCTGTGTGTGTATATGTAAGAGGCAGAGGAAAAGCATTGCACAAAGAGAAAGCTGCACGCAGGCAAAGGCTATGGTATTCTCAGAAAAGGTGTGCCTGGCCCTGTCGGTAAAGAGGCCAGGCTGGCTGGGCCGGGTGTGGTGGCTCACACCTGTAATCCCAGCACTTTGGGAGGCCGAGGCAGGCGGATCACGAGGGCAAGAGATCGAGACCATCCTGGCCAACATGGTGAAACCCCATCTCTACTAAAAATACAAAAATTGGCCGGGCACAGTGGCTCATGCCTGTAATCCCAGCACTTTGGGACGCCCAGGCGGGCAGATCACGAGGTCAGGAGATCGAGATTGTCCTGGCTAACACGGTGAAACCCTGTCTCTAATAAAAATACAAAAAATTAGCCGGGCGTGGTTGCAGGCGCCTGTAGTCCCAGCTACTCGGGAGGCTGAGCCAGGAGAATGGCCTGAACCTGGGAGGCAGAGCTTGCAGTGAGCAGAGATTGCACCACTGCACTCCAGCCTGGGCGACAGAGCGAGCCTCCATCTCAACAATAACAACAAAAAAATACAAAAATTAGCTGGGCATGGTGGTGCACACTTGTAGTCCCAGCTACTCGGGAGGCTGAGACAGGACAATCACTTGAACCTAGGAGGTGGAGGTTGTAGTGAGCCGAGATTATGCCACTGTACTCTACCCTGGCAACAGAGCAAGAGTCCATCTCAAAAAAAAAAAAAAAAAAAAGAGGCCGGACTGTTGGCCGGGGTGGTGGCTCACATCTGTAATCCCAGCACTTTGGGAGGCCAAGGCGGGTGGATCACCTGAGGTCAGGAGTTCAAGACCAGCCTGGCCAACATGGTGAAACCTTGTCTCTACTAAAAAATATATATATATATATACAAAAATTAGCCAGGTGTGGTGGCACACCCCTGTAGTCCCAGCCACTCAGGAGGCTGAGGCACGAGAATAGCTTGAACCCAGGAGCGAGAGGTTGCAGTGAGCCAAGATTGTGCCACTGCACTCCAGCTTGGGTGACAGACCAAATCCCTGTCTCAGAAGAAAAAAAAAAAAAAAAAAAGAGGCTGGGCTGAGTGCTGTTTCTCTCCTGCAGGCTGCCGTGGGGTGTGTGTAGGCTTCAGAGACATGGGATCACGGAAGACTGAAGCAGAAACAGTGGATTAAGACTTCCTGAGCGATAGAGGCTGGTGAGTAGTGGGATGGGCAAGAGAATTCCACCTCCCCTTGGTTTCCTGCTGTCTCACTGGCTCCTGCCCCTCTTTCTCCAGGCACTGCCTTCCCCACAATGGCAGAGGTGGTGGCTGAGGTGGCCGAGATGCCAACACAGATGTCACCAGGGGCAGTGGAGATGTCAACACCTATGTCGGCAGAGATGATGGAGATGTCAACAGAAGTGACTGAGATGACACCTGGGGAGGCCCTTGCCTCATCCCTCTTCTTCCAGCATCACCAGTTCATGTGCTCTGAGTGTGGCAGCCTCTATAACACACTGGAGGAAGTCCTCTCACACCAGGAGCAGCACATGCTTGCTGTCTCAGAGGAGGAGGCACTGACCACACAGAATGTTGGCCTGGAGCCGGAGCTGGTGCCGGGTGCTGAGGGGCCCTTCCAGTGTGGTGAATGCAGCCAGCTCATCCTCTCCCCTGGGGAGCTCCTGGCCCACCAGGATGCCCACCTCCGAGAGTCTGCAAACCAGATCCAATACCAGTGCTGGGACTGCCAGGAGCTGTTCCCCTCGCCCGAGCTGTGGGTGGCTCATCGAAAGGCCCAGCACCTTTCTGCTACGGTAGCTGAGCCACCAGTGCCACCTCCTTTGCCTCCCCCAACACCACTGCCTCCACCTTCTCCCCCATCCGAAGTCAAGATGGAGCCCTATGAGTGTCCTGAGTGCTCTACCCTCTGCGCCACCCCTGAGGAGTTCTTGGAGCATCAGGGCACCCACTTTGACTCCCTAGAGAAAGAGGAGCGCAATGGGTTGGAGGAGGAGGAAGAGGACGATGAGGAGGAGGATGAAGATGATGAAGAGACGGAGGATGAGGAGGCCATGGCAGAGGTCGGTGATGATGCTGTGGGAGGTGACGAGTCCACAGCTGGCTGGGCTCAGGGCTGCGGGGACTGTCCCCAGCACCAGCCCTCAGCAGGGGCTCGCCGGCAACACCGGCGGACGGCTCACAGCCCGGCATCTGCCGCCCACCCCTTCCACTGCAGCCAGTGTCAGCGCAGTTTCAGCTCCGCCAACCGGCTGCAGGCTCATGGGCGGGCCCATGTTGGTGGCACACATGAGTGTACAGCCTGCTCCAAGGTCTTCAAGAAAGCAGCATCGCTTGAGCAGCACTTGCGGCTGCATCGCGGGGAAGCCCGCTACCTCTGTGTAGACTGTGGCCGCGGCTTTGGCACAGAACTCACGTTGGTGGCTCACCGGCGGGCCCACACTGCCAACCCATTGCATCGCTGTCGTTGCGGCAAGACGTTCAGCAACATGACCAAGTTCCTCTACCACCGGCGCACTCACGCCGGCAAAAGCGGGACACCTCCCACAGGAGCAACAGCTCCCCCAGCTCCAGCGGAGCCCACCCCTCCACCACCACCCCCTGCCCCACCTGCCCAGCTGCCCTGCCCACAGTGCTCCAAGTCCTTTGCCTCAGCTTCCCGGCTGTCCCGGCACCGGCGTGCAGTACACGGGCCCCCTGAACGGCGTCACCGCTGTGGGGTTTGTGGCAAGGGCTTCAAGAAGCTGATCCACGTGCGCAACCACCTGCGGACACACACGGGTGAGAGGCCCTTCCAGTGCCACTCATGTGGCAAGACCTTTGCTTCTTTGGCCAACCTCAGCCGCCACCAGCTGACCCACACGGGTGCACGTCCCTACCAATGCCTGGACTGTGGCAAGCGCTTCACACAGAGCTCCAACCTGCAGCAGCACCGGCGGTTGCACTTGCGGCCAGTCGCCTTTGCCCGCGCCCCCCGCCTCCCCATCACTGGTCTCTACAACAAGAGTCCCTACTACTGCGGGACTTGTGGCCGCTGGTTCCGCGCCATGGCGGGCTTGCGACTGCATCAGCGGGTCCATGCCCGAGCTCGGACTTTGACGCTACAGCCTCCCAGATCACCACCTCCTGCCCCACCCCCACCCCCAGAGCCTCAACAGACTATCATGTGCACAGAGCTGGGGGAGACCATCGCCATCATTGAGACATCCCAGCCACTGGCGCTTGAGGACACCCTGCAGCTGTGCCAGGCTGCACTGGGGGCCAGTGAAGCAGGCGGGCTCTTGCAGTTGGACACGGCCTTCGTGTGACGCAGCTGAAAAGCAACAACAAAAGGGTTTGGTTGCAACAGCCAGTGTGGGTACCTCTGGGGAGAGAGGACCTCCTCTGACAAACTGGTCTGGTACCCACCGTGTGCCAGGATCCACCCTGGCCTCTTTTACCCACTGACTCCCCAGAACAACCCTTCCAGGCTTCTCTTGTCATCTTTCTCTGCCTGAGGGGAAACTGAAGCTCTGAGGTGCGATGTGATCTGTACCAGGTCACCCAGCTATGCTGCAAAGCGGGTTGGCCAAAGCCCTTTGCACTGCATCACCCTGGTGCCCAGCAACATCAGGTAACCTTCACTGAGCACCAAGCTTATGCCAGGTCTGTGCTGGCCACTCTCATATACCTCTTCAGATCCTCTGCTTGTACCCCCAGCCCTTGCCTTCCCTGGATTTTGGGCACCCAGGACTTTGCTCTGCCTGGTGGAGGGTACTTGATTTCTCTGGGCTTCCTTCATCTCAATTCTGACAGTGTGGAAGGAAATCTGTAGGTACCCAGGTCCTCAGCTCCAGACTGGGTGATGCTGGAGACCCAGGAGCAAGTCAGCACAGGCTCTGCCCACAGGAGGCATGCACAATCTGGTAGGAGAAACACACAAGTACAGATAGCTTGCTCTCTGAGTGTGTCTCATTGATTCATTCAGCCTGTGTGTCCTAAAGCCTCCCTTCTCCCATACTGGGTGATGCTGGGGGCAGAGATGAGTCAGGCCTAAGGCTTCTCAGGGCTGTGATGGGGATGTGCAGGGACAATGGGATCCCAGGAAACAGACCTCCATGGTGGGAGATCAGGAGTTAAGGACTTCCTAGAGAAGGTAGTCCCTGAAGGAAAAGTAGGAATCTGGTAGTGAAAGAGGAAAAGAACATTCCAGGCAGACAGCACTGCAAGAGGGTGAGCTCTTGGTGTATTTGGAGACCATCCAGTTATTCATCTGACTGCCTACCTGAGGCAAGCACCACACTTACCACTGTATGTGTACTATGATCCCAACAGGCTTGTGACATAGATTTCATATTATTCCTGTTGTATAGATTTTTAAAACTGGTGGCTGGGCGTGGTGGCTCACGCCTGTAATCCCAGCACTTTGGGAGGCCGAGGCGGGCAGATCACGAGGTCAGGAGATCGAGACCATCCTGGCTAACACGGTGAAACCCCGTCTCTATTAAAAATACAAAAAATTAGCCAGGAGTGGTGGCGGGCGCCTGTGGTGGCCAGCTACTCAGGAGGCTGAGGCAGGAGAATGGCGTGAACCCGGGAGGCGGAGCTTGCAGTGAGCCGAGATCGCACCACTGCACTCCAGCCTGGGCGACAGAGTGAGACTCCGTCTCAAAAGAAAATAAAAATAAAAATAAACTGGCCAGGTGCGGTGGCTCACGCTTGCAATCCCAATGCTTTGGGAGACTGAGGCAGGAGGATCACTTAAGGCCAGGAGTTCGAGACCAGCCTGGGCAACAGCAAGACCTCATCTCTACAAAAATTAAAAGTTAGCCAGGCCTGGTGGCACATGCCTGTAATCCGAGTGCTTTGGGAGGCTGAGGCAGGAGGATCACTCGAGCTCAAGAATTCAAGACCTGGGCAAGAGAGAGAGACTTTGTCTCTATTAAAAATAAAAATGATTGGCCGAGCATGGTGGTGCACACCAGTATTCCCAGCTACTCTGGAGGCTGAGGCGGAGGCAGGATTGCTTGATATGGGGGAGATTGAGGCTGCAGTGAGCTGTGTTCACACCACTGCACTCCAGTCTGGGCAACAGTGCAAGACCCTGTCACTTAAAAAAAAAAAGGAAAAAAAAACTAAGGACAGAGATTTGCCCAAGGTTTCACAGCTAGGCAGAGATGTGAGATTTGAGTACGGGAGGCCCCTGCGGCCCACATTTGTAACCCATACTATTCTGAGTGATTAAGACCTGAAACTTGTGCAGGGGTAGGGGATCAGAGGAAGATTCATTCTAACTAGAGGAAAAGTAAACCAGTGTCAGAGCTATTGGGATTTGAAGGGGCCTCGAAACATCAAAGGTCTTGAGAGCAAGAAGATTCCCACCTTGTTCAGAGGTTACCTAGGATAATAGTCTTTCTCTCCATTGATTGATTGATTGATTGAGATGGAGTCTTGCTCTGTTGCCCAGGCTGGAGCACAGTGGTGCAGTCTCAGCTCACTGCAACCTCCACCTTCCAGGCTCAAGCGATTCTCCTGCCTCAGTCTCCCTAATAGCTGGGATTACAGGCCCCCACCACTGCACCCAGCTAATTTTTGTATTTTAGTAGAGACGGGGTTTTGCCACGTTGACCAGGCTGGTCTCAATCTCCTGACCTCAGGTGATCTGCCCGCCTTGGCCTCCCTAAGTGCTAGGATTACACGTGTGTGCCACCGAGCCCGGCCGTAATAGTCTTTATCTCCCTAAGCAGATGCAGGTGATTCCTGATAGGCTCCTCCCAGGCCCCTGCAGCCCAGGGTGCTCAGGCAGGGGAGGCAGAATGCAGTTGGGGATGGAATTGTCCAGGAGGGAGGCCTAGACTTTGGAAGGCCTTGAAAGCTGGCTGAGTAGTTCCAGGTTGGGGGAGGGTCGTAACTGGTGTTAGATCTGGGCTCAAAGTGGGGTGAGTGGGAAGCTAAAGATGGTCCAGCAGAAGACAGGGCTGGACCTGGGAAGGGGTCATGGGGTGGTAGAAGGGTGAGGGACACCTCACTGACTTCACGGCTGACCACGTGTGAGTAGCAGGGAGGAAGGCGTCCCCAGGATCCCAAGGTCTGCCCCTCGCCCAGAACAGCCATCCTCCCCCTTATCCATCAGCTTGCTCTGTATATTCATTCATTGATACTACAAACCAGGCGAAATCTGGGTGGTGTTGAGCAAGGAAGGGGCAGGGTCTGTCCTATCCCAGGCAGTGTAAAGATGCCCCTGGAGTAGGGTGAGCAAACTGGAGAGCCCAGACCCCACAGGAACAGTCCCTTCACTCCATCTGGGACATTTGAAACTCCTCCCTTTTTGTTCACCGGTGGAATCCAGTAGGGGGCATACCCATTGCTCCTCCCCAGGCCCCCTTCCACCTCTGGGGTGTCCTGGCCACACTCACTGCTTGGTGCCATGTGGAGGAGATAACATTTCCTTCCGCCCATGCCCCCCTATCTGGCCCCAGCATGTTTTAAGTGAGGATAAAAGTCAAGTTATCTGCCCCCACCTTCACAGGGTTGTCACTTCCCAACATCCCTAAGAGGTGGACCAGGTAGGTGTCCTGTTTAAGACTTGGAAATGAAGGCTTGGAATCTTCTAGGGTTCCGCCTCCAGCCATGGCCACCCAACAAAGAGTCTACAAGCAGGCTAAGTTTTGGCCTGAGTGACTCCTCATCATCTCATGTCCCCCCAGACCCTAGAGCAGCAGGCAGCTTGGGCTAAGACAGACAGCCCATTGTTCAAGTCCTGACTCCTCTGTCACTTAAGCTCCATGGCCTTCCCCTCTCTGATCCCCAATTGGCTCACCAGTTACTGGGAGGTTAATCCCTCCCTCCCTAAGCAGAAGCAGATGATTTATGCTGGGTCATGGAGCAGGCTCCTCCTAGGCCTCTACAGCAGATAACCCAGATGGAGCTCATCACCACACGTGCAGAGAAAGCCACGGTGTGAGAAGGTTGGGCACCTGAGCCAGGGCCTTCGGACAGCCCTCTGCCTGAGATGCAGCTCACTCCCGTCCCAGAACAGTCCCCCCGCTGGAAGCCCCCACCACCTCAGCGGAAACAGGCAGCCAGACAGAAAGCAGGTTTTCATGCCAATAATTTATTGAACGGAGGTCTGTACACAGGCAAACCTTACTGTGGAAACTAAGACATCAGGAGCTCTCTCCACTCCCCTGGCCCTCCAGGGTGGGGTGAGGAGGGAGTAGACCTTGGGGGCAGAGGACAGGAGGGGAGTTACAGCTGTAGGAGGGGCGGGGCCAGGTTGGACGGTGCGAATCGACGTTTTCTTTAAGAAAAAAATTATAACAATCTATTTACACCCGGGGGCCAGGGAAGGGAAGAGGAGACGGGCTGGGCTGGTTCTATTTACAAGGGACACAGGAGGGGAGGGGGTCTGGAGGAGGGGAGGGGGCCAAGGGGGTAGGAGGTCCTCATCCCCCCAACACCCTGTCCTTCTCTTCCCTCCCCACAACCAGTTAAAATCCTCTTAAAAAGCCCACCACAGGGGTGAGGCTGGTGAGGGAGGGACTGGAGGTGGGGACAGGGACTCATTTACCTCTGCCCTCTAGTCTAGGGGCCCAGCCAGGGCAGGAGCTTGATGGGCTATGGCCCCCCTTCCCAGCCCCTCTTGGGGCTCCCAGATGGAAGTGGAAGGGTGCTTGGTGGGGCCCTCAGGAGGAGTTAGTGAGGGTAGGTGTGGCATCGGTCGACTGCCAGTCTGAGCTGGTCGGAGTCTCAGTTAAAGCTGGAGGGAGGCAGGGAAGGAGCAGAGTTAGCCTTTGCCTTTCAGACACCCCTTCACCCAACCCAAAAGTAGGAATTCTCTTGTCATAGATGCTACATTAAAAGTTACAAGCTGTTACTTTAGGTGAAGGGTTGCAAACTCAAGTGCTAAAGAGCCAGGATAGTAACTGAGTGACACACCAGAGTGCCAGGCTCCATATAAGTCGGTGGCTGGGCTGGGCACAGTGGCTCACGCCTGTAATCCCAGCACTTTGGGAGGCCGAGGTGGGCAGATCACAAGGTCAGCAGTTCGAGACCAGCCTGGCCAACATGGTGAAACTCCATCTCTACTCAAAATACAAAAATAAGCCAGGCATGGTGGTATGCGCGTGTAATCCCAGGTACTTAGGAGGCTGAGGCAGGAGAATCACTTGAACCCAGGAGGCAGAAGTTGGAGTGAGCCGGGATTGTGCCACTGCACTCCAGCCTGGGCGACAGAAAAAGACTCCGTCTAAAAAATATAAAGGGCGCCCACTGTCTACTGTCAGTAGGATGGGCGGGCCCATTGCTGCCCAATCTGATTTTCTTCCCCAAGAGAAACAGGAAATCTGAATTTTTACATAAAATAGCCCCATTTTTAAACGTGGGCACCATGGCCAGGCACAGCGGTTCACGCCTGTAATCCCAACACTTTAGGAGACCAAGCGGGAAAATCACCTGAAGTTCAAGACCAGTCTGGCCAACATGGTGAAACCTCATCTCTAGTAAAAATACAAAAATTAGCCAGGCGTAGTGGTGTGTGTCTGTAATCCCAGCTACTCGGAGGCTGAGGCAGGAGAATTGCCTGAGCCCAGGAGGCGGAGATTGCAGTGAGCCGAGATCGAGCCACTGCACTGCAGCCTGGGTGGCGAGTGAAACTCTATCGCGCAAAAAAAAAAAAAAAAAAAAAAAAAAAAAAAAAAACTTGGGCAACGAATTCAACTTTTTGTTTGTGTTCAGGCCAGACGTTATTTCTCTGGCTTTCCCATTGGCATTAAACACATTTAAACATTTGTACGCAAGAATACCCTCTAAAGGTGGTCATTCACATGTTGTAAGATGTGTTTCCTATGCCATCAAAATGTCAATGATTTAAAAATACATTCAGGAAACCCAGCCACTGAGCGAACAGCCCCACCCTCTCCAGGCTGAGAGATACTTTAACCCCCAGCAGATGGTCCCCACTTACCTTGTGAGGACTGGGTGAGGGTGGTAGTGCCCGCTGGGGACCTCAAGTGAGGAGGGATGAGAATGGCGTTGAGAGACGGTTGGATGGAGAGTTCTAGAAACAGGAATTGACATGCTAGTCAGGGTAGACTACAGCAGGGTTATGATGGGCACCAAATGGGAACCCAGCTATTGGGAAGGCCAGTTGTTTGTGGACACCTTCAGCCACAGACCTCTCTCAATGAAAAACCAGAAAAAGCTTAGCACGAGGCAGATCACAGTAAAGCACAACTGAAGCAGGTTCGATTCCCCCTGAATCTGGGAGTCATCTTTCTTGAGCCCCAGGCCTGCCTTGTACCCTGCCCTTAGCTCCCCACTCCTGCTTCAACACCAAGCTCCTCACAATCTTTGGCTGCCCCCCTACCCCGCCCCACTCCCCAGATCCCAGGCTATGCCCTCACCACCAGCACTGAAGTTGAAGAGAGGGGGAAGTGGGCGGTTGTTAGGCAGCTGGGTTCCCAGACATCGCAGTTCATCAAAGAAGCTGTGCGCACAGGCCTCTAGTGGGGAGAGCCTTGAGGATGGGGTGTACTCCAGCAGGCTAGAGCAGAGCGCGATGGCCTCTGGCGGCGTTCGAGATTTGAACACCTGAAGGATGGGTGCAGGGGTCATGAGGGTGAGATGCCCTGGACACTGGCATACTCCTGTTATCTCACTGCCACAGTGCCTGCGGCAAGTTATGACTGGTTGCTTCCCACACCCCCACTTTCCAAATGAAGAAACTAAGGCCCAACCACTAAGGAGAGGTCAGTTTGTATCGGGTAAGCAGGCAGCCCAGGTCTGGGACTATATGAGCCCTGCTGACCCTCCATAAAAATTGGAATCTTGAATTTACTTGTGGGTTCTCAACTTTTAAAATGCCATAAACTTTGAAAGCGGATGGATGTTATTGATCCCTGAATAACTCTTCAAATCCTCCCAAGCCGTGATTCTGAGGCTAGGTCCACAGAACAGTTGACCTCCAAGGGGGACCAGCTCTCAGCCATACTGCCCTGAGCCCCTAGCCCTGCCCCACCTTTGTCCAGGGGTGAGCTTTAATCTGAGGGAACTTGAACTCCGTGTAGTTGGGGTTCATCTCTCGGATTTGTTCCCGGGTTGGTGTTCCCAGCACCTGTAAAGAGAGGGAGGGGTCTGAGACAAGGGCCCCATCCCTCAGCCCCACCCCCTGCCCAGCCCAGCCCCGCCCCTCACCTTGATGATCTCCACCAGCTGGTCCACCCCACTGTCCCCAGGGAAGATGGGCTGGCCCAAGAGGAGCTCCGCCAGTACACAGCCAGCTGACCAAACATCTGAGGGGAAATGGAGGGAGCGTCAGGGCTAGGCGAGTAGGGCCACCAACCTCCCAATGCTTTTATTCCTCATGGCCATCCTAAGAGTATCAGGAGCCCCGTTTTCTCAAAGACAAAGCACCTGGCCCAAGGTCACATGCAGCTTAGAAACATGGGCCCGACCTTGACCCTGCGTTTGCTGCACTCTCTAGTCTAGGTGTGTTTCCAGCCCTCAGTTCCTCTCTCTGCTAAGGACCCCAATGAGCTCCTTCTCTCCCGCTAGCCTTCGACGACAGACCAAATTAGGCCCAAACCTGCCAACAGGCACCCATGTTCTTTGGGCCACAGGAAGGTACAGCCTTAAATCCTGGACTGCCTTCCTCTTGTTCCAGCCTCTCTCCTGCCCATGAGAAGAGCTGCAGCCTGGCAGTCTCACCCCTCCCTGCTTTGTACCTTGACCCCCACAGCACGAGTTCATACCTAAGGACTCCACAGTTCGTCATGCTGCTGTGGAAGGTGCCCTTTCAAACTCTCATGCCCATTCCCTCAATTCAGACTTCCCCTCATGCCTGGAAAATGGCAGTTGTCCCCACAAACAGGGAAGGACACAGAGGCCCTGGGAGCAAGTTGCACCTTCATGGTGGCAAAGCCTTGCTTCCCGGTTCCCCCAAGGTCTCCGGCAGCCCTTCCCCCTAGCTGAGAACAGAGGGCTGACAGGGAGGTTCCAGAGCTGGTATGGACTCTGGAGTCAGGTCAGCTTTCAAATCCCAGTCCTGCCCAGTCCCAGTGGTGCCAGTGCGGGCAGGCGGCCTCACAGCTCTAAGCTCATCTGTAAAATTAGCATTCAACAGCATCAGCCTCCTAAGTTTGTGAGGACTGGATACAAGAACAGAAGTTAAGCTTTCATCACCAAGCTTGGCATACAGCACACAGAAAACTCCAAAACTTCCCAGATTGCCACTCCCCCCGCCACCCTCCCGTAACTCTGACCGATGGATGAGGTGTAATCAGTGGCTCCAAAGATGAGCTCTGGGGCCCGGTAGTAGCGAGAACAGATGTAGGAGACATTGGGCTCCCCTCGGACCAACTGCTTTGCACTGTGGGAAGAGATGGGCAGGGGTACACGTGAGGCAAGGGTTGGGGTCCCCCTTGCCTCTTCAGCCACCCAAAATGCCCCAGGCCCACCTGCCAAAATCGCAGAGCTTGAGGACAGCAGTGTCAGGGTCCACCAGCAGGTTCTGGGGCTTGATGTCGCGGTGACACACGCCCTGGGAGTGGATGTAGGCCAAGCTGCGGAAGAGCTGGTACATGTACACCTGCGGCAGGCACAGGATAGCAGAACTTTAGCCCAGCTTTCCCCATACAGCACCACTACCCCACCAGCTTGGCCTGAAGAGCCCTTCCAGGCCCACTCTCCCTGCTGCCCCCACAGCTTTGGGGAAACCCGTTTGAAACCTTGGTTCTCTTAATGTGCACCACAATCACTTGAAGGACTTGTTAAAACAGGGACTACTGGCTGGGCGTGGCGGGTCACGCCTGTAATCCCGGTATTTTGGGAGGCCAAGACCAGCCTTGCCAACATGTTGAGATCCCGTCTCTACTAAAAATACAAAAATTAGCCGGGCGTGGTGGTGCACACCTGTAATCCCAGCTACTCGGGAGGCTGAGGCAGAAGAATCACTTGAACTCAGGAGGCGGAGGTTGCAGTGAGCCGAGATCGCACCACTGCACTCCAGCGTGGGTGACAGAGTGAGACCCTGTCTCAAAAGAAACAAAAAAAACAGGGACTGCTGGGCCCCACTCTTAGAGTTTCTGATCAGTGAGTTCTGAATGAGGCATTTGCAACAAGCTCTCCAGCACTGATGCTGGTCCCCGGACCACACTCTGAGAACCACTGCTTTAATCACAACCCTTGGCAGAAGCCTGATGAGTAAGGTACATCGGGAGGTTGTCATAAAACAGGCTAGGGAGCCAGGCACTCAGCTTCCCCCTCACCAAAACCACTGGCTCCTTAATCCGACAATCAAAACCACCCGAGCCTGCCCCCTCTCCAGCTCCATTTTCCTGCCACTCTCCCTCCCACTGACTAGAACAGAAGTACCATGAGAGCAGGATTTTGAGTTTCAGTTACTGCTGCATCCCCCAGGGCCTAGGCAGACCAGGTCCTGACATGGCTGCTTCCTAGGCCCCCTTCCTTTTATTCCAGTTCCCCTCGGCCAAAGATGCCACTTCCTTGCCCTGTGCTTGGTCTCCTCCAGGAAGCCTTCCTTGATCCTTCTCACCCACAAACCAGGCTGGGTGCTTCCTCCATTTCCAGAATTCCCTGTGCTCCTTCTGGTATGGCAGCAGCTAGTTCATTTAATAGTTTTCTGTGATGACGCCTTTCTACCCTACCAAACTGAGAGCTCTTCAAGGCCAAGGCCTGGGTCGCAGTCAGTGGTGCCTCTGGAATTCCTCAGCCCTGGGACCCGTATGCAGGCAGCCACAGGACAGATTCGCCAAACCAGAGAGCTCCCCTCCTGGGAAGTGAGGTCCAACAGCCACACCACTGGTAGAGCCCACATCGGCTCACCCGTGCTTGGGTACGTAAAGCCAGCAGGAGCAGCAGCTGGGCCCCAAGTGACCTTCAGCAAACAAACCCACCCACCTCCTTCCAATGCAGTAGGCTGCTCCAGCCTGTTCGCCACATCATCCCTGGGCTGCAATCATTCATTCATTCATTCAAACACCTCCTGAAGGTCTGTAACACCCAGGGCACGATGCCAGGCACTGGGGAATGAGCCTGCACAGATGATGGACGGAGATGCATTCCTGGCTCTGTGGATGCTAACCTTCCTCCAGCCCTAACTCCTTCCCACCTACCCCCAGCCAAGGCTCTAAAGGCCCGAACTCTGGCCTCAGCAGCTGTCTCTGTGCAATCCTGGTCCCCACCACCCCCTTATCCTGAGCTAACTCCAACATCTCTGGTGCCACTGGACTCCCTGTATGGACCTGAGCAACTACCTGGCAGCTTCTGCAACCCCAGGTGTCAGGCTGCCTTCCTGATTCAGTCAGGCCTTGCCTGCCTTGGCCCTCCCCTGTGTTAGGCGAGCTCCATCTCTGGGGGTTATGGGAACAACAGCAGGGGACATGGGGCCTCCAAAAACCAACATAAACTTGGCGGATGAGGGATCCCATAAAAGGCAGGAGGCTCCAGAGCCCCTGGCTTTGTGGGCCTGGGTCCCAGCAGCCCACCTGCTGGCCTACCTTGACATAGAGGATAGGGATGGTCAACTTGGCCTTGGTGAAGTGGCGGGCCACCCGGTACACTGTCTCGGGCACATATTCCAGCACCAGATTTAGGTAAAGCTCGTCTTTCTGCAGGGAGCAAAGGAGAGGTGTGAGGCACTGTGAGAAGAGTGAGGAGGGGGAAGGAAGGTATGCAGGGTGCAGTGGGGGAAAGGCAGGCAGGCAGGAAAATGGCTGGAGCAACCCACCACCACCACCTCGAGATCTCACCTTCTCGCCACTGGAGTAGAAAAAGTATCTCAGCCTCACAATATTGCAGTGGTCCAGCTTACGCATGATCTGCAGCTCTCGGTTCTTGAGGGCAAAGGGAGAGTCTCAGAATATGACCAACTCTCTCGGCTGCTCCTCCCTACTCACACTCACTCCCAACAACAGCCAGGCAGCTACTCCCTGTGTCCCAGCTCCAAGGTCCCCTGGGGTATCCCCCAATTCCTTGTCTCCAGACTATTCCCCTCCCACAGGAGCTGGAAGCCCACAGGTTAAACCCAGGCCACAGATGTGTTTTCTTCACCCCATTTTTTTTTTTTTTTTGAGACAGAGTCTTGCTCTGTTGCCAGGCTGGCATGCAGTGGCTCGATATCAGCTCACTGCAACCTCTGCCTCCCTGGGTCAAGCAATTCTCCTGCCTCAGCCTTCCAAGTAGCTGGGATTACAGGCATGCACCACCACGCCCAGCTAATTTTTGTATTTTTAGTAGAGATGGGGTTTCACCACGTTAGCCAGGATGGTCTCGATCTCCTGACCTCGTGATCCACCTGCCTCGGCCTCCCTGACCTCATGATCCACAGGCCTCAGCCTCCCAAAGTGCTGGGATTCCAGGCGTGAGGCACCGCGCCCAGCCACCCCACTTTAAAAAAAAAAAAATTTCAACTTATTGCTGACATGTAAAAGCCAAATGGCACCTTCTGATTTTTTTCTCCAAAATAAAGTTTCAAAAAGGATAGGCCGGGGCCAGGCGCGGTGGCTCACACCTGTAATCCCAGCACTTTGGGAGGCTGAGGTGGGTGGATCATGAGGTCAGGAGATTGAGACCATCCTGGTTAACATGGTGAAACCCTGTCTCTACTAAAAATACAAAAAAAATTAGCCAGGCATGGTGGCAGGCGCCTGTAGTCCCAGCTACTCGGGAGGCTGAGGCAGGAGAATGGCGTGAACCCAGGAGGCGGAGCTTGCAGTGAGCTGAGATCGCGCCACTGCACTCCAGCCTGGGCGACAGACTCTGTCTCAAAAAATAATAATAATAAATAAAACAAATAAAAAAGATAAAATGTATTATTATTATTATTTTTAAAAGAACCTGGCTATGTTGGCCAGGTTGGTTTTGAACTCCTAGTCTCGGGCAATCATCCTGCCTCGGGCTCTCCAAGTTCAAGGATTACAGGCGTGAGCTACCATACCCAGCCTTAAAATAAAAATAAAATAAAAAACAGCTGGGCATGGTGGCTCACCCCTGTAATCCCAGCACTTTGGGAGGCCAAGGCAGGGAAATCACTTGAGGCCAGGAGTTCGAGACCAGCCTGGCCAACATGGCAAAACCCCATCTCTACTAAAAATACAAAAAAATTAGCTGGGCATGGTGGCGCACGCCTGTGATTCCAACTACTCAGGTGGATGAGGTACAAGAATTGCTTGAACCCAGGAGGCAGAGGTTGCAGCGCTTGAACCCAGGAGGCAGAGGTTGCAGTGAGCCGACATCACACCACTGCACTCCAGCCTTAGTGACAGAACGAGATTCTGTCTTAAAAAAAAAAAAAAAAAAAATAGAGACCATCCTGGCTAACACGGTGAAACCCCGTCCCTACTAGAAATACAAAAAATTAGCCGAGAGTGGTGGCACACGCCTGTAGTCCCAGCTACTAGGGAGGCTGAGGCAGAAGAATCGCTTGAACCCGGCAGGCGGAGGTTGCAGTGACCCGAGATCATGCCACCACACTCCAGCCTGGGTGACAGCATGAGACTCCATCTCAAAAAAAAAAAAAAAAAAAAAAAAGATTTCACATCTAAATCCAGTTTTCAGTTTGTCTTGAAAAATCAGGGCTAGGTATGCTGGCTCATGCCTGTAATACCAGCACTTTGGGAAGTCGAGGTGGGGGCGGATTACTTGAGGTCAGGAGTTTGAGACCAGCCTGGCCAACATGGCAAAAACCTGTCTCTACTAAAAATACAAAAAAAAAAAAATTAGCCAGGCATAGTGGCCCATGCCTGCAATCCCAGCTACTCAGGTGGTTGAGGCACAAGAATCGCTTGAACCTGGGAGGCAGAGGTTGCAGCGGGCCAAGATCGTGCCACTGCACTCCAGCCTGGGTGACAGAGTAAGACTCCATCTCAAAAAAAAAAAAAAAATCAGGCATGGGCACATGAGGCTTGCCCCCCTACCTGGCACAAGCAACAACAGACAGGTAGTGGCCATCCAGCTCACTCTGGTCCCGTGGAAGCATCTGGGTCCTCGAACTCTATCTAGGATCCTGAGTACCAGACTCCAGGCATTGGACTTTTCCCAGAATGCGGTCTCAGCATTCTTCCCCATTCTCTATTCCTCAGTGAGGCCTAGGAACTCCCTGCCCCTACATCCCTCTTACTTCTGGAACTCAACTCCAATCAAATTCTGACACCCTGGAGCTCCTCCTGCCCAAGGGCCCTCCCTGCCAAGACCGAGGCCCTGGTCTGGTTCCTTTCCAGTCTAGGCTCAGTTCTCCTACATCCAGACTAGTCTAACCTCCAAATGCCAGGCCCTTAAACACCAATTATTCCTCAATTTCCACTTCCTCCATCTCCTTCTAGTTCCCTGAGCCTCTCCTAGCTCACAGGGCACCTCCATTCCATTCTGCGCTGGCCAAACACCTGGGAAGAGCGCGACCTTCAGAACCACCCGCACTAGCCCTGCCAGGTCCCTTTCTCTCCTGGGAAGAAGTGTAACCAAATGGTTAAGGTAGAGGGTTTGGGAATCAGATTCCAGCCTTGACTGGGGCACTTGCTCTATGACCTCAGGCAATCCTCTTATCTGAGTTTGTTTCCCTGCTTTTAAACTTAGCTTACACTTAGAATGAGTATAACCACAGTACCTACCCTCAGAGAATCTTTATGTAAATTAAACAAGAATTTGCTTATTAAGCACTTACATTGAGCAAATGCCCAGTAAAAGCTCTGGGCTCTCCTGGGATCCACATTTCCCATCTTCCACAGGTCTCATTTCCTCTTTTCCCCCTTCTCTTCTGGCCCATGGCTCTGAAACCCAAGCCTCCAGCTCTCTGGCTGGGGTTCTCCCACCAGTCACACCCAGTCCCCAAACCTCCCTGTCCCCATCCCGCCCAAGCTACCTTGAACCTCTTGTCCTGGAGAACCTTCTTGATGGCGACTAGTTCCCTGGTCTCTGCCAGCCGTGCCTGGTACACGACCCCAAATGAGCCATTGCCAATCACTTTGATGTCCGTGTAAGCCACTTCTTGGGAGCGCTCTGGGCCTTGGCCTAGAGTGGCTACGACTGTGGTCACCTTCCCGCTGTCACCTGGGGAACAAAAGGGATACACGATCCACTGACCCATCCTGTCTGCGCATCACCCTATCCTGGGGCTGTGGGAGGAAGGGAAATCTCTGCAGGAAGCTCGTTGGGGACCTCTTTGTCCCCTCCTCCTCTTTGAGGAAAGGTGGATGCTGGGACCTTCCCAGTGACTTTTCCCCTCTTCCTTTCTGGGAATCTTAAGTCCTGCTCCCCTCCACATAGGAGGATATTGATACCTAAATCTCTCTGCTTCAAGGGTTGGCAACCCCAAATTTCTACTTCTAGGAAGCAACAGATCACTGGTCCATCTTGGTACTGGGAGACATCAGATGTTGACTCCATCTACTCTGGATCTACTGCCCTCTGGCCCCTCCTATTTGGAGAAAGCTTGACCGAGCCTCTTCCACTTCAGGGAGCAGTAACCCTGAGGTACTCCTACTTTAGGAAAGCACTAACCTCTCTCACAGCCTAGAGGATACTGACCTCTAAGTCCTCCCCTGTAGAGCTGGTAACTTTACTGGTTCTTGGTGACAGAAATGAATGTCCTCTCCTGCTATATGTGCCAGTGCCCTGACCCTCACTTTTTGGTACTTTGAGGTTAGAAAAAAACACTGACCTGACCTCTTCATCTGAGTGGTCCAGAGACCCAGACCCCTCACTATATGTGGGTGGTCCCTAATGGACAAGCACCAAATTATGAGAATGATGAACCTGACCTTTATTATCAAGGAGCTATTCCAGCCTCAGTCCTTTGAAGGAAAGCTATAATTCCCAATTCCCATTATTCAAATGGTGGCAAACCTTGGTGCCATTCTTAGAGGATAGTGACCCCTTTGAGTAACTGATGAACCAAATCCATTTTTTTTGTTTTTTTTTTTTTTTGAGACACAGTTTCGCTCTCGTTGCCCAGCTGGAGTGCAATGGCACGATCTCGACTCACTGCAACCTCCGCCTGCTGGGTTCAAGCGATTCTCCTGCCTCAGCCTCCCGAGAAGCTGGGATTACAGGCGCCCGCCACCACGCCCAGCTGATTTTTTATATTTTTAGTAGAGACAGGGTTCTACCAGTTGGCCAGGCTGGTCTCGAACTCCTGACCGCAGGTGATCCGCCAACCTCAGCCTCCCAAAGTGCTGGGATTACAGGCGTGAGCCACCGCGCCCGGCCACCAAATCCATTTTGAGGGGCCAGTGACAAGTTCTTTCAGAGGGAGATAACCCTACATCACTTTTTTTTTTTTCAGAGCCAATGACACCATACCTTAGAACAATTATTAAAAAAGTGTAAGCTTAGATCCATATTCTGTAGGAAACTGTGACCTACCCTGCTCCATTCCATTTTTGTTAAAGGAGACACACCAAGCCATGTATTTTAAAACATGGACTATGGACTTGGTTTGAAGGATATGCTGACTCCCAATGTCTTTATATCTAAGAGGCAGTAACTATTAATTCTCACCATTGGCAGTACAGCTCAACAAGATTTAGGGTGGGTAATGATGCCAGGTCTTGGTTTTAATAGGGAAGATGATCTGAGTACCAGGTTTAGAAAGCCTGGCCCTATTCTTTGGGGACAAAACACAGTAACCTCAAAGCCCTGCTTCTAAGTGATATTCGCTCCAAATCCCCATCTTCTGAAGGACAGCGAATGCAGATCCCTCTTTTTCGGGGTTGGTCTTATTCTTGTTCTCTTAGGAGACAATAACCCTAGATCCCCATTTGCAAGCGACTGTGACCTCTGATCCAATATTATAATGAATAGCAACGTCAGATACCTGTTCTTAAGGCTCAAGGACCCAAGACCTCAATAATGGAAGAACAGAGACTTGTAACCCCTGTTTCTTTGAGTGTTAGTAATTCTGATCCACGAGTAATTCTGATCTCCAAGAGATGGTAACCCCAAGACTCCTTTTCCTGGGAGGAAGAGGGCTCGGATCCCCGGTATGGGGAGGCATAGTGACCTCGAGCTCCTATCTAAGCACATGAAAGAATCTGATGGATGTCTGAGGAGCTTTGGGAACCCTGATCACCACCCTACACGGGCGCCACTAGTACTCACGGCCCAGCTTCACCCCGGGCGGCGGGAAGCTAGTGCCTGCGCCGGGGCCTCCGCTGCCTCCTCCGCCGCTGCCGCCGGGTCCACCCCCGGAGCTCGAGGCCCCGACGCCCCCACCCATGGCCCCGACAGATGCCTTTCCGCCGCCGGTGCCGCCTGGGCCGGAGGCCGAGCCTCCGGGGCCGCCGCCGCCTCCTCCGCCTCCGCCGCCGGGCTCCGCGAACGAGCTGGTCCGCGCCCTGCCCGAGCCCCCAGGGCCGCCTCCCGAAGGCCCGCCGCCGCTCATGGCGCCAAGCACAGGCCCAGGCTGCGGGGCTCGGGCTGCCCGGGCTGCCCCAGCCGCCGCCGCTGCCGCCGCCTCCCCCGGGCCCTGGCCTCTTCCAGGCCGCGCCGCTCTGGCTTGGGCTCCGGCTCCGGCCCAGCGCCCGCCGCGGGGCACGCCGGGAGATGCAGTCCGGCTGTCGTCCGCGCCGCCGTCACCGCCCTCGGCCCGCACAGAGAGCCGCGTGGCACGCCGGGAAATGAAGTCCACAAAAGCCTCAGAGTAGACCGCGGGAATGATGGGCGGGAATGACGGGTCACGCTGTACGACGGGAAATGGAGTCCAGGGTAATCTGTCAGCCGACTGTACGACGGGGAGCCCTGAAGCACTTTGGGAAGCAGAGAGCCTGATGCACGCTGGGAAACGGAGTCCACTCACTCAGTCTATTAGCTGTGTATGCCTCCCAGAGCTCGGTGCGCTCTGGGAAATTGAGTCGGCCCGCGTGAACCTGCGGGTCTCGGGCCGTGAGGCAAGCCGGGAAATGGAGTCGTCGCCACGCCCTCACCGCATTGCAGGTGTAAAGCGATTTTTAAAGCACGCCGGGAAATGGAGTCTCAGGTGGTTTTTAAGCCCCAAGTGGATACTGCAGTTCCGGAGATGGGCGAGGAAATGGAGTAGGTTTACGCGCTCCTCTTTCCAGGTACGCTGGACCGCAGTCCCTGCCGGGAAGTGTAGTCAGCACCAAGGCCTCAGTGCAGTTGCCACAGCGAGCCCTGGTGTGTTCTGGGAAATGGAGTTCGACGTATCCTCCCCATTGACTGAGGGGGCGGGATCGCCCATGAGCTCCAAGCATGCTGGGGAATAGTCCAGACCTGACCCTTTGTGAGGCCAGTCTGCGGAGGCTTGCCGGGAAGCGAAGTCCAATGGCCACCATCAGGGGTGTGTGAACGAAAGGTTAGAGACTGCGGCAGTTCCCTGGAGAGACTTAAAAGTGTTTCAGCGCCTTCTTCCTCGCCCCCAGGTCCTTCTTTAAGAAAGAGCCGAGGTCGATCAAGGACTGCTGGAAAATGGATCCAAGCACCTTTAAGTTCCAGGTGACCATAGATCAGGAAAGAAAAAATGTCCCCTCTCTAACCGCAACTCTGCAAAGATTCGGGAAACAAAGTTCCCGGCGGTTTCTCAGAACACTAACTAGTCTTCGGATACAGTCTAGCTTTTCCTAGCAATGTGGTTCGCACCAGGAAGCTGAATGGAGCATTAAAAAGACGGAAATATCATTTCTGGGCCTGGCGCTGTGGCTCAGGCTGGGCGCCGGTAGCTCACGCCTGTAATCCCAGCACTTTGGGAGGCCGAGGCTGGCGGATCATCCGAGGTCAGGAGTTCGAGACCAGCCTGGCCAACATAGCGAAACCCCCGTCTCTACTAAAAGTACAAAAATTAGCCGGGTGTGGTGGCGGGCGCCTGTAATACCAGCTACTCAGGAGGCTGAAGCAGGAGAATCGCTTGAACCCGGGAGGCATAGGTTGCAGTGAGCCGAGATCGCGCCACTGCACTCCAGTCTGGGCGACAAGAGTGAGACTCCGTCTCAAAAAAAAAAAAAAAAAAAAAAAAATCCTGTCTTGAACCACCATTCAGTTTTCAGTTTTTGCTTTGTTTTGAGACAGGGTCTCGCTCTGTCGCCCAGGCTGGCGGGCAGTGGCGCAATCATAGGTCACTGCAGCCTCTAATTCCCAGGCTCAAGCAATCCCCCCACCTAAGCCTCCCATGTAGGTGGGACCACAGGCGGGCACCATCACGCCCAGCTAATTTGGTTTGGTTTGGTTTTTGGGGTGGTGGGGGGTAGCGGGGTGGGCTTCGCCATGTTGCCCAGGCTGGTCTCCAATTCCTGGGCTCAAGCGATTCTACCTCAGCCTCCAACGTGCTGGTATTTCAGGCTTGAGCCACGGCACCGGGCCTCCCACTCTTGTGTTTTGCATCCTCCGCTTCCTAAATTACAAGATCCCGGAAAGCCAAAAATAAGGAAGCCAGCTGCAAAGAGTAGCCTCAGGTTTTGTGTACTCAGTGAGTCGTCCTATTTATCGATTAATACCCGAAGGAGAGTAGCCCCCAAAGGGCGCTGGGAAACAGAGTTCCTGTGTCTGTATGTGTCTCTTCCTCCCCCGGAAATACTTAGAAGTAGAATGAAAGCGTTCTCAGCCCCTCCCGCATCCTGGAATGGTGGGAAATGGAGTCTCTGGACTTCACGTTAATCCGAGCTTGTGCTTATACTAACTGTCCTGTCCTTTCTGAAACCAGAAGAAAGTCCTGTCCACTCAGTTTGTTCCTGACTGCAATTCCCCGCGGACACAACTGCGGGGGTCGGTAGCGCCAAAGCCTGTTGAGACTACATTACCCAGAAGGCAAAGTGCGGAACACTTCCGCTCCCTTCACAAAGCAGGTGGCCGCACCACGCGCGGCTAGGCGCGGGCGTTTCTGGGAGTTGCAGTTTCCCAGCCAAATGGTACCTGCTGCCCTCTGATGGCAGCTCTGAGTCAAAAAGTAAAAATTTCAGTCAAGCCCCTTGGCCTAGGGATTCCAACACGGGACCAAGACGGCTCAAAAGGGCGGCGACATGGGGCAGGATAGCGAGGGTTATTTAACCGCCAGAACCCGTGGGGCATGCGCCGCTGCGTGTGGGCAACCGCCACGAGGGGATTGGGGTCCGTGGGAGTTTGAAGGTGACGGTCTGCAATCTATCAGGATGTTTGTAGAGGATGAGAATGTTCATAGAGGGATGCTAGGAAGGGTTGTAAACGTCTGAGAGAGGCCTATGGGTGTCTAGAAGGGCTAAGAGGAGTCCGTGGAGTGGTGAAGGGGTCTTTGATGAGCTTAGTTGACAGGATAATTACTGGAGACCAGTGGAGAAGCCTGAGGGGACTTAGGCTGTCTGCTAAAAGTTCTATGGGTGGGTGGACGCGATGGCTTACACTTGCAATCCCAGCACTTTGTGAGGTCAAGGCCGTGGATCACTTGAGGTCAGTCAGAAGTTCGAGACCCGCCTGGCCAACATGGAGGAAACCCCATCTCTACTAAAAACACACAAAAAAATTAGCAGGGCGTGGTGGCCCACGCCTGTAATCCCAGCTACTGGGGAAGCTGAGGCACAAGAATCTCTTGAACCTGGGAGGCTGAGGTTGCAGTGGGCTGAGATTGCACCACTGCACTCCACCCTGGGCAACAGAGTGAGACTCTGTTTTGAAAAAAAGAAAAAAAAAAAAGGTCTATGGGAGACAGAAATTACTGGTGACCAAGGGGATCTCTGAGCGACCTGAAGGGGTGAGGGATGGTTGAGAAGCATTGGGAAGGGGCTTTGAGAGTCTGTGGAGGTACTGGGGCTACAGGTACAAAGCAGGGAGGTCTCTGATGAGATTAATTAATATGTGAAGTGCCTTGAGAGCATCTGTAAAGGGCTTTCTACTTGGAAGCAAGGATCTCAGAGGATATGGATGGGACCAAGGGTGTCTTCTTGCAGGAACATTTCAAGCCAGCTAGCTAATAGATTTAGGTGGGCGATTAAAGGTTAGAGTAGCCGCTGGAGTTTTCAAGGCCAAATGCCACCTGTGACATCCTACACAGCCAGAATCTGGGGCAACTTGTCTGGTAGGGCTGTGGTCTGACCTGGACAGCAGTTAGGGAGCTGAGCTGAGCACTTATGATTCCATATTAGATCTGGTTAGAGGTGCTTTGAAGGCACTGGGTTCAGGGGCTGAGGCCAGTAGTTAGGGTCCTCTCCTCCCGAGTGACAACATCCCCTTCTCCATCACCCCACCACCACCACCACCAACTCAGCTGCAACTATGTTGCCAGGAGACATGTCTCATCCCAGCTTCCAGAAATAGCCCAGTGGCCCCCACCCCAGGGAATGACTTACATCACCCAGGAGAGGGAGCAGTTTCCCGCAGGCCGCCTCGGGAGCCTCGGTTTCCTGCCAGTATCCTAGCCCTGGATCCTCTCTTCCCTGCCAACCGACATCATCTGGGACCACCCACCCTGGCTGGCATGAAATGAGATGCGAGTGGGTAGCAGTTGCCAGTCAACGTTTCTTCCCCCTCAGGGTTACACAGGGTGGAGTTTCATGGCGAAGCCAGTCCAACAAGCCCTCAATTGCCACTCCATCTCTTAGCAGCTGTGTGGCCTTGGGGAAACCCCTTCCCCTTTCTGGGCCTCAGGCACCTCACCTGCATGGAGGAGACAGAACTTGTCTCTAAAGGCACTTCCAGCCTGGATTATTCCTCCTAATTCTTTCATCCCTGATTCAAGCTCTCCAATCTCAGCTTCTAGCTTTATGAGCTCATCTCAAATCCTCTGATCCTGAAAGCCTGATCTGGATCCAACTATCTTGGTGTTAGGAAGGAAAAGTCAGGAGTTGTTGAAGGAACGTGGGCTTTGAAGTCCTGGCTCAGCCACAGGGCCCTGGGCAAGTCACTTAGCAGCACTGGTTGCCCCTACCTTACTGGATACTGAAAGAGCTACAACACTGCAGCTCTTAAGTATTGGACACACAGTAGGTCAACAGCATCGATGACTAGTGAGCCAGTCCCTTGGCTATGTGCTGGCTGGGGGTGTTCCCATACCTGGACCTGAAGATCACCAAGTTACCTTGCAAGGTCTACATTTCAAGAGACACCACAGGCTGTTCTCCAAAGGACTCCCAGCTGAACTCAGAGCAACAAGAGAGGGGTGTGGGCAGGGTGCGAGGGGCAGTGCAAAAGGGAGCTCCTGGTCTTCACTGGGGACCTGGGGTGTGGGAAGAATTCCTAGCCACAAGTGGGAAGGCATCCAGGCAATCAGGAGAGCAAGGGCAGTGGGGTTGTGGTGAAAAACAGTGGGAAGAGCTTTCAAGGACAAGGTCCCCATGGAACAGAGGAGCAGTCTGATGAAGCCGGCGCATGCCTGAGACCACTATCATCAAGCTCTGGGGCTCATGTGCCTCTGAGGTCAGGAGACGGTTTCCCAGGCCTGGATTTGGCCCATTCTGATTAGGGTTAGGCCCTCTATACTGATCTGGCCACAGACCCACTAGCAGCCAGGGTGGGGCCCCTCCTTCAGAATCAAGCAAAAGCTGTGGCCCTCAGGGGGCTGCACCGAGCACCTAGGACATTGATCACTGCATCCAAAGGTCCAAAGTTTTATTGTTTTGAATACATTCTCCAGCGGCCCCTCTACTCCCCCCACCCTCAGTCCCCAATACAGAATAAGGCTTGACCACAGCCCCCCACCCCACCCCAGAGGCCCCAGCTGGGAGGCAGAGGGGGCTTCCAGTTTGGTTTCAGGGCACCCCCTTCCCATCCCCCCACCCGCCTGCCCATGGGCCAGTCCTAGGAGCAGCTGGGGATGAAGGGGTTGGACCGGTGCTGGGGTGGGGAGTGGGAGAGGGATAGCAGGCACTTGTAGAGATTTGTGGCCCATGGGCGGCACCCCTCACCCTCCTCCGCCCCCCACCCCCTAACACATGGAATTTTTGGTTCATTATAAAATTGTCCCTCCCTCCCCTGCTGTGACCTTGTGGGGTATGAGAAACCTAGGCACTCATGGCCCCCTGGAGGGGCAGGGCAGGCAGGGCTGGGGCTGAGGAGGGCTGGGAGTGGGGCAGAGCGGGTGGGTCAGAGGGGTACAAGAGGCAGAGAACAGGGAGGGAGACAAGGCTTTACTTCCTAAGCGATTGTAATAGAAAAGTTCCTGGGTGTTAAGGCCAAAGCCTCAATTCAAATATAAATTCCCCAGAATGGAGGTGACCCCCTTAACTTCCCCCTCCCTCCCCCTATCACCACTTTGCCCAGAGCTTAGAAACCCACAGAGACAGGGAACAGCCCCTAGCCCTGGGCACCCACCCACCCCCACCATTTAAAAAAAAGAAATTAAAGTTTTATACAAAATGTGGGGAGGGAAAAGGGAGGAGGCAGGGAAGAGACAAGAGAGCTGCCCTCACCTCCAGGGCATAGGGGGCTTAAGGCAGCAAAAGAAGCATGGGGGGTGTGGGGCACACAGGTCCCCTGCCCACAGCCCTCAGGAGTCTCGGTGCTCCAGGGATAGCTGGGCCGTGGCATGCTGGAGGTCAGAGCTCACCCGCCTTGGGGTGAGGGGCCCCCCAGCCTCCCCAGGCCCCTCCCCACGCACCTTCTTGTCCTCACCCTCATCCTCAAAGCCCCCAGCGGGGCCCCCACCCCCTTCGAGGCGACAGTCTTCACTCCAGCGCCGCTTAAAGCGTAGCTTGAGGGGCATGCACTGGGATGCCCCGGGTGCCTCGCCGGGCTCAGACTTAGGGGGTGCAGGTGGGGCACGGGGCGTCTTGAACACCTCCCCGTCTTCCTCATCCTCATCACTGATATCAGTCACCTCTACCTCCTCCGACTCGCCTTCCGAGATGGGCTCCACCTTGATCTGTGGTGGCGGGGGCGGTGGGGCTAGTGCCCCTGCCCCCTCAGCCAGCCCGCCTGCACCGCCACCGCTCTTGTCAGCACCGGCTACGGCCTTCTCCCCAGCTGCCCGCTGCCGGCGTCCGAGTGGGGGCGGCTGGAGCTTAAACTTGAATGGGGAGGAAGAAGAAGAAGAGGATGACGAGGCCGAGGAGGGGACCGGTGGGGTCTCGGGTGCCATGGGCGGCAGCGGGCACTTGTCAGGGCGCTGGGGCTGGGGCACCACCAGCCCAGGGTAGTGCAGGAAGGCGCGGGGGCTGAGGTGGTAGTTGTAGACGCTTTGGGTGTGGGCCTGCAGGTACCGTTTCATGTCCTCAGGGCTGAAGGAGAAGTGGGAGCCTCCCCCTGAGCCGCTGGGCCCCCCGCCACCACTGGGGTACATCGGGCTCAGCGTGGGCGAGGGAGTGTAGGCCAGGTGGGTGGGCGTCATGGGCAGAGCCGGGGAGAGCTGAGGGGGCAGCAGGGATCCAGGACCGGCCAGAGGCGACACAGGGAAGGGGCTGAGGGGTTCAGGGCCACCCCGAGGCCGGGGATAGACTCGGAAGACACCAGGGTCATGGGGCAGGCGGGCCAGCGGGGGCCCTCGGAAGGCACCCAGATCCGGAGGGCCAGGTGGTCGGGCCCGGGGATCCTCTCCCAGCGGTTCCTCCAGCTCTGACGTGCCATCACTACAGTCACTGACTGAGCCTCGGCCCAGGCGGCGGGCCACCACAGCCGAGAAGAGGGAAGATGAAGATGAAGAGCAGGCTGGTGGTGAGCGGGGGTCCTCGGTGGGGGACAGCACCTCGGAGGGCGTTGAGGGAGGGAAGCGGAAGTGGCTACCACCCGACGGCACTGGCGGGGCACTCTGGGGCACTGCACCCCCTGGCAGAAGAGAGACAGTGTCAAGGCCCCTGGCCTAGCCTGAAGGGGCATGTAGACCCTCTCCACACCAACCATCCCTGGTACTCACCAGCCAACCCCACATCAATGAAAGGGTAATTGACCAGCACCAGTTTGTTGAAATTGAACTTGTAGGTGAACCGTTTCCCCTTGGTCTTGTGTAGAATGCGCTTGTTATAGTAATAGCTGTGGGTACAGAAATGCCATTGGGAAGGTCAGGTACGTGGGACCCAGGTCTAGACTCCACACCTTAACACGCACTTAAGTGTGGTTCCCAAAGGCCAACTGAGGAACGTAGGCCACAAAAGACAAATCAAGTGCCCAGAGGGTGGGTACCAGTTCTCTCCTCACATCTAAGGCAGGACTAGAGGATCCACTGGTGACTGTAATCTCTCCTCAGGATACGTCTGTGTTACCAAGGGGCTCAGGGAAGGGCTGGGAGTGGCCCAAGGTCACACAGCTAGGATTTGGCAAAGCCAGGGGTCAGACCCAATGCTTGTTCCCACAGGCAAGGGGCTGTGCAACCCCGGGGGGGCACTCCACATGTGCTCAGGGGTCCCCAGCCCGTCCTCACCGCAGGGCCCGGCTCAGCTTGTCGTAATTCATCTGGGGCTTGCACTTGCGGACGCCCCACAGCCGGGCCACCTCATCAGGGTCTTTGATGACGAATTCCCCGTAGTCCCCCTGCCAGGCAATGACGCCCTGGTACTCCTCCTTCCGCAGCAGCTCCAGGATAAAGTGCCACAGCTGGATCTGCCTTGAGCCAGGGGACGACTCTGGCTTGTAGGCCCAATCCGGGAAGGCAAACCCTGGGGACGGGAGGCAGGGAGTGGCCTGGGGTCAGGCTGCCAAGTCCAGGGCTCTGGGTCCCATCCCAGGGTCCACCTCTGCCCTGCCTTCAACATGGGGAAATCTGTCTCACCTCAGCCAAGTCAAGATCTGATTTAAGAGAAGACAGTGTGTGTCTGTCTGTCTGCATGTGAGGGGCTAGACAGGAGCTGGGGGGGAGGGGAAGCTGGAGCCCGCTCCGGCGACACCGGGAGAAACAGGAAACCGTCGGCGGTGGGTCCCGGGGCCAGTGCCAGGGGGCCAGGCACCAAGCCAGGCTGGCGGGCAGGGCTGCCAGTGGGGGAGGGGCAGGAAGGGGCACACATGGCCAGCCGGGTTGGGGTACAGCCCCCCAGCTTACCCCCACTCCCATTCAGAGCCAGTTGCACCACCCCAGCTCCTCGGATGTCCTCCTTAGAAACATGCACTGTCTCCTCCGAAGACCCAACAGAGCCCTTACTCCCAACCCCAAGACCTGAGAGGAAGATTTTTTTTTTTTTTCTTAAAAGGACCAGGAGGGGTGGGGTGACTGGTTGCCGATGAGGTCAGCGCTTGCACACACAGAGGCTTCTGTCTTCCCTGGAGAGTGAAACCCAGACTGTCTGAGAGGCACCCCCCAAGCCCTGGACCCTCTGAGCTACACTGCCCTCCCCAGACCCAGGCATCCAGGCCCCACCTGGCTGGAGGGCCCAGCCCAGGCCTGGAGCTTGAGCAGGCACCCTGGAGCTGTCACCCTCTTCCCACTTCTGCCTTCTCATCTTCAGCTCCTTCCCTGCCCACCTGCCTGCCCACCCCCAGCATTAACCTTGGGTAGAGGTTGGCGGTGGGCTGGCTGGTCTCTGGAGGGGGTGGGCAGCCTGGGGTGGGGGGTGGGGGGGCTGCGGTTGTTGTCATTTCCCAAACCCCCGGGTAATCAGGGGCCATCAATAATTCAGCACCAGGCAGCCGGTAATGGAGGGGTGGGAGGAGGGAAAGGGGAGGAAGGGAAGGAGTGGGGAGGCAGGGCAGGGTCCCTGGTGCCACTAGAGAGAGAAGGCCAAGGTGGCCGGCTAAAGATGGGCGGCTCCCAAATCCAGTCAGGCTGCAGGGGTCAATCCGCCTCCCTTGGCCCCAGCTCAAGCAGGTACCAACAAGGCCTCCGGGCAACACATCCACCCTCAAAGACTCCACCCAAGTCTGGAATCCAACAGGGGATCCTTCCCCTTGGGAATCCGGGGAATCAGTAGTTCCTGCTCCCACAGGGACCACCCCCTCCAAATCCAGAGCTCACTGTAGGCCCCCAACTCCTGCCCAGACTGGGCTGCAGTACCACATAGCCCCCGGAGTCCCTGCCCCATTCAGATATATCCCAGCCTTCCACCAGCCCCTCAGGGTGCCAGGGATATGACCTCTGGCTGTTCACAGACCAGCACCAACAGCCCCTGTTCCATTTAAAAGTGACAGCCTTTGACAACCCCTTCCAGAGACCCCAGAGCCCCATCGCTCTCTTGGGAATCTAGGTGTTCACCCCATTATCCTCACCCTTCTAGAGAATCCAGATCACAAGGTCTCCTGCAAGGCCCAGGGTCCTTTGGAACCCAGGTGACCCAGCCACCAGCTTCATGGACCCTCACATCCCCTCCAAAAAGCTCCCAGCCCCTCTCAGGGAACCAAGCTCCATGTTACTTCCACCTCAGCCCCAATCTGGCTCTAGACCTAGAAGGGGGGCCGAAGCCCCTGAGACATCAATCTGGGGGTGGGGGATGTACTGACTTCCACCCTCCCTCCAAAATTAAAGCCACCCTTCCCAGCCCACCCGCCCCAGCCTCCGTGTCCCGGTAACCAGGCAACGTGTGTGCAGCGACAGTCCTGGGAGCGGGGGAGCAGGAGGCTAAAAATAAACTTTGCAGAAGAGAGGGAGTGAGAGAGACTACATGCAACACAAAGGGAACTCGGAAAGGAGGTGGGGGGGCTCTGGAAAGGCCTCAAGCCGCATTCTGGGAGCTGTCCCAGGCCCCCTTGTTAAACCCCTTCCCTGAGCAACCCCTCCTCCAGGGCCTGGACCCTGGCTCCCACTTCTGGCAGGGACCCTTCCCCACTCCCAGGCCCACCACAACGGCGGCTTTCCTCATCAGACACAGCATACATGAAGGCCTGTTCCCGGCTTTGGGGGGGAGAATGAAGAGGGGGTGACGTCAGGGTGTCTCAATGGGGCTCTGTTCCCCAGGCCTTGGAGCCAGGAGCCAGGCACGGGCAAGGGGAGCATGTATGAGTGTGCTGTGTATGCGTCCACGTGCTTAAAACAGGGAAACACCAGACCTGCACGGAAGAAGCTTGGGGGTGCGGGACCTCGGGAACATGGGGGCCAGTGAGGCAGGGAGAGAGCAGGCACATGGAGAGAGGGGTTCAGGAGACTGCGAGACAGAGTGCAGAAGTGGCAGCAGTCAGACAGCAAGGGCTGGGATGGCGAGGTCCCAGAAGCACACCTGGGTCCCACAGAGGCGGGGTAGGGATTCTCCCAGACAGACTATGCAAGCCTGGGGGGACAAAACTCCTGGGCACCCCCCAACCTCACGTTGACGGCCCAAACTTTTTTTAAGGGACTGTGAGGGTCGGAAGGGAGGAGTGGTGGCAGAGGAAGAACACGCAGGCCTCCTGGGGGGCCCCACCACCTCCCCCACTCCAGGCGGCCCTCTATGGCGCCAGAGCCGGGAAGAAAACAGGAAGTGGGAAACAGCCACGGCAGAGAGAGGGACCGGGATGGAGGACTGGATGGAGGGGTGCGGAGCGGCAGGCCAGGAGGCAGACGGGAAAGATGCACCGATCGGAGGCCATTCCAGGCCTCCTTCCCCTCCCCTCCCCCAGCCGGAAAACCCACACACTGTCCCGCCCCCCGACAGGGTTGGGGAAGCGACCCGCGGATCCTATCAGGCCAAGGCCGGTAGCAGGGAGAGAAGATGAAGCGAGGTTGTCTGGGTGCCTCGGCCTCCTCCTTGGGCGAGGGTAGGCTCCTGCTGCCCCCAGGGCCCAGCCACCCGGGAGCGAGTGAAAGCCGGGGGAGTGTGTAGGACGCACGTGACTGACCCTACCGCACTCCGCACCCCGGCCCCACCCCCAGGGCCCCTCCTCGGTCCGGGTCCCAATCCCCTGGCGCCGGATCCCAGCTCGGAGCCCTTTAAGATTAAGCCGCCCCCACCCGCCGAGCAGGGGGATGGGGATGGGAATGGGGTGGGAATGGGGTGGGGATGGGGTGGGGTGGGTGGGCCGGTCGGGGCACACACCCGCACACACGAGCTCGAGCCGCCGCCGCCGCCGCCGCCGGGGGAAGGAAACAAGTTTGAACAGCGGCGCCCGGCCCCCTTCCCCCTCCCCCGTCCCCGCCCCGGGCCGGATTCCGACGGGGTAGACGGGCAGGGGGCGGCTGGGACCCCTCCCCCTGCGCGCTCGGGCGCAAAGTCCAGCCCGCGCGAGCCCGGGGGCGGCGGGGGAGGGGAGGGGGAAAAGTCCGAGTGGGAGGGGGGGTTAATCCCGCTGCCCCCCGCCCGCCGACCGAGGGGGAGGGGAACCTTGGCCCCTTAAGGAGGAGCAAGTTGGCGGGGAAGAGAGGGGCGGAGGGAAGAGACGGCCCGCTGAAAGAGAAGAGGTGGATCCGGGAGGGGGGGCGAGGGGGGAGCCTCTGCGTCTCCCCCCACCTTCCCCACCCTCCTCAACCCCGGGCCCGCGGTGGCGCGGGAGGAGGGTACCCAGGTCTCCCCGGAGCCACCTTAAAGCCGCGCGTTCTAAGGTCGGAAACAAAAAGTTCCTTTTTCGAACGTTCGGGCTGCGCTTTGGAACTTTGCGACTCGGCGAGGGCGGGGGAGCGAGGAGCCGACAGAGGCGGGCGGGGGAGGGGCGGCGCAGCCAGGACCCCGAGTCCCGGGCTCCCCACTCACGCCCTCCTCCTAGAGGCCATCCCGTATCCCCCGCTAACCTGGTGCAGGGCACGCGCCGCCGTGAAGGTCACCAGCCGGACCGCGCAGCGCAGAACCAGGGATAGCGGGCCCGGTGGACGAGCCCCCCCGCCCCGCACACGTCCCGGCCCCCAGAGTGCAACGTGACAAGAGCGGAGGGGAAGGACCCCGCCACCCCCGTGATCCCGGGAGTGGGGGAGAGCCCGGCCTGCGGGGTCCCGGTAGGGATACAGGACCAAGACCCGCAGCACCCACACCACTCCGCCCGGAGCCAGGAATCGGGGGTCCCAGGCAGCAACCCCGCTCGCGCCACGAGAAGCAACAGGTCTCCAGTGCTTGAGGGGTCCCCCAGAACTGGGGATCACTCGGGCTCCCCCGGACCCCTTCAGCCCCCCCAAAGTTTCTCCGCTCGGTTTCCCGGGGCAACAAGTCTCCCCCACACGTGCTGCCCCCGCCCCCACCTGTGTCCGCCGGGGTCTTCATGCTGGGGGGCCCGGGGCGAAGCGCCCCGACTCCGGGCCGCGGCTCCCGGCGCCCTCGCTGCCCCGTCCCGTCCCGCGCCCGTCGGGCCGCCCTCGCCGCCTCACCCGGCCTCGCCTCTCAGAGCCTCTCCCCTCCCCGCCGCCGCCTCCCGGGTTAATATCGCACTCCGGGGCCGGGACGCCCACGCCCCCCGGCCGGCGACGTCACCGCCGCGTCGCCATGGAGACACTGCGCCCGCCCCCTCCCCGCGCACTCACACACACGCTCGTCGGCGCGCAGCCACTGAGGACCGGCCGGCTCTGGGCTTAAAGGGGCCGCGAGGCGGGGGAGGGAGGAAGGAGGGGGTGGGGGTGGGATGGGGTCCCGCGGGTCATGACCCTAGTCAGAGGCTCCGAGTCTGCAGCTAACTTAAGTCCTCGGCACTCGCTACCTGCTGCCCCTCCTCCTCTCCTGCCCACTGCGGGCTCCAGAGTTTCTTTTGGGAGCCTGTATGGGAAAACGGGGGGCCCTTCCGAGGAAGCGGGGGTCAGAAACTTTTGTGGGGAGGGGGCAGAATCTTCTCTGCAGAGGGGCGGGGTCAGGACCTTAGAAGATGATGAAGACCACAGCATTTCCCAGCTTGGTTTTACCCAACCCCCCAACCCTGAGCCTGAATGGGGGCAGCTGTCCAGGGGTGGGGTGGAATGGGTGGGATGCATTTCCCAGCATCGGAAATGGGGAGGCGGCTGTGCCCTCCGCTCCTGTGGGGATGGGGTCTTGGCTTTCCTGATAGCCCCAGTCCAGCTGGGGAGGAAGTGACCAGAGAGAATGCATTTGGAAGCCCCCACCACCACCGTCCCCAGGCTGCAGCTGTCCCGGGGATAGGGCTGGCGCCGGAGGTCCCCCCACGTCCACTACTAGGACCGGGGGTTCCGGAGGCGGGGCCAGGATACGAGGGGGCGACCAAAGTCTGAACAAATGTGCTCCCAAGGGGCACTGAGGGTCGCCAGGAGAGAGGAAGACAGGGCTTAAGATCGAAAGCCAGAGCGTAGAGAAGTGTTAAGTCTCCGTTCTCTGCCTCAGCCGGGAGGGAAGGATGAAGCCTGAGGCTCTGGGAAACAGGAAATCACAGCGCAGATCTGATGGAGCCCAGGAGCCGGCAGCAGGGTAGAGGCCAAATAGAAGCAATATTCACAGGCATAGCCTGGAAACAGGGTCTCAAAAAAGACTCTGAGGTTCCGAAGGAGAGGCGTATGGGTGGCGGGCGGGAGTTGGGGGGGCTGGGTGGGGGACGAATCCAGAAGATGGGCGGGGAGACAGAAAAGTCACAGATAGGGAAGGCCTGCGGAGCTCAGGCTCCCGGTACCCAGGGCTTCAATCCCAGCCTCCTCGCTTGCGGGGTACCTAGTCCGCCTTAGACAGGCTCCTCACCAGTGCCTCAAAAAAAAAAAAGTCTCAGGCCTCCTCCTTGGGGAGACCAAGGGCTCCAGGGAAGCTTTCCCCCAAAACCCCCGGGAATTATGTAACCTTGCCTACGGACAGTACAGCTCCCCCACGGATATTGTAACCCTCTGGGAGCGGTGTGGTCCAGCAATAATAATCATCATCATTGTTCGAATAACAGCTCCCGAATTCCGAGTGTTCATGATGTGCCAGGCACCGGGCCAAGCATTGTCAGGGGCATCTTCTCATTTAATCCTCACAAAATCCCAACGAGGGGAATTACTGCTGTTATCCCCATTTACAGATAAAGAAAGTGATGCTCTCTGAGGGAAAATCGGTCCACTAAATCTTACAGCCAGGAAGTATTGGAACTAAGATTCGAACCCAGATCTAACCAATTCCAAACCACCACATTTACCATTTACCATTATGCTTTATTACCTCTTTTACTACCCCCTCCAAAAAAAAATGCAGATTTTCAAAGATATTACATCAGGGCCCGGCGCAGTGGCGCACGCCTGTAAACCTAGCACTTTGGGAGCCGAGGCGGGAGATCACTTCAGGTCAGAAGTTCCAGACCAGCCTGGCCAACATGGTGAAACCCCATCTCTACTAAAAATACAGAAATTTGCCAGGCGTGGTGGCGCGCCTGTAATCCCGGCTACTCAGGAGGCTGAGGCAGGAGAATCGCTTGAACCCAGGAGGATCGCTTGAATCCAGGAGGCGGAGGCTGTAGTGAGCCGAGATCGCTCCGCTGCACTCCACCCTGGGTAACAGCAAAACTCCGTCTAAAAATAAATAAATAAAAAGGCCGGGCGCGGTGGCTCACGCCTGTAATCCCAGCACTTTGGGAGGCCAAGGCAGGTGGATCACCTGAGGTCTGTAGTTCGAGACCAGCCTGACCAACATGGAGAAACCCCGTCTCTACTAAAAATACAAAAAATTAGCCGGGCTTGGTGGTGCATGTCTGTAATCCCAGCTGCTCGGGAGGCTAAGGTAGAATCGCTTGAACCCGGGAGGGGGGTGGTTGCGGTGAGCCGAGATCGCGCCATTGCACTCCAGCCTGGGCAACAAGAGCGAAACTCAGTTTCAAAACAGACAAACAAACAAAAAGATAACACATCAGTAACAAACCCAGTGACCCCTACCCTCCCACCAGCAAGACAGAGATCTGAGTTACACCCAACCTTTTTTTTTTTTTTTTTGAGACGGGGTCTCACTCTGTCCCCCAGGGTGGAGTGCAGTGGCCCCATCTCGGCTCACTGCAAGCTCCGCCTCCCGGGTTCACGCCATTCTCCTGCCTCAGCCTCCTGAGTAGCTGGAACTACAGGCGCCCCCCACCACGCCTGGCTAATCTTTTGTATTTTTAGTAGAGACAGGATTTCACTGTGTTAGCCAGGATGGTCTCAATCTTCTGACCTCGTGATCCGCCTGCCTCAGCCTCCCAAAGTGCTGGGATTACAGGTGTGAGCCACCACACCTGGCCGTTACACCCAACCTTTGCTACTTCTTGTCTCTGACAAGGCAAGTGAACTCAGTTCACCTCTTTTTTTTTTTTTTTTTTTTGAGATGGGGGTCTCACTGTGTTGCCCAGGCTGGATTGCAGTGGCACAATAATGGCTCACTACAGCCTCGACTTCCCTGCCTCAAGCAATTCTCCCACTTCAGCCTCCTGAGTAGCTGGGACTACAGACACATGCCACCATGCCCAGTTACTTTTTTTTTTTTTTTTTTGAGATGGAATTTTGCTCTTGTCACCCAGGCTGTAAGTGCAATGGCACGATCTTGGCTCACTGCAACCTCTGCCTCCCTGGTTCAAGCAGTTTTCCTGTCTCAGCCTCCTGAGTAGCTGGAATTACAAGCGCCCACCACCATGCCCAGCTTTTTTTTTTTTTTTTTTTTTTTTTTGAGACGCAGTTTTGCTCTCCTTGCCCAGGCTGGAGTGCAATGACACCATCTTGGCACATCGCAACCTCCGTCTCCCGGGTTCAAGCAATTCTCCTGCCTCAGCCTCCCGAGTAGCTGGGACTACAGGCACCCGCCATCACACCCAGCTAATTTTGTGTATTTTTAGTAGAGATGGGGTTTCACCGTGTTAGCCAGAATGGTCTCGATCTCCTGACCTCGTGATCCGCCCTCCTTGGCCTCCCAAAGTGCTGGGATTACAGGCGTGAGCCACTGCGCCTGGCCAAGTTCACCTCTTTGAGCCTCAATTTTCCTCATTTGTAAAATGGAGGTGTTAATAGATCCTACATGATCAAGTTATTGTGAAAAATCAGAGATGTGGCCAGGCGAGGTGGCTCACGCCTGTAATCCCAGCACTTTGTGAGGCCGAGGCAGGTGGATCACCTGAGGTCAGGAGTTCCAGACCATCCTGGCCAACATGGTGAAAACCCCGTCTCTATTAAAAATACAAAAATTAGCTGGGTGTGGTGACTGGCGCCTGTAATCCTAGCTACTCAGGAGGCTAAGGCAGGAGAATCATTTGAACCCGGGAGGCGGAGGTTGCAGTGAGCCGAGATCATGCCATTGCACTCCAGCCTGAGTGACAGGGCGATACTCCGTCTTAAAAAAAAAAAAAAAGAAAAAAAGAAAAATCAGAGATGCGAAGTAAGTATGCAATAAATACTGTTAATAATTATTAGCAGAGTGAACTCTATGCCCCATGGATAACAAGAGCACTCTACCCTACAGACTCCAACTGTAACAACAGTTAAACAGCAATAAACAGGCTGGCTGCAGTTTGTGTCTGACACATGTAATCCCAGCACTTTGGGAGGCCGAAGCAGGAGAATTTCAAGAGGCCAGGAGTTCAAGACCAGCCTGGGCAACAGAGTGAGACTCTCTCTACAAAAAATTTATTTATTTATTTATTTATTTGAGATGGAGTCTCCCTGTGTCACCCAGGATGCAGTGCAGTGGCAGGATCTCGGCTCACTGCAACCTCTCCCTCCCAGGTTCAAGCAATTCTCCTGCCTCAGCCTCCCGAGTAGCCTAGATTACAGGCATGTGCCACCACGCCCGGCTAATTTTGTGTTTTTAGTAGAGACGGGGTTTCTCCATGTTGGCCAGGCTAGTCTCGAACTCCTGACCTCAGGTGATCCGCCCACCTCGGCCTCCCAAACAGCTGGGATTACAGGCGTGAGCCACCAAGCCTGGCCGGGAGGATGGTTCTTACTGGCAGATCTGTGTCCGTGGTGTCCAAAGGGCAGCCCAGGCTTATGTTTTCTTTTTCTTCTTTTTTTTTTTTTTTAATTTTTATTTTAACTTTTGGGATACATGTGCAGGAGGTACAGGTTTGTTACATAGGTAAACGTGCATCATGGTGGTTTACTGCACCTATCAACCCATCACCTAGGTGTTAAGGGACCTTTTCTCTTAAAAATAAAATTTAAAAAAATAAAGCACACAGCACTGACAGTGTGAAATTGTGTATTAATGTCATAATCCCACTCTGACCCAGATGGATGGCTCAAACTCAGTGTTTCTATGAAACACAATCACGGATGATCGGCATGCCTCGTGGGAGAATCTGAACGATCCGCGGAGAGTGAAAGTCCCTCGTGAAAATGTCGTCTGGGCCTCTTAAGTTTGGTGGTTTGTGCAAACGTGTCCATGGATATTGTAATCTTTCAGTGGCCTATGTGACTCCAATTGCTTTATCAACACTGATACCCACCCCCAGAGATGGTAGAGATGGTGAAATATTGGCCAGGTGCGGTGGCTCATGCCCGTAATCCCAGCACTTTGGGAGGCTGAGGTGGGCGGGTGGATCACCTGAGGTCAGGAGTTCAAGTCCAGCCTGGCCAACATGATGAAACCCCGTCTCTACTAAAACTACAAAAATTAGCTGGACGTGGTGTCGGGTGCCTGTAACCCCAGCTACTCGGAAGGCTGAGGCAGGAGAATTGATTGAACCCAGGAGGCAGATGTTGCAGTGAGCTGAGATTGGGTTCAAGTGATTCTCCTGCCTCAGACTCCCGAGTAGCTAGGATTACAGGCGCATGCCACCATGCCCAGCTAATTTGTTTTTGTATTTTTAGTAGAGGCAGGGTTTCACCATGTTGCCATGCTGGTCTCAAACTCCTGACCTCAGGTAACCACCCTCTTTGGCCTCCTGAAGTGCTGAGAGTACAGGCCTGAGCCACCACACCCAGCTTTTTTATTTTTTATTTATTATTATTATTTTTTGAGGTGGAATTTCGCTTCGTCGCCCAGGCTGGAGTGCGGTGGCACGATCTCGGCTCACTGCCACCTCCACCTCTTGGGTTCAAGCAGTTCTGCTGCCTCAGCCTCCCAAGTAGCTGCGATTACAAGTACCCGCCACCACGCCTGGCTGAAAACCCTGTTTCTTTCCCCCCCGAGACAGAGTCTTTCTCTATCACCCAGGCTGGAGTGCAGTGGCACAATCTTGGCTCACTGCAACCACCGCCTCCCAGGTTCAAGCTATTCTTCTGCCTCAGCCTCCCAAGTAGCTGGGATTACAGGTGCCCACCACCACACCCAGCTAATTTTTGTATTTTTAGTAGAGATGGGGTTTCAACATGTTGGACAGGCTGGTCTTGAACTCCTGACCTCGTGATCTGCCTCAGCCTCCCAAAGTGCTAGGATTACAGGCATGAGCCACCGAGCCCTGTTTCTTTTTTTTTTTTTTTTTTGAGACGGAGTCTCACTATGTCGCCCAGGCTGGAGTGCAGTGGCGCAATCTCAGCTCACTGCAACTCAGCCTCCCAGGTTCACGCCATTCTCCTGCCTCAGCCTCCCAAGTAGCTGGGACTACAGAGGCCCGCCACCACGCCCAGCTAATTTTTTGTATTTTTTGTAGAGATGGGCTTTCACCACGTTAGCTAGGATGGTCTCGATCTCCTGACCTCGTGATCCGCCTGCCTCAGCCTCCAAAAGTGCTGGGATTACAGGCGTGAGCCACTGCGCCCGGCCTAACCCTGTTTCTTAAGAGAAAAAAATAGTGTGATGCGGGGGATTGAGTCCAATCTCTCCCCCTCTGCAAAACCCTGTTGCAGTGTTCTCTATCAAAACAAAACAAAAATTTAAAAAATGAATAGTATGACTCATCTCATATGGTATAGCCACCATAAACAGTGTGACCACCTCTAAACAGAATGTCACCCCCTTAGAGTATCATTCTTTCTCATCTCCCTGACTGAAGATGCTGAAGGCACCAGGGCTCAGATCCCTCTTTTCTCCTGTCTAGACTCATTCCCTTGATAACCTCCACCAGTCCCACGGTGGATATGCCATCTCTATGCTGATTACACCCACAGTTATTTATTTATTTATTGGTTTATTTATCTCTCTCCTCTCCTTCTGTCTCCCTCCCTCCCTCTCTCTCTCTCTCGTCTCTGATCTCTCTCTCTCTCTTTCTTTCTTTCCTCTTTTTCCTTCTTGACAGGGTCTCACTCTGTTGTCTGGCTGGAGTGCAGTGGTGCGATCACAGCTCACAGCAGCCTTGACACCCTTAGGCTCAGGTGATCCTCCCACCTCAGCCTCCTGAGCAGCTGAGACTACAGCTGTGCACCACCACACCTGGCTAATTTTTGTATCTTTTTGGAGAGATGGGGATCTTACTATGTTGACCAGACTGGTCTTGAACTCCTGGGCTGAAGTGATGCTCCCACCTCAGCCTCCCAATAGTGTTGGGATTACAGCTGTGAACCACCGCGCCCAGCCTCCGCCCACAATTCTATCTCGATCTCGACTCTCCCCTGAACTCCAATCTGGCACATCCAACTACCTCACCAGTGTGTCTATCTGGATTTCTCAAGCTTGCCAAATCAAAAATGGTCTTCCTGAACTCCCCCAAACTGCTGCCCCCACAAGCTTCCCCATCTCAGGAAATTGCAATTCCATTTTTCTGGCTGTTCAGGCTGAATACCTTGGAGTCATCCTTGCCCCCTTTCTCTCATCCGATATCCAATCTGAAGGGAATTTCCACCAGCTCTACCTTTGACTATTCTAGAATCAGCCACTTTTTTCTTCCTTTTTTTGAGATAGGGTTTGGTTCTGTTGCCTAGGGTGGAGTGCAGTGACACCATCTCGGCTCACTGCAACCTCCGCCTGCCAGGCTCAAGCCATCCTCCTACCTCAGCCTCCCAAGTAAGTGGGACCAAGTCATATGCCACCACTCCCAGCTAATTTTTTTTTTTTTTTTTTTTGAGACAGAGTCTCGCTCTGTTGCCAGGCTGGAGTGCAATGGCGTGATCTCAGCTCACTGCAACCTCCGCCTCCTGGGTTCAAGGGATTCTCCTGCCTCAGCCTCCTGAGTAGCTGGGACTACAGGCGCCTGCCCCCACGCCCGACTAATTTTTGTAATTTTAGTAGAGACGGGGTTCCACCATATTGGCCAGGCTGGTCTCAAACTCCTGACCTTGTGATCTGCCCACCTCGGCCTCCCAAAGTGCTGGGATTACAGGCGTGAGTCACCATGCCCAACCACTCCTGGCTAATTTTTTTTTGTATTTTTTTGTTGAGATGGGGTTTCACTATGTTGCTCAGGCTGGTCTCAAACTCCTGGACTCAAGTGATCCTCCCGTCTCAGCCTCCCAAAGTGCTGGGATTACAAGCGGGAGGCATTGTATCCAGCTTATTTTATTTATTTATTTATTTATTTATTTATATTTTTCTGAGACAGAGTTTCGTTCTTGTGTGTTGCCCAGGCTGGAGTGCAATGGCACAATCTCGGTTCACTGCAACCTCTGCCTCCCGAGTTCAAGCAATTCTCCTGCCTCAGCCTCCTGAGTAGCTGGGATTACAGGTCAGGGTGGTCTCAAACTCCTGACCTCAAATGATCCACCTGCCTTGGCCTCCCAAAGTGTTGGAATTACAGGCCTGAGCCACTGAACCGAACTGGATTCAGTCTATATTTTTCACTGCCTTGTCACCAGCGCCTAGACCAGTGAGTGTCATAGAATAGGTTTGTAATATTGGCTGGGCACAATGGCTCATGTCTATAATCTCAGCACTTTGGGAGGCCGAGGCAGGCGGATCATGAGGTCCCAAGATGGAGACCATCCTGGCTAACACAGTGAAACCCCATCTCTACTAAAAATACAAAAAATTAGCCGAGCATGGTGGCATGCACCTGTAGTCCCAGCTACTTGGGAGGCTAAGGCAGGAGAATTGATTGATCCCAGGAGACAGATGTTGCAGCGGACTGTTGCAGCTCTGGGCAACAGAGCGAGACTCTGTCTCAAAAAAAAAAAAAAAAAAGAGAATAGGCTGATAATATGTATTTGCTGAAGTAAGTGAACTGAGTGCACATTCACCTGGTCCAACCCACAAAAAATATGAACCCATACAAATGGTGCAATGTCCATAACTAATAAACCCCCACATACAGTGTGAGCCCCAGTGTAGAAAGTGAGACCCTCAAATGCATTGTGAGTCTCTCATATAGATGGTGAGACAGCATATAAATAATTTGTGGGTCACGCGCAGTGGCTCATGCCTGTAATCCCAGCACTTTGGGAGGCTGAGGTGACTGGATCACTTAAGGTCAGGAGTTCGAGACCAGCCTCACCAACATGGTGAAACCCTGTCTCTACTAAAAATACAAAAAAATTAGCCAGGTGTGGTGACGTGCACCTGTAATCTCAACTACTTGGGAAGCTGAGGCATAAGAATCGCTTAAACCCGGGAGGTGGAGGCTGCAGTGAGGTGAGGTATTACCACTGCACTCTAGCTCTGGCCAACAGAGCAAGACTGTCTCAAAACAAACAAACAAACTAACAAACAAAAAACCAATCTGTGCCCCACACAATCTACTTGTGAGTGTTATCGAGGCAGTATAATTTCTTTTTTTTTTTTTGAGATCATGAGGCAGAGTCTCGCTCTGTCGCACGATCTTGGCTCACTGCAACCACCACCTTCCAGGTTCAAGTGATTCTCCCACCTTAGCCTCCCAAGTAGCTGGGATTATAGGCGCTTGCCGCCACGCCCGGCTAATTTTTGTATTTTTAGTAGAGATGGGGTTTCTCCATGTTGGCCAGGCTGGTCTCAAACTCCTGACCTCAGGTGATTCACCCGCCTCGGCCTCCCAAAGTGCTAGGATTACAGGCGTGAGCCACCGCACCCGGCCATTTCTTCTTTTTTTTGAGACGGAGTCTCACTCTGTTGCCCACTACAGGCGTGTGCCACCACACCCAGCTAATTTTTTTGTATTTTTAATAGAGACGGGGTTTCACCGTGTTAGCCAGGATGGTCTTGATCTCCTGACCTCGTGATCCGCCCGCCTTAGCCTCCCAAAACGCTGGGAGTACAGGCATGAGCCACCGCGCCTGGCCTGTATTTTTATTTTTTGGAGACACAGTCTTGTTCCGTTGCTCAGGCTAGAGTGCAATGGCGCAATCTCAGCTCACTGCCACCTCTGTCTCCTGGGCTCAAGCAATTCTCTTGCCTCTGCCTCCCGAGTAGTTGGGATTACAGGCACCCGTCACCATGCCTTGCTAATTTTTGTGGTATTTTTAGTAGAGACAGGGTTTTACCATATTGGCCAGGCTGGTCTCAAACTCCTGATCTCAGGTGATCCACCCACCTCGGCCTCCCAAAGTGCTGGGAGTACAGGCGTGAGCCATCACACCCAGCCGAATTTTTGTATTTTTAGTAGAGATGGGGTTTCACCATGTTGGCCAGGCTGGTCTTGAACTCCTGACCTCAAGTGATCTGCCTTCTTGGCATCCCAACATGGTATAACTCTTGTAAGCAGGGGGGATCCCTACATGGACATTACAAATTCACCACAGCCAGAGAACATCCTAAACTGACAGTCGAGACCTCCTTTCACTGCAGCAGGCTCCCTAGGCCAAGTGAATTCCCTCATGCAGAGTACACACCTCTCTGCTAAAAGTCTAATTCTCCCTCACTCCTGATGCAAACGGACTGTGGAACACAAAACCCTACCCTAATCAATAAAAATCTCCCCCAAACATAATGTAAGCTCCCATGGGCAATGTGAACCTCTGTCCCTTATGAGCCTCCCCACAGACATTGTAATCTCTTTCATATCGATGACAAAGTTAACACAGACAGGGCACATCTCCATGCATGGAGAACTCTCTGTGGCTGCTGTGAACCCCTTTTGTGATAGCATGAAGCACTCCCCATGGGGCTACCTACAAAGGCAGTGTGCACTCTCTTGAGTGTAAATTTCCCCCAGATTCAGCATCTACCCAATGTGCACAATATAAACTGCTTTGTCAAACCTCCCTCAACTCCGGGTCCACCCAATATGGAAGGATGAATTGTCTTTTAGGATTACATTAATGGCTAGATGCAGCGGCTTATGCTTATAATCCCAGCACTTTGAGAGGCCAAGATGGAAGGATGGCTTGAGGCTAGAAATTGGAGACCAGCCTGGACAACATAGTGAGACTCCATCTCTACAAAAAAAAAAAAAAAAAAAAATAGCAGGGCATGGTGGTGCATGCCTGTGGTCCCAGCTACTCAGGAGGCTGAGGCAGGAAGATCGCTTGAGCCCAGGCACTCAAGGTTGCAGTGAGCTATGATGCTGCTACTGCACTCCAGCCTGGGCGACAGAGTGAGACCCTGTCTGAAAAAAATAATAATAAAATAAAAATAAATAAAATTAGGCCGGGAGCATTGGCTCATGCCTGTAATCCCAGCACTTTGAGAGGCCGAGATGGGCAGGTCATGAGGTCAGGAGTTCGAGACCAGCCTGACCAAAATGGTGAATCCCCGTGTCTACTAAAAATACAAAAATTAACCAGGCATGGTGGCATGCGCCTGTAATCCCAGCTACTTAGGAAGCTAAGGCAGGAGAATCGCTTGAACCCAGGAGGCACAGGTTGCAGTGAGCCGAGATCGCGCCAATGCACTCCAGCCTGGGTGACAGAGCAAGACTCCGTCTCAAAAAAAACAAATTTAATTAAAAATAAATAAATAGGCCGGGCGCAATGGCTCACACCTGTAATCCCAGCACTCTGGGAGGCCGAGGCGTGCAGATCACGAGGTCAGGAGATCGAGACCATCCTGGCTAACACAGTGAAACCTCGTCTCTACTAAAAATACAAAAAATTAGCCGGGCGCAGTGGCGGGCGCCTGTAGTCCCAGCTACTCGGGAGGCTGAGGTGTGAACCCGGGAGGCGGAGTGTGCAGTGAGCCGAGATCATGCCACTGCACTCCGGCCTGGGCAACAGAGCGAGACTCCATCTCAAATAAATAAATACAATTATATTGCAGTAGTACTAGTAGTATGATAGTTTAAGATTATATAAATAATGTAACAGGGCCGGGCGCAGTGGCTCACGCCTGTAATCCCAGTACTTTGGGAGGCCGAAGTGGGCGGATCATGAGGTCAGGAGTTCAAGACCATCCTGACCAACATGGTGAAACCCCGTGTGTACTAAAAATACAAAAATTAGCCGGGTGTGGTGGTGTGTGCCTGTAATCCCAGCTACTCAGGAGGCTTAGACAGGAGAAACACTTGAACCCAGGAGGCGGAGGTTGCAGTGAGCCGAGGTTGCGACATTGCACTCCAGTCTGGGCGACAGAGCAAGACTCTGTTTCGGGGAAAATAATAATAATAATAATAATATAACGGTGTAGGTTATAAGATTCCTTCCAAGTGTGAACTCCTCGTGGACAGTGAATTTCCCCCAATCTCAACACAAATAATTTGTGAACAGTGGGACTTTCTCATAGATGTGAATATCCTTCATATTCCATGAACCCCATTGGACAACTAATATTTCTTCTATGCTATGAACTAGCTCTATGCCCTAGCACATTCTTTCACACGTAGTTTGAGTGTTTCATGGACAGTATGACTTGCAATAGACTGGATGCAGTTTCCTCACAAGTGGTGTGAATTCCAGTGTGGAATCTGAACCTGTCACAGGCAAAAGAAAGCCTCCCTGCGGCCAGCGTACCCATATTGCTTCCCATTAGCCTCGGACCAGGGCGAATACAAAGTGGAGGGCATAGATGCATTGCAGACAGGTTCACATCTGGTTGTAAACCCGTATCTGGGCAGCAGGCATCTACTACAAACAGGGCATCTCCCTGTCCTCCTCCACTCCAGTGTGATACCCTCCTACCCCTGGGATCTTTAAAAATCTGCCTCTGTCAGGGGCGTACACCCACAAAGTGTAGCTCTCCACGTAATGCAGTGCGAAGCCCCAAGAAGTGCTGCATTTCGTCATCTCGGCCCCCTGCCCCAATGCCTAGTGGTCTGTCAAACTGCGGTGTCCTAAATGTCAAACTCTTGGAGGAGGTGACCTGTCCCCCGGGCCCCAGGCCGCGCGCGTTGCCTATACTGCAGCGCGCGACACCCCACAAGCGCGCGTTCTCTCCCCTCCCGGTGGCAACAGGGCTTTCCGCGGGGCCGCGCCAGACTTTTCGAGACCGTCAATTGGTCGTAGTCCCGGCCACCCGGCAGCCAATCAAGAAGGGGAAAGGTGACATCACTGGTTCTCCTCCCCTCCCCCAATCCAAACTTCCCTACTCCGTCTACCGGCAGCAACAACCACGTGGGGGAGGGGTAAGAGAGTAGAACCGGTGAGGTCATTGCACCGCCCCGGCCGCTGCTGATTGGCTGCGGGGCTCGCGGGTGGCGGTTGGCTGCTCCTTGCACCTCCCCCTCGTGCCGCTACCGCTGCCACTGAGAGGAGCCACCGGCGACGCCAGAGCCAGGAATACGGGTGAGTCGGGGCCCTGGGTCTAAGATACTCCTGGCGTCCAGTGAGACTCACGACGAACTGCCCTTTTCGACTTTTTCTCCTCGCCGGGTTTCTTTGGTGCTCCAAGCACTCTGTCACATGGGAGTTGTAGTCTGCCTTGTACTGTCGGCTATGGGCCGAAGACGTGAGAAGACTACGATTCCCAGCAGGAACTGCGACTAGCCGGTCAACAAACGTTCGGGCCACGCCTTCTACCTCCGTTCATTGGACAACCTGTCCCTTAGCCCCTCCTCCTTTCATTTCATTGGCTACTGTCCCTCACAGAGGCTGGGTTCCGGCCTAGGCTGCATGGCGACTGGGTACTGTATTTGTCATTTGGAACTAAGACGGCCTGCAATTGGACACGGCTGGTGTCCTTCACTTGTTGTAGGGTAGGGCCCTAGGCAGATCAGGCAGTCGTAGGCTCAGGTTGGTGTCGGTCCCGGAGGGAGGCCGGTCTTGGACTTTGGCCCCGCCCCCTAGCGCTGCCCGATGGGCCCAATTGGTCGCCGCGAGCGTCGCTCGTCGTCGAGAGGCGGAGCCGACCAGTCTGCGGATATCTATTGGTCTAGGCTGGCGCCGGTCAGCGGGGTTGTGATCGCTGATTGGCTGGCTGCTCCAGCTGTTGCAGGTCCATTCACCATTTTGTGTGTTGGAGTAAAAAAAAAAGGGAGAATCGAGAGGGAGAGCCGGAGGGGGGGCGGGGAGGGACCGGACCGGACCGAGCCGGGGCCACGGCCCCCCGCCCCGAAACCCCGCCGAGCCCAAGGTGAGGGGCGGGGCCAGGGCTGACACAGGAAAGGGGGGTCCGGGGGGCTGGGGGCCGAGAGGGGACAGGTGGCAGGGACGGGGAGGGGGTACAGGGGGAAAGGGGTGGGCGGAATGGTGGGAAGGGAGGAGGGAGTGGAGGAAGTGGTGGGGGTTTGACAGAAAAAGGGTAACTGGGGGAGGGGGTGGTGGGCAAAGAAGGGTAACAGGAATGGAGGGGTGACAGGACTAGATCAGGGTGACAGGGAGAGAGAGGGGACAGAGTTGGAGAGTGTGACAAGGAGAGGTGATGGGGAGAGAAGGTGACAGGTCCGGAGATGGCTGACAGGACAGTGACTGGGAGGAATAGGTGACAGAGATAAATGGGGGTGACAAGGAGGGGGTGACAGGAGGGGGCCTAGGGCGTTTTAACCGAGAGGTAGAGATAGAGGTAGTGACAGGATGGGAGAGAGAGTGTCAGAGAAGCTGGTGCCAGGAGGGCTAATGGGAACAGAGGGTATGAGACCCCAAAGAGCCAGGGCCTGGGCTGGCCTGGGCTCCGGGAGTTACTACTCAGATCTGAGGAAGGTGAGGGCCCCCGGGGCTTGGGTGGGAGTTATTCAGACAGGGTGGACAGGAAGAGAGTAGGCCCTAGGGGAAAGAAAGCAGCTCTGGGGCGAAGAGAGGCTGGGCCAGGCAGCAAGGTCTAGGGGGGCCAGGCGGCATAGTTGTAGGCCCTGGGTGGGGTATGCAAAGGTTTGTGCTTGGAAAAAACTGGAGCCAGATCTCAGTCCCCAACATGGTAGTCTAGTGGGTCAGCGGGTATTAGGTGGTGATGGCTGCCCAACTTCTGGGCATTTGGGTGCCAGCCCCGGGACGCCCTCCAGGCTCTGCCTGTGAGGACCCCAGGATTGGCCCAAGAAAGGGCAGGCCTGGGACTCCAGGGTCCACAGGAGGAGCAGGCCCCTAGTGAGAGAGCATGAGGTCAAGGGTCCCCCAGTAGCTGGAAGACTGAGTCGGGGTTGCCTCTCATTGTGTTTGGCTTATGGTTCTGGGTCCCCCAACCCTCCTAGAGGCCTCTGTTTTGGCCTCTCAGGTTCTCTTAGTCACTTCAGAGTAAAGTTTTTTCCCCTTTTCTTTTCTCAGGGCAGCTCGAAAGGGGGCGGGCAGTAATGACTGTTCAGGAAGTGGGTGAGGTTGGCCTGTTGGGCTTGTCCTGCTTTCTTTGACCTTATCCCACCTATCCCCACTTGGAGTTGGAGGGCATATTTGGGGGCCTGCGGGGGGCTAGCCGACTCAGCCACCCTGCCAGAGCCAGCCCAGCCAGGGCGGGGATGCATGCAGGCAAGAAGACGGGGGCTGGGCTTGCGGGTATCACGCTGGGTGCTGTGGGGGGAGGAGCAGGCTCCCATCCAGTGGGACAGAGAAACCCTGGGGTGTAGCTCTGTGTCCCACTGTGTGATGACGTGTGCGTGCTTCTGTGCGTGTGTGTGTTTGTGCGCGTGCGTGTGCTCATGCACGGCCCCGTGGCAGTGCTGGGTATGAGCTCTTGCCCCAGACATGCCCCTGCCTGCTCCCTGCCAGGATCTGGGGAGATGGCTGTACCTGGCAGCCCTAGGGTGCAGAGCAGAGTGGGCAGCCGTCCCTCGGGACTCTCAGCTGCCCACCTCTTCCCACAGTGCCTGGCCATGCCAGGCCGCCCAGAGGGGCAGAGGGAGGGTGGGGGGGTGGAGAAAGGCTCATATCACAGCTCAGTCACCACCCTTTTTGTGACTTGGTACTTGTGCATGTGTGTGTGTCTGAGTGCATGTACTCTCTGCATGGTGACAGTGCGAGTAAATGTGCCCTCTGGATCATGTGACAGGCAGCACACTGAAATGGTCAGGAGCACGGACTCTGGAGCCAGAGAGCCTGGGTTCAGACCCTAGCACTGCTGTTTCCCACCTGGATGATCTTGGACAAGTTGCCTCATCTTTTTGTGGCTCAGTTTCCTCAGGTGTGAAATGAGGCCGATAGTAGCACCTGCTTTTAGGGCTGTTGTGAGGATGAAACAGGTTAATAAAGGCAAGCTTAGCATGGAGTTCAGGACACAGGGAGTGCTCCATAGGTGTGAACTGTTAGTGCTTTTGATGTCCCCTTGGGGCGTTCAGAGCATGTGCTCTGTGTCCTTTGCAGAGCCAGCAGGTGTCTGTTCCCCAAGGAGCCAGAGTGTGTATACTCAGGGGACTCAGGTGCTCACCTGTGCCTGGTGCTGACTGAGGTATCACATGAGTTGACAGCAGCCAGAGAGGAGGCCTTGGGGATGGTGGGATGGAGACAGTAGACTCAGCAAGTGGGAAATCTTAGGGTACACTGGCTCTGGGGGGGTTCCTGAGTTGCTCCGCGTAATCCTCCGCTCTCCCACCCTGCAGGTGGACAAAAATGAAGCCAATGAAGAAGGCATGCACTGGCCTTTCAGGTCCTGGCAGTGGCAGCAAGTCCCCCCCAGCCACCAGGGCCAAGGCTCTGAGGCGGCGAGGGGCTGGGGAGGGTGACAAGCCAGAGGAGGAGGACGACGAGGCACAGCAGCCGCAACCACAGCCCGGGCCCGAAGAGGCTGAGGAAGGGGAGGAGGAGGAGGCTGAGCGGGGCCCTGGGGCTGAAGGTCCTCCACTGGAGCTGCACCCTGGCGACCCGGCTCCAGGCCCAGCAGAGGACCCCAAAGGGGATGGGGAGGCAGGCCGCTGGGAGCCCTCACTCAGCCGCAAGACAGCCACGTTCAAGTCTCGAGCGCCCAAGAAGAAGTATGTGGAGGAGCACGGAGCTGGCAGCAGTGGGGTGGCTGGGGCCCCTGAAGAGCGGGTGCGGACCCCTGAGGAGGCCAGTGGCCTGGGGGTGCCTCCACGGCCACCCACCTCCACTCGTTCCTCCTCCACTGACACAGCCAGCGAGCACTCGGCGGACCTGGAGGATGAGCCGGCTGAGGCTTGTGGTCCAGGCCCTTGGCCCCCTGGCAGCACCAGTGGCAGCTATGACCTGCGGCAGCTGCGGTCCCAGCGGGTGCTGGCTCGGCGTGGTGACGGCCTCTTCCTGCCGGCTGTGGTGCGCCAGGTGCGCCGAAGCCAGGACCTGGGCGTGCAGTTCCCTGGTGACCGAGCCCTGACTTTCTATGAGGGGGTGCCAGGCGCTGGTGTGGATGTAGTTTTGGATGCCACACCCCCACCAGGTGCCCTGGTGGTGGGCACAGCTGTCTGTACCTGTGTGGAGCCCGGCGTGGCTGCCTACCGGGAAGGTGTGGTGGTGGAGGTGGCCACCAAGCCAGCTGCCTACAAGGTCCGTCTCAGCCCTGGCCCCAGCTCACAGCCAGGCCCACCAGGCAGCCTCCCGCAGCCCCCACAGCCACTGCACCGTGAGCCAGAGGAGGCTGTGTGGGTGGCCCGCTCCAGCCTACGCCTGCTGCGCCCCCCCTGGGAACCTGAGACCATGCTGAGGAAGCCCCCTACAGGCCCTGAGGAAGAGCAGGCAGAGCCTGGGGCCACCCTGCCACCCTGCCCTGCTGCCCTGGACCCCAAACAGCCCGAGGACGCTGAGGTCTCTAAGATCAGCTTTGGTGGCAACCTGGGTACTCACTGTGAGGAGGGCGAGGAGAAGCACCCTCCAGCCCTGGGTACCCCAGCCCTGCTCCCACTGCCCCCACCCCAGCTCCTGTCACCACCACCCAAGTCTCCAGCCTTTGTGGGCCCCGGCCGCCCTGGCGAGCAGCCCTCGCCCTGCCAGGAGGGGAGCCAGGGCGGCAGCCGCAGCAGCAGCGTGGCCTCCCTGGAAAAGGGGACAGCACCGGCAGCCCGGGCCCGCACGCCACTGACAGCCGCCCAGCAGAAGTACAAGAAGGGCGATGTGGTCTGCACACCCAGCGGAATACGAAAGAAGTTCAACGGCAAGCAGTGGCGCCGGCTGTGCTCACGAGATGGCTGCATGAAGGAGTCACAGCGGCGAGGCTACTGCTCACGCCACCTGTCCATGCGAACCAAAGAGATGGAAGGCCTGGCAGACAGTGGGCCTGGCGGGGCGGGCCGGCCCGCGGCCGTGGCAGCCCGTGAGGGCAGCACGGAGTTTGACTGGGGTGATGAGACGTCGAGGGACAGTGAGGCCAGCAGTGTGGCGGCTCGTGGAGACTCACGGCCACGCCTGGTGGCCCCTGCTGACTTGTCACGCTTTGAGTTCGACGAGTGTGAGGCGGCCGTGATGCTGGTGTCGCTGGGCAGCTCGCGCTCAGGCACGCCCTCCTTCTCACCCGTCTCCACTCAATCGCCCTTCTCACCAGCCCCGTCACCCTCACCCTCGCCACTCTTCGGCTTCCGCCCTGCCAACTTTAGCCCCATCAATGCCTCGCCAGTCATCCAGCGCACTGCAGTCCGCAGTCGCCACCTGAGCGCCAGCACCCCTAAGGCAGGCGTGCTGACGCCACCAGACCTGGGCCCCCACCCACCGCCACCTGCCCCCCGAGAGCGCCACTCCTCTGGAATCCTACCCACCTTCCAGACCAACCTGACCTTCACCGTGCCCATCAGCCCTGGGCGACGGAAGACAGAGCTGTTGCCGCATCCAGGGGCCTTGGGGGCCCCTGGCGCAGGGGGTGGAGGAGCCGCCCCAGACTTTCCCAAGAGTGACAGCTTAGACTCTGGTGTGGACTCAGTGTCCCACACACCTACACCCTCCACGCCGGCTGGCTTCCGGGCCGTGTCCCCTGCTGTGCCCTTCTCTCGCTCCCGCCAGCCCTCACCATTGCTGCTGTTGCCACCCCCTGCCGGCCTGACCTCGGATCCAGGGCCCTCTGTGCGCAGGGTGCCTGCTGTGCAGCGGGACTCACCTGTTATTGTCCGCAACCCTGATGTGCCACTGCCCTCCAAATTCCCTGGGGAGGTGGGCACTGCTGGTGAGGTGCGGGCTGGGGGACCTGGGCGGGGCTGCCGTGAAACCCCAGTGCCCCCTGGGGTGGCCAGTGGGAAGCCTGGCCTGCCCCCACCTCTGCCAGCCCCCGTGCCCATCACCGTGCCTCCAGCTGCACCAACTGCCGTGGCCCAGCCGATGCCCACCTTTGGCCTGGCTTCTTCACCCTTTCAGCCTGTGGCCTTCCACCCCTCACCTGCTGCCCTGTTGCCTGTTTTGGTGCCCAGCAGCTATACCAGCCACCCTGCCCCCAAGAAGGAAGTCATCATGGGCCGGCCTGGAACAGGTAAGAGGTGGAAGTGGATGGGCTGCGCCAGGCTCACCTCCTAGAGGGCCTCTTGCAAGCTGAACTCTTGAGAGGTGAGCTCCTCACCTTGGGAGGGCTTCAAGGGGAGGCCGGCCTCCTCTCTGCACAGATGTTGCAGTTGGAATTCACATGTCAGGAAAGGGATTGGACTTTTAAGGCTCAAGGCACCGTTTCCAGAGGCCTCCTGTCAGAGAACGTGGTCTCAAGAGGTCTATCAGTCAGCAAACCTTTCTTGAGTGCAGACTGAGTCAGGTCTCCATGGAGCTGATGGGATAAGAGAATGATAATTGTGGCAACAGCTTCCATGTCTTGGGGGACTGGGCGAGGGCATTGCCATGGTAAGCACTGCATGTAGGTGAGCTTGCCAAATTTTCACATCCACCTCATAGAGCACTTACTACCTGTTCTAAAGACCCTTTTCAAATATTAGCTCATTTTATCTTCACAACCACCCTAACAGGAAAGTGCTATGATTATGCTTCTTTAGAGGAAACTAAGGCAAGGGTCATAATTTGTCCACGGTTACATGGCTAGTAAATCCTGGAGCAGCCCTCAAACCCAGGCAGGCTGGCCCGTGACCACGTGGTCATAGTGCTGGATTACAGATGGGCAGATGGAGGCTCTAACAGGTCCTTCCCAGGAGGTGGCAGGACCAGGACTGGAGCCCTCATCTTTACCACTGTGTCCAGTAAACATCACAGGCATGGCCATGGAAGGCAGCGGGGGTGTGCTGGGCACTTCTCCAGGTGTGAATCTAGCCTGGCTGCCCTGAGGACAGGGCGTGTAAGCCAGGAGTTAAAGGATGAGTGGGAACCTGCAACCGTGGGGTGGAAGAGCCTCCTGGGAGGAGGGCGATGGGACAGCCCCGAGGCCGGAAGGAGCACAGCCTAGGAGGGGAAGAGGGAAGGCCAGGGTGGCTGGAGAGCTGAGGCTGGGGGTGGAAGAATGGCATTTCTGAGATGGTGCTGAACAGCCACGGACCCAGGCTAGGCTGGGCCTTGTAGGAGCAACACAGAGAGGGTGACAGACCTGTCGAAAGCTCCTTCCTAGCATTTCTTTCTTATTTGTTTATTTATGTATGTATTTTTTTATTTTTATAGAGATGGGGTCTCGCTGTATTGCCCAGGCTGGTCTCGAATTCCTGGGCTCAAGCAGTCTTCCTGTCTTGGCCTCCCAAAATGCTGGGATTACAGGTGTGAGCCACTGCACCTGGCCTTATTTATTTTTATTTATTTATTAATCTACTGTTGATTCAGGGCCTGGCCCTGTGCTGTGCCTGGCCCTGTGCTGGATGGTGCTGAGGACACAGCCCTACTTACACAGGGCTCACAGCCTCTGGAAAAGACAGACCTCTCCCTAGACAGTAACAGTCTGGGGTGGTCAGGGATGGGGTGGAGGAAGCCAGGAGGCCGTGGGAGCCCAGCGAAGATGACTGTCCAGCCTGAGAAGTCAGAGAAGGCTTCTTGGAAGAAGGGCCAGATGCCTATGAACTGAAACCTGAAGGGTGTGCAGATGTGAGCCCGGCAGGGTAGGCAGGAAGGATCTTCAAGCAGAGGAAAGAGTTTGTGCAAAGGCCTTAAGGCAAAAGCAGATATTTGTAAGATGTTGAATCTGGAAAGTCAAAGGCTCTAGATGGCAGGTGAGTGTTGGGGATGTGTGGCTGGATCGGTGAGCAAGGGTCAGATCAGAGAGGACCCTTAAGTAAGATCATTATGAACTGTATCCTGAGGGTACTAGGGAGTCATGGAAGGTTTTGAGCAGATTCAACCACTGCTGCACCATAGAGGGTGTGTTTGAGTCTCTGAGGCCAGAAGCAGGGAGACCAGGGAGGAAGGAGGCTGGGTGTGGATGTGGGTAGGAGCCGCTATGGCTTGGGCTTGGGGCAAGAGCCCTTTCAGGAAGGAGCACTGGCCTGGCCCTTCCCTTTTGGGGCTCCAGCCCAGGCCAGTCCCGAGGGACAGGGCACAGGGACACGGGTTATGCCTGTCCCTGATGTTCATATACAGAACTGAGGCTGTGAGCTGTGTGTTTCACCCTGACACCAACATTTTTTACATTTGTTGTTATAGGTGGTACAAGCAAAATTTCACAGCAGGGATTTCTGTCCTTAGGCAATGAAGAAACTAAATCAGAGGGTCTCTAACCACTCCCCTACCCTTCACCCCCCCATATGCCCACAACCCCCAACATGGCCCCTACAGCATTGTCTCATGTGGCCACTCCTGCTGTGTGGGGAGGAATGGCTCTGGTGCAGGGGATGCTGAGGCTTACCAGAGTAGGCCCAGCAGGGCTCTTGTTACCATTTTCCAGATGAGGAAAAGTGAGGCCCTGACAAATGGAGAGTCTTGATTGAGGCCAGCCAGCCAGTGAGGGGCAGGATGAGAGCCTTGAGTCATCTCCCAACCTCTAGACTGTGGGACTCTCACTACCAAAAGTGGCAGTAATAATAACTCACCGAGCAGCACTGGTGATGCACGTGCCTGGCACACTTCAATGAGTCCTGCTGAGCCTTTACTCCCTGAATCCTCACAATGCCCCAGGCTAGTACCATGATTATTAGTTCCATTGGACAGAGGAGGAAACCGTAGCCTGAAAGGCTAAGTGACTTGCCCGGGTCCTCCAGCTAGGAAGAGAGAGAGCCAGGATTTTGAGACAGAGTCTGGCTCTGTCACCCAGGCTGCAGTGCAGTAGCGCAATCTTGGTTCATTGCAACCTCTGCCTCCTGGGTTCAAGCGATTCTCCCGCCTCAGCCTCCCGAGTAGCTGGGATTACAGGAGTGTGCCACCACGCCCGGCTAATTTTTGTATTTTTAGTAGAGCCGAGGTTTCACCATGTTGGCCAGGCTGGTCTTCAACTCCTGACCTCAGGTGGTCCTCCTACCTTGGCCTCCCAAAGTGCTGGGATTACAGGCTTGAGTCACCACACCGAGCTGTCAAGAGCCAGGATTTGAACTCAGACTGTGCGGCTCCAGATCCCAGGCCCTTAAGCACTTTCAATAATAACAATGATAACAATAATACCTACTCTACTGAGCGAAGACTGTGTGCCTAACCCCGGGCTTGGGGCCGTTTTCATCAGCTCCGCCTGATGCTGTGAAGTAGATTGCCAGGCCTGTTGTCCAGGGGTAGACTGAGGATCAGAGAAGGGAGGCCCCTTGCTGGGGGCCACCTGGTTGTCATAACTTGTCCAGTGCCTATCCTGGCAGTTCTGAGGAGCGCCTCCCTAACAACACCCATGCTGAGGTATCCAGGCTGCCTTCAGGTTCCTGAACAGCCGGCCCTTTCATTCTTCTCCCAGAGGCCTCCCTAAGCCCTTGGGAGGTAGGCAGCTTGGAGCCTTCTCCCCATGGGGCCCAGATAGGGCAGACCGTGTTCAGTGGTATAGTGAGGTTGCAGGCCTGGTCCCTTCTGCTGGCCCATGCCAGGGCCTGACCCTCCATCAGAGGGCAGCAGGTGTGAGGGGGCGGCCCAGGGCAGCCTGCCTGCTCCTGCCCCCAGCCAGGCATTTGCTTCCGCTGGGGGACTTGCTGGGGCAGGCGGCTGGCATTCTCCACATTCTGTGCATGGCATGGCCAGCCAGCTGCCGTTGCCACCTCCCTCTGAATCTTCCCGCCTGCTCCCCAGGAGAGGATCCCGCCCCAGGGCCTGCAGCCCCAGTCCAGGAGGCCAGATGTCTCAGCCCCATTCCTGGTATGGCCTCCCTCCCAGCTCCCAGCTTCCTGCCTGGCTTCCCCTTGTTGACAGGCGTTGCTCCTTCTCCTGGGCCTCTGTCTGGCGGTCTGGCTCTGTCTGTCTGTCTTATCCTTGGCTCCTATATCTCTCTGGTCTCTTATTTCTAGGTCTATACGTGTGTCTCTCTTTGGACCTCTGTCTGTCTGACTCTTCTTTGAGTCTGGGGGCTCCCTGTGCCTTCCTGGGTTTGTCCCTCTCTGGACTTCAGTCCTTGTCTGAGCTTTCAGCCCACCCTCTTTCTGTTTTGGCTGCCAGCTGGCATCCTGTGTCTCGGAGCCAGCCTTGGCCTCTCTTTGGCCCTCCTACTCCCACTCTTGAGATGGACTTGCTGCCCCCATGCCAGCCTCCCAGCCCCACCCTGTGCATATCAGGTGTTCTGTTCTTTTAAGACAGTGGGCAGTTGCCAAGCACCAGGTCTCCTACTTCTTTCTTGGGGAGTGTTGGGAGGTTGTCCAGGCCAGGGAGCCCCCTCATGCTCTTTGACAAATTAACTGCCTACTACTGTCCCTGAAATCTGCTGAGAAGTGCTGAGATCCATCCTGCAGACCCATCCACCATCCAAGCACCTGTTCCCAAGACAGGCAGGAAAGCGGGGGCTGTATGGACCAAGCTAGGAGATCCGGCTGTAGGGGGAGGCAGGAAAGAACCTTCAGTGCCCACCCACCTGCCAGAGGGCATGACCCAGGTCATCCTACCTCCCCCGTTACCCCTTGCCTTTCATTTGATGCCAGCTTCATTGAAAGGAGTCCCAGATATAGTGCACCCCAATGGGTAGGGCCTCAGAGACGAGGCAGTACCCACCAACTATGCTTGGGCAGGTGGGGAAAAAGAGGGGCCAAAGGGGTTAAGCCTGGGTCTCCTGACTCCCCAGATCCAGGTACTGCCCACCATAATTTCCATTTTGTTTCAAACAGTGAACCCTATCTCCACCAGCAGGAGCCAGCTCCCTCCTCATCCCTCTGCCAGGCCCAGGGCTGAGCAGTCCTGGGGCAAGTGGGTGAGGAAGGCAGATGTGGATGCAGGCACAGGCAAGGATGAGCCCAGGGAGGTACTGAGTCTGGAGAAGCCAGGGGGCAGGGACAACTCAGTGGTTCATGGGGGCTGATAAGGGAGGATCAGGTAGGTTTCTCATTGGAGGTGACATTTGAGCTGAAGTATGAGGAATGAGTAGATTTCAGAATAGTCAAAGAAAGGAAAAGGCAATTCCACCTGAAACAGCTGCATGAGCAAAGACCAGGAGGAGTGAAAGTGCATGAACTCCGAGTGGCTAGTTGAGGCTGGAGCTGACATCAGAGTCCAGGCTTAGCAGAAGGGTGCCGTGGACGACAGGCCCAGCTTGAATGCCAGGCTGAGAAGCTGGGGCTCTACGCGGGCCAGTAAAGAGTCAAGAAGGCATTTAGAGCAGGGGAGGGAAAATGTTGGATCTAGGTGTCAGAGACCCCTGGAGACCGCCCTGGAAAGGCAGGAGTTGGGAAGAAGATGGCTTGGGGAAGAGGAGGAGAGGAGGAAGAGCTTGTGAAGGTGCAGGAGTGAGTCTTGGTAACTGTAGAAGAGACCCCAGCTCCCCCAGCTTAGCAGCCCCCAGCACCAGGAGCTGCGAGGCGTCAGGCTGCCTCCTGGCGGCAGGCGGCGGCGGGACAGCAGGCGCACGCATGCGCGGCAGAGGGGGTTGGGGGGTACGTCCCGGAGCCCCCGGTGCCCGGGTATTAATGGCTCCATTAGTGGCCGGGAGGGAGGCGCATTAGCGGCGGCGACGGCGTCTGGCTCCCATTACCACCGGCGGCAGCGGCTGCACCGCAGGAGGCTGGACCCTAGCCCGCCGCGCCGCCTCCTCCACCCCCACCCTATCCCCTGTTCCCGCTCCCCACGAGGGCCCGGGCAGGGAACTCCCGTCCCCCTATTTCGGCGGAAAAGCTGATTGTGAAGCCAGATAGATTTGGGTTCAAATCCCGGCCGTGCCACCTCGCGGCTGCAAGATGCTATCCCCCCTCTGAGCCTGTTTCTTGCGAAGTAGTCGGGGAAACCGGGTGCTCCGGGGGCTGTGTAGAAGCGGACTGGCACCCAGCGAGGGCCGCGCCCAGCCCCCGCTGGCACCTAGGGGTGTGGGTTCCCGCGCGCCCCCGGGTGCAGACCTCCTGTGTCGGGCCTCCGTCCTTCTCATTGGCTGCCGTCTCGCCTGCTGACCGCTGATTGGCCGAGACCTGCTTCTCCGCCCCTGAGCGATTAACCCCTGCGCTGCCGCGTCCTCGGGCTGGGTGGGGGACCCTCCCTCCCACCGCAGACAGCTCGGGTGCCAGCTGGCCGGCGCCCCGCCGCGGCCCGCGTGGGTGTCAGGCCGGCCGGGCACCCGTCCGCCCTCCCTGCACAAAGCGGCTTTGTGGGGCCTGCCGGGGGTTGGCTGGGGGCCAGGCGGCGAGTGGAAAATCTCGTGAGCGCGGGGAGGGGAGGGGAACGCAGGGCGGCGCCCCCTCCTCTGCTCGGGCCTTGGCGCCTCCCTCAGCCCGCGCCGACCAACCCTCCCAGCCCAAGCGCCTGTACACCCCTTTCCCGCCCCCGCACCTTCCCTTCCCCAAACCCACGTCTCTCAACTCCCCCACCCCCGCATCCCACCCATCTCCCAATCCCTGGGGACCATCCCCCACACACTCTCCCCAGTCTCTCTTTTCCTCCTGGTCCCCCTGCCTACCCCAGCCCCACTCACACTGACTCACCCCGGCGCTATTTTTAGCCCCCCATCCTTGCCGAGCCGCGCCAGCCCAATCCTGGGCTCGTTCCCCAGGCAACCCTGGCCGTCGCCGACGCCGCCCGGGGTGGGTGGGTGGGTGTGTATGTGGAAAGCGGGTGAGGGGAGCTGGGGACACCGGGGTGGTGAGCTGAGGCGGGGACCCGGGCCTGGAGAGCAGGGTGGGGAGCCGCAGGCGGCCGGCAGGGGTGCGGTGCCTCGCGGGCTCAATAAATGGGCCCCATGAGTTTAGAGTGCGCGTCTGCCTGTCCCTCAGTCTGTCAGCATCCCTGGCTGCTCGCCCCAGGCCTCTGGGCAGGCCTCAGCCTGTACCGCCCGCCCGGGTGGCTGTTGATGTCTTCGTCTGGGTTCCCTGTCCCCAGGCCTGGGTGTGGTGGCACAGTGGGGGCTGTTTAGGGGCAGTCCTTCTGTGGAGTTGGTTAGGGGTTGGTGCAGGGGGTGGCTGCCATCACAGTCCTGCTCAGTACCTTTTTCCAACTAGGGAGGCCCCAGTTAGGGTTGGGGATGGCAAGAGAGAGGGAGCTGTCCAGGGATAGGACCTGCTCCCTCCCCTCTGCTCCTAATCCACCCCCACCCAGGGTTCCTCCACCCTGAACAATAGAAGCTAAGTATAGGGCTGGCCCAGCGCCCAGGGCAGGGGGGCCCTTCCCGCCCGGATTCCCGCCCCTCCCTGCCAGGCTAGGCCCCCACTTGGTTGTACCCTGCCCCGGACGGGGCCTCTTCCCATCTCTCCTCCGTGGGCACTGTGTATTCTACCAGATGTGCACCCCTCCCAGATGTGTGGGGCCCTCTTTCCCTCCTGTGCCATGCCTGGCTCTTTTTCTCAACCAACAGAAGTGGGGGATCTGGGGGGCAGAGCTCCTCTGAGCTCTGTCCTTGGACTGCATTGCAGTAGAGAAGGGGTTAAGTTGCCAGTAGGTGACTCACTCACCGGTGGGGAGAGGAGGGGGCAGTGGTGGGGGCAGTGGTGGGGAGATAGCGGGCCACATTGATTTCAGCCTCAATTCGTGCCTCACATTGCAGTCCCTGGGGCAGTGAGGTAATGGAGGGTCTGAGTCTGGGGCTGCATAGGAAGGAGGGGGCAGTCACCTAATAGTCCCTCTGGTTGCCCCTCCAGGCTCACAGCCAAGTGTCTGGCCCTGCAGTCTCTGGAGGTCAGAGGGCTACAGACCTTCCCTTCCCTTTTGGGCTCAGGTTACCCAGTTTTTGCCCCCTCTCCATTCCTTCAGCTCTGTCAGTGGATGAGGCAGGTTGGGGAAAGGGCTCGTCTGCTCCTGTTGACCATCCAACCTGTGTAAGAGCCCAGTCTTGGTCCATCTGAGCCTGTGCAACCTTTACGTGCCCAAGTGTGTGACTCCAGTCCTGTGCCTTTACTGGGTATGGCTCCAGGGCCCCTCTTGGGTGATCCACGGCCTCTGGGTCTCTGCCAGATGGGCTCCACATCCTTGCCTGTGTCTTTGTGTGAGCCCCCTCACCTTTCTGTGGTCCACGTGGCTCTGTATCATTGTCTAACTATATTCCCCAGCCTCTGTTTGGAGTTCCCTCCCTGGGTCCACCCTGAGGTTAAGCCTTGAGTAATGGAAACAGCACTTGAGTTAGAGCTCTGGGCTGGTACATCTTGACTGCATGATCTTGCCACAGTTTATTCAATCTCTGAGGCTCATTTTCTCACCTGAACAATGGGTGTAATAAAGCATACTTCCCTAGGTGGCTGTGAGGATTCAGTGAACCAGATAATACATACAAGCTCCCAGCACACAGCAGCCCCAGTAAGTGTTAGTTTCCTTTCTTCCTGGCCCTTTTTTTCTGGGGGGGGGGGGGGGGCGGGGTTAGTGGGTGGCTGGCAGAGTAGTGTGGTGGGGCCAGCCATGGTGTGCTCTGTGGTTCCCTGCCTTATACTGCTAGACAGAGGGTCCAGAGTGGCCAATGAGTGTCAGGGTGGGTGGCTGAATGATGGCGGTGGCCACTGAGCTCTGTATACCTGATGGGCCTGGGTACTGAAGCAGGTAGCACCCATTAGGGTAGGATTATATAGAGGGTGGGGTCGGTATGATGGTGTCTGTGAGAGCTGAGTGTGCACTGGGGATAGGAGGCGCTTTGTGAGTGCTAGGAAGGCTGTGTGTGTGACGGAGGAGTGTGTGGTTGTGTGGGAGGGGTGTGGAGTGTGTGTAGTGGACAAGCAGGGCTATGCTGAGTTCCTCCTGTTTGACATGTTGTCTGTTTGCATGATTCATGTGGGCTGGTGGGGGTGTGATGAGGATGCGGGTTGGCGAGGCATGTGTGACAGGGCATGGATGAGATGGGTGATGTGAACAGGATGGGTTATGCACGATGGTGGGTGGGGAGCGATGGACCGTGAGCGTGTGAGGTTGTACATCTGTGTGAGCAGGTATGTGAGGTGTGACAGCGTGGGTGTAAGACAGAGGGCATATGTGCCCGTGGGGTGTGTAGGAGATAATGGGTGTGTCACGAAAGTGTGTCTATGTCTGTGAGGAGTGTGAGTGTGAGTAGGTGAGGGCTCAGGATGCCTCGCCCAGCCCTACGCGCAGTTTGTCTGCCCAGCGGGGCCAGGCGCGCCCAGGCGGGTGTGCGGGAGGCGGGCCGAGCCGCGCGTGAGCGTGTTCCTCGCGCGGACTGGACACACAACAGCACCACGCACAACCCAGAGACCTCCGCAGCGCGGCGCCCCGAACCGCCCCCCTGGCTCGGTGCCTTTACTGCAGTGCGCCCTCCCTGCCACCCTCCTACCGCGGCCCCGCCCCCGGCCGGCTCGGGGCCAACCGGAGCCCGCCCCGCCCTGCCCTTATTTGCATATGACTGACGTTCCCCCGGGGCGGCCAATGGGGGCGGGCGCGGCGGGGCCTGACCCGCGCGCGGCGGCGGCAGCCAATGGGCTCACGCGCGGGGGGCCGGGCTTGCGCGGAAGGCCGCGGGGGAAGCGGGGAAGGGGCGGGGGGAGGCGCGGCGGGGGGAGGGGAGCGCGTAGTAGTGGCGGGGCGGGGAGGCGGCGGTGGTTCGGCGCGGGGCTCGCTCGGAGCGCACGGACGCACGCACGCTGGTCCGTCTGCCCGCCCGGGGCCGGAGGTCGACCCGGCGCTGAGCCTCGGGCCCGGGGCCCGGAAAGGCGGGGCGGCGGCGCCGGCAGCCGGGACGCGCGGGGCCAGAGCCGTTACCCGCCGGAGCTGCGAGGGAGGGAGGGAGCGAGCGAGCCAGCGAGCGGGGAAGGGAGGGGGCCGCCCCCGCGCACGCGCGCCGCGCCCCGCCCCGCCTGCCCCGCCTGCCCCGCCCGCCGGACTCCGCGAGGGAGGAGGGAGAGGGAGGGGGCGGTGCCGATGGCCCCCGTGCCGCGCGCCCCGTGACGGCCCCCGCGCGCGCCGGGGGGCGGGGCGGGGCCGGTGCGCGCTGACCTCCCCCGCCCCCCGGGCGGCGGGAGGCAGGCGGCGCTGTGCGCAGGCGCGCCCGGCGGAGACCCCCGCGTGGGGCGGCCGGAGGGGGGCGGCGGGGGGGGGGGCATGCGGCGACGGCCTCCCGCTCCCCCCGGGCCCAAGCGGCGACGGCCGAGGAGCGGGCTGCGGGCGGAGCGGCGTCGGCCGCTGAGGAGGTGCGAGCCCCTGCCGGGTCCCCCCTGCGCCGGACCATGTATTCGGCCCACAGGCCCCTGATGCCCGCGTCCAGCGCGGCCTCCCGTGGCCTCGGCATGTTCGGTCAGTAGCGCCTGGGCCCTGGGACTGCAGGGGTCAAGGTGTCGGGGTGCTAAGTGCGGAGTAACGGTGGTGGGGGTATAGTAGGGGAGAGAACAGTAGAAGCAGAGTAAAGGGATGACGGGGAAAGTTACGGAGCTCGGCCGGGCCGAGTGGTTAGTGATGGCAGGTGGGAGTGTAGCGGAGTGGGGCGTATCTGGGGACAGCTGTGATGTTAAAGTGATGGGATGGCACAGGTCCGCTGTAATAGAAAGGTGAGGGGTGCAGAGTAACTGGCTCTGGAGCATGGGGTAGAATAGGAACAGCACGAGACCTGCTGGTCCTAGGGGAGGAGGCTTGGATTGGGTAGTGGGGCTAAGGACAGGGCTCAGGAAGCGAGTGAGGCACTGTTAGCTGAGATCAGAGTGACAGCCTGCAGTGTGTGTGGTGTAGTTTGCAGAGAGCGCGACACCTAAGAACCTGGAGGGTTGTGCACTGGGGAGGGGTTCAGGAGGGAGCAGGACCAAAGGACTGCCCTCCATTGTCTGCTGGGTCCCTTTTCCCCACCCCCCAGAAAAGAGGAGGCCTTGATGGGAAAGATCTTTGCAAAGAGAGGCACAGGTCTAAGTCCCTGGAGGCTTTTATATGGGGTTGGAGGGCCCAGCGGGTTTTCAGGGGTAAGGGACAGGGTCATCGTAGTCTTGAGTGCTCTTCAGTGCTGTCTTCGTGATCCCAGTCCCTTGTTTCTTGAGGTCTACTTTTTCCTTTGTCAGCCCCTCACAGAATCAGGTCTCGAGGCCAGTGCCTCGCACAGAGCTCCCCACTGTCCAGACTTCTGAAGGCATGGGGAGGTCACCTCAGGTCAGGTTGATCTGGATCAAGGGAAGGCCTGGAATGATGGAGAGCAGGGCTAGGGCGGTTCCCTCCTCCCTTCTTCATCTTCCCCAAGCAGGGGCCTCTCTCCTCTGCTGGTTCCACTTCCCCCAGGGAGCCAGGCAGTGTGAGGGGAAGCCCACTGGTATCCTAGGCCCGCCCCAAAAGTCCAGCCAGGGGTAGGTCCCAGCCTAGGGCTTGCTCTTCCACCACCCACCTCTTGGGGCTGAAGGTTGGACCCCTGGGACCAGCCTCTTGGTGAGGAAGCATCTTCCTGTGCATATCCTCAAGGAAACACCTGGCACTTGTGCCCTCTCTGGGTAGAGACTTGTTACAATTCTCTCTTCTGGCCCATTGTCCGTGGTTTTTCTTCCAAGGAGTTTACCACACCCTCCCCTGTTTTGGGCAAGGGGACTGGACCCTGGACTACAGATAAGCCGAGGGGCTGATGGGGAAGGGAGGCTGGGAGGCCGATTTCTGGATGGTGCATTGTCTTTGTGGGGGCAAAGGAGAGAGCTGCTGGAGCCACCTGTGCCCAGCCAGGAAGGGCAGGTCTGGCACTCTGTGTTTGTGGTGGGGGAGGAAGGCAAGGAGCAGGACCTCTCCCACACCACAGTTGTAAGAGACCCCACAGCCTGTGCATAGTGAACGGAGAGTTGGAGGGGAGGGGACGTGGGGCCGTATGCCTCAGGAAAGGGAAAGAGAGCATGAGGCCAAGGTGAGAGGCTGTGTTGGGTGGCGACTGGGCTGTTGGGAATGTGGCATGACGGGGGTGGGGGTCCCAGCCCGTAGAGGTCTGGGGCCTTGGGAGTGTGGGATGGCAGCCAAGCATGACCTGGTTTGTGGCAGGAGCAAATCATTCCTCTGGCCTGGTCCCTGGTGGCAGGGCTGGTGGAGATTGGTGGGGGGAGGAGTGGGGCGTGAGTACTATTTCCCTTCCCTGCTTCTGTTTTCTTTTTTATAAATCTAGAAACCTTTCAGGGAGGAGTTTTTCCTGAGTGACGTTGCATGGACGAGTCCAAGAGGCTCTGGTGTTGGGGGTGGGGGGTAGACAAAAGGGGTGGGGCTACCTCATCGAGGGTGGGGAAGAGCTTGAGTTGGGGTTGGGGCCAGGCTCTCCTGCTGCACAGCTCACCTGGCTCCTTTCCACAGTGTGGACGAATGTGGAACCTCGCTCTGTGGCTGTGTTCCCTTGGCACTCCTTAGTCCCCTTCCTGGCACCCAGCCAGCCTGACCCCTCCGTGCAGCCGAGCGAGGCCCAGCAACCTGCCAGCCACCCAGTGGCCTCCAACCAGAGCAAAGGTGAGGGCTGAGGGGGACTGGGGGGAGGCAAGGGTGTGGGGTCCAGGTGGCCTAGGAGCCCTCTGATCTACCTCTGTGTCCCCAGAACCTGCTGAGTCGGCAGCTGTTGCTCATGAACGGCCACCAGGTGGGACAGGGAGTGCTGACCCTGGGCGGCCCCCTGGAGCCACATGCCCTGAGAGCCCAGGACCCGGACCCCCACACCCTTTGGGGGTGGTGGAATCTGGTAAGGGTCCGCCTCCCACCACGGAGGAGGAGGCCTCCGGCCCCCCAGGAGAGCCCCGGCTGGACAGTGAGACAGAGAGTGACCATGATGATGCGTGAGTTCCCTGAGGCCTGGGACTTGGGGGTGGGATGGCCAGAGACATGGCCCTCACTGTCCCTGCTGCCCCGCCGCAGCTTCCTCTCCATCATGTCTCCTGAGATCCAGTTGCCTCTACCGCCCGGAAAACGTCGGACCCAGTCCCTCAGTGCCCTACCCAAGGAACGGGACTCATCTTCTGAGAAGGATGGACGCAGCCCCAACAAGGTACTTTATCCCTGCCTGTCCCGTGCTCACCCCGTGGCCACCCACACCTGTCTGCCAGGTCCTAACTGTCCCGCTCTGGGCTGTGTTTAATGCAGCGGGAGAAGGACCACATCCGGCGGCCCATGAATGCCTTCATGATCTTCAGCAAGCGGCACCGGGCCCTGGTCCACCAGCGTCATCCCAACCAGGACAACCGGACCGTCAGCAAGATCCTGGGCGAGTGGTGGTATGCCCTGGGGCCCAAGGAGAAGCAGAAGTACCACGACCTGGCCTTCCAGGTAACGCTGTTGCCTCTTGGCTCCTCCCAGCTTCTTCTGGTGGGGTGGGTGAGTGAAGGGTTGCCCTGCCCTCTCCTGCCAGGTGAAGGAGGCCCACTTCAAGGCCCACCCAGATTGGAAGTGGTGCAACAAGGACCGAAAGAAGTCCAGCTCAGAGGCCAAGCCCACGAGCCTGGGGCTGGCAGGAGGGCACAAGGAGACGCGGGAGCGGAGCATGTCGGAGACGGGCACTGCTGCTGCCCCTGGGGGTTAGTCAGCCCCTTGGCTCTCCCACCCTGCCACCTCCCTCCCTGAGAGCCACCAGCTACCCCCTTGCTTGCTCCTCCCCTGCCCCAGCAGCTCCTCTCTGCTCTATCGCTTTAATTTGGCGACCCTTATCTGTAAAGGAACCGGCAGTTGATTCATGTGACGGAGCCAGGGAGATCCACACAGATACTAAGATTCCCAAACAGCAATCTCGTTATCAACTGTTGTTTAACGAGTGTTTACTATGTGCCTGGCACTACAGGGAATATAAGCTGTAGTCTGCAAAACCCCATTCTATTTCTAGAAGAAGAAACTGAGGTTCAGAGAGGCAAAATCACTTGCTTAAAGCCATAAACAAGCAAATGACAGAGCCAGAATGTAAACCCCAGTTCGGCCGGCCCCCAGCACCATAGTTGGAGCCACTGCAGCTCGCAAACACCCCTGATGGGCTGCTTCCACTTACTGAGGGTGTCTGGTGTGCCTGGCGGTGTTCTGGGGCACATTTTTGGAGTGAGCCTATGGGTATGGCAGTTCTGTGAGGTTAGATGGATAGTTGCTATGGATATGCACTTCTATGAGAGTGGGGACACTAGTTACTTCCTCTTTGAGATGAGGGAACCGAGGCTCAGGCCAGCGGTTGGCTAGCCAGCACCACATGAACCTCTCTCCAGGCCTCCTTACTTTCAGGAGGGCTGCCCCCCAGGGAATGGGCCTGCTGCAACCCCAGAGGGCAGGAATCAGCAGGAAGGAGATGCTGGACTGGTGGTGGGTGGTGGTTTTTTTTTTTTCACCAAGTGGCCCAGAAATTCCAGCCTGCTTCTGCCTAGTACCTAGAAATATCTATGGGTTGTTGGGCCAGTCTAGGTGCTGGTGACAGGCTTACTGACTGTCATAGCGCCACTCTCTACTTTACAGTATCCTCTGAGCTCCTGTCCGTTGCAGCCCAGACACTCCTGAGCTCAGACACCAAGGCTCCGGGGAGCAGCTCCTGTGGGGCAGAACGGCTACACACAGTTGGGGGACCTGGCTCAGCCCGGCCCCGAGCTTTCTCCCACAGTGGGGTACACAGCCTGGACGGCGGAGAAGTAGACAGTCAGGCGCTACAGGAACTGACGCAGGTCTGGGGTGCAGGCCCCCTAGTGGGGGTGGGCAGGGAACCTGTCCAGGGCAGCAGCCCCGCTGAACCCTCTCTGCCACCTATCCTGCAGATGGTGTCTGGCCCTGCATCATACTCTGGCCCAAAGCCTTCTACCCAGTATGGAGCTCCAGGACCCTTTGCAGCCCCTGGTGAGGGAGGTGCCTTGGCGGCCACTGGGCGGCCCCCGCTGCTGCCCACCCGAGCTTCTCGTTCTCAGCGTGCGGCCAGTGAGGACATGACGAGTGATGAGGAGCGCATGGTCATCTGTGAGGAGGAAGGGGATGATGATGTCATTGGTGAGCATTGCAGGGCCCAGAATCTTGCCCAGGACCCAGCAGGCCAAGGCTCAGAGGGTGGGCAGAACTTGGATCCAGGCCCCTAGGCCCCTTTGTTTTCTTTTCCACTTGGTTTATGGTTGCATGTGGCCAGTTCAGGCCCTGCCGAGTAAACCCAGCCCTGCCCTCAGGAAGCCCCCAGCCCTGCAGGAAATCTGGAGGACAGGGGGCATGACCAGATCTTCAGGTGCAGTGTTAGGTGCTCTGTCCTGCAGGCTCATAGGCTCCTGCACTGGGCAGTGGGCACTGGGCATGTGGGCACAGCCCTGGGCTGAGGAGTAGCCTTCCTGGACAGCACTCCCTGCCGGTTTGGAGCAGAGCTGAGATCCAGGCTCCAGACTGTTTCTCCTGGGTCCCCTTGCATCTAGCCCCCTCCCCATACTGTTCCCTCCACTCCCTCAGCTGACGATGGCTTCGGCACCACTGACATTGATCTCAAGTGCAAGGAGCGGGTGACCGACAGCGAGAGTGGGGACAGCTCTGGGGAGGACCCAGAGGGCAACAAGGTGAGGGCTTGGGTCACGGTGCTGTCCCATCACACTCCCTCCTAAGCCATGGGAATGTCTGTTTCTCCCGGGCTTGAGAGAGGGGGAGATTAAGGTCCAGAGAGGGCAAGCTGCTTGCCCCGTGGGGAGTTGGGTCATAGGATGAATTGAGGCCTTCAGCTGGCAGGGGTGCAGCCCTAGGCTGGCCTGGCTGACAGGCTGGATGGGCATGGCTAGGGGGCTGCTATCGAGGTGTCGGAGTGTCCTGACCTGGGGTGTCTCCCTTCCTTTCATGCAGGGCTTTGGTCGGAAGGTGTTTTCACCTGTGATCCGTTCCTCCTTTACCCACTGCCGCCCCCCACTGGACCCTGAGCCCCCAGGGCCCCCGGATCCTCCTGTAGCCTTTGGCAAAGGCTATGGTTCCGCCCCATCCTCCTCTGCGTCCTCGCCTGCTTCCTCCTCAGCCTCGGCAGCCACCTCCTTCTCACTGGGCTCAGGAACCTTCAAGGCCCAGGAGTCTGGTCAGGGCAGCACAGCGGGCCCCCTACGGCCCCCACCCCCTGGGGCTGGGGGTCCAGCGACACCTTCCAAGGCAACCCGGTTCCTCCCAACGGATCCTGCCACCTTCCGGCGCAAGAGACCTGAAAGTGTGGGTGGCCTGGAGCCACCAGGCCCCTCAGTCATCGCGGCCCCTCCCAGCGGAGGAGGAAACATCCTGCAGACACTGGTGCTGCCCCCAAACAAGGAGGAGCAAGAGGGCGGTGGAGCCAGAGTGCCCTCCGCCCCCGCCCCATCACTGGCCTACGGGGCCCCAGCAGCTCCCCTGTCCCGTCCTGCCGCCACCATGGTCACCAATGTGGTGCGGCCTGTCAGCAGCACTCCTGTGCCCATCGCCTCTAAGCCCTTCCCCACCTCTGGCCGGGCTGAGGCGTCTCCAAATGACACAGCAGGTGCCAGGACTGAAATGGGCACTGGGTCTCGGGTGCCTGGGGGCTCCCCGCTGGGTGTCAGCTTAGTGTATTCGGACAAGAAGTCGGCAGCAGCCACCTCACCAGCCCCACACTTGGTGGCTGGACCCCTGCTGGGCACTGTGGGGAAGGCGCCTGCCACTGTCACTAACCTACTGGTGGGCACCCCGGGGTATGGGGCCCCTGCGCCCCCTGCTGTCCAGTTCATTGCCCAGGGGGCCCCTGGTGGTGGGACCACTGCGGGCTCAGGAGCAGGTGCTGGGAGTGGCCCCAATGGGCCAGTACCCCTGGGCATCCTGCAACCAGGTGCCCTGGGCAAGGCTGGGGGAATCACCCAGGTACAGTACATCCTGCCCACGCTGCCCCAGCAGCTTCAGGTGGCACCTGCCCCAGCACCAGCCCCTGGGACCAAGGCAGCGGCTCCCAGCGGCCCTGCACCCACCACCAGCATCCGTTTCACCCTCCCACCGGGCACTTCCACCAACGGCAAAGTCCTGGCCGCCACTGCACCCACTCCTGGCATCCCCATCCTGCAGTCTGTACCCTCCGCCCCACCCCCCAAAGGTGAGACCTGGGCCGGGCAGCACTAGGAGAGGGGCCATAGTCCTGTTTGGCTCCCTTGTAACCTTTTCCTTTCTTGCCTCTTAACTTCCAGCCCAGTCAGTTTCTCCCGTGCAGGCCCCGCCCCCGGGTGGCTCAGCCCAGCTGCTGCCTGGGAAGGTCCTAGTGCCTCTGGCCGCCCCTAGCATGTCAGTGCGGGGTGGAGGGGCCGGCCAGCCGCTGCCACTGGTGAGCCCGCCCTTCTCAGTACCTGTGCAGAATGGTGCCCAGCCCCCCAGCAAGGTGAGGGCCTGCCTTTCTCTCTACCTGCTGGATGTTGGCTCCTGTACCCCATCATTTCTTTGTCTTTTTTTCAGTCTTTTCTCCTTCTCCATGTATCTGGTTCTCTGTCTTGCCATCTTCCGTGATGTCTCTGTGCATCCTGACTCTCTCAAGTCCTCAGTGTCTGTACCCTCCTCCTTCTCTGTGTCCCCACCTCTCACTGTCATCTTGCCCATCCTGTTCTCACCCCAAGTTCTGTGTTCCTTGCTTTTGCTTAGAGTCCCACTTGAGGTCTTGGTCTTCCCCTGCCCCAGTCTGGGGCCACAGCTCACCCTGGCCTATGGGTGCCCTTCTCCACAGATCATCCAGCTGACCCCGGTGCCTGTGAGCACACCCAGCGGCCTGGTGCCGCCCCTGAGCCCAGCCACACTCCCTGGACCCACCTCTCAGCCTCAGAAGGTCCTGTTGCCCTCCTCCACCAGGTAATTGCAGCTGAGCCCATACTCAGAGGCCAGGGAAGGGGTGGGGCGGGGCCGGCTTACCTCACTCCTCCCCATTTCCTCTCCTGCGGCAGAATCACCTATGTGCAGTCAGCGGGCGGGCACACGCTGCCCCTGGGTACCAGCCCTGCGTCCAGCCAGGCTGGAACAGTCACCTCGTACGGGCCCACGAGCTCTGTAGCTCTAGGCTTCACCTCGCTGGGGCCCAGCGGCCCCGCCTTCGTGCAGCCCCTGCTCTCAGGTGAGGGGCGGCCTGGCAGGCAGTGCTGGGGACCCAGGGTGGGGCTGAGGCATTCCGGGCCCTAACTTGGTCTCCTGCTTCTCCTTCTCTGTCTTTCAGCAGGCCAAGCCCCACTGCTGGCTCCCGGTCAGGTGGGCGTGTCACCTGTGCCCAGTCCCCAGCTGCCGCCTGCCTGTGCAGCCCCCGGAGGTCCTGTCATAACAGCGTTTTACTCTGGCAGCCCTGCACCCACCTCCTCAGCACCCCTGGCCCAGCCATCCCAGGCCCCCCCAAGCCTGGTCTACACTGTGGCCACCAGCACAACCCCACCTGCAGCCACCATTCTGCCCAAGGGCCCGCCAGCCCCTGCCACTGCCACCCCAGCCCCGACTAGCCCTTTCCCCAGTGCCACAGGTAGGTGTCAGATCAACCCAGAGCAGAGTGAGTTGGGGGACCCAGGGGATGGGCTCCAGTCAGGCCTGGCTCAGCAAACAATTTTCTCCCCACTAGCAGGTTCCATGACCTACAGCTTAGTGGCCCCCAAGGCCCAGCGGCCCAGCCCGAAGGCCCCCCAGAAAGTGAAGGCAGCCATCGCCAGCATTCCCGTGGGGTCCTTTGAGGCAGGTGCCTCTGGGCGGCCTGGCCCTGCACCCCGGCAGCCTCTGGAGCCTGGCCCAGTCCGAGAGCCAACTGCCCTAGAGTCTGAGCTTGAGGGGCAGCCCACACCACCAGCCCCTCCACCCCTGCCAGAGACCTGGACTCCCACGGCCCGGAGCAGCCCCCCACTGCCCCCACCTGCTGAGGAGCGGACCAGCGCCAAGGGCCCTGAGACCATGGTGAGCGCCTGCAGGCCGTGGGGCTCCCACTGCCACTTGGCTGTGCCTCTCCATTGACGTCTTTGCTTTTCTGTCCTACTCTTCTTTCCATGCCTGTGTGTCTCTCAGGTTAAAGGGTCCCCTCTGTCCCTTCTGCCTGCCTGTGTTGTCTCCTCTCCCATCTGAGGCCCCTGTCTTGGCCTTCCTGAGGCCGTGTGACAGCCTTCTCAAGGGGTCTGCTGGGCGGGCTCAGATCCAACTCTTTGTTTCTGGCCTTTGCCCCAGAGTCTGAGCTCAGTGTTCGCCATCTCCCTGCCCATCTCCACCCCAGGCCAGCAAATTCCCCAGCTCATCTTCAGACTGGCGCGTCCCTGGGCAGGGCCTGGAGAATCGTGGGGAGCCTCCCACTCCTCCCAGCCCGGCCCCAGCTCCAGCCGTAGCCCCTGGCGGCAGCAGCGAGAGCAGCAGTGGGCGGGCAGCCGGGGACACCCCGGAGCGCAAGGAGGCGGCTGGTACTGGCAAGAAGGTGAAGGTGCGGCCCCCGCCCCTGAAGAAGACCTTTGACTCTGTGGACAAGTGAGCATGGGCTGGGGCCTTGGTGGAGCGTGTTAGGGTGGCGGGAGTGGGAGCAGCTGCAGGCTGAGGCGGGGGAGGTGACCCTGCCGGCCCTCCAGCAGGGTCCTGTCAGAAGTGGACTTCGAAGAGCGCTTTGCTGAGTTGCCTGAGTTTCGGCCTGAGGAGGTGCTGCCCTCCCCCACCCTGCAGTCTCTGGCCACCTCACCCCGGGCCATCCTGGGCTCTTACCGCAAGAAGAGGAAGAACTCCACGGGTAGGCGAGCATTGGGCACCCAGGGTCCTTAGGTGGAGGGCAGACTGGGGCCACCTGCACTGAGTCTGCTTCTGTTTGGCCAGACCTGGATTCAGCACCCGAGGACCCCACCTCGCCCAAGCGCAAGATGAGAAGACGCTCCAGCTGCAGCTCGGAGCCCAACACCCCCAAGAGTGCCAAGTGCGAGGGGGACATCTTCACCTTTGACCGTACAGGTGCCGTGGTGGGCAGAACTTTGGGGGCCTGGGGACCTGCAAGAGGAGTGGGTCTCTGGAAGGCGGTTAGAGAGTGAGAGAGGTAGGGTGGGTCCATCCAGGCTGGGAGGAAGCACAGCCTGTCAGTGGTGGGTTCTGGAGTCTGGCAGACCCCTAGGTTGCCCTGTGACTGTGGGCAGGACCCCTCTCTGACTCCCCTGTGAAATAGAATGCAGTGAGGGCTTGGGTGGGCACTCAGACGGTGGCAGGAAGGCCCTGCCGCTGCTGCAGCCTTGCCATGCTGCCTGTGCCCTGCACAGGTACAGAAGCCGAGGACGTGCTTGGGGAGCTAGAGTATGACAAGGTGCCATACTCCTCCCTGCGGCGCACCCTAGACCAGCGCCGGGCCCTGGTCATGCAGCTCTTTCAGGACCATGGCTTCTTCCCGTCAGGTGAGCCTATCTCGGAGTCTTGGGGTCACTCGGGTGGGACTTATCTGTACATGTCATCCTGTGCTCCCCACCGTTTTTCTATCTCCAGCCCAGGCCACAGCCGCCTTCCAGGCCCGCTATGCAGACATCTTTCCCTCCAAGGTTTGTCTGCAGTTGAAGATCCGTGAGGTGCGCCAGAAGATCATGCAGGCTGCCACTCCCACGGAGCAGCCCCCTGGAGCTGAGGCTCCTCTCCCTGTACCGCCCCCCACTGGCACTGCTGCTGCCCCTGCCCCCACTCCCAGCCCCGCAGGGGGCCCTGACCCCACCTCACCCAGCTCGGACTCTGGCACGGCCCAGGCTGCCCCGCCACTGCCTCCACCCCCAGAGTCGGGACCTGGACAGCCTGGCTGGGAGGGGGCTCCCCAGCCCTCCCCCCCACCCCCAGGTCCCTCCACAGCTGCCACAGGCAGGTGAGGGACCCCTGAGAAGATGCCAGGACTTATAGTACCCCCTCAGGACATGGACAGTATGTGGGGGCAGGAAGGTTATCTCCTCCCGGGTAAAGCCATTTCGTCCTCTCCAGTTTGGGGCGGAATGAGGCCTGCTCCTCTTGTAAATACCCCCTTCCCTCGAAGCTCCCTCCCGGTGCTCGGGGGCAGCTGAGGGGCTGCAGGGGCAGTCTCCCTCCTCCAAGCCCCTGTACATAACCTGGAGCGTGTGACCTTCAGAGCTTTTCACTTTATGCAAAATGGCTCCTGTGAGGGCTGCAAGCTGGAGGGTGGTGCGGGCCTTGGGCCACAGGGAGGCGCCTGTGGAATAGGGGGAGTTCATGCACCCCTTTTTTCCCCAGAGGGGCTGGACTCAGGTTAGTTTGGGGGTGGGGGCTCCTGCACTTTGCCACAGGCACGGGGAGGGTTTTCTCCTCACCCCCTCTGCCCTCCCAACTTGGGTTGTACTTTCTAAGAAGGTGATTCCCCCTGCCCTTGCCCCCTTCCCCAGAACAAAACATGTTGATCATGTGCAATATTTCTTACTGTGCCGAGAAGCCGCAATGAGCGAGATTAAAGCTGTTTAACACACCTGTGTGGCTGCAGGCTCTTAAAAGGGAGGGCTGTTGGTTGTACCAGTCCTGTCCTGAGTTGTCATGGAGCGGTAGGCTTTCCATGAGGTGGGGGCAACAATTCCAGTACCACTGCCCCCAACTTCAGAGGAACCCCATAGGCCAGGTCCCTGACTTGCTGTGGACCAGATGGCCCCTCTCCAGTTTAGGAGCCTGTGCGCTCCGGGAGCCTCAATGCCTGCTAGCCCTGTTCTCAGCCATTGGACTGCGTGAGTTTGGGGAAGGCCTGAGGCAAGATGCCACCGGATGGTTACCCTCACTGGCTCTGGGGTCATTCGTACTCAGGAAACAGGTCCCAAGAGGTCCTAGCCCAGAGGTGGCAGTGGGTGGGAGGGAGCCTAGTCTACCTGGAATACCCTTGGTCCTCAGTGTGACCCCTGCTGCCCCCATGTGGCCTGGGCCTGCACTGCAACTGGGCTTGAAGGAACCTCCCCTGGGTGACAGCCCTCCCGCTCAGCATGTGGACACAGTGCCCACCTGAGGTGACAAGATACCTACACCCTGTGTGGAGGGATGACAACTAGGAGTGGGAGGGTCAGGACACCTCCACAGAAGTGGCATCTAAGCTAGAGATGGAGCACCAGGAAGTTCCAGCCAGGGCAACCGCATATGCACTGGGTCACTGTGTTCCCAGAATTCTTGCCTGAGCTTGGTCCTGTAGGATAGTGCTGGAAAGCTGGTCTTAACTAGTGTTTACTGATTGGTAACGCCTGCCTGAAGCACACTATTGTGATAGTGGAAATTCACCTAACCACAAGAATCACAGTGCCTTAATGAATCAGTGATAACTGCCCTGGGCAGAAATAGAACCACAGCCAGGCATGGTGGCTCATGTCTGTAATGCCAGCACCCTGGGAGGCCGAGGCAGGTGGATTGCTTGAGCTCAGGAGTCAGACCAGCCTGGGCAACATGGCAAAACCACTTCTCTACAAAAAATACAATAAGCTGGACCTAGTGGCACATGCTTATAGTAGCAGCTATTCAGGAGGCTGAGGTGGGTGGATCACTTGAGCCTGGGAGGTTGAAGTTGCAGTGGGCTGTGGTCTCACCACTGTACTCTAGCCTGGGTGACGGAGAGAGACCCTGTCTCACACAAAAAACACCTTGCAGAACTGCAGGGTCACAGATCAGGATAAGGACTAATGGTGGTACCCAGATACCCAGACAGGTTCGACCATAAAGCAGGAAACAGCACACTGAGGAAGGAGAGTTTAATGTTGTGGGAAGGCAGCAGGATGCTTAGGGTGCGGGCTCCAGCAGGGGAGCACCTTGGCCCTGGTCTTGGGCCAGCAGACGCAGAAGCAGGGAGTGCAGAGCCCGGCAAACAGGTGTGTAGCCCAGGCGGCTCAGATGCAGGTAATCATACATGTCATGATGGCTGATGGTGCCATCTGAGTGCACAAAGCCAGGGTCGGCATCTAAGAAGTGGGCCCGAGGGTGGCCAGCCAGTGCCGCCCGTACCAGCTCGTTCACCTGTCGGTTCTTCTCTCGAAGTGGGTTGGGATGTTGGCCTCGCGGAAGCAGGCCCTGAGCAGGAACACGAGGCGTAGTAAGGAAACAAGCATTTGAGTATCTTGTTCTGTGTGCCAACCTGTCCTCCACCCACCACCATGAAGTTTCCAGCTGCAGAAAACACTAGGGATGGGCAAGTAGGGAGGGTGGGAGGGTAGTTCCTAAATATCACATCCTAGCCCTCATTTAGCAAGAGACTTCTGGGTTTTAGCCTCTTTCCTTTTCTATTCTTTTTTTTTTTTTTTTGAGACAGAGTCTTGCTCTGTCGCCCAGACTGGAGTGCAGTGGCGCGATCTCGACTCACTGCAAGCTCCGCCTCCCAGGTTCACGCCATTCTCCTGCCTCAGCCTCCCAAGTAGCTGGGACTACGGGCACCCACCATCATGCCCGGCTAATTTTTTGTATTTTTATTAGAGACGGGGTTTCACCATGTTAGCCAGGATGGTCTCGATCTCCTGACTTCATGATCCGCCCGCCTCGGCCTCCCAAAGTGCTGGGATTACAGGCGTGAGCCACCGCGCGCGGCCTAGCCTCTTTCCAAGTATCACTTAGAAAAATGTTGACATTGGCTAGGTTCAGTGGCTCACGCCTGTAATCCCAGCATGATGGGAGGCAGAGCTGGATAGGTCGCTTGAGCCCAGGAGTTCGAGACCGACCTGGGCAACATGGTGAAACCCCATATCTAACAAAAATGCACAAAAATTGGTGGGACATGATGGCGTGTGCCTGTAGTCCCAGCTACTCGGGAGGCTGACGTGGGAGAATCACTTGAGCCCTGGAAGCAGAAGTTGCAGTGAGCTGAGATCATGCCACCGCACTCCAGCCTGGGCAACAGAGCCAGATCCTGTCTCAAAAAATAAATAGGCCAAGGGAGGTTGCTCACGCCTGTAATCCCAGCACTTTGGGAGGCTGAGACGGGTGGATCACTTGAGGTCAGGAGTTCTGAGACCAGCCCGGCCAACATGGTGAAATGCCATCTCTACTAAAAATACAAAAATTAGCCAGGCGTGGTGGCACGCGCCTGCAGTCTCAGCTACTGTGAAGGCTGAGGCAGGAGAATCACTTGAACCCAGGAGGAGGAGGTTGCAGTGAGGCCAGATTGCGTCACTGCACTCTGGCCTGGCAACAGAGCAAGACTCTGTCCCAAAATAAATAAATAAATAAAAGATATCAACATCATGGCTCATGCCAAGGGATCAATCCGCTTTCAGAAGAGGAAATATCCTAGCTACCTACAAGTGATGGAGCCTAGATTTACCCCAGGAATGCCTGACAACTTTTGGCCTATTCAAGGTTTTTTGAGGGTTTTTCTTTTGTTTTCTGGTGAGACAGGGTCTCTGTCACCCAGGCTAGAGTGCAGTAGCATGATCACAGCTCACTGTTACCTTTAATTCCTGGGCTCAAGTGATCCTTCCCCTTTAGCCTCCCAAGTAGCTGGGGTTACAGGTTTTGCGCACCATCATACCCAGCTAATTCTTTTTTTTTTGAGATGGAGTCTTGCTCTGTTGCCCAGGCTGGAGTGCAGTGGCGCAATCTCGGCTCATTGCAAGCTCCGCCCCCTGGGTTCATGCCATCCTCCTGCCTCAGCCTCCCAAGTAGCTGGGACTACAGACGCCTGCCACCACGCCCGGCTAATTTTTTGTATTTTTAGTAGAAACGGGGTTTCACCTTGTTAGCCAGGATGGTCTCGATCTCCTGACCTCGTGATCCACCCTCTTCAGCCTCCCAAAGTGCTGGGATTACAGGTTTACAGGCGTGAGCCACCGCACCCGGCTTTTTTTTTTTTTTTTTTTTTTTTTTGAGACAGAGTTTCGCTCTTGTTGCCCGGGCTGGAGTGCAATGGTGCAATCTTAGCTCACCCCAACCTCCACCTCCTGGGTTCAAGCGATTCTCCTGCCTTAGCCTCCCAAGTAGCTGGGATTATAGGCATGTGCCACCACGCCCAGCTAATTTTGTATTTTTAGTAGAGATGGAGTTTCTCCACGTGTGGTCAGGCTGGTCTTGAACTCCCAACCTCAGGTGATCTGCTTGCCTCGGCCTTCCAAAGTGCTGGGATTACAGGCATGAGCCACTGCGCCCAGCCCATGCCCAACTAATTTTTTTTTTTTTGAGACGGAGTCTCGCTCTGTCGCCCAGGCTGGAGTGCAGTGGCACAGTATCAGCTTACTGCAAGCTCTGCCTCCCAGGTTCATGCCATTCTCCTGCCTCAGCCTGCCAAGTTAGCTGGGACTACAGGTGCCCACCACCACGCCCGGCTAATTTTTTTTTGTATTTTTAGTAGAAATGGGGTTTCACCGTGTTAGCCAGGATGGTCTTGATCTCCTGACCTCGTGATCCACCTGCCTCGGTCTCCCAAAGTGCTGGGATTACAGGCATGAGCCACCGTGCCTGGCCCGTTTTTTAGTTTTTCAATACCCCCAAAGTCTTAAGCCATCCCTGGGCAAAAAAGGCTAATTGGTCTCTGAGCATATTCTCAACCACAGCCACTCTGAAGGGTATAGCAAGCTCCAACGTGAGATTCTGCCTAAAAGCCACTGCTCTATGTCAAGCTGCCCAGAACTGTGCCAACTGTGGCTATATCTGAGGGGGTCCCAGACCACTGCCATTCTTCCTTTCCCACTCTCCCAGCCTCTCACCAGCACCACAACCCGGGCCTGGGGCTGTCGCTCATTCACCAGTTGCACAATGGCCTTGATGCCGCCAGTCACCTGCTCTGCTGTGTGTCCGTGGTTGTTGGTGCCCACCCAGACCACCACAATCTGTGGAAAAAGAGACATGAAGCAGCGGTGAGGCGGCAGCCAAAAGATGTTTTAGAGCCCCACCCGAGCCCTGCTCACCTTGGGCCGGATGTGTTCCAGCTCCCCATTCTCCAGCCGCCACAGTACATGCTGTGTGCCGTCACCACCAATGCCAAAGTTAAGTGCATGCAGAGGAGAGAAGAGCTCGCGCCAGATCTGTGGGCAAGAAGTGGTATGGGCACAAGGGCACTGTCCGCATGGACCATCCCCCGCTGTCCAGGTGTTAACCAAATGCCATTATGGAAGAACCTTACTTCATGGAAGCAGTCTTAAAATTTTACCTGGAGCAAACTCCAGCATGGCTGAACCTCACTTTATAGAAATCTATTAGAGTCTCTCACTTATTTTATTTTATTTTATATTTTTGAGACAGAGTTATTTTATTTTTGAGACAGAGTCTCACTCTGTCACCCAGGCTGGAGTGCACTGGCACTATCTCAGCTCACTGCAACCTCCGCCTCCCTAGTTCAAGTGATTCTCATGTCTCAGCCTCCTGAGTAGCTGGGACTACAGGTGTACGCCACCACGTCCAGCTAATTTTTTGTATTTTTAGTAGAGATGGGGTTTCACCATGTGGGCCAGACTGGTCTCGAATTCCTGACCTCAGGTGATCCACCTTTCTCGGCCTCCGAAAGTGGTGGGATTACAGGCGTGAGCCCATGGTGCCCAGCCTATTTATTTTTTGAGACGGAGTTTTGCTCTTGCTGCCCAGGCTGGAGTGCAGTAGTGCGATCTCGGCTCATTGCAATCTCTGCTTCCCAGGTTCTAGCGATTCTCCTGCCTCAGCCTGCCAAGTAGCTGGGACTATAGGCATGAGCCACCATGCCCAGCTAATTTTTGTATTTTTAGTAGAGACAGGATTTCGCCATGTTGGCCAGGGTGGTCTCGAACTCCTGGCCTCAGGTCATCCGCCTGCCTTGGCCTCCCAAAGTGCTGGGATTACAGGCGTAAGCCACCACACCCTGCCTACAGTCTCTCACTTTAAACCAAGCCCCAGGCTCTGTTGCTCATGCTGAGGTGGGTGGACTGCTTGAGCCCAGGAGTTCAAGACCAACCTGCGCAACAGGGCAAAACCCCATCTCTACAAAAATTACAAAAATTAGCCAGGTGCATGGTGATGTGCACCTGTAGTCCCAGCTACTCGGGAGGCTGAGGTGGGAGGATCACTTGAGCCCAGGAGGCAGAGGTTGCAGTGAACAGAGATCATACCGCTGCACGCCAGCCTGGGTGACAGAGCAAGACCCTGTCTCAAAAACCAACCAACCAACCAACCAACAAAACAAACCAAGCCCCATAGAAGCAAGACTCACTTCATGAAAATCCAGTCTGCTTGAGCCATGCATTGAATCAATGGCATTACAGTTGAAACTTATTTTGATGAAACCCATTACAGTTGGACATGCTTTGTGGAAAGATATTATTATGATTGAGTCCTCTTTGTGGAGTGCCATTAGAGTTGACCTTCGCTTCCTGTAAAGTGACTATAGCTTTGTGTAAACCCAACAGGGCTGCGCACTACTTAAAGCAAACAAGAAAGAGCCTCACTTTAGGCAAGCCTATGGCAGGAAAGCCTCATTTTAGGTCTTAGTACATTATACACAAATCCAATCTGATAAAACCAAGGCATACATTTCTTTCTCAATAGAATGTTGCACCTTACACCAAGATTCTCAGAGCCTCGGGCTGCCTGAGGCCAATCTGGGTACTCTCATAATACCTCACCTGGCCTGGGTTCTGGTCCAGATGTGTCAGCATGGACACAGGGCTGGATGGGGCAGGGGGAGAGGGACTGCCCTCACCTCGCACTGGTGCATGAGCTGGACCAAGGAGTCCCCGATGAAGACGACTTCGGGTTCCTTATCTTTGCTGTCAGCCACGAACCGATGGTGCTGCGGGAGCGCGCGAGAGGGAGTCAATGGCACGCACGCTCCAGGGCCCGCCCCGCCCTGCTCCCTTAGGCAGCGCCTCCTCAACTGCCCTCAGTTTCCCAATCAGGTAGTGAGAGTGGCACGAACCAGCCGTTCTCCTGAGCCACCCCCCGCGCCCCCGGACTCCTCAATATCCCAGGTGGGAACGCTCACCAGGGACATCCAGCGCCCGTCGCCCTGTACGTCCTGCACCGGCGTGGGCTTGCTGGCTGGGTTCTCCTCTCCACTCATCTTGGCGCCGCAGCTCCTGCAGGATGAGCGAGTCGGGTCGGCCCGGGAGTGTTCCGGACGGAGCTGGCTCCGCCACGCCCACTCCTACCCCTCGCGGCAACAAAGGACCGTCCCAACGCTAGCACACCCGCGGAGGACGAAGGCCGATACAGCGCGCCGCCTCCTCTCCAGGGACGGAAGCCTTCACTTAGGAGGTAGGTGGAATCAGGAACCTTCGCTTCCCCCACGACGGCCGCACAGTGGGCTCGCCCGGCGCTTCCCGCTTGGGCCGCTGACTCCCAGGCCGCGCACCCGGCACGGGGTGGGGGGAGGGAGAGGCGAGACCATCCAGCTCCCGAGGCGGGGAGGAGGGAGAAACCACCCACCGGTCACGGGGAGGGGCGAACTACCTGAAGAGTCGAGAGTGGGCGGGGAAAATCTAGCCCTCTGTCTAGCAAATGGGAAGAAACCATTTGCTGTACAGAGTGAAATGTGCGGAAGGGACCACCTACTGTTGCGGGGGGGGTGACCCATTCACGTGGTGGGGGGAGGGGAGCGAGTGGACGAGTCCATTCTTATATTCCCTTGAAGGGGTGGCTCGAATGCACCTGGCTGGGGGGGACGCTCCTATTTTCTACTGATGTGGGGGACAGAAAAGGAAGATGACAAAATGTGAAAATTCGAGCCTCCCTTCTAAGGAGCCACTCTAAGGCCGCGCCAGGGCTTTAGTGAGCCTATCTACTCGTGGGCTTCCCCTACTCAAAACACCGTGTGTGTGTGTGTGTGTGTGTGTGTGTGTGTGTGTGTGTGTGCGTGTGTGTGTGTTGAAATCTAAAGTACATATCTTTGCATTCAAGACATCACAGGACCCCTACTCAAAACACCGTGTGTGTGTGCGCGCGCGTGGCATAACATATAAACTACATATCTTTGCATTCAAGACACCATAGGACCTGCTTGGAGGGTAGAAGAAGGTGCAGAAAGAGAAAGGAAATTAGAGACGCCTCCAGGGCTCAGGTCCAGTCTGGCGTCCCTCCGGCAGATCATCTTGCAGATCTGCAGCCTCTACACTCTCTCTAAACCCACAGGCCAACTGGGTATGTCTGAGCTCTGAAACCTACATCCATAACCAAGGCCACCTAGGGTCGCGCCTCTCCCCCAACGCTGCCCCAAATTAATCTCAGACCTCAGTGTCTTCTCAGATCTCCCTCTTCTCTGGGACCAGGTGGGGGGCTCACTCCCTGCTAAACGTCCTGGTCATGTTCTTGTAGCCTCACTCCAGGTGGGACCTTCCCATGTATTCATTCCTTCAAGGTGGATTGATACTGAGACAGAGATGAGTGTTATTCATTGTGTTTATGTTTTCAATCCACTTCCCTGGAACTGGGCCGGGCACACAGTGGTTATTCCACAAGTGCTTGCTGAATGAGTAGTAAATGAGTGGGTCAGCTCCTGACCTTGTCCCAATGTGTTTAGGGAGACAGATCCAGACACAGAGGTGTAGGGGTGTCAAAGTTGTGTTTGAGGGAGAGACAGGGACCTCTGGGGAGGAAGAGGAGAAGGACTCTGAGGACTATGGGTTTCCTAGGAGTAGTATCTCAGCTGGGTCTGAAAGATAGTGAAGAATGGGCAAGCAGAAAGAAAAGACACAGGTAATCACTTTCTTATTAGGTGTGGGGAATATTGTGGAATAGCTTGATTTTAAAGTCTGAGGGAGGCCAGCGTGGAGGCTCATGCCTGTAATCCCAGCACTTTGGGAGGCTGACATGGTCGGATCACTTGAGGTCAACCAGCCTGGCCAACATGGCGAAACCACGTGTCTACTAAATATACAAAAAAAAAAAAAAAAAAAAAATTAGCTAGGCATGGCAGCACACGCCTGTAGTCCCAGCTACTCGGGAAGGCTGAGGCAGGAGAATTGCTTGAGTCTGGGAGGCAGAGGTTGCAGTGAGCTGAGATCGCGCCACTGCAGCCCAGCCTGGGCAACAGTGGCCCAGCTTGGGTGACACAGCGAGACTCTGTCTTAATTACAAAAATAAACAAACAAATAAAGTCTGAGGGAGCCAGGTGCAGTGATGCATGCCTGTAGTCCCAGCTACTGGGGAGGCTGAGGTGCGAGGATCGCTTGAACCCAGAAGTTTGAGACCAGCCTGGGTAACATAGTGAGACCCTGTCTAAAAAAAAAAAAAAAAGGCCGGGCGCGGTGGCTCACGCCTGTAATCCCAGCACTTTGGGAGGCCGAGGTGGGCAGATCACGAGGTCAGGATCGAGACCATCCTGGCTAACACGGTGAAACCCCGTCTCTACTAAAAATACAAAAAATTAGCCGGGCGTGGTGGCAGGCGCCTGTAGTCCCAGCTACTCGGGAGGCTGAGGCAGGAGAATAGCGTGAACCTGGGAGGCAGAGCTTGCAGTGAGCCGAGATGGCACCAGTGCACTTCAGCCTGGGAGACAGAGCAAGACGCCGTCTCAAAAAAAAAAAAAAAAAAAAAGGGCAAGTGCCTGTAGTCCCAGTTAGTTGGGAGGCTGAGGCAGGAGGATAGCTTGAGCCTGGGAGATGAGGTGGCAGTGGGCCATGATGGTGTCACTGCACTCCAGGTTGGGTGACAGAGTGAGTCCCTGTCTCCAAAAAAGAAGTCATAATCAGCTAGGCACGGTGGCTCACTCCTATAATCCCAGCACTTTGGGAGGCTGAGGTGGGCAGATCGCTTGGCGTCAGGAGTTCAAGACCAGTCTGACCAACATAGCAAAACCCCATCTCTATTAAAAAATACAAAGATTAGCTGGGCAAGGTGGTCTGCGCCTGTAGTCCCAGCTACCTGGGAGGCTGAGGCAGGAGAATCGCTTGAACCCAGGAGGTGGAGGTTGCAGTGAGAGTTCAGACTGTGCCACTGCACTCCAGCCTCGGTGACAGATTTAAATTCCATCTCAAAAAGAAAAGGAAAGAAAAGAAAAGAAAAGAAAAAAGTCTTAATTATGCCTTCAAGTCAGTGATATAAGAGAGAATTTTTTTTTTTTTTTTTGATAGAGTCTCGCTCTGTCGCCTAGGCTGGACTGCAATGGCGCGATCTCGGCTCACTGCAACCTCTGCCTCCCAGGTTCAAGCGAGTCTCCTGCCTCAGCCTCCTGAGTAGCTGGGACTACAGGCGTGTGCCACCACGCCCGGCTAATTTTTTGTATTTTTAATAGAAAAGAGGTTTCACTGTGTTAGCCAGGATGGTCTCGATCTCCTGACCTCATGATCTACCTGCCTTGGCCTCCCAAAGTGCTGGGATTACAGGCGTGAGCCACCATACCCAACCGAGAAAAAAATTTTTAAAAATAAAGTCTTAGAGGATAAGTTGGAGCAGTTCCTGAAGCAAAGCTTAGTGAGAAACAAAGCTTCCAGGCATTCTTCATTCACCAGGCCTATTTCAAGTTAGACATATTGGTCTAGTTTATCCTTCTAGCAACCAAATGAGGAAGGTAGTTTTATTACTAACCCAATTTTACAGGTCAGAAAACTAAGTCTGACCAGTTACAAACATTTCCAAGGTCACACAGCCCAGTTGTGCCATTTTGGGCATTTAAACCAAGCCTAGCTATGAATCACAACACTACACTAACTTTTTTTTGAGATGGAGTCTTTCTCTGTCACCCAGGCTGGAATGCAGTGGTGTGATCTCGGCTCACTGCATCCTCCACTTCCCAGGTTCAAGCAATTATCCTGCCCCAGCCTGCTGAGTCGCTGAACATACAGTCGTGAGCCAATGTGCCTGGCCTAATTTTTGTTCTTTTACAGGGTCTTGCTGTCTCCCTCAGGCGGGCGTGATCATGGCTCACTGCTGCCTCCACCTCCTAGGCTTAAGTGATCCTCCTGCATCAGCCTCCCAAGTAGCTGGGCCCACAGGCAAGAGCCACTGCGCCCAGCTTATTTATTTATTTAGAGACGGAGTCTCGCTCTGTCGCCCAGGCTGAAATGCATCTCGGCTCACTGCAAGCTCCGCCTCCCGGGTTCACGCCATTCTCCTGCCTCAGCCTCCCGAGTAGTTAGGACTACAGGCGCCCGCCACCACGCCCGGCTAATTTTTTGTATTTTTAGTAGAGACGGGGTTTCACTGTGTTAGCCAGGATGGTCTCGATCTCCTGACCTCGTGATCCGCCCACCTCGGCCTCCCAAAGTGCTGGGATTACAGGCGTGAGCCACCACGCCCAAAGCTAATTTATTTTTTGTAGTCAGGGTCTCCCTATGTTGTCCAGGGTGGTCTTGAACTCTTGGGCTCAAGCCAGCCTCCTGCCTCTGCCTCCCAAAGTGCTGGGATTACAGACGTGAGCCACCACGCCCGGCCAACTGTATAAGTTTTCTAGGGATTATGTCTGTGGCTGCTTGGGGGACAGCTGTGCATGGGGGCTACCATGACCCTTCTTCCCTTTGGCACGCCTGGTCTCAACTAGCCCTCGAAAGACCGCTGATAGCTATCTGAACCAATCAGCATTCAGGAAGGGGGCGGACCTAGTGAACCTCACAGCCAATTGAGGGCTGGGAGGTGCTGAGACCAAGAAAGGGAGATTTCTGAAATTGAGGCTGGGAGGGGAGGGGCTATAACCGGCGCTTCCCTGGCACGCGCCGCTAGGTTTCCGTCCTCTCAGAGCCACGAAGCCAAAGGGCATGGAAAGGGCACGCGCATGCGTGTGGGGGAGCCCGAGGCCTGGAACAGCGCCAGGTGACTTCGAGAGCTGGGGTCACCGCGGAAAAGAAGCCATTGCGCCCCACAGCTACGTGAAGTGGGAAGGGCCGGGGTTTGTTGGGGCGAGAGAGGTGCCCTTCCCCCACCCTGCTCCTGCCAACCGTACCCCACTCCCTTCACTCTGCCCACCCTGCCCTACCGCGGCTGGCCACCATGCTTCCTCTCCTACCCTAGGCCCTTCCTTTGTGATCAGGCCCTGTCCCTGATCGCGCCTCTGTCTCCCTTCCTGTTCTCTTGAGGTTTTCTCAGGCTTTCCAGACTTCTCTTGCTGCTCTCCCTCTCCTGCTTCTCTTTCTCTACTATCTCTTTCCACTTTCTGCATTCCCCTGTACCTCGTCTACCCCTGGATTTCTCCGTCCAGAATCACTTTCTGGTCCCCCAAATCCCTCCAATCTCATGACCCCTTCACCACCCTCCATCTTTTGTTGTTGTTGTTGTTGTTGTTGTTGTTGAGACAGAGTCTCGTTGTGTCCCCCAGGCTGGAGTGCAGTGGCGCGATCTCGGCTCACTGCAACCTCCGCCTCCCGATTTCAAGCGATTCTCCTGCCTCAGCCTCTTGAGTAGGTGAGATTACAGGCATTCACCACCACGCCGGCTAATTTTTGTATTTTTAGTAGAGGCGAGGTTTCACATGTTGCCCAGGCTGGTCTCGAACTCCTGACCTCAAATGATCTACCCACCTCGGCCTCCCAAAGTGCTGGGACTACAGGCGTGAGCCACTGCGCCTGGCCCCCACCCTCCATCTTTTTTTTTTTTTTTTTTGAGATGGAGTCTCGCTCGGTCATCCAGGCTGGAGTGCAGTGGCGCGATCTCGGCCCACTGCAAGCTCCGCCTCCTGGGTTCACGCCATTCTCCTGCCTCAGCCTCCCGAGTAGCTGGGACTACAGGCGCCCGCCACGGCGCCCGCCACCGCGCCCGGCTAATTTTTGGTATTTTTAGTAGAGATGGGGTTTCACCGTGTTAGCCAGGATGGTCTCCATCTCCTGACCTGGTGATCCGCCCGCCTCGGCCTCCCAAAGTGCTGGGATTACAAGTGTGAGTCACCGCGCCCGGCTCACCCTCCATCTTTTAACTGTTTCCCCATGTCCCTGTTCCTAATAGCCTCTCTCTGTTTCCTGGCTTATCTTCCCATTAGCTGTGACTCCTTCGACTTCATCTTACCCCTGTGATTCCTTATCTGACCAAACCTTTTCCAATCTCTCTCTGCTCACTTGTTTTCTCTCATCTTCTCTCTCTCTTTTAAGAGACAAGGTCTCACTCTCTTGCCCAGGCTGGGACACAGTGATGCAATCATAGCTCAGAGTAACCTCCAACTCCTGGGCTCAAGTGATCCTCCTACCTCAGCTTCCCTAGCAGCTGGGACTACAGGTGTGGGCCACCGAATCCAGCTTTTTTTTTTTTTTTTTTTTTTTTTTTGAGATAGAGTCTCACTCTGTCACTCAGGTTGAAGCGCAGTGGCGCAATCTCGGCTTACTGCAACCTCCGTCTCCTGGGTTCAAGCGATTCTCCTGCCTCAGCCTCCAGAGTAGCTGGGATTACAGGCGCGCACCATCACATACAGCTAATTTTTGTATTTTTAGTAGAGACAGGATTTCGGCATGTTGGCCAGGCTGGTCTCGAACTCCTGGCCTCAAGTGATCTGCTCGCCTTGGCCTCCCAAAGTGCTGGGATTACAGGCATGAGCCACTACACCTGGCATCATCCAGCTAATTTTTATTTTTATTTTTTGTAGAGATGAGGGTCTCACTTTGCTGCTCAGGTTGGTCTTGAATTCCTAGCCTCAAGCGATACTCCCGCCTCAGCCTCCCAAAGTGCTAGGATTACAGATTTGAGCCACCATGCCTGGCCTCATCTGGTCATTCTAAATAGTATTCCCACCACACCCCAAAACATCTCCCTATTCACTTGTTTTGTTTTGTTTTGTTTTTGACATGGAGTCTCACTCTATTGCCCAGACTGAAGTGCAGTGGCACAATCGTGACTCACTGCAACTTCTGCCTTCTGGGTTCAAGCAATTCTCCTGCCTCAGCCTCCTGAGTAGCTGGGATTACAGGCGTGCACCACCATGCCCAGCTAATTTTTTTTTTTTGAGATGGAGTCTTGCTCTGTTGCCCAGGCTGGAGTGCAATGGCATGATCTCAGCTCACCGCAACCTCCACCTCCTGGGTTCAAGTGATTCTCCTGCCTCAGCCTCCTGAGTAGCTGGAATTACAGGTGCATGCCACCACGTCTGGCTAATTTTTGTATTTTTAGTAGAGATGGGGTTTCACTATGTTGGCCAGGCTGGTCTCGAACTCCTGACCTCAGGTGATCCGCCTGCCTTGGCCTCCCAAAGTACTAGGATTATAGGTATGGGCCACTGCGGCTGGCCAATTTTTGTATTTTCAGTAAAGACAGGGTTTTGCCATGTTGGCTAGGCTGGTCTAAAGTGACCTGGCCTAAGTGATCGGCCTGCCTTGGCCTACCCCAGTGTTGGTATTACAGGCATAAGCCACCACACCCAGCCCTCCCTATTCACTTTGCTACTCCCCTTGACTTATCTGCATGCTGATGGCCACCCTATCTTTATATTCCAGGACACCATGGATACCCAGGGACCAGTCTCCCAGCCTTTTCAGCAGCCTGAGAAACCTGGTCGTGTCCGTCGTCGGAAGACTAGGCGGGAACGTAACAAGGCCCTGGTGGGCAGCCGCCGGCCATTAGCCCACCACGATCCTCCTGTGGCCATTCGGGATCCACCTGTGGTCCCTACTGCCTCCAAGCTCGTGGTCATAACCCAGGGCCGGCTGAGCCGGGAGCACCGGGGTCTCTTCAACCACGAGGTGAAATCCCTAGATGTTGCAAGGCTGCTTAGCAGTGGGACCCTGGTGCCAGGCAGCCCCACACTCCCTGCCAAGCCCTCCCCAAGCCCAGGCAGGGCCCAGGAACCAGCCCCACAGTCCAGGGACAAAGAGAACCAGGTGCCTGGAGGTTCGGGCCCAGGCCCACCCAGTTCCCCAGAGTTGTCTGGCGTGGGGCAGCTGCTGGCAGAGCTGCAGTGTCAGCTGAGTTTGCCACAGGCCTTCCCCCGGAGGAACCTGATTCAGGATGCCAGGGATGCCATCGTGCACACCTTGCAGGCCTGTCATGGTTGTGTGCCTGACCTTGCCCTGGTGCTTCGGGGCTGCCAGCCACCCTTGCCAGGTGAGCGTCTCTCCTGCCCCTGTACTCCTATTTCCTTTGTCGGCTCTAGCTCAGCTAGCCTCTATGCTTCTTTCCTCTGTGCCAGGGGCCAAGCCTGGGGTCTCTGAGAGAAAGATGACACCCTTCTGGATTAATAGCCCTGATCAAGTCCCAGAGCAGGAGAGGCAAAGGAAGCAACAAGGGACAAAGGAGTTCACCTTCCCCATGCCCTACACCTCCAGCATGCCCACTGCGCACAGGGGGAGTCTGGCACCGCCAAGAGGTCCCTGGCCACCATACTTTCCCTCACTGTCTTCGCCATCTGGAACAGCCTGGGGTCCCCCAACAGCGTTTGACTTGTTAAAAAGCATCTGGCTGGTAGCCACGCCACCCCCTCCTCGGCCCTGGGGGGTTGGCCTCCCTCAGCCCCTGCCTCAGCCTTCATCACCCCTGTTGCCCCGAACCTCTGTCCTGGACTGGAGCCCCAGCCCCCCTTCCCCACTGCCCAGCCTCTCCTGGGTAGTAGCCCAGAGCAGTCCGGAAGCCTGGTCTTTTCCACCCATGAGACTGTACTGAGGAGAGGCTGAGGCTAGGGCTGGGGACAGATATCTTGTACTCCCAGTGACCTCAATAAAGTACTTTTCATGGTCCTCTTGATTTTCAGTGAGTTGCTGACTCAGAAGAGCAGCTTTTCTTAGCTCTGAGTTCTAGGTCCAAGATGGACGGGAAGGTACTGTTGCTTGTTACCTTCATAGGGCCTGAGGAGCCAGCATGGTGGGGAAAATTGGGACTTCAATTAGTCCAACACATATGCCCACTGTGGCTAACTGTGTACCTGACCCTGAGCTCTGGTGATGCTGGGGCTCCAGAGTGAGTGAGACAAAGGCCTTGTCCTCATGAGGCTCCCAGTTTTGTGGTCGGCACACACAACCCCAGCTCCAGTGGTTGTGTCTAGGAGAGCAAGAGAGGTGCAGGGGCTGGGGCAGTCCAAGGAGGGAGTGATGGCTGCCCTAGTGAGGAGGGAATTCTTCGTAGAAGAGCTGTGTTTTTCTTTCTTTCTTTCTCTCTCTCTCTCTTTCTTTCTTTCTTTCTTTTTCCTTCCTTCCTTCCTTCCTTCCTTCCTTCCTTCCTTCCTTCCTTTCTTTCTTTCTTTCCTTCTTTCCTTCTTTCTTTCTTTCTTTCTTTTTTTGGAGACAGAGTCTTGTTTTCTTGCCCAGGCTAGAGTGCAATGGCACAATCTTGGCTCACTGCAACCTCCGCCACCCAGGTTCAAGCGATTCTCCTGCCTCAGCCTCCCGAGGAGCTGAGATTACAGGTGTGCACCACCATACACGGCTAATTTTTGTATTTTAAGCAGAGATGGGGTTTCGCCATGTTGGCCAGGCTGGTCTCGAACTCCTGGTCTCAAGTGATCCTCCTACCTTGGCCTCCCAAAGAGCTGCAATTACAGGCATGAGCCACCGTGCCCTGCGAACCCTCTATTTTTCAAGGGTGGTGGAAACTTGGTACTTGAGGAAAAGAACATTTCAGGCAAGGGGAACAGCATATGCAAGTCCTGGAGGAGGCTGCATAGCAGGTACAGGGCCATTTTCACTCAGCAAATCCCTAGGCCATGCTGGGACCTAGAGTAAGCCACATCTGGGCCTGCCCTTGAGCGCCTCCTGGTCTGTGAACACAGGGAACAGTGTATGTGCAGGCTCAGGGCAGGAGTGACAGATCAGGGCTGAATCTGGCCCACAGGCTTTTTTAAATTTCACCCACGATATGTTTTAAATGTTGGAATCAATTGCCTACTGTTACAAACCAGGCAGTTTGCTTTTTTTTTTTTTTTAATTGCATTTCTGGCTTCTTTCAGAAAGAAAGAAAAAATAAAAAAGGATCTGGCAGCAGAACTACAATCCTTCCTGGCAACAACTGGCCAAGTAGCAGAGGCCCCCTCTTTGTGGGATCCACGCTCTCCATTAAAAATGTTTCACTTATATTTCCAGCTTGGCCCCTTGGCTTAGAAAATTTGTAAAAAATGGTATTTTGAGCAGCCCCCGTTTTCTGCAGTGGAGAAGGATGAAGCTAGAAATGTTTGTTGGAATCTGATCAGGAAAATCAAGGTGAAGGGCATGGCTTCTACTCTGGAAAAGCCTTTCTAGGGCTTGCTGTTGTCCACTGGGAAACCATAGGGTTGATATCTGCATAGAGGGGACTGGGCTAGGAGATCATAGGGCTGAATGACTTGGCCCAGGTCTTATGGTGGACAAGTGACAAAGTAGGGGTCAGGCTGGGATTTGAATGAACCCAAGCAAGTTATTTCAACTTGGATCTGAAACATGCTTTTGGCTATCTCACACTACCACCTCTGTCTCTCACAGCAACCCAGCTTCACAGCATGGTAAGCAGTGACAGGTCATGGTCAGGCAGAGGGGTACGGTGGTTATACTGAAGCCTCCGGTGTAACAAGTGGCTTCCCCTCTCTGTGCCTCCATGGGCACTTTGCAGGGTGCATCAGATCTAGAACGCTGGCAACTCCAGGATGGACACAGCTGGGGATGGCTGCAATAGAGGTGGTGATGGGCAATCAAAGACTTGTTGGCCAGGCGCAGTGGCTCACGCCTGTAGTCCTAGCACTCTGGGAGGCCGAGGTGAGCAGATCACTTTAGGTTAGAAGTTCGAAACCAGCCTGGCCAACATGGTGAAACCCTGTCTCTACTAAAAATACGAAAAAATCATCCGGGCGTGGTGGTGGGCGCCTGTAATCCCCGCTACTCAGGAGGCTGAGGCAGGAGAATCGCTTGAACCTGGGAGGTGGAGGTTGCAGTGAGCCGAGGTCGCGCCACTGCACTCCAGCCTGGGTGACAAAGCAAGACTCTGTCTCAAAAAAAAAAATTAGTTTGGGGACTACATTGAGGGGAGGCCAGGACAGAGCATGGGTCTGGGGATCCGGAGAAGGCAGTCTGGAGGAGGCATGGCTTTGGAAGACGTGAGTTCAGTTTAGGACACAGGAAACCATAGGTATCTACGGGACTCCAGGAGGGGAGGGCTGGGGCGGGGTGACAGAGGATGAACGTCCCCCTCCCTCGCGGAGAAGATAGGAGTCAGGTTGGGCCCTCTTGGAGGAGGGGGCAGGGAACGCGGCGCCCGGCGGCCCCTTTAATCGGGGGCGCGCGCTGGCCAGCCCGCGCGCTCTCGCCTCCATCGCCGGGCCCGTGCGGGAGCCGGAGCGGAGCCGGGGCCGGAGCGGGCGGAATGGAGCCCCTGCGCGCGCCCGCGCTGCGCCGCCTGCTGCCGCCGCTGCTGCTCCTGCTGCTGTCACTGCCCCCCCGCGCCCGGGCCAAGTACGTGCGGGGCAACCTCAGTTCCAAGGAGGTGAGCATGCCGAGCCCTCCTCTGCCGCCCGCCGGCCCCCGGGGGACGCAAGGGAGGCGAGGGGAGCGGGTACCGCCCCGCCCCCTGCCGCCCCTCCTGGCGGACTCCGGGAGCCTCGGGGGAGTGGGGCCGAGGGCGATGGGGGACTGGGCCAGAGTCGAGGCTAAGGGGAGCCGTAGGGTCGCGGCCAGACCTGGGGGTTGTAGGAGGGACGTTGAGGTCAGAGCTGAGCGGGGAGGGGGAGCGGGTTGGGAGAGTCAGAGTTTGGGAAGGGTGGTGCAGAGGTGGTGCTGAAGGGACAGCACTTTTCACTCAGCAGAGAGCCCCGAGCTCGCCGCCACACTCCCGCTCAGGACCGGGAGGGGGCCGTTTGGAAGATTCCCCCGCGCGGGATGGTCTTTGGGAGCACGGGGTGGGGTGCAGGGGAGTGTGGATATTGGGGGAACGGGGTTAGATATTGGCCAGGACATGAGGTGGCCAGGATGAGCATCTGGCCCCTAAGGTCTTTCTCCCCAGAAAGATCCCGGGAAATGCAGGGAGGAGTGTTTGAATGGAGGGGAGGAAACTTGGGGGGGCAATGGAGGGAGAAAATCAGGGCGGCAGGAATCCTGGACCCACAGTGACGGGATCAGGGAAGGAGTTTGGAGGTGACCTGGTCTCCTTCTAGTACTTGGGAAGCCAGGTACCTGGGGGGTAGGGAAGAAAAGTTGGGGGTCTATGGAGTAAAGAGTTCTTGAAGGACTCAGCGGAGGGTCAGACTGGGCCCCTTTTTCAGGACTGGGTGTTCCTGACAAGATTTTGTTTCCTCTCGGATTACGGCCGACTGGACTTCCGTTTCCGCTACCCTGAGGTGAGTCTCCCCCAGCACTCGCCATGCTGAGGCTGGGTACTTCCCTTGGCCTCCAAAGGCACAGGCTGCCCCAGCTCCCGGTCCCCAACATCTCTGGTCTGCAGGCCAAGTGCTGTCAGAATATCCTCCTCTATTTTGACGACCCATCCCAGTGGCCAGCCGTGTACAAGGCAGGGGACAAGGTGAGGGCTGTGAAGAGGGCATAGGGGGAGAGGGGAGAAGGTCGTTGCTGGCCGGGGGAGTGACCCTGTCCCTGCCTTCCCCAGGACTGCCTGGCCAAGGAGTCAGTGATCCGGCCGGAGAACAACCAGGTCATCAACCTCACCACCCAGTATGCCTGGTCCGGCTGTCAGGTGCAGGCTCAGCCTGGGGGAGTGGGCAGGTGCTGAAGGATGAGGCCTTCGGGGCATCAAGGACAGGCTTCAGCCTTCTCATTTGTCCCTAGGTGGTATCAGAGGAGGGAACCCACTACCTGAGCTGCTCCAGTGGCCGCAGCTTCCGCTCAGTGCGTGAACGGTGGTGGTATATTGCGCTCAGCAAGTGTGGGGTAAGGGGCTGGGGTGGCCACCTGGACCACCTTCTCTTTGCTTTTCTGCCAACCCCCAACTTGCCCAGGGCCCCCCTTAGGCCTCCCTACCCCCCACAGGGTGATGGATTGCAGCTGGAGTATGAGATGGTCCTCACCAATGGCAAGTCCTTCTGGACACGACACTTCTCCGCTGATGAGTTTGGTGAGCACGTGGGGACCTAGAAAGCAGGCTCTCTGTGGGACACCAGAGCTGGGTGCCCACTGAGGGGACATCCACCTGAATGAACCTTACTCCTCCTACCAAATCGGCAGGGATCCTGGAGACAGATGTGACCTTCCTCCTCATCTTCATCCTCATCTTCTTCCTCTCTTGTTACTTTGGATGTGAGTCTGGCACATGGGGTGTGGGGGAAGAAATAGGAGGGAGCAGGGTTGGGGGAGGTGAGCTGCTCTCCCTTTCTGCCTGTGGACAGCCTTTCCCTACCTTGCTTCCTAGATTTACTGAAAGGTCGTCAGTTGCTCCACACAACTTATAAAATGTTCATGGCCGCAGCAGGAGTAGAGGGTGAGGTTCCGTGTCCCAACTTTTGGGTTCTGAAAGAGAAGGCACTTGGGGCCAGACACCTGGGCCTAAGAGGAATGCCTGGGGGCCTGGACTCCTGGGTCCTGGGGGAGGAGGGGCTGGGGGCCTGGACTCCTGGGTCCAAGGGAGAAGGGCCTGGGGGCTTCGACTCCTGGGTCCTGGGGGAGGATGGGCTGGGGACCTGGACCCCTGGTTCCTGGGGGAGGAGGGGGTGGGACCTGACACCCCTGGGTCCTTGAGGGAGTATAAAGGCCTGAACTAGGCTGGACACGGTGGCTCACACCTGTAATCCTAGCACTTGGGGAGGCCAAGGTGGGCGGATCACGAGGCCAGGAGTTCAAGACCAGCCTGACCAACATGGTGAAACCCTGTCTCCACTAAAAATACAAAAATTAGCTGGACATGGTGGCGTGTGCGTGTAATCCCAGCTACTCAGGAGGCTGAGGCAGGAGAATTGCTTGAACCCGGGAGGTGGAGATTGCAGTGAGCCGAGATCACGCCACTGCATTCCAACCTGGGTGACAGAGAGAGACTCTGTCTCAAAAAACAAAACAAAACAAAACAATAAAGGCCTGAACTCCTGAGTCTGGGGGAGGAGGGGCTGGGAGCCTGGACTCCTGGGTCTGAGGGAGGAGGAGCTGGGGGTCTGGACCCCTGGGTCCTGGAGGAGGAGGGCCTGGGGGCCTGAGCCCCTGGGTCTGAAGGAGGCGGGGGTGGGGGCCTGGACCCCTGGGTCTGAGGGGGGAGGGGGTGAGGGCCTGGACCCCTGGGTCTGAGGGGGTAGGGGGTGGGGGCCTGGACCCCTGGGTCCTTGGGGAGCAGGGTTGGGGGCTGGACTCCAGATTCTCCTAGCAGGTGAGTCGGGGTAGAAGGTCTGGAGTCCTGAGGGAGGAGGCGGGATTCAGACTGCCTGGATGGTAGTGCTAGAGAACAGTGATGCCCCAGAGCTGCTTTCTATCCTTTCTTATCTGCCCATCCTCCCCCTAGTCCTGAGCCTCCTATTTTTCTGCATCTACTGGGGTCAATATGCCACCGATGGCATTGGCAACGAGAATGTGAAGATCTTGGGTGAGAATGAAGCCGGGTGGGGAGAGGGTGGAGCCCAGGGCTCAGGTTGGGCATCAGGTCTGAGCCTGGCTCTGAGCCGCCCCCTCCTCCCTTCTCCCAGCCAAGCTGCTCTTCTCCTCCAGCTTCCTCATCTTCCTGCTGATGCTTATCCTCCTGGGGAAGGGATTCACGGTGACACGGTGCCCGGGCAGGGCGTGCTCGTGGGGCGGCTGGTGGGGGAGCAGGGCAGGGGCAGGGTTGGGGGGCTGGGTGCATCCTCCTCCCTGACGGCCCCTACCCTGCTGTCTCCCCTCATGGCCTGCTGCCAGGGGCCGCATCAGCCACGCGGGCTCCGTGAAGTTGTCTGTCTACATGACCCTGTACACGCTTACCCACGTGGTGCTGCTTATCTATGAGGCGGAAGTGAGTCCGACTGGCCCCTGGCCGGGCCCTGCCTTCCCCTGCTTTTGGCGCCGCCTCCCCCTTGACCTGTCTGCTCGCCCTTGCCCACATCCTGCTCCTGCTGGCTCGCTCTCTCTCCCACTCTTTGATTTTCTGCTTTCCCATCTGTCTAAGTGATTCCTCCTCTCTTCACCATCCCGCAGCAGCTTTCTTTCTCCTCCCTCTGTCTCTCACTGTCTGTCACATTTGTGCTCAATATCGTGACTAAGAGTTCAGGAGTCACACAGACCTGGATTCCACACCAGCTCTCCCACTTCCTAGCTGCCTGACCTTGGGTGACGACCCCTGTCTCTGGGCCCATTTTCTTCTTGGAAAATTGGGAGGATCTTACCTACCCCATGGAGCCCCTCTAAGGCTTTCTATCGTCTGTATGGCTTTGGCCAAAGGGCTTCTCTCTTAGCCTTAGTTTCCTCTTCTGTGAGATGGAGCAGTAATAAGACCTACCTCGTTGAGTAGATGCTGATGGAAAAACTCACACATGGGAGGGGTTTAGCCCTGTGTTGAGCAAACAGTAACTGATTTATTCTCTTCCTGTCTTTTTCACCCTCTCTCTCTACCTCAATATGCTTCTGTCTCCGTGCCTGGCTCTCCTGTTGCTTGTGTTCTGACCGAGTACCTCTGTTCCCAAGTGCCCAGGGGTGGGGTCCGGGGACCCTAATAGAGGGGAGGAGGCCAGGCTGTGATGGACCCTCTCCTGCGGGTCTAGTTCTTTGACCCAGGCCAGGTACTGTACACGTATGAGTCGCCGGCCGGCTACGGGCTCATTGGACTGCAGGTGGCGGCCTACGTGTGGTTCTGCTATGCTGTGCTTGTCTCACTGCGACACTTTCCCGAGAAGCAGCCTTTTTATGTGCCCTTCTTTGCTGCCTATACCCTCTGGTGAGAATTGGTGGGCCCCAGCCTGTCCCTGCCTCCCTCTCGGGGCTCCCCAGAAGTGGTTGCCCCCCATCTCAGACCCTCCATAGTGAGGGAGATGGACTTTTCACTCAGGCAGCTGTCGCCCAGAATCTGCCACTTACTCACTTTGTGAAAAATTACTTTCACAAGAAGTGCATCAGGTTTACCCATAAAACAACAGGATCTCGCCAGGCGTGGTGGCTCACGCCTGTAATCCCAGCCCTTTGGGAGGCCGAGGTGGGCGTATCACAAGGTCAGGAGATTCAGACCATCCTGGCTAACATGGTGAAACCCCGTCTCTACTAAAAATACAAAAAAATTAGCCAGCCATGGCAGCGTGCACCTCTAGTCCCAGCTGCTGGAGAGGCTGAGGCAGGAAAATGGCGTGAACCCAGGAGGCGGAGCTTGCAGTGAACCAAGATCGCACCACTGCACTCCAGCCTGGGCCACAGAGCAAGACTCCATCTCAAAAAAAAAAAAAAAACAAACAAACAGGATCTCCTCAGGCCGGGTGTGGTGGCTCACACTTGTAATCCCATCACTTTGGGAGGCCAAGGCGGGTGGATCACCTGAGGTCAGGAGTTCGAGACCAGCCTGATCAACATGGTGAAACCCCATCTCTACCAAAAAATAAAAAAATTAGCTGGGCATGCTGGTGGGCACCTGTAATCCCAGCTACTCAGGAGGCTGAGGCAGGAGAATTGCTTGAACCCGGGAGGCAGAGGTTGCAGTGAGCCGAGATCACATCATTGCATTCCAACCTGGGCAACAGAGCAAGACTTCATCTTCAAAAAAAAAAAAAAAACAGGATCTCCTCAAAGGGATATCTTGAGCAAGCATAGGCCACTATATGAGGGCCGAGTGTCTGGCACATAGTAAATGTTCAGTAAAAAACTATTGTAGACTGGGTGCGGTGGCTCATGCCTGTACCCCCAGCACTTTGGGAGGCCAAGGTGGGTGGATCATTTGAGGTCAGGAGTTCAAGACCAGCCTGGCCAACATGGTAAAACCCCGTCTTTACTAAAAATACAAAAAAATTAGCCAGGCATGGTGGTGCACACCTGTACTGCCAGTTACTCGGGAAGCTGAAGCAGGAGAATAGCTTGAACCTGGGAGACTGAGGTTGCAGTGAGTTGAGATCGTGCCCCTGTACTCTAGCCTGGGCAACAGAGTGAGACTCCATCTCAAAAACAAACAAAAAACAACAACAACAAACAAAACAAAAAAACACCCAAAACTATTGTAATTATTATCGTTCACCATAACATAGCAATAAGGTTGGCAGATTCTGAGCCAGACTGTCCGGGTTCAGATCTCAGCTCTAAAGCTTATAGATGATGTGACCTCAGACGAGCCCATTAACTTCTCTCTGCCTCAGTTTCCTCACCTTTTAATGGGGATGGAAATTTTATCTGCTTCATAGAGTCACTGTGAGAGTTAAATGAGTTTATATACATCAAATGCTTAGAAACAGGCCTGGCATGCAATAAGTCCTTACTTCTTATTATCATTTGTTCATTCATTCGTCAAATATCTATTGGTTTTTTGTTTGTTTGTTTTTTGTTTTTGAGACGGAGTCTTGCTCTGTCGCCCAGGCTGGAGTGCAGTGGCACGATCTCAGCTCACTGCAACCTCCGCCTCCTAAGTTCAAGTGATTCTTCTGCCTCAGCCTCCCGAGTAGCTGGGACTACAGGCGCATGCCACCACACCCCGCTAATTTATGTATTTTTAGTAGAGATGTGGTTTCCACCATATTGGCCAGGCTGGTCTGGAACTCCTGACCTCAGGTGATCCACCTGCCTTGGCCTCCCAAAGTAGTGGGATTACAGGCATAAGCCACTGTGCCCGGCCTGATTTCTTCTTTTTTTTTTTTTTTTGAGATGGAGTTTCGGTCTTGTTGCCCAGGCTGGAGTGCAGTGGTACAATCTCCGCTCACTGCAGCCTCCGCCTCCCAGGTTCACGTGATTCCCCTGCTTCAGCCTTCCAAATAGCTGGGATTACAGGTGCATGCTACCACACCCAGCTAATTTTGTATTTTTAATAGAGACGGGGTTTCACCATGTTGGTCAGGCTGGTCTCGAACTCCCAACCTCAGGTGATCTGCCTGCCTTGGCCTCCCAAAGTGCTGGGATTATAGGCGTGAGCCACCGTGCCCGGCCTGTCTATTGATTTCTTATCAGATGCCAGGATTTGGGGTGGTGTGGAACTGAGTTAAATTGAACCTCGTTCTTGCCCCTCAGAATTTCCCTGTCCAGTCCTGCCCCATTTCAGTCTCTGGCTTCTGAAGGTTACACTGGCTTCCCTCCAGTTTGGGACCTGCCTGGGGTCTGCGTGTGTACATGGCAGGCGAGGTGGGGCTATAGGGTGGGGTGGAGGACAGGAGCAGTGTCTTCACTGACCCAATACTTCCCCTTCAGGTTCTTTGCGGTTCCTGTCATGGCCCTGATTGCCAATTTCGGCATCCCCAAGTGGGCCCGGGAGAAGATTGTCAATGGCATCCAGCTGGGGATCCACTTGTACGCCCATGGCGTGTTTCTGGTGAGGATGGGCATCTGTGGGGGGCGGAGGGGAGGACCCGAGGGCAGAAGATGTGTGAGGCTCCTACTCCTGATCTGCTGGACCTCCTGTTCCGAGGTCTTGATCCATTTTCCTTTTAGTCATTCTCCCTTTATTGAGAGCCTGCTTGGTTCCTGCAGTCTCCTCTATTGTGCTCCTCAGAGTCCATTTTCTTCTCTTTTTTTTTTTTCGAGACAGAGTCTCACTCTGTCTCCCAGGCTGGAGTGCAATGGCTTGATCTCGGCTCCCTGCAAACTCCGCCTCCCGGGTTCAAGTGATTCTTCTGCCTCAGCCTCCCGAGTAGCTGGGATTACAGGTGCCCACCACCACATGCAGCTAATTTTTTGTATTTTTAGTAAAGGCGGGGTTTCACCATGTTGGTCAGGCTGGTCTCAAACTCCTGACCTCAGATGATCCACCCGTCTCAGCCTCCCAAAGTGCTGGGATTATAGGCATGGGCCACCTCGCCGGGCCCATGCCCATTTTCTTCTGTTCCCCTCTCCCACTTTGTGTCCTGGCTTCTTTCCTCAACCCCCATCCTCTCTCTTTGCCCTCCCTTCCCATTTCCATTCCTGACCCTGTGTCCCCAGATTCTTCCATTTCTCTTCTGTATCCCCACTGCCTTCCCCACCCTCCTTGATCTCTCCACTCTCCCCCTGCCCCTGCCCAAATTCTGCCATCACAGGCCACTGTTCAGGAAGAAGCATCTGGGGTGGCACAGAGTGAAGCTTTTGGGCTCCTGGGTCGGCATCAGGAGGGTACAGCACCACATCTTTTTTTTTTTTTTGAGACGGAATCTCACTCTGTCACTAGGCTGGAGTGCAGTGGCGCGATCTTGGCTCACTGCAACCTCCACCTCCCAGGTTCTCCTGCCTCAGCCTCCGGAGTAGCTGGGACTACAGGAGCATGCCACCATGCCCGGCTAAGTGTTTTTTTTTTTTTTTTTTTTGACATGGAGTCTTGCTCTGTTGCCCAGGCTGGAGTGCAGAGGTGCGATCTCGGCTCACTGCAACTTCTGCCTCCCAAGTTCATGCCATTCCCCTGCCTCAGCCTCCCTAGTAGCTGGGACTACAGGCGCCCACCACCACGCCTAGCAAATTTTTTTTGTATTTTTAGTAGAGACGGGGTTTCACCATGTTGGCCAGGATGGTCTCGATCTCCTGACCTCATGATCCGCCTGCCTCGGCCTCCCAAAGTGCTGGGATTACAGGCGTGAGCCACTGCGCCTGGCCCCCACCACGTCTATTCTTTGCCCTGGTTCACATCCTATCTGACATTCTTGGTGACAGTTCTAATATTCATTAATTTATTCATCAATTGTTCACTGGGCACCTGTCTTGAACCAGTCTGTTTCATTCTAGGAACATCCATATGCATTTACTCCTGCCCTCTTGTTTAATTGTCAGAGCAGCTCCAGGAGAGGGTGGATAATTGACATTGTTCCCACTACACAGAGCGGGGAAGCTAAGGCCCAGAGAGGAGAAGTGACGTGCCAGGGCTCCGTGGCCTTTGGCGGCAGGCAAATACTTTGAACCCTATCCTTCTCCAGCAGACCACAAGGTCTGAAATGAAGGGGAACCAGAAAGGGCAACAGGCATGACCCAGTGTCCCAGCTTCTGACTCCAGGGATCTACAACGTACCCCGTGTAGGGAGTGGGCCCAGTCACCGAGGGAGGGGACAGGTCCCCATCCTTTGCCTCAGAGGCTGACATAGGTACAGACTCGCTCACCTTCCCAGGCTGGTCTATCCTGAAGCTCTGCAGGAAGTCAGAAAGGGACAGAAAGAGGAGAAATGCTGAGAACCCATCATGTGCTGGGCTCTGCACCAGTGGTTTTCATTTCCACCCTCTCATCTTTCCAAGTAGGCGCTACAGTCCCTTTTCCCCACAGCGAGGCTCAGGGAGTTTAATCAACATGCCCCAGATCCCATACTCAGTGAGCTACAGATCCCAGAGGCGGGATGCAGGCTCAGAACGGCAAGCACAGCGCCCTTCCTGCTGTATCTCAGCCAGCTTCCTTCCTAAGGATGCTCACGTTAGCTCAGCACAGCTCCACCTGGGTATCTCAATGCTCATTGCTTTCAGCTCCTTGTTCATTTTTTTCAGCACAACCTTAGAAGAGCTGTGTTAGGTTTCCGGGATATGGCGGTGGAGTCACACCCAGTCCCTGCCTTCACAGCCTATCAGACTAACTGGTACCAGACATCCCTACATTCCACCAATATTTATTTATTTATTTATTTATTTTAATTTTTTTTTTTTTTTGAGATGGAATCTTCCTCTGTCGTCCAGGTTGGAGTGCAGTGGCATGATCTCGGCTCACTGCAACCTCTGCCTCCTGGGTTCAAGCAATTCTCCTGCCTTAGCCTCCCAAGTAGCTGGGATTACAGGCACACCACCACACCTGGCTAATTTTTGTATTTTTAGTAGAGATGGAGTTTCACCATGTTGGCCATGCTGGTCTCAAACTCCTGACCTCAGGTGATCCGCCCGCCTCGGCCTCCCCAAGTGCTGGGATTACAGGCGTGAGCCATGGCGCCCGGCCCACCAATATTTACTGAAGGCTTATATGCGCCAGGCATGGTTCTAGAAGGTACTAGGGACTCAGTAGGGAACAGAAGAGTCTGGTTCCTGCCTCATTGAGACATTTTAGAGTCTATTAGTTGCTGTCCAATTGAACTTTCTGTATTTATGAAAATATCCTATTACCTGCACTTTCCAATATGGGAGCTACTAACCACATGTGGCTGTTGAGCACTTGAATGTAGGTAGTGCATAGTGAGTGTGTAGTGAGGAGTGTGACTGACCAAAATTTAAATTTTATTTTGATTAAATTTAAGCTACATGCAGCCAGTGGCTATCATACAGTGCAGGACGCTGACCCCAACCAATCAGTGACAGCTCAGTGATCAGGCCTCTGATGGAGGAAGCACAGGCCGAGTTTTGTTGAAGGGAAAAGGTGAGGGTCCAGGGCATTTGGAGAGCCCAGAGGGGACGCCTAATCCAGTGTGAATGGCTTCAGGGAAGTGTGGTGGATATCAACTGAAAGGGAATCCTTCGGACCCCAAGTTTATGGGGACAGCCTCCGGCCTGACAGTGCCTCTCACACCTGCTCCTGGCCCTGGCCTCAGATCATGACCCGCCCATCAGCGGCCAACAAGAACTTCCCGTACCACGTGCGAACGTCGCAGATCGCTTCAGCCGGAGTCCCTGGACCCGGAGGGAGCCAATCCGCTGACAAGGCCTTCCCGCAGCACGTCTATGGGAACGTGACGTTTATCAGCGACTCGGTGCCCAACTTCACGGAGCTCTTCTCCATCCCCCCGCCCGCCACCTCCGTAAGCCCCGCGGCCCCAGCGCCCGAGGAGCTGCTGGCGCCGCCCCTGGAGTACCTGACCCCGCTCCCGGCCCCGCCGCCGCCCCCAGCGCCCAGACCCCTGAGCCCTCCTCCTGCCTTTCGCACTCCCCGCGCCCCAACACCGCGCCGCGACCGTCCCCTGGCGCCCGCGCCCACCCTGCCTGACTGGGTTCTGGCGCTGTTGCGCACACCCCCGCAGACTCCCTGCGCCGTGCCCCCACCGCCCGCCTTCCGCGGCTCTCCCCCAGCTCCCCGGCCGCCGCCGGAGTTCGCCCCGCGCGCCCCGACGCCGCCCTTTGAGTACCTGGCCCCGCTGCCCAGGCGCCCCGCCACCCAGTCCTTCCCTGACTGACAACGTGCGTCCACACCTGGGGTGGAAGGGTTCTCCGGGGGAGGGGGACGGGCCTTCGGGGCCGCATCTGCCCCCCGAGGGTCCCGGACGGCCTCTGACCCTGACCCCCCTCCCAGGCCGGGAAGCAGGTGGAGGAGACAGCGGTGGCGGCGGCGGTGGCCCCGAGGGGCCGCGTGGTGACCATGGCCGAGCCGGGCGCAGCCTCCCCCCCACTTCCCGCTCGGTTCCCCAAGGCGGCCGACTCGGGCTGGGACGGCCCGACGCCGCCCTACCAGCCGCTCGTGCCCCAGACGGCAGCGCCGCACACCGGCTTCACCGAATACTTCAGCATGCACACGGCCAGGGGCACTGCACCCCCGGTCTGAGCACCCCTGCCCGCCCCTGCCCCATGGGCCATGACCGGGCCCCGGCCGGGCTCCGGACCCCTGCTTTATCCCGGCCCGAGAGCTCGGCCATCCCCGGCCTTCCCGACCCTTCCCACCCCGCGCGCCCAGGTTGGGTACGCTGCGTTCCGCCCCCCTCCCCTCTGTGCCAAACGGTCCCGCGGGAGCCGCTCTCCCCGTCCCCTCCCTCAGCCCCTGCCCCGAGCGGCGCCGGATTCTGGGCTCCCGCTGTTCCGTGACCTCCGGCCCCCTGGCCCCCTTCGAGACCTCTGACCCCGCTGGACTCCGGAACACCCGTGGTGACCGCCGGGACCCTGCCTGTGACTCTCCAGGACTCTGCGACCCCGGGATGGATATTGCGATGCTGGTCTCGACCCTGAAACCCTCCCTCGGATCTGTGACCTCGGACCCGTACTCCGTCTGCCCCTATCTCCATTCCGGGGGCCTTCCCTCGGGTCCCTGGCAGAAAGACATTTTACCCCTTCTTGCCAAAATAAAAAAGGATTCGTTTTTATCTATAACATGGCTTCTTTTGCATCTTGATGGTGTTCAGCGGCGGGGCTGAGCCAGAACTATGTCAGGCTCGGGACCTCAGTGTGTCCATCTGTGAAATGGGAATTTGGAACCGGAGGCAGGGGCCTGTATAACCTGATCTTTATGTTGCCCCAGAATGTGGGAACATTGAAGATGATCAAACATCTAGCAGGGTCTTGCACCGCTCCTTTATTTTTGCCTTCCTTTCCTCACTCAGAGGTAGAGGCGCCCTCCAGTGGCCCATGCTTTGCTGAACCACAGGCACCCAGAGTTTGGGTTACGATCTTAGCACTGCGCATATGTGTATTTCTCTCAGGAGGACGCTGCTGCGCATGCGGTTGGGAACAAATGGGCGGGGAATTTCCCCGGAAGTCTCCCTTTATGGAGGGTTGGGGTTGGGCGCTCCGCAGTCCTCCCAGGGCCGCTCTGACCGGCCGCTCTGTAACTTCTCGCCTCCTCTTCGCCGTCCCTCCCACAGCGGCTGCTCGGCTCCCGCCCCCTCGCCCTCCCACAGCGGGTCTTCCCGCGGCCGCTCTGGCCCAAGCGTCCCCTCGTCTCTCTGATCTGGCCCATCCGGCTTCGGAGGGAGGCGAGGGTGCGTGAGCAAAGGGATTGGGTCTGTGGGGTCCAGGCCCGAGCCCCTGAAGACGGGCTCCGCCCTCGGCACCCGCTCGCGCCCCGCCCCCGGCTGGAGGAGTCTCTCTTGGACCATCCGAACCTAGCGTGTCCCGGCCCGCAGCCTCTATGGAGGCTCCTGCCGGGTCGTAGAGCCCTTCGCCCCCTGGGGACCCACCCATCTATAAGGTCCGTTTGGCCTGCAGCAGCCTGAGTCCGTAATGCTGGGCACTGTTCATGGGATCGGCCCCCTATGGAGGCCCGTGTCAATAGGGGACTCCCACGGTCCCTAGGGTTCGGCCCCGTCCCTAATGACTCCATATACAGGGCCTTCCATCGCTCTATAGGGCCCAGCCCTCGGCTTCCAGAGCCTGTCAGCAGTGGCCGTTCCCTTCGCCGGGACTGCGTCTCCGGGACGTCTTCGATCTACAAGGTCATGTTATGCCTATAGAGGTCGCATTTGCAGGGCCTCACCCCGGGTAGAGGGTCCTCTCCAGGTTTTTACGGCCCGTCCCCGCTCTAAGGGTCAGTGCAGGAGGCGGCGATGGCCCTGGGCAAGGTTCTGGCCATGGCACTGGCTTTGGCGTTGGCCGTGCTGGGGTCGCTGTCCCCTGGGGCCCGGGCGGGGGACTGCAAGGGGCAGCGGCAGGTGCTGCGGGAGGCGCCAGGCTTCGTGACGGATGGTGCGGGCAACTACAGCGTCAATGGCAACTGCGAGTGGCTCATCGAGGGTGAGTGGGGCCGCGTGGGTCACTCACTAATTCGCTGGTAGTTCATTCATGTGTGCATTCATCCACTCACCACAATCCCAGAGCTCGGTTCTGGTCCAGGTCTTTTGCTCTAAAATGCCTGACACCCAGGGTTGCAGCCAACCTGGGCCCTGCCCTGGAAGGCCTCCAAGTCTGGTGGGGGAGATGCACCTACACCCAGATTTACATTTACAAGACAGGAGCATCAGTGCCGGGTCTTCTGAGTAACTGTTAAGAACTCAGGGTCTGGGTCCAATCATCTGGCTTTGAATTTGGTTCTACTACTACTACTTTTTTTTTTTTTTTTTTTTGAGATGGGGGCCTCACTCTGTCACCCAGGCTGGAGTGCAATGGTACCAACACAATTTACTTACTGCGGCCTCGACCTCCTGGGCTCAAGTGATCCTCCCACCTCAGCCTCCCAAGTAACTGAGTGTGTAGAGACAGAGTCTCACCATGTCGCCCAGGCTAGTCCTGAACTCCTGGGCTCAAACGATCCTCGCACCTCAGCCTCCCAAAGTGTTGGGATTGTAGGTGTGAGCCACTGTGCCTGGCTTCTTCTTATTAGCTTTGTGACTTTGAGCAGGTGGTTTTCTTTCTCTGAGGTTCTGCTTCCTTCCCCCACAAATGGGATAACAACAGTACTCACCTCATAGAGTTGTTGGAATGAAATGAAAACAGGTATTTAACATGCCTGATGTGTGGCATATAGTAACTGTTCAATAAATGGCATTAGGATTATTGTTGTTGTTATTTGTGAAGTACTTCAATAAAAGCATTTTTCTTCAGTCATTCATGTGCCAGACATTATGTTTCCCATTGGACATAGCCCAGACTGAGACAGCTCCAGCAATCCCTGGTGACTTAGGTCTTGGAGTCTAGTTGGGGAGACAAACACATTAATAGTGAGAGACAAGAGTGGTCTTTGATGGAGGAACCCCAGAGGCCTGGGAGAGCCCAGAGAAAGTGCCTGATCTGGGGCCGGGGAGAACAGAGAGAGGCTTCCTGGAGGAGGAAATGTCTAAGCTGAGACTTAAAGGACCAATAGGAATCTGTCAGGAGTGGGAGGAAAGGCCCCAGCCCTACCCTTCTGGGCTCCCAGTCAGTGGGAGAGACAAACTCACTCCGAGGCTGTTTGTTTTCCTTTTCCACCCAATAAACTCCTATGCATGCCTCAGAACCCTGCTCCAGTGGCTCTTTCTCTGTGAAGACGTATGACTTAACCTGGGGTATAGCTGAGATCAGAGGCATCTGTACGAGGGAGCAGAAGGGCATTCCAGGCAAGAATAGCTGTGCAAAGGCGGGGAAGCGGGAGAGTGATGCTTTTGAAGAACTAGAAATCCAGTGTGTTAAAACATAGAATACTGGCAGGGCATGGTGGCTCATGCCTGTAATCCCAGCACTTTGGGAGGCCGAGGCCGGCAGATCACCTGAAGTCAGGAGTTTGAGACCAGCCTGGGCAGTATGGTGAAACCCCATCTCTACTAAAAATACAAAAATTAGCTGGGTGTGATGGCGCGCGCCTGTAGTCCCAGCTTCTCAGGAGGCTGAGGCACAAGAATCACTTGAACCTGGAGGTTGCAGTGAGCCAATATTGTGCCACTACGCTCCAGTCTGGGCGGCAGAGCGAGACTCCATCTGAAACAAAAACAAAAACATAGAATACAAGACAATGAATGAACCAGAGGCTGCAGGGTGGGAGGAGCCAGCAGGTGTAGGGCTCTGTGATTTTGAGCTGTATCCTGAGGGCAATACAGGGGTGGAAGAGAAGTTGAAAGGCAGTACCTGCAGAAGCCCAGGAAGGCCTCACAGAGTAGTGGATGTAGAAGCTGGCCTCCAGACAGGGGAGGTCCTGGGCAAAGGCCAGAGGTATGACAGAGCCTGGATCATGCAGGGCCTCCCTTGGGAGGCTGTGGAGCTTTGTCTTTGTCTGGGGGGTCTGGGGAGCTATGGAAGGGTTTTGAGCAGGGAGAGGACATGATCTGATTTATGTTTTAGGAGATCTCTCTGGCTGCTGTGTGGGGTATGGATGAAGGCCTGTTTCTCGGTGATAGCATGTCTACCTGTTCCCAGCTTGGGGGCCATTCCTGTCAAGCTAGTGGGATGAGAACAGAATAGGAAGTGTGTGCGTGTGTGTGTGTGTGTGTGTTTGTGTGTGTGTGTGTGTGGCGAAGGGGTCTGTGTGCTGGATATAAATCACTCTCTGGCCTTAAAGAGTCCCAGACTGGTTAGGCCAGGTGCGGTGGCTCATGCCTGTAATCCCAGCACTTTGGGAGACCAAGTGGGGCGGATCACCTGACGTCAGGCGTTAGAGACCAGCCTGGCCGACATGAAGAAACCCCCTCTCTACTAAAACTACAAAAATTAGCCCTGCGTGGTGGCGCACATCTGTGGTTCCAGCCTGGGTGACAGAGCGAGACTCTACCTCAAAAAAAAGAAAAAACGTCTCAGACTGGTTGGGAATGGTGGGGCTGGACACAGATATTCAGCCCCCAGTGTGTTCACTGAGACAGTGCTCAGGGCTAAGAAGGGAAGTGGAGGGGTGGGGTGGATGTACCTAGGGAGGAAAGAGGACTGTGCTGCAGATAACAGAGTAGGAGCCACTAAAACAGGGTTCTGAAGCATGCATAGGAGTTTATTGAGTGGGAAAAGGGAACAAACAGCCTCTATGAAGACATGAGGGTGGCTGGAGTGTCTCAGGATCCCCATCTAGGTTTGCCTGGTCTTATGGCACTTTTGACTGGGAGGTAATGAGAGCCAGAAGCAGGGGAAGAGGGGCCTTGAATGTCACACCGAGCAGCCTGGCCTTCCCCTTGGGGTTGATGGGCAGCCACAGGAGGTTTTGAGCAGGAGTAGGGCATTGCCCTCAGGTTGGGTGGGGGACAGACTGGAGACTTGATGAGCTGATCTGGCAAGAGAGGATGAGTTCCTAACTAGGGCAGGGGCTTAGAGGGGTGGAGAGGTGTAGACAGTGCAATCGATGTTTGTGGAGTTTCACCTATAAGACTTGGGGACCAACTGGGTAGATGTTGGGGTGAGGGAGGCTGGGAGACCTCCAGACCCCCCTTGATGATCTTCTGTACTTACCAATGCCTGTCACTTCTTACCTATAAGAACCAACATCTTCCTCTATCTATTATAAAATAAACAACCAGCCAGGGGCAGTGGCACATGCCTGTAATCCCAGCACTTTGGGAATCTGAGATGCAAGGATTACTTGAGCCCAGGAGTTAGAGACTAGCCTGAACAACATGGTAAGACACTGTCTCTACAAAAAAATTACAAAAGATTAGCTGGGCGTGGTGGGTGGTGGCATGTGCCTATAGCTCCAGCTACCGGGGAGGCTGAGGTGGGCAGATCCCTTGAGCCTAGGAGGCTGAGGTCTCAGTGAGCCGAGATTGCGCTGCTATACTCCAGCCTGGGCAGCAGAGCGAGACCCTGTCTCAGGGGAAAAAAAAAAAAAAAAGATAAACAACCAACCTACTAACTTTTGTATTATGTTCATACTTTATCTAGTCCTAGACTTTTTTTTTCCGAGAGAGAATCTTGCTCTGTTGCCCAGGCTGGAGTGCAGTGGCTTGATCTCGGCTCACTGCAGCTTCTGCTTCCCAGGTTCAAGTGATTCTTGTTCCTTGGTTTCCTGAGTAGCTGGGATTACAGGCATGTGCCACCATGCCGGGCTAATTTTTGTATTTTTAGTAGAGACGGGGTTTCTCTATGTTGGCCAGGCTGGTCTCAAACTCCTGGCCTCAAATGATCTGCCCTGGGATTACAGACGTGAGCCACCACGTCCAGCCCAGTCCTAGTCCTTATAACATCCTCATGGATAAGAGGCATCCTGCTTTTGAGCAGGAGGGAGTTTGGGATCAGATTTCTGTCTGGAGTGGTATGGGGGTTGGGTGGAAACAGAAGACCTTCAACTTAGGGAAGAACTTGGGGAGGCAGATGGTGAGCTGGCCTCCAGCAGGCACTTAACAAAGATGTACTTGTGATTCCAGAAACAGAGCTTTATAGTTTGGTTGAGGCTGGTAAGATTCTGGGAGGTCTGGTTGTGTGGCCGTGCTGAATGGTTCTTCTGCATTCCCCAAAGCATGGGTGGGGTCTGTGTCTGATGTCTTGGGGGCTCTGGTCAGAGCCTGAGGGAGAGCTTCCAGCTTTAGTATTCTGTCTTTTGTGTATTTCTTCATTTCATCATCCAGCATTTCCTGAGCCTTTGCCAAGCCCGGGTCTGGGCAATGCTGCAGAGGGAATTAGGTCCACATCCAGGCCCTGCTCTATGGGCCTTGTAGGCTGCAGGGAGACAGACCTGGACATAGATGTTCCTGGCCCAGAGGAATGAAGGTTATAATGGGATGTGAGAACCCTGGAGAGGGGGCATCTAACCCAGCTAGGGGGCATCAGGAAGAGGCCTGGTGGTGGGAAGGGATAATATGTTGCAGACAGAGGGAGAAGCTTGTACAAAGGCCCAACTCCCATTAGAGCTGTAAGCAGTGGGGTGATTTGAGACAAAGCGAGGGTCTGAACAGCAGGTTAGGGACCTGGACTTTCTCCTAGGGTGGTAGGGAGCCATGCAGGGCTTTGGGGCAGGGGAGGGACGGGGCCAGATGTTGAGTTGGGAAGATCAGAGACTCATGTCAGGGGAAGAAGGAGGTTGGATCAGTGGTTCTGGTGAGACAGGATGAGGCCAGGCAGCCAGGGCACACTCTGGCTCTAAGCTGGCAGGCTGGAGTCATCACCTTGTTGAATGTTCACCCCAGCCTTTGTGGGTGGGGGGAATTATCCCCATTTTACAGTCATGGAAACTAAGGCTCAGAGAGCCCATGGAACTGGCCCAGGATCACCCAGCCTTTGGCAGTGGTGGCTGAGTGTCTCCAGGATCCAGATAGGCACACTGAGGGTCATGGGGGAAAGGGCTGGCCCAGGGTCCTCCAGCTGGTTATGGGCAGAGCCAGAGCCAGAGCCAGAGCCTAGGCCTCCTAATTTCCCTCACCCAGAGGACTCCCCTGAGCTGCCTGTTCAGAAGGCTTCTCATGTGGGGTGTGGAATGAGAGAGGCTACCTGAACTAGGACTGGCAGAGAATAAGACAGTGACAGTGTTAGGGGTAGTGGCACTCACCACGATATGTGGGCCCCGTTGTCAACATTTCTTTTTTTTTTTTTTGAAACAGAGTTTCACTCTTGTCGCCCAGGCTGGAGTGCAATGGCATGATCTCAGCTCACTGTAACCTCTGCCTCCCGGGTTCAAGAATTCTCCTGCCTCAGCCTCCCAAATAGCTGGGATTACAAGCATGTGCCACCATATCCAGCTAATTTTTTGTATTTTTAGTAGAGACGGGGTTTCACCATGTTGGCCAGGCTGGTCTCGAACTCTTGACCTCAAGCGATCCACCCACCTTGGCCTCCCAAAGTGCTGGGATTATAGGCGTGACCCACGGCACCCAGCCTCTTTTTTTTTTTTGAGTCCCCTCTGTCGCCCAGGCTGGAGTGCAGTGGTGCAATCTTGGCTCACTGCAACCTCTGCCTCCCGGGTTCAAGCAATTCTCCTGCCTCAGCCTCCTGAGTAGCTGGGACTCGCACCACCATGCCCGGCTAATTTTTGTATTTTTTTTTAGTAAGAGACAGGGTTTCACCATGTTGGCCAGGCTGTTCTGGAACTCCTGACCTCAGGTGATCCACCTGCCCTGGCCTCTCAAAAGTGCTGGGATTACAGGCATGAGCCACCCACCCCACTCCGTTGTCACCATTTCGTGTGCATTATTGCTCCTCATGAGGTTGCAGTCAGATGTCAGCTGGGGCTGCAGTCAGCTGAATGTTCACCTTGGCTGGACATCCAGGAAGGTCCCTCCCAGGGCTGGCAGTTGATGCTGGCTGTCAGCTGGAAGCTCAGTTGGGACTGTCAGCCGGAATGCCCGTGTGTGGCCTTTTCTTGTGGCTTTGGCTTTTCTTTGTTTTTTTTTTGAGACGAAGTCTCACTCTTGTCCCCCAGGCTAGAGTGCAATGGCACAATCTCGGCTCACTGCAACCTCTGCCTCCCAGGTTCAAGCAATTCTCCTGCCTCAGCCTCCCAAGTAGCTGGGATTACAGGCACCCGCCACCATGCCCAGCTAATTTTTGTATTTTTAGTAGAGACGGGGTTTCGCCATGTTGGCTAGGCTGGTCTCAAACTCCTGACCTCGTGATCCGCCCGCCTTGGCCTCTCAAAGTGCTGGGATTACAGGTGTGAGCCACCGTGCCCAGCCGGCTTTGGCTTTTCCTATCATGACAGCTGTGTCCTGAGAAGGAGCATTCTACGAGGCCCAGGTGAAAGGTACAAGTCTTCTTATGATCTAGCCTTGGAAGTTTCAGAATTTCTGCTGTTTTTTTATTGGTCAAGCAAGTCACTAAGGCTCTTCCCAGATACGAGAGGCAGGGAATTAACTTTCAATGGCAGGAGTGGCCTTTAAGTTTGATTCCACCACAGTACCACTATATCCCACTTTAGAGATGAGGAGACCGATCCAGAGGGGGTGGGTTACTTGGCCAAGATCACACAGCTGGTAGCTATTTGGTGGCAGAGCCAAGACATAAGCTCAGGCAGTCTGGTTCCAGAGTTTGTGCTTGTAACCATCACAATAAGCAGAGGTGAGACTCTGGATGGGGACAGGGGGGAACTATGCCGCTCCAAGGTTAGGCCTCTGTTCTGGGGGAAGAAGCTGGACTCTTCTCTTGCAGCTCTATTCAGCGTGGGCCAGGGGTGGTGTCACGGAGGTGCTCTTCTCACTGGGATTATGACCTTGACCCTCCAGCCTGGACATGTCTGAAACTCAGGCATGGACAGGAAGAGAGAGGCATCAGAAACACTGTGGATTCTGCTCTGTGTGGCCACTGGGATGGGGTTTTCTCTGTACTTTATTTTCCCATCTGAATGGTGGGAGTGTTCATTCTGATCTCAGGTGACCTTTCTAGAGGTCTGGAATATTATGATTCTTTCTCTGGGCTCCTGTCCCTCTGGCTGTCACAGCCCTTGACTGCCCTAGGTTATGAGACTGGGAGCCCTTTCAAGGTGGGGCCCAGGTCTGACTCATTCTTGAGCCCCCAGCATCACCTGGAGCAGGGTTTGGTGTACAATTGTGGGAGGCTGCAGGGAGGTGTGGGGAGAAGGTCCGCTTTAGAGCTTGGTCCCTCTGTGCTCACCTCCCAGCCCCAAGCCCCCAGCACCGGATCCTGCTGGACTTCCTTTTCCTGGACACAGAGTGCACGTATGACTACCTGTTTGTGTATGACGGTGACTCCCCGCGAGGGCCGCTGCTTGCCAGTCTAAGCGGGAGCACCCGACCTCCACCCATCGAAGCTTCCTCAGGCAAGGTTAGTGGGGATGGGGCCGTGGGTAGATACACCGAGGGAAATGGAAGAAGAAAGGAGGGACAGAGAGTCAGTAAGAGGGCATCCAAGAGCAGAGCACAGGGACAAGGGAAGGTGGAGAGAGGCAAAGGAAGGAGATGAGGCTCTGGGTCCCCCAGGGTGGAAGGGGGCAGGAGTGGGCCACCCTCCCAGGACAATCCCCAGGCCCTGCCCACCTTACCCAGCACACTTTGTGCCCACAGATGCTGCTGCACCTCTTCAGTGATGCCAACTACAACCTGCTGGGCTTTAACGCCTCATTCCGCTTCTCCCTGTGCCCGGGTGGCTGCCAGAGCCACGGGCAGTGCCAGCCACCGGGTGTGTGTGCCTGCGAGCCGGGCTGGGGGGGTCCTGACTGTGGCCTGCAGGAGTGCTCAGCCTACTGTGGCAGCCACGGCACCTGCGCCTCGGTGAGCCGGTCCCCATCCCTGTTTCCCCTGGGGCCCTGATCTGTGAGCGCACCCTCCACGCCCATCTCCTAGGTCTGACCTTGCTCCTGCATGAAACTCCCCCCACCACCCCACCCTCCTCCGTGACACCCACTTCCCTCTCCTTCCAGAGCTTGCCCCCCACCTGTTACTCCAACCCCACCCCACCTTCACCTGCAGGCCCTCCCCTGCTGAACATATCCCACTCTCATCTATACCCCACTCTCATCTGTGAACACCACCCTCCTTCCTCCAGCCAGGCCCAAATCTGTCCTCCCATCCAGCCACTCTGTGTGGCCTTGGACCCCCGCCATGACTTCCAGCCTCGCACCACTGACCTTACGCCGAAGCTGTGTACATCCAGCTTTCAATCTGGATTGCGCTTTGAGCCCTCCCCGCCTTGACCTCCCCAGATCTGAGCTCTTTCAGTCCAGGCTGAATGTCAGCTACGCTGTCTGTCTTCTCCCAGCCTGCCGTCTTTCTGTCTTTTCTCCTTTTTCTCTGTGTGTCTTTTCCTTTTTCTGTTGATCTTCTTTTTTCCATCTGTCTGCTTCCTTCTGATTGTTTCTCTTTGTCTCTTGTTTCTGTCTGACAGTTTGCCTTTCCCCTCTTCCTGTCTCTCTCTGTCTCCCTTTCTCTCTCTCTCTTTCCTTTTCCATCCTCTCCCTTCCTGTCTGTCTCTTTCTCTCTCCCTTTGTGCCCTGTCTCATTCTGCCTCTTTTCCTCTCTGTGTCTCCTTTGTCTCTCTGTCCTTGTCTCTCCCTCTCTTATCTCTGCCTTTATGTCTCCTTTCCCGCAGCCCCTGGGACCATGCCGCTGTGAGCCTGGCTTCTTGGGACGTGCCTGTGACCTGCACCTGTGGGAGAACCAGGGGGCTGGGTGGTGGCACAACGTGAGTGCCAGGGACCCTGCCTTCTCTGCCCGTATTGGGGCAGCTGGCGCCTTCCTGTCCCCACCGGGGCTGCTGGCAGTTTTCGGAGGTGAGCAGATGGGGCGAGTATCTGGGATCTGGAGGCCCGGCAGCCTATGGCCAGGGCATGAGACTATCCACCCTTCCACAGGCCAGGACCTCAACAATGCCCTGGGTGACCTCGTCCTATACAACTTCTCCGCCAACACCTGGGAGTCTTGGGACCTGAGTCCTGCCCCGGTATGGACCCCTCCTCGGCCCTGGAGGAGCCTTTCCACTCAATCAGACCCAGCCGGGGACCCCCAGAATGATCCCCTATCACCTAGTGCTCCCCCAGTTCCTGCAGCTTGATATAGGAACCTACTTCTCCCTGTTTCTGCCTTTTCTCTCTGGTTTCCTTTTTTCTTCTTCCTCTTCCTTTATCTGCCTTTGTGCATCTTATTTTTCCATGTGTCTCCTGTTGCTCAATCTGTCTCTGTTTTCGTCTGTCTGACTTTTGGGCTTCTGTGTTCTCTGTTTCTGTGTCTCCATCTCTCTGGGTCTGTTTCTCTCTGCCATTTGTCCCTTTAACTCTGTCTCCTTGCCTCTTCTCTCTCTTATTGTATTTCTCTGTTTCTATGAGTCTGTCTCTTCTTTTCTCTCTCTGCCGGTCTCTGCCTTTCTCTTTGTCTCTGTCTTTATCTCGCCTTCTCTCCATGTTTCTCTGGCTCTGCATCTCTCTGTCTAAGCCTGGCTCTGGCTCTCTTGCTGTGTCTCTACCTCTGTCTCTTTTCTCTTCCTCACAGGCTGCCCGTCACTCCCATGTGGCCGTGGCCTGGGCCGGCTCCCTGGTACTGATGGGTGGTGAGCTGGCTGACGGCTCGCTCACCAACGACGTGTGGGCCTTCAGTCCACTGGGCAGGGGCCACTGGGAGCTCCTGGCACCACCTGCCTCCAGCTCCTCAGGGCCCCCAGGCCTGGCAGGTCACGCGGCTGCCCTGGTGGATGATGTCTGGCTATATGTGTCTGGAGGCCGCACCCCGCACGACCTCTTCTCCTCTGGCCTCTTCCGTTTCCGCCTTGACAGCACCAGCGGGGGCTATTGGGAGCAGGTGATTCCGGCAGGCGGACGGCCCCCTGCTGCCACTGGCCACTCCATGGTGTTCCATGCCCCCTCCCGTGCCCTGCTGGTCCATGGTGGACACCGGCCCTCCACTGCCCGGTAAGTGACCTGTCCCATAACCCATGCTCCACAGGCCAGGCCCAGCTCAACACCATAGGCCTTTAGTCTTTAGAGGTCTTTGCCCACTGTCGGACTCCTGTTGTCTCTCAGTCACTCCTTCCTTCATGTATTTACTTATTCCTTTGTTCACTCATTCATTCATTCATTCACCCACTCACACATTCTCTGATGTTTTATTCAATCTCTTGGTGAATTGCCTTCCACACACTCCCACCCATGTATCTATTCAACAGAGCCCTGCTTGGTGTCCAGCCCTTGCTAGCTTATGCAGGTAACTCAGAGATGACTCAGGGTCCTGCCCACAGGGAACTTCTAGTTTGGAGGGGACATAGAGTCAGTCATGGCCAGTCTCATCCCTGGGTGATCACACGGCTCCTAAGAGCCTGGAGGAGGGAGAGAGACGCTTCCTGCCCTGAGCCCCTGCCCTGCTTCTCCTTCGGTAGGTTCTCTGTGCGAGTGAACTCCACTGAGCTTTTCCACGTGGATCGGCATGTGTGGACGACGCTGAAGGGGCGGGATGGGCTTCAGGGCCCAAGGGAGCGAGCCTTCCACACAGCCAGTGTTCTGGGCAATTACATGGTGGTCTATGGTGAGGAGGCTCCCCAATCCTGCCTGCCTGCCTGCTGAGGGCCTGAGCCAGCCCTGAGCTGAGGCTCCCTGCAGGGGAGTCCCCCCACCTCCCCTAGGCTTGCCAGCTATGCCCCTTTCCTCCATTCCCAGGGGGCAATGTGCACACCCATTACCAGGAGGAAAAGTGCTACGAAGATGGCATCTTCTTCTACCACCTTGGCTGCCATCAATGGGTGTCAGGAGCTGAGCTTGCCCCGCCAGGAACCCCTGAGGGTGAGTGGTCCCTGTTCTTCCCTAGGGGCTCCTGAGGGTCCCACCTCTCTCCATAGTGATTCTGGGCTCAAGCCACCTCAGTCCGTAAGGGTGAGCCTTACATCCAGGCCAGTTGGTGCCAGCCTTAGGAGGCAAGCCTGGGATGGACATGGGACTAGGGCATCGTCACCATGGAGATGGGAGGCCCTCACCGCAGTATCCAATGTGGGTTCCAATCCAGGTTTTGCCAGTTTCCAGCTGCCCCAGGGAAATGCCTAAGAGGCAGCAACTTTTCCTTCTTTTTAACTTTCTTTTCTTTTCTTTTCTTTTTTTTTTTTTGAGACGGAGTCTCGCTGTTGCCCAGGCTGGAGTGCAGTGACGTGATCTCAGCTCACTGCAGGCTCCACCCCCCGGGTTTCACGCCATTCTCCTGCCTCAGCCTCCCGCGTCGCTGGGACTACAGGCACCTGCCACCTCACCTGGCTAATTTTTTGTATTTTTAGTAGAGACGGGGTTTCACCGTGTTAGCCAGGGTGGTCTCGATTTCCTAACCTCATGATCTGCCCGCCTCGGCCTCCCAAAGTGCTGGAATTACAGGCGTGAGCCACCATGCCCGGCCACTTTTCTTTTTTTTTGAGAGGGAGTCTCGCTCCGTCGCCCGGGCTAGAGTGCAGTAGTGTGATCTCAGCTCACTGCGACCTCCACCTCCCGGGTTCAAGCGATTCTCCTGTCTCAGTCTCCTGAGTAGCTGGGATTATAGGCATGCATCTCCATGCCTGGCTAATTTTTTTGTGTTTTTAGTAGAGACAGTGTTTCATCATGTTGGCCAGGCCAGTCTCAAACTCCTGACCTCAAGTGATCCACCCACCTCAGCCTCCCAAAGTACTGGGATCACATGTGTGAACCACCATGCTTGGCCTTTTTAACTTTCAATTTAGGTTCAGTGGTACAAGTACAGGTTTATTATATAGGTAAATTGTGTGTCATGGGGATTTGGTGTACTGATTATTTCATCACCCAGGTATTAAGCCTAGTACCCAACAGGTAGGTTTTTTTTTGTTTTTTTTTTGGAGGGGATGGAGTCTTACTGTGTTGCCCAGGCTGGAATGCAGTGGTGCAATCTTGGCTCACTGCAACTTCCACTTCCTGGGTTCAAGTGATCCTCCCGCCTCAGCCTCCTAAGTAGCTGAGAGTATAGGCGCATGCCACCACACCCGGCTAATCTTTTTGTATTTTTAGTAGAGACGAGGTTTTGCCATGTTGGCCAGGCTGGTCTGGAACTCCTGACCTCAGGTGATCCGCCCACCTCGGCCTCCCAAAGTGCTGCGATTACAGGCGTGAGCCACTGTGCCCAGCCCCAGTAGGTAGTTTTTTGATCCTCTCCCTCCTCCAACCCTCAGGTAGGCCCCTCAAGTGTCTGTTGTTCCCTTCTTTGTGTCCATGTACACTCGATGTTTGGTTCCCACTTGTGAGAACATGCAGTATTTGGTTTTCTGTTCCTGTATTAGTCTGCTGAGGATAAGGGCCTCCAGCTCCATCCATGCTGATGCAAAGAACATGATCTCATTCTTTTTTATAGCCACATAGTATTCTATGATGTATACGTACCACATTTTCTTTTTTTTTTTTTTCTTTCTATGTATTTTTTTTGAGATGGAGTTTCATTCTTGTCACCCAGGCTGGAGTGCAATGGCACGATCTCAGCTCACTGCAACCTCCACCTCCCAGGTTCAAGCGATTCTCCTGCCTCAGCCTCCCGAGTAGATAGGATTACAGGTGCCTACCACCACAGCCGGCTAATTTTTGTATTTTTAGTAGAGACGGGGTTTCACCATGTTGGCCAGGCTGGTCTCAAACTCCTGACCTCAGGTGATCCACCTGCCTCGGCCTCCCAAATTGCTGGGATTACAGGCGTGAGCCAATGCGCCTGGCCTCCATTTTCTTTATCCAGTCTATCACTGATGGCCATTTAGGTTGATTCCATGTCTTTGCTATTGTGAACAGTGCTGCGATGAACATACACATGTTAGAACAATTTATATTCCTTGGGGTATATACCCGATAATGGGATTGCTGGGTCAAATGGTAATTCTGTTTTAAGTTATTTGAGAAATCTTCAAACTGCTTTCCACAATGCCTGAACTAATTTACATTCCCATCTGCAACCTCACTCGCATGTGTTATTTTTTGACTTTTTGATAATAGCCATTCTGATTGGTGTGAGATGGTATCTCATTGTGGTTTTGATTTGCATTTCTCTCATGATTAGTGATATTGAGCATTTTTTCATATGCTTATTGGCCACGTGTATGTCTTCTTTTGAAAAATGTCTGTTCATGTCCTTTGTCTACTTTTTAATGGGGTTGTTTTTTGCTTGTTAGTTTATTTAAGTTCCTTATAGGTTCTGGATGTTAGATCTTTGTTGGATGCATAGTTTGCAAATATTTTCTCACATTCTGTACATTGTTTGTTTACTCTGTTGATAGTATCTTTAGCAGCAACTTTTTCAAGATCACAGTAGATAAGTGACAGAGCCAGCATGGCTATCCCTAAACAACAATCTGTATAAAACTATCACTTAAGGCCGGGTGCAGTGGCTCACACCTGTAATCCCAGCACTTTAGGACGCCATGGCGGGCAGATCATGAGGTCAGGAGTTTGAGACCATCCTGGTTAACATGGTAAAACCCCATCTCTACTAAAAATACAAAAAATTAGCCAGTCATGGTGGCATGCGCCTGTAGTCCCAGCTACTCGGGAGACTGAGGCAGGAGAATTGCTTGAACCTGGGAGGCAGAGCTTGCAGTGAGCTGAGTTCGCACCACTGCACTCCCACCTGGGCAACAGAGTGAGATTCCGTCCCCCAAAAAACAAAAACAAAAACAAAAACTATTACTTAATCTCTGTGCCTCAGTTTGCTCATCTGTGAAATGAAAATTATAACACATAATGCCATTGGATAGCTGTAAGAGTAAATTGAGATGATCCTTCAAGAATGATGCCCAGTGAAGTGCTCCACACATTTCCTTTCTTTTTTAAAATTTTTATTATTTATTTTTGAGACAGAGTCTTGCTCTGTTGCCCAGACTGAAGTGCAGTGGTGTGATCTTGGCTCACTCCAATCTCTGCCTCCGAGGTTCAAGCAATTCTCATGCTTCAGCCTTCTGAGTAGCTGGGACTAGAAGCGTGTGCCACCACACCCGGCTAATTTTTGTATTTTTAGTAGAGATGGGGTTTGCCATGTTGACCAGGTGGGTCTCGAACTCCTGGCCTCAAGTGATCCATCTGCCTCGGCCTCCCAAAGTGCTGGGATTACAGGCGTGAGCCACCGTGCCTGGCCTAATTTTTGTATTTTTTTAGTAGAGATGGGGTTTCACTGTGTTGACCTTGTGATCTGCCTGCCTGGGCCTCCCAAAGTGCTAGGATTATAAGCATGAGCCACCGTGCCCGGCCAGGCATTATTATTATTGTTGTTACTATTTTATTTTATTTTACTTGAGATGGAGTCTTGCTCTGTCACCGAGGCTGGAGTGCGGTAGCACAGTCTCCACTCACTGCAACCTCCACCTCCCGTGTTCAAGCTATTCTCCTGCCTCAGCCTCCTGAGTAGCTGGGATTATAGATGTGCACCACCACTCCTGGCTAATTTTTGTATTTTTGGTAGAGTTGAAGTTTTGCCATGTTTGCCAGGCTGGTCTTGAAGTCCTGACCTTAAGTAATCTGCCTGCCTGGGCCTCCCAAAGTTCTGGGATTACAGGCATGAGCCATCACGCCCGGACTGTTGTTACTATTTTAGAGGCAGAGTCTTGTTCTGTTGCCCAACCTGGAGTGCAGTGGTGCAGTCATAGCCCACTGCAGCCTTGACCTCCCGGGCTCAAGCAGTCCTCCCACCTCTGCCTCCCAAGTAGTTGGGACCACAGGCCCATGCTACCCTTCCCAGCTAATTAAAAACAGAATTTTTGGCCAGGCACTGTGGCTCATTCCTGTAATGCCAGCACTTTGGGAGGCCAAGGCGGGCAAATTGTGAGGTCAGGAGTTCGAGACCAGCCTGGTCAATATGGTGAAACCCTGTCTCTACTAAAAATACAAAAATTACCTGGCGTGGTGGTAGATGCCTGTGGTCACAGCTACTCAGGAGGCTGAGGCAGGAGAATCGCTTGAACCCAGGAGGCGGAGGTTGCAGTGAGCCGAGATCACGCCACTGCACTCCAGCCTGGGTAACAGAGGGATACTCCATCTCCAAAAAAAAAAAAACACACACACACAAAAAAACAGATTTTAAAAATTTTTTTGTAGAGATGAGGCCTCCCTATGTTGCCCAGAGTGGTCTTGAGCTCCTAGGCTCAAGTCATCCTTCCATCTCAGCCTCCCAAATAGCTGTGACCATAGGCACACAATACCACGCCTGGCTAATTAAATAAAATATTTTTGTTTTTAGAGATAGGATCTTGCTGTGTTGTCCAGGCTAGTGTTGAACTCCTGGCCTCAAGCGAGCCTCGTGAGATCCAGCCTCCCAACGTGCTGTGATTATAGACGTGAACTACCACGCCCAGACATATTGTCTTTCTTATAGCAGTTAGGGTCCTGTCTCAGGGCCAGAGGGGTCACCAGGGAGGAGATATGGAGAAACCTTTCACTCTCATTAAATCAGACACTGCTTTGAAATCGGATGAAAGCCACAGGCCCTCTCTTCAGAAGATGCTTATACCCGCAAGTTGGGCGTATCACTTCGGGGACGTGAGGGCTTCCCAGAGTCGCATCTGTTCACTCCTCCTCCCTGAAAAGGAGAGAGAGGAGAGGACAAGCGTAAGGAAGGAACCTTAGCACTTAAGGGATGGGAAGGAGGAAAGGCCCCAGAGGAACCGTGTGTGACCATCAGGAATAAAGTCCAGGCCTGGTGTCTGAGGCCCTCATTCTAGGTCTCGTCTGCCTATCCCTTGGTCCCCTTCACTGGGCAGGAATCAGGAGTGTGATGTTTCTGGAGGCCTCTTCCTGCTTCGCAGTTTGTGATTCCCTGGGCCAAGTCCCACATGTTTACAGTGCATGCAGGTCAGTAAGAGGGTAGGGAAGTCACCATTCACTGACCACTTACCTGTCAGTCAGGATTCTTGGCTGTAACTGACAGAAACCCAACCCAGCTGGCTTAAGCAAAAAGGAGAATTTCTGGCTGGGCACGGTGGCTCATGCCTGTAATTCCAGCACTTTGGGAGGCCGAGGCGGGTGGATCACGAGGTCAGGAGATTGAGACTATCCTGGCTAACACAGTAAAACCCCGTTTTTACTAAAAACACAAAAAATTAGCCAGGCGTGGTGGCGGGCGCCTGTAGTCTCAGCTGCTTGGAAGGCTGAGGCAGAAGAATGGTGTGAACCCGGGAGGCAGAGCTTGCAGTGAGCTGAGATCGTGGCACTGCACTGCAGCCTGGGTGACAAAGCAAGACTCTGTCTCAAAAAAAAAAAAAAAAAAAAAAAAAGGAATTTCCTGGCTCACTTGAGTGAAAACTGTAGGGGCTGTCTTCAGGCTGGGCTGGATCTAGGTGCTCACAAAATGGCATCAGCCATTTCTCACTCAATTTTTCAGCTGGGTTCACTTCAGTTTCTTGCCTTGTGTAGATGGTCACAGGCAGCTCGTGGATTATCTTCTGTCATAAAATGCCCAGAAAGAAGGGAGTGTCTTTGCCCCAAGAATTGAGAATCAGGCCCTGTACCCCTCCCTGAGCCAGTCACTGAGACTGATGGGCCTGGGCTAAGGCCTCACTTCTGCCAGAACCAGGGACAACTCCACCTAAGTCTCACAGATTGGGAAAGGGAAAGGTTGGTTTTCCAGAGGAAAATCAGGCGCTATCACCAGAAGAGAGGCTGGTGCTAGACAGACAAAAATGGGAGACTGAGGCAGCCTACTGGGGGCTCAGCAGATTCTTCAGTCCTCCCAGCTCCCTGAGGACGAGATGATGGTTCTTTTTATAGAGGAGGAAACCAAGACTCAGAGAAGTTCAGTCTCCTGTCCAGGGTCACACAGCTAGTCAGTAGTTGATCCACGATTTGAACCCAAGTAAGTGGTAGACACAGGATTTGAACCCAAGTCTTTCTGACCCTAAAGATCAGAAAGATGATTTGGGTAGGGGTGAGGGAGCTCAGCTTGTTCAGGGCCAGGTTGGCTGGGAGAGTGTCCTTGGGCAGGTGAGGTTGAAGCAGCCACCGGAATAGAAGGCTGGGCTGTGGCCCAGGAGAATCAGGAACCATGGAGGTGGTGGAGGGGCTGGGGGTCTAATAATGTCATTGGGGTCTCTATTCCCCTAGGCCGAGCAGCGCCTCCCAGTGGTCGGTACTCACATGTAGCTGCGGTGCTTGGTGGCAGCGTCCTGTTGGTGGCTGGGGGGTACAGCGGCCGGCCCCGTGGGGACTTGATGGCGTACAAGGTGCCCCCCTTTGTGTTCCAGGCACCTGCCCCTGACGTGAGCACTGGGGTGACAGGGAAAGGGTGGCTGGGGGGAGGAGGTAGCAGGGTTTCCACAGGTGAGGGGAAAGGCAGGAGGGGATCCCTGGGAGAAGGAGTGGGGATCCCTAGGGCCATGAGAGAAGGGAAGGAGGTCCCTGGGGCAGAGGAAAGAGGAGCTAGAGGTCCCTGGGCCTGGGGGAGGAATGGATGGGCATGCTGAGCACTCAGGGTCCTCTGGGATAGCTAAAGCGAGCGGGGACTTGGGAGGCCGGCCCAGGTCTGAGAGGCCTCCTCCTCCGTCCCCTTGCCTCCCCCTCTGTCCCCTTGCCTCCCTGCAGTACCACTTGGACTACTGCTCCATGTACACAGACCACAGCGTCTGCTCCCGGGACCCGGAATGCAGTTGGTGCCAAGGAGCCTGCCAAGCTGCACCCCCTCCTGGGACCCCCTTGGGGGCTGTGAGTGACAGCCCTAGACCCTCTGTTCCCTAGCACAGAGACCTGCCCTCAGTGTCTCCCTCTGCCTAACCAGATGGACAAGAACTTTCCCTCAACTGGGAGACTTGTTTTCATGCCGGAGATCCTCCTTCCTGATTCCTGACTGCGGAGCCCTGAACCTTTGCCTATCCCACCCAGCCCGACCCTTTTGAGCCCGTGACCCCATCCCCGCATCCCCCGTCCTCTGGATCTCCCACATTCCAAGTCAACTCCCCGTTCTTCAGTTTTTTGGCCCTTTCCATCACAGGACCCTGTATCCACAGCCCTTGCTTCCCAGATCTCTTGAGCTCCAGTCGACAGTGAGCCCTTTCCCCTCTCCTCCTCGCAGTGTCCAGCCGCCAGCTGCCTGGGCCTGGGCCGCCTCCTGGGTGACTGCCAGGCCTGCCTGGCCTTCAGCAGCCCCACAGCCCCTCCACGGGGACCTGGCACCCTGGGCTGGTGCGTGCACAATGAGAGCTGCCTCCCTAGGCCTGGTGAGTGTCCGCAGCAGTGGGCCGGCGGGAGGGGGCCAGAGCACTCCACACTGACCCACCGGCCCCCACCCCCGTCCTCTCAGAGCAGGCCCGCTGCCGAGGGGAGCAGATCTCAGGCACTGTGGGCTGGTGGGGGCCTGCGCCTGTCTTCGTCACGTCCCTGGAGGCCTGCGTCACCCAGAGCTTCCTGCCTGGCCTGCACTTGCTCACCTTTCAGCAGCCGCCCAATACCTCCCAGCCCGACAAGGTGGGTAGGAGGCGTGGCCCTGGGTGGGGTGTTGATGATCCTGATCCTAGGGTTTGTTTTTTCTCAAATGCATCTTTATCACTCTTATGTTTACTCCAAAACTCTTTACATTCAAGGGTCTTATTTTCCTTATGGACTTTATTTTTTATTTTTTTTGAGAGGGAGTCTTGCTCTGTCACCCAGGCTGAAGTGCAGTGGCGCAGTCTCAGCTCACTGCAACCTCTGCCTCCTGGGTTCAAGTGATTCTCCTGCCTCAGCCTCCTGAGTAGCCGAGATTACAGATGCCCGCCACTGCGCCCAGCTAATTTTTGTATTTTAGTAGAAGACGAAGTTTCACCATGTTGGTCAGGCTGGTCTTGAGCTCTTGACCTTAAATGATCCGCCTGCCTTGGCCTCCCAAAACTCTGGGATTACAGGCATGAGCCGCTGTGCCTGGCCTCCTTATAGATTTTAAAAAGAATTTTTACATTGTGGTAAAATACACATAAAATTTTTCATCAGTGACATTTAGCACATTTACAATATTGTGCAATCATCACCACTATCTTGTTACAGAACATTTTCATCACCCCAGAGGACAACCCTGGACTCACTAAGTAGTCACTCTCTATTCCACTCTCCCCCCCGGTCCCTGGCAGCTACTAATCTGTTTTCCATCTCTGGATTTGCCAGTTCTGGACATTTCATGTACATGGAGGCCTGTACTATGTGGCCTTTTGTGTCTGGCTTCTTTCACTCAGCGTAATGTTTTCAAGGCTCATTCATTTTATAACTTCATTTGGAAAGGAACTCTATTCCTTTTTATGGTTGAGTAATATTCCATTGTATAGATGGACCACATTTTGTTTATCCATTCGTCAGCTGATGGACGTTTGGGCTGTTTCCATCTTTTGACTATTGTGAATAATGCTGGTATGAGCACTTGTGTACACGTTTTTGTTTGAACATCTGTTTTCAATTCTTGTGGCTGTATACCTAGGAGCAGAATTGCTGGGTTATATGTTAATTCCATATTCATCTTATTGAGGAATGTCCAAACTGTTTTCCACAGTACCTCTTTATTGATTTTTTGTTGTTGTTGTTGAGACAGAGTCTCTCTCTCTGTCGCCCAGGCTGGAGTGCAGTGGCACGATCTCGGCTCACTGCAACCTCCAGCTCCCGGGTTCAAGTGATTCTCCTGCCTCAGCCTGCTGAGTAGCTGGAACTACAGGCACTTGCCACCACACTCGGCTAATTTTTTGTATTTTTAGTAGAGATGGGGTTTCACCGTGTTAGCCAGCATGGTCTCCATCTCCTGACCTCATTATCTGCCTGCCTCAGCCTCCCAAAGTGCTGGGATTACAGGCATGAGCCACCATGCCCGGCCTCTTTATTGATTTTAAAAATAGCTCATATATTCACATGGTTCAAAAATCACAGTGACATCAAAAGTCATCGGGGCTGGGCACGGTGGCTCACGCCTGTAATTCCAGCACTTTGGGAGGCCGAGGTGGGCGGATCTCTTGAGGTCAGGAGTTTGAGACCAGCCTGGCCAACATGGTGAAACCCTGTCTCTACTAAAACTACAAAAATTAGCCAGGCGTGATGTCGGGTGCCTGTAATCCCAGCACTTTGGGAGGCTAAGGTGGGAGGATCACTTGAGGTCAGGAGTTTGAGATCAGCCTGGCCAACGTTACGAAATCCCATCTCTACTAAAAATACAAAAATTAGCTGCTCATGGTGATCCGTGCCTGTAGTCCCAGCTACCTGGGAGGCTGAGGGAGGAGTATCTCTTGAGCCTGGGAGGCAGAGGTTACAGTGACCCAAGATCACGCCACTGCATTGCAGCCTGGGCAACAGAGTGAGACTCCATTTTAATTAAAAATAAATAAATAAATAAATAAAAGGCTGGGCACGGTGGCTCACGCCGGTAATCCCAGCACTTTGTGAGGCCAAGGCAGGCGGATTACAAGGTCAGGAGAGCGAGACCATCCTGGCTAACACAGTGAAGCCCTGTCTCTAATAAAAATACAAAAAAATTAGCTGGGTGTGGTGGTGAGCACCTGTAGTCCCAGCTACTCAGGAGTCTGAAGCAGGAGAATGGCGTGAACCCGAGAGGTGGGGCTTGCAGTCAGCTGAGATCATGCCACTGCACTCCAGCCTGGGTGACAGAGAGAGACTCTGTCTCAAAAAAAAAAAAAAAAAAAAAAAAAGAAAAAGAAAAAGAAAAAAAAGTCACTAAATGGACAGTCTCTCTCATTTACCCCACTCCCTACCCCTTAAGTGGTCCAAAATTATCTAGCTCCAGCATGGCTGCAACTTAAGGCCACCATACCTCCCTGGAAGATCCATTTGGGTTTCTTTGATCTTATTCCAGAATTTACCTATTCAGATGCAAGTAAGCATTACATCATATCATTTTTCTTTCTCACTAAAGTAATATACTATGAACATTATACAACTGCTTCCTTTTTTTCTTCCTGGCAAGCTTCCGATAACAGAACTTAAGAAACACTCTCATTCTTTTTTTTTTTTTTTTTTGAGATGGAGTCTCTCTCTATCGCCCAGGCTGGAGTGCAGTGGCAAGCGATTTCAGCTCACTGCAACCCTGCCTCCCGGGCTTAAGTGATCTTCCCACCTTAGCCTCCCAAGTAGCTGGGATTACAAACATGCACCACCATGCCTGGCTGTTTTTTGTATTTTTTTTGTTTGTTTTGAGACGGAGTTTTGCTCTTGTTGCACAGGCTGGAGTGCAATGGCGCAATCTCGGCTCACTGCAACCTCTGCCTCCCGGGTTTGAACCATTCTCCTGCCTCAGGCTCCCAAGTAGCTGGGATTACAAGTGCACGCTACCACTCCCTGCTAATTTTTTTGTATTTAGTAGAGATGGGGTTTCACCATGTTGGTCAGGCTGGTCTTGAACTCCTGACCTCAAGTGATCTGCCCACCTCGGCCTCCCAAAGTGCCGGCCGTGCCCAGCCTTCATTCTTCTTGTTTTTTTTTAAGTTGTGTAATATTCCATTTACATTTGTAGTTTATTTAAATAGCCTCCCACTGGTGAACACTTGGACTGTTCCACTCTTCTGCTATTACAAAATCACACACCAGGAAAATAAATCTTGCACTTTGTCTGCCACTTTGAATATTAGATCTGGGCTTTGAAGTGCTTAGCTGGAAAGGTGAGGAGTTGGATAAGAAGACACTGAAGTGTCCAGTCCTGGAGTTTTAATGTGAGATGGAAATCACGAGAGGCCAGGGGTAAAGGTGGGCTCTGGGACCCTGTCGTCTATTGTCTGAATTTAGGTCTTGCCTCTTTTCCCAGAGTGACCTTTGACAAGCCACCTAACCCCTGTCCCTCTGCCTCAGTCTCTCATTTGGTAAAATGGGGAAGAAGGTTGGGTTGACCAGTCTTTTCTGGCTCTGATGTGGCCTGTGAGTCCAGAAAGGGACTCACACATACACCCATCCCTGGTGGCACAGGTCTCAATTGTCCGCAGCACGACCATCACCCTAACACCCAGCGCAGAGACAGATGTATCCCTGGTCTACCGTGGCTTCATCTACCCAATGCTGCCTGGAGGGCCAGGTGGACCAGGGGCTGAGGACGTGGCCGTGTGGACGCGGGCCCAGCGCCTACACGTCCTGGCCCGGATGGCCCGTGGCCCTGACACGGAGAACATGGTGAGGCCGCCTGGGACATTCAGGGGGGTGTTTATGGTAAATATGGGAGTTAGGGGTGTGGTATAGGGCATCTGTGGTGATTTGAAGGTTCTGGGGAAGGGCTGGGGAGAAATTAGAGGCAGGAGATGGATTTTGTGTGTGTGTGTAAGACAGAGTCTCACTCTGTTGTCCAGGCTGGAGTGCAGTGGCGCGATCTCGGCTCACTGCTACCTTCACCTCCCAGGTTCAAGCAATTCTTCTGCCTCAGCCTCCCACGTAGCTGGGATTACAGATGTGCATCAGCACTCCTGGCTAATTTTTTTGCATTTTAAGTAAAGATGGGTTTTCACCATGTTGGCCAGGCTGGTTTGGAACTCCTGACCTCAGATGATCCGCCACCTTGGCCTCCCAAAGTGCTGGGATTACAGGCGTAAGCCACTGCGCCTGGCTGGGAATGGATCTTTAGTAGAGGAGGGAGGGTGCTGAGGTTTTCAATTGTGAGCAGAATTTGAGGGAAACTTTGAAGCAGGTGAGGAAGGTCTGAGTCAGACTTGAAAGGCCCCTGAAGGCTGGGCATGGAGGTGTACACCTGTAATCCCAGTCCTTTGGGAGGTAGGGGCAGGTGGATTGCCTGAACCCAGAAGTTTGGGACTAGCCTGGGAAACGTGGCGAGACATCATCTCTCCAAAAAATACAAAAATTAGCTGGCCATGGTAGCATGCACCTGTAGTCCCAGCTATTTGGGAGGCTGAGGTGGGAGGATCACTTGAACCTGGGAAGTTGAGGCTGCAGTGAGCCATGATCGCATCACTGCACTTCAGCCTGAGTGATGGAATGAGACCCTGTCTCAAGAAAAAAAAAAAAAAAAAGCCCCTGAGGAGGAGGGTCCCTGGGGGTCTCACCTCTGAGGTTCTCAGGATCTAAGGAGCTCTGAGGCCCTCTTCTTAGGAGGGGGTGGGGTACAGGGTGGGTTTGGAGGTATCAGGGGTCTGAGGAAGGAATGGGAAGGGTTCTGAGGCCCCTGCCTATCACTCACACCTACCCCAGGAGGAGGTGGGGCGCTGGGTGGCTCATCAGGAGAAGGAGACGCGGCGGCTGCAGCGCCCTGGGTCTGCTCGCCTCTTCCCTCTGCCTGGGCGGGACCACAAGTATGCAGTAGAGATCCAGGGCCAGCTCAACGGCTCGGCAGGCCCTGGGCACAGCGAGCTAACTCTGCTGTGGGATCGGACTGGTGTGCCAGGAGGCAGCGTGAGTACCCAGGACCTACCTCCAACCCTAGCCGCAGGCCCCAGCCTCAGATCACCTGGGCTTTCTGAACCCCAGGCCACAAACTCTGAAATCCCTAGATTCTGGCCTCGGACTCCTTAACTCTTGGCCTCTGAACTCTGGACCTCCTCTTGAACCCTGTGGCCCCTGACCTCTGCCTATAGACCCTAACCTGATCCCATATTTTGACCCCCATCTTCTGACTCCTCACCCTTGACCCTGCTGACCCTGACCTCTGCCCTCCATACTTTGACCTGTAATAATCTCCAGATTCCTCCAGACCTTGGACCTCTTTACTGATTTCCTAAATCCTGACTTCCTATGTGCCTGAGTTCTCAACCTGGGCTCCAAAACCTTACTTTCAGTTAGCGCCAGACTCTGACCCCTGCCCCAGACCTTGACTGCTGCCTTCCTGTGACCCCTTCCCCAGGAGATCTCCTTCTTCTTCCTGGAGCCCTACCGCTCGTCGTCCTGCACCTCCTATTCTTCCTGCCTGGGCTGCTTGGCAGACCAGGGCTGTGGCTGGTGCCTGACCAGTGCCACCTGCCACCTGCGCCAGGGCGGAGCCCATTGCGGGGATGACGGGGCTGGTGGGTCCCTGCTGGTGCTGGTGCCTACCCTCTGCCCACTCTGCGAGGAGCATCGGGACTGCCACGCCTGCACCCAGGTGCCTGTGGGGCCACCAGGGGAGGTCACAAGGTGGAGGGAGCCACAGCAGGCAATGGGCAGTCAAGGGAACCCCTGGTGGGGGGTGTGGGGGAAACAGCAAGGGCTTTTGGCCTTGATCTGCAGAGCCTGGTGGGGAGGGTGAGATGGAGCTGTAGAGAGAGGCATCTGGGGAGTCAGGACTCTCCCTGTTGTAGGGGCCAGAGAATGCAACTCCATCCTTTTCCACTAGCGGGGAGTTTCTCAGCATAGGCACTGGAGCCCAGGAGTAGGCCTTCAGGCCTGCCACCTCCAAGTGATGTCAGGCAGCCCTCGACACCCTGCTTCCTCTTGTTCCCTGGGAGGGTTTGTTTCCTTGTGAGTGGCAAGGGAGCCGTTAAGGGTCCAGGCTCTAAGTCCCTGCTCTGTCTCAAACAGAGTGAGGCTTCCTATTTCTCTCCCCCCACCCCACCACCATCCAGGAGCTCAACAGAAGTCCCAGAATTGCACTTCTGTGGCTCTGGTTGGGCCTTGTACAGGCTCCTGGGCCAATGACTGGAGTTGTGGGGAGGGAATGTGGCCCCTTGCCCACCTCTGGATCCTGAGGATTGAATAAGCCCCACCCGGACCACACAGAAGGGTTGCTATTGCCCAAAGGAGACAGTGGGTGCTGGGCGGGCCGACCCATGGGTGTCTGTGGTCGAAGGGAGGGGTCCAGAGACGCAGGCAGCTGGGGAGGGAGATGGCCTTACAGGGACAGTCTGCAGGGTGGGGCAGGGGGTGGGATGGGCACTGGGAGCCCAAAGGAAAGGGCTGAGTGGGGTTCTGACTCCTCTGCCCAACTGACCCCCAGGACCCCTTCTGTGAGTGGCATCAGAGCACCAGCCGCAAAGGGGACGCGGCATGCAGCCGGCGGGGCCGGGGTCGGGGTGCCCTGAAGAGTCCAGAGGAGTGTCCCCCGCTCTGCAGCCAGTGAGTCAGGCTGGGTGCAGGGAGTGGGTGGGTGGATGTGCCTGGGGATGTGTGCTGGCTGTGGAGTGACCTGGCCCCCTGCTCCCCGCCCCAGGCGACTGACCTGTGAGGACTGCCTGGCCAACTCTAGCCAGTGCGCCTGGTGCCAGTCCACCCACACCTGCTTCCTGTTTGCCGCCTACTTGGCCCGGTACCCACACGGGGGCTGTCGAGGCTGGGACGACAGGTATGGTCCCTGGGGCAGGGCTAACAGAGGAAGATTCCCCACTGGCAAGGGGCTGGGGCTCTGACCCCCACCCCTGCCATCCTGCAGTGTGCACTCGGAGCCACGGTGCCGGAGCTGTGATGGCTTCCTGACCTGCCATGAGTGTCTGCAGAGCCACGAGTGTGGCTGGTGTGGCAATGAGGACAACCCCACACTGGGACGGTGAGCCCGGGCAGGTGGGTGGGCAGGGTGCCCGGCTGTGTCCTTCCTCCATGACCGGTCATTCTAATGGCCTCTTTGCTTCTCTGCCCTCTTGCCCATCCCATGGCCACCTTCCCTTTTCCGTACTGTTTTTCTGTTGTTTATTTTACCCTCCCGCTCTTTTTTCTCCATTTTTCCTCCTTTTCCGGGTCTCTGCGATTCGTTTTCTTTCTCCTTGTCTGTTTCTGTCTCTCCGCTCTCCCTTTCACTGCATCTCTGTCTATGTCTCTCTTCTGTCTTCCAAAATTGTTTTTGTCTGCGACTTCTCCTGGTTTCTCTGTCTCTCTTTCCAAATTTATATTTGCATCCCTCTCCTTCCAATTGGCCTCCTCTCTCCCTGTCATTGTTTCTATGTATGGCTCCTGTTTCTATGTTGTCCCCTGCTTCTTCACTCTCCCACCCTGCAGGTGCCTACAGGGGGACTTCTCAGGGCCCCTCGGTGGGGGTAACTGCTCCCTGTGGGTGGGGGAGGGCCTGGGGCTTCCCGTGGCCCTCCCTGCCCGCTGGGCATACGCCCGCTGTCCTGACGTGGATGAGTGTCGCCTGGGCCTGGCCCGGTGCCACCCGCGGGCGACCTGCCTGAACACGCCCCTCAGCTACGAGTGTCACTGCCAGCGGGGCTACCAGGGTGATGGCATCTCACACTGCAACCGCACGTGAGTGAGGCGGGGGTTGCTATGGAGATGTTGCCCCAGGCTGGGGCACATGGAGGTGGAGGGAGGAAGCCATCATGGCACTGGGTCCCCTCCTGTGGAACCAGCATCCCCAGTTAGCCAGGGGTTTTTACCTTGCACACTAGGTCCTTGTTAGAGTGACAGGGTCCCCAGTGTAACCCTGGTTACCATGGAAGTGGGGCACCCATAGGCTGTGGGCCATAGTCTTCAGCGTTGCCATGGAGGTGGAGGAGGACCTAGTTGAAAGAGGTTTTCACAGTGGTGCTATGTGGTTGCTATAGAGACAGGCTTGGTGATGCATGGAGTTACCTTGGAGACAGGGTCACCCACATAGCCCAAAACCATGGAAACAGCCAGTGGCTTTGATGGTGTCATGGTGGGTGGAGATGATGGGGTGCTTTAGGGGCTCTGGGCCTGCCTGGCGCTTTCCCCACCCCCAACACGGCCCCTCAGGTGCTTGGAGGACTGTGGCCATGGTGTGTGCAGTGGCCCCCCGGACTTTACCTGCGTGTGTGACCTGGGCTGGACATCAGACCTGCCCCCGCCCACACCCGCCCCGGGTCCGCCAGCCCCCCGCTGCTCCCGGGACTGTGGCTGCAGCTTCCACAGCCACTGCCGCAAGCGGGGCCCTGGCTTCTGCGACGAGTGCCAGGGTAAGCAGCCCTTGTCCTGGGCCCAGCCTGGACCCAGGGAGCCTCCTCCCTTCTTGGGGCTCCAGTTTGCTCTTCTTGGAGGGGGCCTCAGTGTCCTCTCATGCAGCTCTAGGTCCCCTGCCCCATTCCTGTTCCTGACTCAAACAGGTTTCAGTGCCACCCATCGCTCTGGTTGGGCTTCAGTTCCCCCTCTTGGGACTTGCTGTTTCCCCTGATCTGGGCCTTGGTTTCTCACCTTTGAAGCAGCTGGGTGGGGTCAGGGTTTAGCTGAGCCAGTAGGCCTGGGCCTGTTTCCACCCTTGACTTGACTCTGTCCCACCTGCTGGGGCCTCCACAGACTGGACATGGGGGGAGCACTGCGAACGATGCCGGCCCGGCAGCTTCGGCAACGCCACAGGCTCTAGGGGCTGCCGGCCCTGCCAGTGCAACGGGCACGGGGACCCACGCCGTGGCCACTGCGACAACCTCAGTGGGCTCTGCTTCTGCCAGGACCACACCGAGGGTGCCCACTGCCAGCTCTGCTCCCCAGGCTATTATGGGGATCCCCGGTGAGCCAGCGGGCCAGCCAGGGCTGGGTAGGGTGTGCTTGGGGACACAGTGGGGAGGGTCAGGACTGGTCTGACACTGGCTCTTCTCCATCTCCCCAGGGCCGGTGGTTCCTGCTTTCGGGAGTGTGGGGGTCGCGCCCTCCTCACCAACGTGTCCTCAGTGGCACTGGGCTCACGCCGGGTCGGGGGGCTGCTGCCTCCAGGTGGCGGGGCTGCAAGAGCCGGGCCTGGCCTGTCCTACTGTGTGTGGGTTGTCTCGGCCACTGAGGAGCTACAGCCCTGTGCTCCCGGGACCCTCTGTCCCCCACTCACCCTCACCTTCTCCCCCGACAGCAGCACCCCCTGCACGGTGAGCACTGAGGAAACGAGGGTTCAGGCGCATGAGCCAGAACCGTGTCCCCTGACCCAGCCTGCATCCTCAGACCCTGACCCTAGTATTGCTGTTTTTTTTTTTGTTTGTTTTTTTAATCCTTCAAAACCCAAACTCCTCCTCAGATCCCCAGCACTTTGTTCCTAGGCCCACAGACAGACCTCCCCATTTCCCAGATAGCTTCCTATTTCCTCAGCTCCCATCTCCAATTCTCCAGATCCTCAATCTCCCCATTCCTAGAGCAGGAATGGTAAATTGTTACACCTTGTACACCAACTCTGATTGATTGGTACTGACTGCCAGGAGCTGCATGTTGAGAAAGGGGCTCAATGCAAGAGTGCCTGATAGATGAGCCGTGTCTACTTTGGACACAGGAAGGGGAGTGGTGGCCTTATGTCATAGTTTGACAGTCTCCCCTGGATGTTCAAACAGCCCATTTCCCAGTCTCAGATTGCCCTCCCCTCTTGAACCCCTCCTCCTCCCAGACCCCAGGGGTCGTTCTTATCCTCATTGTCCCCTAATCCTCGATTCTGCACCCCTCTAGCTGAGCTACGTCCTGGCGTTTGATGGATTCCCACGCTTCCTGGACACTGGTGTTGTCCAGTCGGACCGCAGCCTCATAGCTGCCTTCTGTGGCCAGCGACGGGACAGGCCCCTCACTGTTCAGGCCCTGTCTGGTACGGGGGCTAGGGGAAGTGGGACCTCTTAGTCCTGGGCTATGTATCCCTTGCCCCTGAACTCACCACCTGAAGTGGGCTCAGGACCCAGCTCTGCCGCTGCTTATGGGGTGATGTAAGTCCCTCACCATCTCTGGACCTCAGTGTCCTTAGTTGAGAGGAAAATAGGATTGCGCCGGCTGAGCTATGTCTGCAGAGAGAAGGGCTGAATGAGACATGTCTCTGGGGCATATAGAATGTGGCTGGTGTGAGGACCCCACACCACTCACTCTTTCCAGCTAGGCAGGAGTGTAGTAGCGCAATCTCAGCTCACTGCAACTTCTGCCTCCTGGGCTCCAGCGATTCTCCTGCCTCAGCCTCCCGAGTAGCTGGGATTATAGGCGCATGCCACCATGCCTGGCTAATTTTTGTATTTTTAGTAGAGACGGGGTTTCACCATGTTGGCCAGTCTGGTCTTGAACTCCTGACCTCAAGTGATTCGCCCACCTTGGCCTCCCAAAATGCTGGGATTACAGACATAAGCTGCTGCGCCCGGCATATATATATATAACTCTATTGAGGCATATTTTATATATACTAACATATCAAGTAATTCCTGTCACACCTACCCCCAAATCAGTATCTTTTCTAAAGAGATCCAGTCTCATGTAAGGGCAGTAGGAGTTGTGGAAGGTTTGGAGCTTGCTGATTACAGGGCCCAATTCACATTTTGAGGATCGCTGGGCCACCATGAGTGGGGAGTGTAGTCAGCCAGGAGGACCAGTAGGGGATGGGTGCCGGTGTCCAGGTGGGACAGGACTTGGGCTTGGATAGCAGCTCAGGAGGTAGCTAGCAGTCGGTGAGAGATTTAGGCTTGAAGATCAATCTTGATGGGTTGGCTGAGGGAGGGGGTGCAGAATGGTTCATCCTGGCGATGATTATGAATAATATGGTGCCTTCCTTCCCTGCCCAGTCACACTGGGTTTTCTTAGCATCTGGGGGTGGAAGGGGCCAGGAACGTGACTTTGCTACCAGCCTCTGGCCTCTCTCTTCACAGGGCTGCTCGTGCTGCACTGGGAGGCCAATGGCTCCTCATCCTGGGGCTTCAATGCTTCGGTGGGCTCTGCCCGCTGTGGGTCAGGGGGCCCCGGGAGCTGTCCCGTCCCTCAGGAATGCGTGCCCCAGGACGGTGCTGCAGGTGCGGGGCTCTGCCGATGTCCTCAGGGCTGGGCTGGCCCACACTGCCGCATGGCTCTGTGTCCTGAGAACTGCAATGCCCACACTGGGGCAGGAACTTGTAACCAGGTACAGGTGGGAGAGGTCAAGTCTGGTGGGACAGGGCTGGTGATCAGGGCTCCCCTGAGTCCCTTGTCATCCCCCAGAGCCTGGGTGTGTGCATCTGTGCCGAGGGCTTCGGGGGCCCCGACTGCGCCACCAAGCTGGATGGCGGGCAGCTGGTCTGGGAGACCCTCATGGACAGCCGCCTCTCAGCCGTGAGTTGTGGGTACCCGCTGTCTAGGGATGGTTGCTCCCAGGTCGTTCTCCCACCTCCATTCCTGGGACCACCCCTACACCCAGGCCTGGCACTTTGTCCTGACCCTAGCCTGATCCCCGATGTCCGCACCCACCCCTAGGACACTGCCAGCCGCTTCCTGCACCGCCTGGGCCACACCATGGTGGATGGACCCGATGCCACCTTGTGGATGTTTGGGGGCCTGGGCCTGCCCCAGGGGCTGCTGGGAAACCTGTACAGGTGAGGACTGCCCTGGGCAGGTGGGATTCGCAAATAAGAGAAGGTCACCTCGGGATGCTAAGAGTCACCTCAGAGGAGTGCAGAAAAGCCTCTAAGGTAAAGGACAGCCCAAAGGATGCTGGGACACTTGTCACAGGAAGCTCACCCGGGGACACTTGAGGACCAGGGTACTTATTTGGGTGGTGCTACCCCAGGGAATGGTGAGAGGACTGTCATAGGAAGGTCACCCCAGGGGATGCGGGGACATCTGTCAGGCAGGGTCACCTTGAAGGATGCTGGGATGACTGTAATGAGGCTGCTTTTTTGCACCCTGGCCCCAGGTACTCAGTGAGTGAGCGGCGGTGGACACAGATGCTGGCGGGAGCCGAGGACGGGGGCCCAGGCCCATCGCCCCGCTCCTTCCATGCAGCCGCATATGTGCCCGCTGGCCGTGGTGCCATGTATCTGCTGGGGGGACTTACCGCTGGAGGCGTCACCCGTGATTTCTGGGTCCTCAACCTCACCACCCTGCAATGGCGGCAGGAGAAGGTGAGCATCTCTCCCCAGCCCACTCCCCAGCCCTCACACTGGGCCCTAACAGAGACAGCTGTGGTAGCTCCTGCCAGCTCCATCCCCAGAGGAAACAGAAGCCCCAAACTTGAATTTCCTCGGCCATCCTGGGTCACACTGTTGTCCTGAGCCAGTCCTGGGCTGGGACACAGCTTCACTCAGCAGCAGAGAGAGGCCAGGGGAGCAAGGGCTTCCCAAAGCCACACCAGGCTTGAGCAGGTGGAAATGCCAAGGGGCCCACTGTGCCTCTGCCAGGACCCAGGCTGGTCCGACTGGCCCCGGGCGGGGGTCATTCCCTCCTTAGTACTTCAGGGAGGACTGTGGGGGGCTGAGGCTCGCTTCTACCCACAAGGTGACCCCTGACCTCTAGCCCCATCGGTGACCTTGCCCCTCCATCCCTCAGGCCCCCCAGACCGTGGAGCTGCCAGCCGTTGCTGGTCACACCCTTACTGCCCGCCGAGGCCTGTCTCTGCTCCTGGTGGGCGGTTACTCCCCGGAAAATGGCTTCAACCAGCAGCTGCTGGAGTACCAGCTGGCAACCGGCACCTGGGTGTCAGGAGCCCAGAGTGGGACACCCCCCACAGGTGGGGCTGGGGACCGGGAGGGGACAGCCCCCGTGGATCTCCCGGGCATCCGGGCTTCCTGTGGGCTCTCCATCCACTGCTGTGCTCTGTGGCCACCTGTCTCCCTCTCTTTCCCGTCCCCATGCAGATTCTCAGGGCACCCTCTTGAATGTTCAGATTTTCTGACTGTCCTTCCCAGACTCCACAACTAACTGCCCACTCCCGGCCACATGTGGCCACCGTCCCCTGCCCCCAGGGTCTGAGCTCCCTGCTCCTCAGGGGTTCTTCCTCGATCACACCTCCTTTCTTTGATCACTGTCCCCTAGACATTCTGGACGCCCTGTCTCCCTCCCGAGAGCCTGGCAGAACTTACTGCCAGTTGAGGACTCCCTTCTCTTTCCCAGAGTCTCTAATGATTGTCCATTCGAACCCAACTGAGAGGGACGGGTGGAGAGGGGCTCCCAGGCCTCCAGTCTCAGGGCCGGGGAAGGGAGTGGTCACCAAACAGGGGACCGGGAGGTCGGCGGGGTCAGTGCTGTTGTCAGCCCCTCCCCCAGCCTGTCACCCTGCCCCTCACCAGGTCTCTATGGTCACTCTGCTGTCTACCACGAGGCCACCGACTCCCTCTACGTGTTTGGGGGGTTCCGATTCCATGTGGAGCTGGCGGCCCCATCCCCCGAGCTCTACTCCCTGCACTGTCCTGACCGCACCTGGAGTCTGCTGGCCCCTACTCAGGGGGCAAAGGTCAGGAAAAGAGGCTCAGACCCAAGGATGTATGGGGCAGGAGGGAGGGGTCCTCTTTCCCAGTGCCCCAGGGACTGGCTCCATCCCAGATTCCTGCTTCCCCTCCTTTCTATGTTCCCTAACTAAGCGACACCCCCACATCTCCCCTGCTTCCATCCCTGATTTGGAGGAGAGAACCCGAGGCCAGGAGGTCAGAGGCATGAGTTCTGCCCAGCTCTGCCCTGAGTCTTGGTGTGGCCCTGGCAGGCCCCTTCCCCGTCCTGGGTTTTTCCACTCGTATAAACCAGGACTGAGGCTCCCCGCTCTTTCTGCCTTCAAGGCCAAGGAGAATGTGTGTGGGAGGGCAGGGAGCCCTGTCTGCACTGGTTAGAGAGGCTGGCGGTTTCAGTCCACACGTTTCCAAGCCCGTCTTGGAGGCAGGGGGCTAGAAGCAAGAGACTCGAGGAGCCTCAACCCCAGGACGCCCCCACTGTCACTAGCGAGATCGTATGAGGAATGTGCGTGGCTCATCTCGGGGTCTGGGCCAAGTTCCTGGGGAGCAGCCTGGGTCATGGGGGTTCCGGGAAGTCAGGAAGGAGATGGCTCTGTGGGCTGCTCTTGCTGGTACAGGAGGTTTCCTGGAGGAAATCTCACCTCACCTGAAGGAGGTGAGATTTGAAGAGGGTTAGGAGTGGGTGGGCTGGTAGGGGGGGACAGGTAGGGAAGTACAGGGGTGGCTGGAGGGCTAAGAGGGAGCAGAGGACAGCTCTGACAGGCTGTCCTGTCCCCCCACCCCCCGTCTCCCCAACAGCCCCGCCCCCGGCTTTTCCACGCCTCAGCCCTGTTAGGGGACACCATGGTGGTTCTTGGGGGGCGCTCGGACCCTGACGAGTTCAGCAGCGACGTTCTGCTCTACCAGGTCAACTGCAATGCCTGGCTTTTGCCCGACCTCACCCGTAAGTCCCCACTGTGGCTCCCAGGAGGCTGAGGGACATCCAGGAGGAGCCCCATCCCCATCCTGGGACTCCCACTCCTTAGGAGTCACTGGGCCCCTGCAGACCCACTGGCAGAGCTCCCGCTCTTCTGGATTATCTGAACACCAGGACATGCCCTCCTTCCTTTTTTTTTCTTAGAGAAGTTTATTTTTTACTCTGTAAAAGTAACAATGTTCACTGTATATAATTTGTAAAATAGGAAAGAAAAAAAAACACCCATAATCCCCCTCTCTAGAGACAACCACTATTAGACATGGGGGGTGTTTCCTACCAGCCTTTGCTGTTCATAGGTAGAAGCATGCCTGTCACTTGCCTTTTTATTTCAATGTTGTGACTGACTGTTGTGAGTGTGTTTCTGGGTCTGTCTCCTTTTCTTTTTGCTTCTCTCTCTGACCCTTTGTCTCTTTTTCTATTTTTATTAGCAACAGAGTCTCACTGTGTTGCCTAGGCTGGAGTGCAGTGATGCTATCTTGGCTCACTGTAGCCTCTGCCTCCAAGGCTCAAGCAAGCAATCCTCCCTCCTCAGCCTCCCAAGAAGCTGGGACTACAGGCATGCCACCACGCCTGGATAATTTTTTTTTTCTTTTTTGGTAGAGACAGGGTTTTGCTATGTTGCCCATGCTGGTCTTGAACTCCTGGGCCCAAGCAGTCCACCTGCCTCAGCCTCCCAAAGTGCTGGGATTTAATTCCCTTTTTCTCTTAATCTGTCTTTTCAGATTCAGTAGACAGAGACTACTTCATGTCTGTGTCTCTCAGTTATTTTTTGAGGATTTAAAAAAATTGAGGTGAAAGTCACATAACATAAAATTAACCATCTTAAAAATGCATTGGCTGCAGCCTGGGTGACAGAGCAAGACTCTTTCTCAAAAAAAAAAAAAAAAAATGCATTGGCATTTAGTGCCTTCAGAGAGTTGTCCAGCCGCCACATCTATCTGGTTCCAAAACATTTGTCTCTCTTCTTATTTCCCTCTTTGTGTTCCTTTGTTCTCTGCTTGTGTCTCTCTCCCTCTCTTTTTTTTGCTTGCTGTCTATCCTCATGTGTTTCCTCTCTGCTTCTGCTGTTTTTTTTTTTTTTTTTTTTTTTTTGGAGACATGGTCTTGTTCTGTTGCCCAGGCTGGAGTGCAGTGGTGCAATCTCAGCTCACTGCAGCCTCAACCTCCTGGGCTCAAGTGATCCTCCTAATTTAGCTTCCCAAGTAGCTGGGGCCACAGGTGCGCACCACCATGCCCAGCTAATTTTTTATTGTTTGTAGAGACGGGGTCTTTCTACGTTGCCCAGGCTGGTCTTGAACTCCTGGGCTCAAGCAGTCTTCCTGCCTCAGCCTCCCAAAGTGTTGGGATCACAGGTGTGAGCCACCACCCTTGGCCTTGTTTCTGCTGTCCTTTGACCCTGTGTTTCTCCTCTTTCCCTGCATCCTTCTCTGACTGGCATCATGGTGTGGGTCTCTTCCTGGAGTCTCCTGCTCTCTATCTGTCTGAATACGCCATCTTTCCTCAGGCCCGGCCTCTGTGGGGCCCCCAATGGAGGAGTCTGTGGCCCATGCTGTGGCAGCAGTCGGGAGCCGCCTGTATATCTCTGGGGGTTTTGGGGGAGTGGCCCTGGGCCGCCTGCTGGCACTGACCCTGCCCCCTGACCCCTGCCGCCTGCTGTCCTCACCTGAAGCTTGTAACCAGTCTGGGGCCTGCACCTGGTGCCATGGGGCCTGCTTGTCCGGGGATCAGGCCCACAGGTAACCATGGCGACCATGACAGGCAGTGGGGAGTGGAGCCCTCTAATGGGGGTCCTGTGCTAGGCCACACCAGGATGGAGGCCTCAGGAGTATACCGTCTGGTTCAGGAAAGGGGTGAATCACCGCAGGCAGGGTGGCCGGGGGAGCTCTGAGTGGGGATCCCTGCCTGGGACTGGGGTCTCATGCAGGAATGCTTGCTGGAGGAGCTGGGTCTGAACTGGGCCTTAAAAGAACGGTAGAGTTGAGACCATCAGTGATTCAGAAGTGAGGCTGAGACCGGAAGCTGGAGGGGGTCAGCTCAGAAAGGGCTTCCCATGCCTGGCAGAGGCACTGGCTCTGTCCAGCTCCACAGATCCTTCAGCTGCGGTTCCGGGAATGCAGACATCCTGGACACTGAAAGTGTTTTCCTAGGCTTAGCACAGACTCACTTCACTGCCCAGTCACCCTCACTGATATGAGGCTATTAGTTGGCCTTATTTGCCCGAAGGGTGTGTTGTCAGTTACTACAGGAATGTTAATGGTTTGATTTTGGAGTGCTCCTTACCCCAGACCCCACTGGAGGTATTGTGTAACAGTGGGTACACCCACTGCTTTTCTAAAATCCAGAACAGCCTGAAACGTGTGTACCTCTTGGGATTTGGGGTAAGGGATTGTGGACCCCCCTGTGCAGGACAGGGAGCCATGGAAGGCCTGAGCAGGACAGGGCAGGGACGGGCCTGGGCAGTGAGATCCCTGGCGCTGTTGTGAGGGGTAGAGTGACGAGAGCCTGCAGGTGGGGACCAGGTTGGGCAAGAGGCTGCAGGGGTGGGGAGGAGGGGACGGTCAGAGAGAAATCCAGGAGGCAGAAGGCTTCGGTGGCTGCATGGGCAGGAGGACCTGGGGTGTGGTCCAGCGTCTCCAGCCTGGGTGACAGGTGGATGTGGGACCATCTATTACCAAATGGTGGTGGGGACAGCCAGGCTCAGGAGGCCTGTGCTATGTCCCGCTTGGGATGCAGGGTTGGGGGCCTGCAGGACAGTGTCTGGGAGGCAGAAGGAGGGGGTCTGGATGGGTGTGAGTGAGCCAGGCCTCATGTCCTTTAGGCTGGGCTGCGGGGGCTCCCCCTGCTCCCCAATGCCTCGCTCCCCGGAGGAATGTCGACGTCTCCGGACCTGCAGTGAGTGCCTGGCCCGCCATCCTCGGACCCTGCAACCTGGAGATGGAGAGGTGAGTGGTGGCGAAGGCGGGGATGAGAAGCAGCAGGTGTAGGGCAGGGAGGTCCTGGTCTCCACTCTGGTCAGCTGTCCCACCCACCCCAGGGTCTCAGGAACCACCGAGTTCTCAGCTGGCTCAGGAGGGGTGCTGAGGGTCCCATCTAGCCTGTCTTCCCTCACCAGGCATCCACCCCCCGCTGTAAGTGGTGTACCAACTGCCCCGAAGGTGCTTGCATTGGACGCAATGGGTCCTGCACCTCTGAGAATGACTGTCGGATCAACCAGCGAGAGGTCTTCTGGGCAGGGAACTGCTCCGAGGCTGCGTGCGGGGCTGCTGACTGCGAGCAGTGCACGCGGGAGGGCAAGTGCATGTGGACGCGGCAGTTCAAGAGGACAGGTGAGCAGTGGGCCTAGTTCCTGAGAGGGGAGTCTTGGGGCCTGGACTCCTGGGTCTGAGGGAGGAGGGGCTGGGGGCCTGGTCTCCTGGGTTTGAGGGAGGAGGGGCTGGGGGCCTGGACTCCTGGGTCTGAGGGAGGAGGGGATGGGGGCCTGGACTCCTGGGTCTGAGGGAGAAGGGGCTGGGCCCCTGATCTCCTGGGTCTGAGGGAGGAGGGACTGGGGCCTGGACTCCTGGGTCTGAGGGAGGAGAGGCTGGGGGCCTGGACTCCTGGGTCTGAGGGAGGAGGGACTGGGCCTTGATTCCTGGGTCTGAGGGAGGAGGGGCTGGGCACCTGATCTCTTGGGTCTGAGGGAGGAGGGGCTGGGGCTGGATTCCTGGGTTAAGGGAGGAGGGGCTGGGCCTGAGCTCCTGGGTCTGAGGGAGGAGGGGCTGGGCTTGCGATCTCCTGGGTCTGAGGTTCTAATCCCCGTGCCCCACCCCCAGGGGAGACCCGCCGCATCCTCTCCGTGCAGCCCACCTATGACTGGACGTGCTTCAGCCACTCTCTGCTGAATGTGTCCCCCATGCCGGTGGAATCATCACCCCCACTGCCCTGCCCCACCCCTTGTCACCTCCTACCCAACTGTACCTCCTGCCTGGACTCTAAGGGAGCAGATGGGGGCTGGCAGCACTGTGTTTGGAGCAGCAGCCTGCAGCAGGTACTGCACCTGGCCAGGACCGTGCCAGGCAAGGGCCCGGGCAGGTCTCCCTCCTCTCTGCGCTGGCAGGGACCTTTCTTCCACCATCTCCTCCACCCTCCTCCTTCCATCTCCCTGGTTCTAGCCGCAGTCGTGCTTCCTTCTCGTGCCACTATCTCTTTCCTCCCTCGTTGCCTCATGAGGGTCCCTGTTGTGTCCTCCAGCCATGCTTCTGTGTGTGCCACTTTCCCAACCCCTGGCCTCTGCCTCTCCAACTCTTGTCCATGGTATCATGGTCTCCTCATCCTTTCCATGACTTAAAAAATTTTTTAATTTAATTTTTTGTTTTTAATTTTGTCGATATAATTCATAGGTTCACATCCACGACTCTTAATGCTTCTTCCTTCAACCTCCCAAACCTTTTCTGCTTCCCTCCTCTCTCTCTTTCTCTCTCTACTTATGGAACTTTTGGTTGTAAGAAACAGACACTCCCTCGAGCTGGTTTTGTTATAAGGAAGTGTGGGTATTTGATGGACTCTGAGAGCAGGAAGTGTTTCTGCTCTGTCGCTCTCAGGCCATATGACCCGTAATCTCAGCTGTTCTCCGCACTTCTCCATTGTCAGGTTTCTGTCGGCCTGATAGTCAACACACATGGCCTCAGATGGCAGCCTTGACCCCCAGTCTAGATGCCTTCTAATTCCAGAGACCACGTTCATCTCTGTGTTTGTTGGTTAGCTCACATTCTCGAGGAGAAACTCTGACTTAGTGCACGAGCTACATGTCCAGCCTTGGTGTAGTGGGATGTGGCCAGGGAGGGCTAGGAGCACGTGGTTCAAACGTGGCACGTCAGATCTAGGCCTCTTCTAGGCTGTGGGGTGGAGAGATGATTCCTGAAGGTGGGTGTGGCCTAGGCAGGCATGTGTGTACCCATGACAGTCCACCCCTTGGAGTGCCTGGCACATGCTCTCTTGTTTCCAGAAACTCCATTCCAAAGACGCTTCCACCTGACATGATTAAACTGTCGTGGTGGCAGACAAAGGCATTCGCACCCCACCCCACTGCCCCCCGCCGTGGGAGATAAGACACATTCACCTCCCACTGTCACATGTGGAAGCAATGTCACTCAGCCAGAGCCCGCTCCTCATTCATACCTCGATTATGCAAGACCCAATTGAGGCAAAACTGCTCACCATCCGACAACCCATGAACTAAGTGATCAGTCCAGCCACCACCCAGACACTAGTAGACAACAGTGCAGGGATGTGGGACACTTGCCATTTTGAGAGGTGGACTAAAGAAACCAACAGCACTTCGTGGAAATTCGAGACCAGGAGGGCAGGGTGTGGAGGACCAAGAATCCCACAGACCTTGGCATCCAGTGCCAGGAGCCCTGCCTGGGAGTGGTACATTAGCTCTCACCCGGAGGTAGTTTGCCTTGCGATCAAAAGCTCAGGCTGTGAAGTCAGTGGGATCTGGGTTTGACTCCAACTTGGCCACTTCCTGGCTGTTTGACTTTGGATGAGTGACTTCCCCTCTCCAAGACCTCAGGGAGAGTTTGCTAAAATGGGAATCATTTCACTAGATCCTGTCCCCTAGGGAGGTTGTACCAGTTAAATGGGGGAGAATTTACTTAGAGCATAGAGCAATGCCTGCCATTCAGGAAGCACTAAAAAATGGCTAATGATCATGATCATTGTTACTGTAAGAGCAGTGGTGAGAGGGCCAATCTGGCTGACCCAAGTCCTGCCACTGGGAGGATTCCCAGTCTCCACTGTATGGGACACACCAAGACGGTGGCTGCGGGAGTTCCCCATGGGGGCTGTCAATGTGGCCAGAAGGGCAGAAGCCCCTGTGATTTTGGTCTGTGGTAAGCAGAGGCTTCTCGTCTCCAAGCCTGGGGTCCTAATGGTAGTATGGGTTATCCCCAGATATTATTGAAATTTCCATCATTTATCTTTGTGGGAGCTCCAGGGAGCAGAAGGCATACCCACAGTCCTGCGGGCATGCGCTGTTCCCCCAGCCTCTCGGTGCCTGCCAAGTTCTCACACGCCTGAAGAGCTGGGGCGGCTAAGGAGATGGGGGAGTGGCCAGGAGGGTGGCAAGGGGAAGAGGTGGGGCCAGTGAATTGGAGAGCACAGCCTGTCCCCAGGGGCCAGACGAGCAGTGTTGATGGTGTATGTGAATGTGAGAGGGGACTTTTACCAGACTTTCTATGAAACCTCCTAGCTTTAAAGTGATGGCTTAGCTGGGTGGGGTGGCTCAGGCCTGTAATCCCAACACTTCAAGAAGCTGAGACAGATTGATTACTTGAGGCCAGGAGTTCGAGACCTGCCTGGGCAACATAGCAAGACCCTCATCTCTACAAAAAAAAAAAAAAAAAAATTAGCCAGGCATAGTGGTGTGTGTCTGTAGTCCCAGCTACTTGGGAGGCTGAGGTGGGAGGATCACTTGTGCCTGGGAGGTTGAGACTGCAGTGAGCCATTATTACAGCACTGCACTCCAGCCTGGGTGACAGAGCGAGACCCCATCTCTAAAAAAAAAAAAAAAAAAAAAAAATTAGGCCAGGTGCAGTGGCTCACACCTGTAATCCCAGCACTTTGGGAGGCTGAGGTGGGTGGATCGTGAGGTCAGGAGTTCAAGACCAGCTTGACCAATATGGTGAAACCCTGTCTCTACTAAAAATACAAAAATTAACCAGGCATGGTGGCAGGTGCCTGTAATCCCAGCTACTCGGGAGGCTGAGGCAGGAGAGTCGCTTGAACCTGGGTGGCAGAGGTTGCAGTGAACTGAGATCGCACCACTGTACTCCAGCCTGGGTGACAGAGTGAGACTCCGTCTAAAGAAAAAAAAAGAAGTGTTGGCTTAGATTCCACCGCACAAATCAAACATAATAGGCGTGCAGGTGATACCTGTTATGATTTGGCTCAAGGGCTTCCTGATTCTAACCATCCGGCATTGTTCTTTTTTTCTTTTTTTGAAACAGAGTCTCGCTCTGTCGCCCAGGCTGTAGTGCAGTGGCATGATCTCGGCTCACTGCAGTCTCCACCTCCCAGGTTCAAGTGATTATCCTGCTTCAGCCTCCCAAGCATCTGGGACTATAGATGCATGCCACTACACCTGGCTAATTTTTGTATTTTTAGTAGAGACTGGGTGTCACCATATTGGCCAGGCTGGTCTCGAACTCCTGACTTTGTGATCCACCTGCCTCGGCCTCCCAAAGTGCTGGGATTACAGGCATGAGCCACCACGCCTGGCCCAGCATTGTTCTTTTTAATGGCTTTGGCCTGTGAGTCTGGGGCAGGCAGCGGAGACACTCCTTCTCTGGTCTGCCTCCTTCCTCTCATCCTCCCTCCCTCTCTTCAGCGAATTTATCATTGAGCACCTTCTTTCTGCTGGGTGCTTTGCTAGGCAGGGGGGAATGTCAGCAGATGAGCTAGAGTCCTGCTCTCAGAACTTATGTTCATACACCTTTTCCATGAACTCAGGAAATGCAGTGTATGGTGTTGGGCATCTTTGCATTTGGTCACTAGGGAGATCACAGCAGAAAGTGCTGTCCAGGACTGAGGATTCAGGGTTCTCTACCCCTCCCAGATTGTCCCACCATCTGCCAACAAGTGCCCTAAATTTAGATCTGGAAGCCCAGCCCAGCAGAGAATTTGCCTCTGGCAGTTCAGCAAGTCTCAGTGATTTGCAGGCCCCTCAGTGGGCTCAGAGCTCCAGCCACAGCAGTCAGGGTTTTCTATTTCAGGATTCCATGGTTGCTTTGCCTTTTCCTAAGTGCTTTCAGGCAGCTGGCCCAAATTAACCTCTTTCCTCTTATTCTTCACTTATGGCCCAAGCAATAAATAAAGTGCCTTATACACTGAGGTAAGTTCCCAAGAGCCTGAATCTCATTGTGCACATTTTTGGGGTCCTGACATACAAATATGGCTTGTGAGTTGCTACCCAGCCCCTAACCAAGGACTCTTCAGGTTCTCAGTGTGGGGTGAGAGAAGCCTTTTTGCCTCAGCAGCCACATTTGTTCTTTTTCTTGTCTTTTCTTTCTTTCTTTCTTTCTTTTTGAGACAGAGTCTCGCTCTGTCATCCAGGCTGGAGTGCAGTGGCGCGATCTCCGCTCACTGCAAGCTCCGCCTCCCGGGTTCACGCCATTCTCCTGCCTCAGCCTCCTGCGTAGCTGGGACTACAGGCGCCCGCCACCACGCCTGGCTACTTTTTTCTATTTTTAGTAGAGACAGGGTTTCACCATGTTAGCCAGGATGGTGTTGGTCTCCTGACCTCGTGATCCGCCCGCCTCGGCCTCCCAAAGTGCTGGGATTACATTTTTCTAAGAAACTGTGGTTTGCAACCCCACTCCTGATACTCTTTTCTGTCTCCTTCTGGGATCATTGCCATTGTTCCTTTACCTGGAAGAAACAGAAGCGCCCTTAGTGAGGAGGGGAATTCCCTCCACCAATGCAGTAGTACCTGTTGGAACCCAGGATAGAAAGTACAGCAGGGCCTCACAAGGAACTGGAGACAGACTGGAAAGCTGCCTTTCTATCTGTCTTTAGGGCACGTGGTTCTCATCTCTGTCTCTTTCTGCAGCCTGCTCGTTTCCTGCCTGTCTGCGTCCTCTTTATTTGATCATCATTTGCTTATCTAAACAATCCCTTCAACCCAAGTCTACGCGATCTTCCAGTTTATTTTCTTTTTTTGAGAGAGAGTCTTACTCTGTTGTCCAGGCTGGAGGGCAGTGGTGCAGTCATGACTCATTGCAGCCTCAAACTCCCGGGCTCAAAAAATCCTACCTCAGCCCCCCAGGTAGCTGGGTCTACAGATGTGTGCCACCACACCCAGCTAATTTTTTATATTTTGTAGAGATGGTGTCTCACTGTGCTGCCCAGGCTGGTCTGGAACTCTTGGGCTCAAGTGATCCTCCCACTGTAGCCTCCCAAAGTATTGGGATTACAGGTGTGAGCCACTGCGGCCAGGCAACCTTCCAGTTTCAAGATCCTCCCCAGCCTGACTTCCCGCCTTGGTGTGTAGTTACAAACGCTTGAGAGGGAAAACGTGATGACCCCAGCTAGTGTCCACTTTGCTCTACCTGTGGCCAGGGAGGGGTGAGACCTCAAAGAGGGTGTGGTCTGGGAAGATACCCAGAATGTGTTTGTTTAAGCTTATTTCCCCATCTCTCTCTTCCCTGCATCCCCATCCCCTCCCCCCCATACAGTGTCTGAGCCCTTCCTACCTGCCCCTGCGATGTATGGCCGGAGGCTGTGGGCGGCTGCTCCGGGGACCTGAGAGCTGCTCCCTGGGCTGTGCTCAGGCAACCCAGTGCGCCTTGTGCCTGCGGCGCCCCCATTGCGGCTGGTGTGCCTGGGGGGGCCAGGATGGGGGTGGCCGCTGCATGGAGGGTGGACTCAGCGGCCCCCGTGATGGTGAGAGGGCTTTGGGCACGGGGGGAGAGGGGCTGGCCCTTGGTTGGGGTCTGATACAGTGAACATAGGGATACTGGGCCAGACCCAGAGGTGGGGCTCAGAGGAGGCAGGAGGGAGGGCCTAGGCAACTGGGGCAGGTGGTACAGAGGTCCAGGTAAAATGCTATATCCCTGGTGCTAGGGCTGACATGTGGGCGTCCGGGGGCCTCCTGGGCCTTCCTGTCCTGCCCCCCTGAGGACGAGTGTGCAAACGGGCACCACGACTGCAACGAGACGCAGAATTGCCACGACCAGCCCCACGGCTATGAGTGCAGCTGCAAGACCGGCTACACCATGGACAAGTGAGGCCGCAGGCGGCGCTGGGGCCAGACAGGCTAGGGTGGGAGAGTCTGTGGGGAGCAGTAATGGATGAGGCCTAGAGCCAAGCAGGACAGAAGAAAAGAAAGCTCGAGGCATGAAGGCAGTGGGATTGATTCCTGAAGGTCAAGAGTGGTGAGGCTGAGCAGGGAAGAGTGAGTTTCATAGGGTACCCCAATGGCCAGGCACAGTGGCTGATGCCTGTAATCCCAGCACTTTGGGAGGCCGAGGCAGGTGGATCACTTAAGGCCAGGAGTTTGAGACCAGTCCACAGGGAGACCCCATCTCTACAAAAAAATAAAAAAGAAAATAGGGTACCCTCAAAAGAGGAGAGAGGGTTGTGGGCTACACCTGGAGGGGGTGGTGGGCTAGATCCTGAAGAGAAGATAGCAACGGGACAGAGCAGGGATGAGCAACCAGTTGAGAAGAGGGTGGAGTAGTTGGTTGGGTGCTAGGCCATGAAGCCACGAGGAGGGTGGCCACCTGCCCTGACCCCCACTTTGCCCCTGCAGCATGACAGGGCTGTGCCGCCCTGTGTGCGCCCAGGGCTGCGTGAACGGCTCATGTGTGGAGCCCGACCACTGCCGCTGCCACTTTGGCTTTGTGGGCCGCAACTGCTCCACGGAATGCCGCTGCAACCGCCACAGTGAATGCGCTGGTGTCGGGGCGCGTGACCACTGCTTGCTCTGCCGCAACCACACCAAGGTGGGCCGCCCGGAGCCTCAGACCCCCGACCCTGGGACCCAGGCCCTCACTTGCCTTCATCCCACGCTCAGGCGGCTTGCATCTCATCCTGAGCCCTGATAAGCCAGGGACAGATAAGCCAGAGCCCTGTCCCAGGGAGATGTGTGGAGACTTGGGGGACGCTGCCTGGGTTTGGATCCCAGAGGGTCTGCCCTGGAATAGTGGACGGAGTGGGTGCTGCGCCAGGAGGACAGGCACGTGGAGGAGGATTTGAGATAATGGAGGGAAGGGCTTTTGAACTCAGCACTTTGGGCTGCAGGTGTGCAAGGGAAGGCGGGGGCTAAATCCCGCTGGGATTGTCCAAACCAGGTACCCGAGCCTCTGCTGCCCTCCCGTGGGCTCTCAGAACCTGCCCCTGTGCCCCCCACGCCCTCCTACCCCTGATGACTCTCCAGCCTCTCTAACTACCCTGTCCTGGGTTCTCAGGGCAGCCACTGTGAGCAGTGCCTCCCGCTGTTTGTGGGTTCAGCTGTCGGAGGCGGGACCTGCCGGCCCTGCCACGCCTTTTGTCGTGGAAATAGCCACATCTGCATCTCCAGGAAGGAGTTACAAATGTCCAAGGGAGAGCCAAAGAAGTACTCACTGGACCCAGAGGAGGTGAAAGAGAGGGGTCAGATACCTGGGTCTGAGGGAGGAGGGGCTGGGGAGCTCCTGGGTCTGAGGGAGGAGGGGGCTGGAGACCTGGACCCTTGGGTTGAGGGAGGAGGGGCTGGAGGCCTGGATTCCTGGGTCTGAGAGAGTAGAGGCGGGGGTCTTGAACTCCTGGGTCTGAGGGAAGAGGAGCTGGGGCCTGGACTCCTGGATCTGAGGGAGGAGGGGGTGGGAGCCTGGCCTCCTGGGTCTGAGGGAGGAGTGGGTGGGAGCCTGGACTCCTGGGTCTGAGGGAGGAGGGGGTTGGTCCAGGCCTTTCTATGATCACACTGTCCTTCCTTGGCCAGATTGAAAACTGGGTGACAGAGGGTCCTAGTGAAGACGAGGCCGTGTGCGTGAACTGCCAGAATAACAGCTGTGGGGAGAAATGCGAGAGCTGCCTGCAGGGCTACTTCCTCCTGGACGGGAAGTGCACCAAGTAAGAGGAACGGGGGGGGGGGCCGGGGATCCCACCCTTCTCACTGGGAGTAGCTCTGGAGCCAGGCCCCCTCTTTAGTCCTCCACCCCCAGTCAGGAGAGGATGACATCCCCAGGGAGCGCCCAGGCTGGGGTCAGGGTAGGGAAGGAGCTGGAATGTGATGCCACTCCCTACCTCCAAGGCTAGTGCTGAAGTGCAGTCCACAGAGCGGCCGCATCGAGAACAAGATGGGGCGGCTGAGGGCAGAGGCCTTGGAACAACCTCCCCTTTCCATCTCCTTCTTTCTGAGTGTTCAGTGAGTGCTGGAGTCTGTGCAACTCGGGTTCTAATCCCAATGGTAATTTAACTGCTTTGTGGCCTTGGGCAAACAGCTTGACCTCTGTGAACCTCAGTTTCCTCTTCTGGCCTGTTGCACAGAGTTGAGCTCACATATGGGGTGTCCATCCTGGACCACTGCAGGCCATGGGGGCTCCGTAACCCTCAACTTCTTCCCCAGATGCCAGTGTAATGGCCACGCGGACACATGTAACGAGCAGGATGGGACGGGCTGTCCATGTCAGAATAACACAGAGACGGGCACATGCCAGGGCAGCTCCCCCAGTGACCGTCGAGACTGCTACAAGTACCAGGTGCGGCTGCAGAAGCTAGTGGTGGGCCGAGGGCCCTACACCTTGTGGAGGTCAGGGCTGGGATGAGGTAGCCAGGCTCGGGCAGGACTGACAACATGGTTCCGAATCAGTGGTTTTGGGATCAAGTGCAGCTTGACAGACTGTTCCTGAGCCCCATTCAGTTACAGGCCCTAGGCAGTAATGCTGGGGACCAAGATATGAGCCTCTGGGGGACTCTCAGACTGGTGGGGAGACAGTCTCCATTACAGGTAGTCACAGCTAAAGGTGGCACATGCCAGAAAATCTATCCCATGGTAGCTCAACCGAAAAAAGAAAATGGGCTGGGCATGGTTGCTCATGTCTGTAATCCCAGAACTTTGGGAGGCTGAGGTGGGAGGATCACTTGAGCCCGGGAGTTCAAGACCAGCCTGGGCCATATAATGCAACCCCATCTCTGAAAAAAAATTTAAAAATTAGCCTGGCATGGTTGTGCACATCTGTGGTCCCAGCTACTTGGGAGGTGGAAGTGGGAGGATTGCTTGAGCCCAGGAGGTCGAGGCTGCAGGACTCTGTCTCAAAACAACAACAACAACAACAACAACAAAACACACACACACATACACACACACACACAAAACAGAAGAAAAGAAAATGTATTGACTCTTAGAACTGAGGGTCTGGGGTCTGCCTTCAGGACTGGCTATATCCGGGTGCTCACACAATGCCATCAGAAGTCTCTCTGCATCTTGACTCTGCTTTCCTCTGCATTGGCTTCATTTTCAGGCAGATTCTTCCCAGTTGGCAGACCCCCTCTGATGAACTGAGGTTAGCAGAGATCTCATATCATTTAATACCCAGATTCAAATTCCCCTCGAGTGCATTTCCCTTTTTCTTCTGCACAGAGGCTCCTGGAGCGCCTGCACTGGCCACCTGGCTGGCTGCTGTGTTCCAGACTTGCCTCCATGATGTCCCAGGCTCCTTCCTCAGAGGACAACTCCCGCCACCTCCCCGCCACCTTCTCTCTCCAGTCCCAGAGGGAAGAGAAAGTCCCTTGCTCTCAGTCTTCCTTATCCACCTACAGAAACATAATAGCTGCAAACATGATAGCTGCCACCCCAAATGGCAACAGTTTTACAAGCCTTACTGACCCTTAACATTTCTATCCTGGGCCAGAATTTCTGCTTTTTTATTTTTATTTTTTCAATTTTTAATTTAATTTAATTTTTTTTGGACACAGAGTATTGCTCTGTTGCCCAGGCTGGAGTGCAGTGGTGGGATCTTTGCTCGAGGCAGCCTCTACCTCCTGGGTTGAAGTGATTATCCTGCCTCAGCTTCCTGAGTAGCTGGGACTACAGGCGTGTGCCACCATGCCTGGCTAATTTTCTGTATTTTAGTAGAGATGGGGTTTCACCATGTTGCCCAGGCTAGTCTCAAACTTCTGAGCTCAGGCAATCCACCTGCCTTGGCCCCCCAAAGTGCTGGGATTACAGGCGTGAGCCACCACACCCAGCCTAGAGTTTCTGCTTTCTTGATAAGGGAAAGGCCTATTGGCTTTTACCAGGGAGTCTCAGAGATTAAATCAGACCTCCTCCTCTACCAGGTCTGTTGGCTGCTTAGAAGTAGCAGTTTTTCTTGGTTCCTTTTTTTTTTGAGACGGAGTCTCACTCTGTCGCCAAGCTGGAGTGCAGTGGCGTGATCTCGGCTCACTGCAACCTCCGCCTCCCAGGTTCAAGCGATTCTCCTGCCTCAGCCCCCCGAGTAGCTGGGACTACAGGCGCGTACCACCACCCCCAGCTAATTTTTGTATTTTTAGTAGAGACGGGGTTTCACCATGTTGGCCAGGATGGTCTTGATCTCTTAACCTTGTGATCTGCCCACCTTGGCCTTCCAGAGTGCTGGGATCACAGGCGTGAGCCACCACCCCCGGCCGGTTCTTTTTTTTAATGTATTTATTTTTAAGACAGGGTCTGGCTCTTTCACCCAGGCTAGAGTGCAGTGGTGCAATCTCAGCTCATTGCAACCTCTGCCTCCCTGGTTTCCATCATCCTCCCACCTCAGCCTCCTGAGTAGCTGAGACTACAAGCATGTGCTATCATACCTGGCTAATTTTTTTTTGTAGAGATGGGGTTTTAACCATGTTGCCCAGGCTAGTCTTGAACTCCTGAGCTCAAGCAGTCCACTCACCTTGGCTTCTCAAAGTGTTGGGATTCTAGGCGTGAGCCACCGTGCCTGGTTGGGCTTTTGGGTTTTTTTTTTTTTTTTTTTTTTTTTTGATACAGGGCTTACTCTGTCACCCAGGCTAGAGTATAATGGCGCAATCATAGTTCACTGCAGCCTTGAACTCCTGAGCTCAAGTGATCCTCCTGCCTCAGCCTCCTGAGTAACTGTAACTATAGGCACACACCACCATGCCTGGCTAATTTACAAAAAAATTTTAAAGATGGGGGTCTTACTATGTTGCCCAGACTGGTCTCGAACTCCTGGGCTCAAGCGGCACTCCTGCCTCAGCCTCCTGAAGCACTGGGATTACAGGCATGAGCCACTGCATCTGTTTTCTCTTGGTTCTAATAGTGATTGCAGTAATAACTAGAATGCCAGGAGCGCCTGCCACAGAGCTGGATGCTGTGCTGTGTAGACAGTGGTGACAGCATAGATATGAAAGGCTTTGCAAGACTGTGCTGGGGCCTCAGTGGGGTACAGACTTAAGAGGAAGACAGATTCAGAGACATTAAATGTCCTAGCTGGGCACAGTGGCTCATGCCAGCACTTTGAGAGGCTGAGGCAGGCAGATCACTTAAGGTCAGGAGTTCGAGACCAGCCTGGCCAACATGATGAAACCCCTTCTCTACTAAAAATACAAAAATTAGTTGGGTGTGGTGGCGGACACCTGTAATCCCAACTACTCGGGAGGCTGAGGCAGGAGAATCGCTTGAACCCGGGAGGCAGAAGTTGCAGTGAGCCGATATCACACCACTGCACTCCAGCCTGGGCAACAGAGCGAGACTCTGTCTCAAAAAAAAAAAAAAAAAAAAAAGTCTCACCCCAGATCAGGTGGTCAGTTAGGCTTGGTGCTTGGAGTGACCCTGGTCTGATCTCAGAACTTGAGTGGTTTCCACTAAGCCACAGGAATCATAGCCGTTATCTATCCAGCCACACATTCATTCAGCACACAGTCATCGAGCACCTAGTATATGGCAAGCACTGTGCAGGTTGCTGGGGACACAGTAGGGAACAAAGCAGGCAAATGTTCTGTCTTTAGGAGTTTGCATTCTCATGGAGGCATCAGAAATGAACAAACAAGTCAGATGCTCGTGTGTTAGACACGATGAGCGCTAAGGAAAGTTAAATAGGAAGCGGGGGCTAGGGCTGTTGGGGAGTGGGAATGGTAGACACAGGACACAGTGGCCAGGGAAGGCCTAGGTGAGAAGGAGGCTCTTGAGCAAAGATCTGAAGGAGGCAAGGGGGCTTGACAAGCTGACAAGTGACAGGAGAACCATGCAGGCAGAGGGTCCGCCAGTGCAAAGGCCCCAGGGTGGGAGGGCGCCTGGCACAGTATAGAAGAAGCATCCAGGCAGGCAGGCGAGGCTGGCTGACCCTGCGCCGAGTGCCATGCACATGATCTCAGTGGTCCTGTGAGCGAGCTGTGGTTACTCCCTGTGTGCAGAGCTCATGGGTTAAGTCTGTGTGCTCAGGCTCAGTGAGGTTAAGTCACTAGTCCAAGGCCACACAGCTAACAAGGAGGTAGAGCCGGAATGCAGCCACGTTCTTCATTGCTGTGCCTCAGAGTGCCAGAGCCCTCAGTATCAGGGTGCTCAGGTCACTAGGGTGGCACCAGGGGCAGCAGTGCTGGAGTGTCAGGTCCTGGCAAGGTCTACACTGGGGCAGAGAAGGTCCGGGGGGGTCACAGGGAAGTGACTGGGGCAGTGGGGGTGAGGCCCAGGGCAATGGCTACTTAGCAGTGGGTATAGAGTATTCGTCACTGCTGCTTGGGGGACAGGCTGGCACCGCGCTCAGCCCTGATGGTCACCGCCTCTAACCCTGCCCGCAGTGCGCCAAGTGCCGGGAATCATTTCACGGGAGTCCGCTGGGCGGCCAGCAGTGCTACCGCCTCATCTCGGTGGAGCAGGAGTGCTGCCTGGACCCCACATCCCAGACCAACTGCTTCCATGAGCCCAAACGCCGGGCACTAGGCCCCGGCCGCACTGTCCTCTTTGGCGTGCAGCCCAAATTCACCAACGTGGACATCCGCCTGACGCTGGACGTGACCTTCGGGGCCGTGGACCTCTATGTCTCCACCTCCTATGACACCTTCGTGGTCCGTGTGGCCCCTGACACTGGCGTCCATACTGTACACATCCAGCCACCCCCAGCCCCACCACCTCCACCACCCCCTGCAGATGGTGGGCCCCGGGGGGCCGGGGATCCAGGAGGAGCAGGGGCCAGCAGTGGGCCGGGCACCCCAGCAGAGCCACGGGTACGGGAGGTATGGCCGCGGGGCCTGATTACCTACGTGACAGTGACGGAGCCGTCGGCAGTGCTGGTGGTCCGCAGCGTGCGGGACCGGCTGGTCATCACCTACCCACACGAGCACCATGCCCTCAAGTCGAGCCGCTTCTACCTGCTGCTGCTGGGCGTGGGAGACCCAAGTGGGCCCGGCGCCAACGGCTCAGCCGACTCGCAGGGCCTGCTCTTCTTCCGGCAGGACCAGGCCCACATTGACCTGTTTGTCTTCTTCTCCGTCTTCTTCTCCTGCTTCTTCCTCTTCCTCTCACTCTGTGTGCTCCTCTGGAAGGCCAAGCAGGCTCTGGACCAGCGGCAGGAGCAGCGCCGGCACTTGCAGGAGATGACCAAGATGGCCAGCCGCCCCTTTGCCAAGGTCACCGTCTGCTTCCCACCTGACCCTACTGCCCCGGCCTCCGCCTGGAAGCCGGCTGGGCTCCCACCTCCCGCCTTCCGCCGCTCTGAGCCGTTCCTGGCACCCCTGCTGCTGACAGGGGCCGGTGGGCCCTGGGGACCCATGGGAGGGGGCTGCTGCCCACCAGCCATCCCCGCCACCACTGCTGGGCTGCGAGCTGGGCCCATCACTCTCGAGCCCACAGAAGATGGCATGGCTGGCGTGGCCACACTGCTGCTCCAGCTGCCTGGCGGGCCCCATGCACCCAACGGCGCCTGCCTGGGGTCAGCCCTCGTCACACTGCGGCACAGGCTGCACGAGTACTGTGGGGGTGGTGGGGGTGCTGGGGGCAGTGGGCATGGGACTGGTGCGGGCCGGAAGGGACTGTTGAGCCAGGACAACCTCACCAGCATGTCCCTCTGACATGCCCAGGGTTCTCATCCACAGCAGCTGGGTCACCTGATAGGGCCGCCCTGGACTTGGGGTCCCTCCACCTGGGGGCCCCTGGACACTGTCTACTTGGAGACCACTGGCCCCCTTCCCCCAGGGGTGCCCAGATGGGGCCTCCTTTGTTCTGCATTCAGCAGCTATTTATTGAGTACCTACTCTGTCAGGCACTGTCATAGGCGTGGGGCAAAGCAGGAACCAAGAGACGAGGTTCCCTGATCTCATGGGACTTAGGTTCTGGTGAAGGGAGACAATCAGTGCACATGCACACACCCCACACGCACACACACATGAACACATGCACATGTGCACACACAAGTAAGATGGCTTCAGAGAGGGAGAAGCGCTGTGAGGCCTCCAGAGGATGTGGCAGTGAGGGATGATGGGGTGAAGTCAGCTGGGCATTCAAAGAAGCTAGACTGAGAACGCCTGAGAAGAACCAGCTACGGGAAGAGCTTTGGGAAGCGAAGGCAGAGGCCCTGGGGTGGGAGCAGGCTTGTTTTATTGGAAGGACCAGAAAACTGGTAAGTGTGACCCAGATCAAGTGTGAGGAGATGAGGCTGGGGACAGTCAGGGGCTGGATCACCCAGGGCCGTGTGGGCCCCACATAGGGTTTTGGGTTTTATTCTCAGGGCAATGGGAAGCTGTTGGATGGTTTGATGAAGGGGAGTGACAGGATCCGATGTACCTATTTAAGAATTTAAGAGGGTCGGGTGCGGTGGCTCATGCCTATAATCCTAGCACTTTGAGAGGCCAAGGCGGGCTGATCACAAGGTCAAGAGTTTGTGACCAGCCTGGCCAATATGGTGAAACCCCATGTCTACTAAAAATACAAAAATTAGCTGGGCATGGTGGCACACACTTGTAGTCCGAGCTACTCGGGAGGCTGAGGCAGAAGAATCGCTTGAACCCAGGAGGCGGAGGTTGCAGTGAGCTCAGATTGCGTCACTGCACTCCAACCTGGGTGACAGAGCGAGACTCCACCTCAAAAAAAAAAAAAAAATTAAGAGGTCACTCAGTTGTGCTGTGGAGAATGGACCGGAGGGACAAGAGGGGCAGCAGGGATGGTGGGCTGGAGTAGGGTGCTGGCAATGAGGGAGTCTGGCTCAGATGTGGGATGTGTGTGGAAGAATATAAATGATGGTGTGGACGTCAGGGTGAGGGAGGAGACAAAACCACGATGACCCCTAGCTTTGTGGCCTGAACTGTGGGTGGCTGAGGGGGTCGTTAATTGAATGGGGCAGACTGAGGCTTGTGAGGAAGATCAGAGTCTGGTTCTTGACATGAGATGCCCTTCAGACATCTCTTCACTCAGGTCCAACTAGGGATACAGAAACACTGAATATTTCAACAGCAGAAATTGAATGGGGGGATTGATGGCGCTGGCGAGGGAAGCAGCTGGAAAGAGACAGATGGCACCCTGAGACAGCCCAGAGGTGAATAGGACCCCCAGGCTGCAGGGATAAAGCTCAGTGGTGGTGTTACCTCACCAGGGACCAGGGTCACACAGCAAAGCTGGAACAACAGAGGCGTGTTGTGGGGGAGCCTCAGAGGGGACAAAACCTCTGCCTGAGATCCCACCCCAGGTGTGCATGGGGGCTACTGAGGTTGGGGATGAAAATGCCAGTACCGTCAGTGCACAGCCCTGTTCCAGACAGTGCTGCCTGGAAGATTTCTGGGCTCTCCTGAGGCGCCACCCCACACCTGAGCCACCTCCTTGGACTCCTGTCCTCTACCCCTTGAGGACCTCCCTCCCTTCTACCCTAGCTGTCTTCTTGAATTTGGGACTCTCCTTTCCCAAGACTTCCATCACTAGCTCCTGGAGGGACTGGACTTTGCATCTTCCCTTCGCGTGGAGCCTCAGTGTGAGAGGCCCTGCCAATGCGTGCATGTCAGAGGCGGTGGGGACCACATCAGAAGAAGAGGGGGGTGATGAAATTAACAAATAAAAAGTATGGGGAAAACCCAGGTGTCTGAGCGCGTCTGCACATGTCCCAGCAGGGCTAGGTCTCAACTCTGACCCAGCCCCGCATGCTGGATAACTTGGATAATTGCCCTTATCATGGTGCCACTTCCAAGCTGGGGTGGCTTTGTTCCTGGCTGCCCCTCTTAAAGGGGGAAGGGGGAAGGGTATGCCACAACAGAAGCATAATAAATACCAATAAACAGCTCTTGTTTCCCAGAAGGGATGCGCTGAGGGCAGACGTGGGCAGTGGCTTTTGACCCTTCCCTAGATCTTCCTCAGGGAAACCCCAGTTTGGCTCAGGAGGGAAAACAGGCTGCCTTGGTCCCAGCTACGGCTTTTTGTTGTTGTTTTGTTTTGCTTTTTGAGGGGACAGAGTCTCACTGTTGCCCAGGCTAGTGTGCAGTGGTGTGATCTTGGCTCACTGCAACCTCTATATCCCGGGTTCAAGTGATTTGCATGTCTCAGCCTCCCAAGTAGCTGGGATTACAGGCATGCGCCACCATGCCTGGCTAATTTTTTTCTATCTTTGGAGGAGACAAGGTTTCACCATGTTGGCCAGGCTGGTTTCAAACTCCTGACCTCAAGTGGTCCGCCCACCTTGACTCCCAAAGTGCTGGGATTACAGTCATGAGCCACTGCACTTGGCTTTTTTTTTTTTTTTTGAGACAGGGTGTCTCTTTTTCTGTGACACAGGCTGGAGTGAAGTGATGGAATCATTGCTCACTGAAGCCCCAACTTCCTGGGCTCAGGCGATCCCCCCACTTCAGCCTCCCGAGTAGCTGGAACTACAGACGTGTACCACCTCACCCAGCTAATTTTTGTAATTTTGGTAGAGATGAGGTTTCACCATGTTGCCCAGGCTGGTCTTGAATTCTGGAGCTCAAGTGATCCTCCCACTTTGGCCTCCCAAAGTGTTGGGATTATAGGTGTGAGCCACCATGCCTAGCCCAGGCACAGATTTTATTCTGGGCCCCAGTAGAAGGGTTCAAACCAGACAGGGCCGAGAATGAAATGAGACCCTAGCACAATGAGCTTTCTCTTTTTTTTTTTTTTTTTTTTCCTCTGAGACGGAGTCTCGCTCTGTTGCCCAGGCTGGAGTGCAGCGGTGCAATCTCGGCTCACTGCAGGCTCTGCCCACCGGGTTCTCGCCATTCTCTCGCCTCAGCCTCCCGAGTAGCTGGGACTACAGGTGCCCACCACCTCGCCTGGCTAATTTTTTGTATTTTTAGTAGAGACGGGGTTTCACCATGGTAGCCAGGATGGTCTTGATCTCCTGACCTCGTGATCCGTCCGCCTCCCAAAGTGCTGGGATTACAGGCGTGAGCCACCGCGCCCAGCCCAGTGAGCTTTCTCTAATCCATTAGAGTCACAGTCAAAACCGAAAGCATCATGAGAGCTGCTTTACCTGGCATGCACCTAGGCAAACAAAATCCCTGATTCCTCCCAGGTGGGAGCTGGAGGTCTCTGTCCTCTCCATCAGCCTCAGCAGCATAGGCATCTTGCTGGGTGTGTTAAACAATGTATCTTTTCTGCACATCCCGGCTCCAAAGTGCAAGCTGGTTTCTTCATCAGGTGCTCAGCGGAGGGCAATGTGTAGGACCCAGAGGGTGTGTGAGTCTCCATTATGGGCCAGGAATAACACTGTATTTTCTTTTTCTTTTTTTTCGGAGATGCTCTTGCTTCGTCACTCAGGCTGGAGTGCAGTGATGTGATCTTGGCGCACTGTAGCTTCAACCTCCTGGGGTCAAGTGATCCTCCCACCTCAGCCTCCTAAGTAGCTGGGACTACAGATGCACGCCACCAGGCCCGGCTATTTTTTTTTGTATTTTTGTAGAGACAGGTTTTCGCTGTATTGCCCAGGTTTAACATGGTATCTTCATACTTTGTGGGCAATTTAAGGGATTTCCAGGGGTTACCTTGACCTCACGTGAGTTTTGCCTTTATGAGCTAATAGTAGCACCTACCCTCCAGGATATGACCGTGGACTTGCATTTATATGAACTGAGCAGCACATGCTGGACAGTTTGCATAACATACTGCTGTGGTTTCATTTGGTCTCTCCAGCAATCATATGAGGTCAGCAACCCGTAATCCCCATTTGCAGATGAGAAAACAAAAGGTCATAGACATGGTTTAGCTGTTGCATGAGGGCTGTCAATTGACTCTCAGATCTATGTGCCTGACCACCAGGCTCTTCCACCTCCCAAGGAAGGACCCCTTAAATTTGGTCGACATAGCTGAAAGCTGTCCCAGCACACGTTTAGAGGTGATGCCACATGACTACCTGTACCTCACAGCAGGAAGGGTGAGGCTTTTCCAAGCATCTGTAACCACAAATCAAAAGGGTCAACAGTCCACCTCACTCATGCCTGTAATCCCAGCACTTTGAGAGGCCAAGGCAGGCGGATCACGAGGTCAGGAGTTCGAGATCAGCCTGATCCACATGGTGAAACCCTGTGTCTACTAAAAATACAAAAATTAGTTGGGCATGGTGGTGGGTGCCTGTAGTCTCAGCTACTCGGGAGGCTGAGGCAGGAGAATTGCTTGAACCTGTAGGCAGAGGTTGCAGTGAGCCAAGATTATGCCACTGTACTCCAGCCTAGGCGACAGAGCAAGACTCTGTCTCAAAAAATAAATAAATAAAAATAAAAATAAATAAAAGTACAAAAATTAGCTGGGCGTGGTGGCGAATGCCTATAATCCCAGCTACTTAGGAGGCTGAGGCAGGAGAATCGCTTGAACCCGGGAGGTGGAGGTTGCAGTGAGCCGAGATTGCGCCACTGTACCCCAGCCTGGGCAACAAGAGCGAAACTCCGTCTCAAAAAACAAAAACGATAGCCAATTTCTGCTAGGGCTAATGCAGAATATACCAACTAGAAAGCTAAGGAGTGTGAGATGTGCTGCCCTGAGAGAGGGAGTCCTGAGGGCTTGGAGTTCCTCCTGCATGAGCAGAAAGGAGCTAAGATTCTTTAGGACTCCTCTGTGTTATGCGTGGACCTCTCAGGTGAAGTGTCTTCCTAGCAGTCATCCTGTGAATTTGCCCTCCTAAGCAGATGATTTGCACCACAACTGGGCCTTTTCTCTGGGATGCATAGCCACACTCCCTCCGACTCTCACAAATGCTCTATGGTGCGTGTTCCTCCCTCCACGTCAGCCCTCTGCCGTCACTTCTCCCTGCACATACCTGAGTGCAAGTGGCGTATGCTGAGGTGGGAGAGAGTCTGGGCATGGAAGGCTGGATGCCTGGTTCTAGGCTATGTGCAGCTCCAAACCCCCTGGGGATTTCAGGGATAGAGGGAATATTTTACTGAGGGCCTACAGCCCTCCAGGCACTGTGCTGGGTGCTTGGTGTGAATCTTATCTTGCCAACATCACTGGGAGGTGCCAGCTTGGTTTTCCATTTGCCCATTCGAAAGCTCTGTTGACTAAGAACTCAGGGCTAATTAAGAGACGAGCCAGATTGTGACACAAGCCTGTCTCTGTTGCCCCACACGTTACCTCCAAAGTTGCTTTCCTTTTCTAAGCCAATGTCTTCTGATTACCTAGAATGGGCCCCGCATTGTGCTGGGGGCTGGGGACAGAGTAGTGAATAAGTTCTCTGCCCTCATGGAGCTGATAAGCCAGTGTGGTGCCCAATAATAAGTAAATGATGCTGCATGCTGGAAAGTGATCAGAAAAGGCAGTGAGAGAGCAGGGGTTTGGCACTTGCTATCTTGCTTTTTTTTTTTTTTTTTTTTGAGATGGAGTTTCGCTCTTGTTGCCCAGGCTGGAGTGCAATGGCGTGGTCTCAGCTCCCTGCAATCTCTGCCTCCCGGGTTCAAGCGATTCTCTTGCCTCAGCCTCCCAAGTAGCTGGGATTACAGGTGCCTGTCACCACACCTGGCTAATTGTTGTATTTTTAGTAGAGACAGGGTTTCACTGTGTTAGCCAGGCTGGTCGTGAACTCCTGATCTCAGGTGATGCACCCACCATGGCCTCCCAAAGTGCTGGGATTACAGGCATGAGCCACTGCACCCGGCCTGGGACTTGCTATTTAACATAGGTGGGATGGGAAGGCCTCTCTTGTAAGACGATACATGAGCAGAAATTAGGGAGTGAGCCAGAGGGACATTTGAGGGAGGAGCAATTCCGGGCCAAGGGAACAGCCAGTGCAAAGGCCCTGAGTTGGAGTGTGCCTGACATTTCAGAGAAACAAGACTCATGTGGTTGGAGCAAAGAAGGGATAAGGGGAGATAGGGAGACAAGGTCACAGAGGGAACAAGAGCCATGTCCTGTAGGTCCCTGCACCACGGTGAGGACTCAAGCTTCCACTCTGTCAGAGATGGCACCATGGGAGGATTCTGAGCTTGGGAAGAATGAGCTCTGACGTAGGTGTTCACAGGATTCCCCTGGGAGGAAGAGGCTAATGGGGTAGGAGAGGGTGGGAAGCCCATGGAGGAAGCCCCTGTGTCCGTGTTGAAGAGGAGAGTGGCTGGAACAAGGTCGGGATAGCAGAGTGGAGAGAAGTGGTAAGATTCTGGATATATTCTGAAAGCAGAACCAGCAGAATTTGTTGACAGATTGGACGTTGGGTGAGAGAGAAAGTGACTGAGCAACGGAACGGGTAGAGTTTGCTCTTTCCTGGCACGGCAAAGACTAGGCAGAGTCAGTTTGGGGGTTGGGGTACATCAGCAGTTAGGTTTTATATATGTTAAATTTGAGGTGGCTGTTAGATACCCCGAGGGAAGATGTCACTCAATGAGTGGATACAGCTCCAGAAAGAGAGAGGGAGAGATAACAGCAAATAATAGTAATATATTAATATTAGAATAGGCCGGGCGTGGTGGCTCACGCCTGTAATCCCAGCACTTTGGGAGGCCAAGGCGGTGGATCACGAGGTCAGGAGATCGAGACCATCTTGGCTACCACAGTGAAACCCCATCTCTACTAAAAATACAAAAACATTAGCCGTGCGTGATGGCGGGCGCCTATAGTCCCAGCTACTCAGGACGCTGAGGCAGGAGAATCGCTTGAACCCGGGAGGCTGAGCTTGCAGTGAGCCAAGATCATGCCACTGCACTCCAGCCTGGGCGACAGAGTGAGACTCTGTCTCAAAAAAAAAAAAGATAGTTACTATATTATACATATTATAGTAATATTAACAATGATTTTGGCCAGGTGTGGCGGCTCACCCCTGTAATCCCAGCACGTTGGTAGGCCAAGATAGGCAGATTGTTTGAGGTCAGGAGTTTGAGACCAGCCTGGCCAACATGGCGAAACCCTGTCTCTACTAAAAATAGAAAAATCAGCCAGGCTTGGTGGCACACGCTTGCAATCCCAGCTACTTGTAGGGCTGAGGCACGAGGATTGCTTGAGCCCAGGAGGTGGAGGTTGCAGTGAGCTGAGATCATGCCACTGCATTCCAGTTTGGGTGACAGAGCGAGATTGTCTTAAGAAAACAAAAAACAATGATTTTGTTTTGTTTTGAGATAGGGTCTCTCTCTGTCACCTAGGCTGGAGTGCAGTGGCGTGATCACAGCTCACTGCAGCCTTGACTTTCTGGACTCAAGCAATCCTCCTGCCATAGCCTCCAGAATAGTTGGAACTATAGGTGTGAGCCACATGCACAGCTAATTTTTTTTTTTTTTTTGAGACGGAGTCTCGCTCTGTCACCCAGGCTGGAGTGCAGTGGTGCAATCTTGGCTCACTGCAAGCTCCGCCTCCCGGGTTCATGCCATTCTCCTGCCTCAGCCTCCCGAGTAGCTGGGACTACAGGTGCCCGCCACCACGCCCAGCTAATTTTTTGTATTTTTATTAGAGACGGGGTTTCACTGTGTTAGCCAGGATGGTCTTGATCTCCTGACCTCGTGATCCGCCCACCTCAGCCTCCCAAAGTGCTGGGATTACAGGCGTGAGCCACCGTGCCCTTGCCCAGCTAATTTTTAAGAATGTTTTTCTTTTTCTTTTTCTTAGACAGGGTCTCATCTTGTGAGCTCATTGCAGGCTTCACCTTCTGGGCTCAAGTGATCATCCTACCTTAGCCTCTCAGTTAGCTGGGACTTCAGGTTCACGTCACCATGCCCAGCTAATTTTTTTCTTTTTTTTGAGAAGGAGTCTTGCTCTGTCATCCAGGCTGGAGTGTAGTGGTGCAATCTCGGCTCACTGCAACCTCTGCCTCCCGGGTTCAAGTGATTCTCCTGCCTCAGCCTCCCAAGTGCTGGGATTACAGGCACCCACCACCATGCCTGGTTAATTTTTGTATTTTTAGTAGAGATGGGGTTTCACCATGTTGGCCAGGCTGGTCTTGCACTCCTGACCTCAGGTGATCCACTTGCCTCCGCCTCCCAAAGTGCCAGGATTACAGGCATGAGCCACCACGCCCCGCCTCATGCCTGGTTAATTTTTGTGTATTTTTTGTAGACACAGTTTTGCCATGTTGCCCAGGCTGGTCTCGAATTCCTGGGCTCAAGCGATCCTCCTGCCTCAGCCTCCCAAAGTGCTGGGATTATAGGCGTGACTGCTCCTGGCTCAAAAATTTTTTGTAGAGGCCGGGCGCAGTGACTCATGCCTGTAATCCCAGCACTTTGGGAGGCCAAGGTGGGTGGATCACGAGGTCAGGAGATTGAGACCATCCTGGCTAACGCGGTGAAACCCTGTCTCTACTAAAAAATACAAAAAATTAGCCGGGCATGGTGGCGGGCGCCTGTAGTCCCAGCTACTCGGGAGGCTGAGACAGGAGAATGGCGTGAACCTGGGAGGTGGAGCTTGCAGTGAGCCAAGATTGCGCCACTGCACTCCAGCCTGGGCGACAGAGCGAGACTCCATCTCAAAAAAAAAATTTTTTTTCGTAGAGATGTCTCGCTGTGTCACCCAGGCTAGTCTCCAAATCCTGTCCTGAAGTGATCCTCCTGCCTCAGCCCTCCGAAAGCATTGAGATTAGAGGCAGGAGCCAACACATCCAGCCCACAGTGATTTGAGTTCACACTTTGGCCTTTCCCTGTGTACCATCTCTTGTTCTCACAATAGCCATATGACATGCTAGGGACTGTTAGTCCTATAGGAGGAATCAGGTTCAGAAAGGTTTATGAATTCACTAAGATAACACAGCTAAATGGTGAGGAGTCAAGATTAGATCCCAGGTCTGTCCAATTTTGAGACCTGAACATTTTTTGATCTGCTGTTGGTTGCTTTTGCAGGAAAGAGGGTTGATTGAAGTAGACAGTCCCTAAAAATTCCTTTTTAGGCCAGGCGCGGTGGCTCATGCCTGTAATCCCAGCACTTTGGGAGGCCGAGGCGGGAGGATCACCTGAGGTCGGGAGTTCGAGATCAGCCTGACCAACATGGAGAAACCCCGTCTCTACTAAAAATGCAAAATTAGCTGGGGATGGTGGCGCATGCCTGTAATCCCAACTACTTGGGAGGCTGAGGCAGGAGAATCGCTTGAACCCGGGAGGTGGAGGTTGCAGTGAGCTGAGATCACAACATTGCACTCCAGCCTGGGCAACAAGAGCGAAACTACGTCTCAAAAAAAAAAAAAAAGGTCCGGGTGCGGTGGCTCACTCCTGTAATCCCAGCATTTTGGGAGGCCAAGGCAGGCGGATCATGAGGTCATGAGATTGAGACCATCCTGGCTAACACGGTGAAACCCTGTCTCTGCTAAAAAAAAAAAAAAAAAAAAAAAAAAAAAAAAAAATTAGCTGGGCGTGGTGGCGGGCACCTTTAGTCCCAGCTACTTGGGAGGCTGAGGCAGGAGAATGGCGTGAACCCGGAGCTTACAGTGAGCCAAGATCGCGCCACTGCACTCCAGCCTGGGCAACAGAGTGAGACTCCGTCTCAAAAAAAAAAGAAAAAAAATTCGTTTTTAGCTCCAGAGAGCCTTAAGCTTATAAGTTCTCTGCTTTGGAGACAAAAGTCCCCCACGCCTGTTCGAATTGTGTGCAGGCCAACAGTCCGTAGATATGGAGCAAGCAAGGGCGCCCTCCTGTTTTTTCTTTGAACTTCAGTGCCTCCGTCCTCCCAAGACTGACTTTCTGGTTTTGCTTATTTTCAGAATGCAGGCAGCTTCAGGCAGGGAGTCTGCAGCTAAAGAGTTAGTGGTTTTACTTTGTTAGGGTGAGGGCAACTGGGGTTTGGGAGGGATAACTTGCCAAAGTCACACACTGCCTGGCGGGGTCACACGTAGGCATCTGTCTTGTCCCCACCTCTCTCACCAATCCTCTCTCTCCACCCAGATTCCTACCCTGGGACAAAATGGACGTAGGCGGAGTTGGTTTTCAGGTTTTTATTGTGGGTGTATTTCTGGCAGCGGGACAGGGGTGGTGAGGCAGTCCCTCCCAGGAGTGGCCAGAGAAGGCCAGAGGCGAGACTGGTGGAAAAGGACGGGGAAGACAGGGAACTTCCTTACTCTCGGATCTTCAGCTCCCGCGCCATCTGGCAGAGGGCGCAGGGCAGACAAAAGGTGAGGGCCGCCCAGTCGTGCCCGACGGAGCCCTAGAGGGTGGGAGAGAGCGGTCAGGAGCCCCGCGGTGGGTCCCAGGAGGCCAGTCCCCAGCTCCCTGCTCCCGCGGGTCCCCAGCCCGGCGCGCACCTGGATGTGGTAGCGCTCCCGCATGCCGGTGCGGATGGAGTGCAGGCCTCCGGGCAGGTAGGGCGCGCAGCAGCACTCGCCGAAGTCGTCGGAGATGCGGCAGGCAAGGCACAGAGGAGCAAAAGTGCCGCACAGACCTGGGCGGGGCGCAGGCGCTCAGGGGCGGGGCCAGCCGGGGCCTCCCGACGGCTCCGCCCCGGGGAGGGGCGCGGTTGATTCGCCGCGGAGGGGCATTGAGGGTCCCAGCCACGGAGAGGTCCCAGAGGGAATTAGAGGTCCGAGGAGAGGATGGCTTAGCGATTGGAAGACAAGGTTTTTCTTTTTTTTCTTCTTTTTTTTTTTTTTTTAGAAATTGGAGGCTGGGTGCAGTGGCTTACGCCTGTAATCCCAGCACTTTGGGAGGCCTAGGCGGGAGGATCACGAGGTCAGGGGTTTGAGACCAGCCTACCCAACATAGTGAAACCCCGTCTCTACTAAAAATACAAAAATTAGCCGGGCGTGGTGGTGTGTGCCTGTAATCTCAGCTACTAGGGAGGCTGAGGCAGGAGAATCGCTTGAACCCGGGAAGCGGAGGTTGCAGTGAGCATAGACTGTGCCATTGCATTCCAGCCTGGGCGACAGAGCAATACTCCGTCTCAAAAAAAAAAAAAAAAAAAAAGAAAGAAAGAAAAAAAAAGAAAAAGAAATTAAAGTCTCGGTCTGTCATCCAGGCTGGAGTGCGTTGGTGTGATCACATGTCTCACTGTAGCCTCGACCTCCTGGGCTCAAGCAATCCTCCCGCCTCAGCCTCCCGAGTAGCTGGGACTACTGGTGTGTGCCACCACCTCGGGCTAATTTTATTTTTTATTTTTATTTTTGAGACGGAATCTCGCTCTGTTGCCCAGACTGGAGTGCAGTGGCGTGATCTCGGCTCACTGCAACCTCTGTCTCCCGGGTTCAATCAATTCTCTTTCTCAGCCTCCCGAGTAGCTGAGTTTACAGGCGCCCGCCACCACGCCCGGTTATTTTTTTGTATTTTTAGTAGAGACGGGGTTTCACCATCTTGGCCAGACTGGTCTTGAACTCCTGACCTTGTGGTCCACCTGCCATGGCCTCCCAAAGTCCTGGGATTACAGGCGTGAGCCACTGCGCCTGACCTATTTTTTATTTTTATTTTTGTAGAGATGGGGATCTCATTATGTTGCCCAGGCTGATCTTGAATTCCTGGCCTCAAGGGATTGTCATGCCTTGGCCTCCCAAAGTGTTGGGATTACAGGCATGAGCCACTGCACTGGGCCAGGAGCTAGGGTTTGAAGAGGGAGTTGGGGGTCACAGTGAGGAAAGCTGAGCATGCAAAGGGGAGGTTGAGGGCCCGAGAAGTTGAGTGTGGGAAGGCATGAGGTAGTATCCTAAGGAGTGTTGGGGGTCTGAGGAAAGGGTGACTGTTAGAGTGGGAATTCCAAGTCCAGGGAAGGGAGGTGGGAGTGGGGTTAGCAAGCGGTGGGAGGAGATTGGAGGTGAGCTTCCCTCTCCTGATTCCCCCCAAACCCGTCTTCCACCAGGCCTGGAGAGGGAGCAGGCAGGCACTCACAGACAGGCATGTCGTTGCAGCAGTCCGTGAGACCTGTGTGCCAGTCACTGAGCTGGGTCTGGTAGCAGCTGGTGGTGGCGCACTGGGGCTGACTGGTCACGGGGTAGGACATAGCTGCAGAGGTGGGAGGGTAGGGGTCAGCTGGCAGCCTCGCAGCACCTCCTGGGCCCCGCACTTCGGCCACCCTTCCCTGTGCCGGGCAGTCTGGGCGGGGCCGCCAGGCCGCCCACTGAAGGGACACCACTGTGCCTCCCCCTTCCCTTCTGCTACATCTGGGCACCGGCAACCCCAGTCTGTCCCTGTTGCTGCTGGCTCCTGCACGTCTGGTTAGGCTGGGGGTGGGGGTCTCCTGCACATCTGAGGAAGGGTGGGGACCACATCTGGGTGGGGCCTGGCGGTGCCGCCTCCTCCTCCACGTCTGGGCCTGGGTTCTGGGTTGCAGCATTTCTGGGGCCTCTGGGGTGGAAGCAGGCGCCGTCTGTCTTCGAAGCAAGGGTGCCCAGGGGAGGGAGGCGGCCAGGTTCCAGTACTGAGAGGGTTGCTGGTCCACCCAGCGGTCCCACCTTTGCCTTTCACGTTGTCGTGCATCTCAAACTGCATCTTGCTGGCCCTGAGGAGGTGGCGTTGGGGACGGCAGAAGTGGCTGCGGCGACAGTGGCAGAGTCTGTCCAAGGGACGCTGGATACTGGGGAGGTGGGGGCAAGGGACTGGGGCACTGGGGGCTGGGCTCTCGGGGGAGGGGAGCTGGGGAGAAAGAGGCCAAATCAGCCTGCCAACCAGGAGAGACATGGAATAGGGAATGGATAGGGCGGGGGCGAGAAACTCGCCCATGTCTTTCCAACTGCCTGACAGATTGCAGAGGACCCTCCCCATACCCGAGATAGAGCTTGAGGGAGAACAAGAAATGGAGATGGACAGAGTCAGAGACAAGGGGAGAAAGATCAGAGCCAGGTGCCCATAGAGATGTCACCAGTAATGCCCACATGTGCCCAGCACTTTGACTTCTCTGCAGGCCCATCTCACAGATGAGCACTGAGGCTCAGAGACATGAGGAGGAACGCCCCACGTCTGACGGCCCAGGCCAAGGGGGTTCATAGAGGTGATGCTGGGCCCCAAGACTTCTAAATTCAGCTCAGCACACCCCAGTTAAGAAGGACAGATTTGGGGGCATTGGGAAGGACAGAGATGTCCCGAGAGACCGACAATCAGAGATATGAAAGGAGACAGAGTGATATGAGTGGGATGAGGAGGAGGGAGAACAGAGCAGAGGCGCCCAACCTCAAAGAAGAGGGCTGCGGAGGGGATGTTCCTACCTGCAGGATCGCGATGGCAGTGATGGAGGCAGACGTGTGGAGACACGGGCACTGACTTCTCCCTCTCAGCCCAGAGCCACTTATATGGGCGGCCACGCAGCCCTGGGCGGGGCTCTGACAGAGGTGCCCAGGGAGCCAAGCCGGTCTGATCGACCCTCTCACCACACTGGGATTTCCCGCCATCCCTCTCCACTCCCATCCCCCCACTCCTCCTGCCTCAGCTCCCAGGACCCAGGGAAAAGAAGGTGGCAGGGGGTGGGAGGTTTGGCGGGGGCAGGGGGCCACAGCCGGGTCAATGTGCAGAGACCAAAAGAGAGGGAGAGACAGAAACACAGTGTCAGAAAGGCAGGCAGGGAAGTCCCTCTAGACAGAAGGGAGAGAGAGGAGATTCAGAGAGATGGAGAGACGCAGGAAGATGTAGAGAGATGGAGAGGTGCCAAGAAACAGAGGGGCACAAAAATGTGAAAAGAAATAACAAGAAGAGGGGAGATGGGCCAGGCATGGTGGCTCTCGCCTGTAATCCCAACCCTGTAATTGCCTGAGGTGAGAGGATCGCTTGAGCCCAGGAGTTGAAGACCAGCCTGGGCAACATAGGGATACCCCATCTCTACAAAAAATACAAATAAAATTAGCTGGGCATGGTGGCATGTGCCTGTAGTCCCAGCTACTTGAGAGGCTGAGGCAGGAGGATCGCTTGAGTCCAGAAGTTTGAGGCTGCAGTGAGCCGTGTTCCCGCCACTACACTCCGGCCTCAGTGACAGAGCGAGACCCTGTCTTAAAAAAAAAAAAAGGAAAGAAAAGGGGAGATGGGAGACAGAAGAGAGACGGAGATGGAAAAGTGGAGAGGCAGGTGGGGGGATCACTGAACAGGCTTAGAGGGCAGGGAAATGGGGAGAGGTGATGGGTGGGGAGAGAAAAAGGCCGGGTGGAGTGGGAGAGAGTGCTGTGTGGGACTCCCCTTTCAGGGTCTCGCTCATCTCTCTCAGTGATGTCCCCACTTTCCTGGGAGAGGGGGACAGTGTCCTCCCCATTCAAGCCAGGAGACACATGGGGGGCAGTGTGTTTTGGGGAATGACTCATGTTGGAACCAAAGTAAATAAACACACCTCACCCCAGCTCCAAATTGGGAAGGGAGGAGGCTGGGAACTGAAAAGCCGCAGTTCCTGAAGGACGTGGACATCACCTGGGACTCCTGGGTCCTGATGGAGCAAAGGAGTGGGGGCTTGGAACCCTGGGTCTGAGGGAGGAGGGGCTGGGGCCCTGGACTCCTGCATCTCATGAGGCCAGGCTGCACATCCCTCAGTAGGGTAGGGGTCCTGGGATTCCACACTGCTGGGCTCCTGAGCAGGGAAGGAGCTGGGGGTCTGGGTGCCTGAATCGCCAAAGTTTCCCCCCAACAGGCCTGACGGGGTTGGGAGGTGACTCAGTGAGGGAAGCAGCATTAGAGCTGGGTGGGGTTCTCAGCACGGGTGTCACCCCAAAAATGTAGGAGGCACTAGAAAACTGGGGTGTCACCTGCAGAGAAGGTGGTGTCATCACCCCGCTGGGTATGGGGTGATGGCAGGTGGATCACCCTGCTAGCCTGGGATCCCAGGTATCCCCTCCCTCCCTCAAACACATTAGGACCCAAGCCTTGGTCTCCCAGCACCACCCAGATGGTTGGGTCTTCTTGTCCCCAGAACTCCCGGCAGCGCTCACTGTCTTGCCGGTGCACGTCCGTCATTGGTCCTAGAGCCTGGATGTCTGGGGGACATCTCCTCACTTGTGTCCTAACATCCCTGTCTCCTCATCTCTGAATCTTCGTCTCTCACCCTGCATCTTCACCTTTCCAGCTGTGAATCTGTCTTTCTTTCCTCATCTCTGCAAATCTCTTTCCAAATCTCTGTCTCTCCATCTCTGGGTCCCTCTCCTTCCAGGCTCTGTGTCTCTGTGCCCTTATCCCGGGGTCTCTGTCTCCTATGTCAAAATCTCTTCTGAATCTCGCTTCTCATCTCTCTTCATCTCCAGACCTGCCCTGTGGAGGCAGCCACAGGGCCCCATCCCCCCTGCTGTCCAGACTAAGGGTGCAGGTGACTCAAGGTCAGTCATCTCCGAGGACCCTAGGGCTCCCAGCATGACACTCTGAGTTGTCCTCAAGTTTCCTCTCTCACTCCTGACACAGCCTGGGGGCCCCAATTAGATCTAGCAATTCATGCAGGTGAGGAAATAGAGACTGGGGAAGCTGTGAGGTGGCCTGCTTGGGGGTGAGGAGGGCCGTGAGCAGGAGGAGGAGCTCCTGGGGGGCTGAGGAGTGATGGTGGCCCAGTCACCAGGCATTGGCCTACATCCTCCTCAAACAGGGTTGCCACATAAAATACAGGCTGTCTTGTAAAATCTGAAATTCAGATAAGCAACAAACAGGTTTTTTAGCATGTTTCATGCAGTATTTGGGACATATTTATACTAAAAAAGTATTTGTTATTTATCTAAAATTCAAATTAAATTGGGCTTCCTATAGTTTTATTTGCTAAATCTGGAACCCTACCATCAAAGACAGAGGAATTCAGGACTCCAGCCCCCTCTTTTCCCAGAACCTAGGAGTCCAGGCCCCAGCCTTCCCTCCTTAGGATCTGCGAGTCCAGGTCCCAATCCTCCTCCTCCCCCTTAGAAGGAATGGGGCACCCAACCCCCTCCTCCTTTGGAAATACAGGAGTCCAGGCTCCCAGCCCCTTTCTCCCCAGAACCCAGGCATCCAGACCAGGTCTCAGTCCAGTTGCCCAATGTGGGTCAGTCATCACTTTGGGTTTCACAAGGTGGGTTGTGCCATCTGTGGCCCTGGTGGAACCGGTCCGGCTGAGCGGACAAGTGGCGTGGCCCCCCTTCCCTTCCTCAACCTGCTGTTTCCTTGAAGGCCAGCCCAGCGGGGCTGGGAGCAGAACAGGAGGGACTTGGGGAGCTCTGGGTGTGCCCCTGTGTTTGGGCGTATTGTGTCTCTGTGTGTGGTTGTGACCAATTGTCATGACAACCCCCGACTGTCATGATGTGTCTCTGTGCTTTTTCTGTCGTCTGCGGTGTGATATGAGAGGGTCTCTTCTATTTGTGTGTCTGTATTGCCCTCCTGTGAGTCTACACACTGTGCACTGCTGTTTGGGTGTGTTCGCAGTTACTGTGATTCTGTAATTCCGGTTGGATTAAGGCAGCAATTATTTATTGAATGGCAGCCTTATGTGATGGACTCTGGAGCCAGAAAGCCTGGGTTCAAATTCGTGTTTTTTTTTTTTTTTTTTTTTGAGATGGAGTTTCACTCCTGTTGCCCAGGCTGGAGTGCAATGGTGTGATCTCAGCTCACCGCAACCTCCACCTCCCAGGTTCAAGCAATTCACCTGCCTCAGCCTCCCGAGTAGCTGGGATTACAGGCATGCACCACCATGCCCGGCTAATTTTTTGTATTTTTAGTAGAGATGGAGTTTCTCCATTTTGGCAGACTAGTCTCGAACTCCCGACCTCAGGTGATCCTCCCACCTCAGCCTCCCAAAGTGCTGGGATTATAGGCGTGAGCCACCGTGCCCACCCTCAAATTCTTTTTTTATTGAGACAAAGTCTCACTCTGTTCCCTAGGCTGGAGTGCAATGAGTGGGAGGACTCACTGCAGCCTTGACCTCCCCGACTCAAGTGATCCTCCCACTTGAGCCTCCTGAGTAGCTGGGGCCACAGGTGTGCACCACCATGCCAGCTAATTTCTAAAATTTTTTTGTAGTGACGGAGTCTTGCTATGTTGTTCAGGCTGGTCTCAAACTCCTGGGCCCAAGCAATCCTTCTGCTTCGGCCTCCTAAAGTGTCGGGATTAAAGGCATGAGCCACTATGCCCAGCCTAGGTTCAATTTCTGACTGCTGGCTGGGCACGGTGGCTCACACCTGTAATCCCAGCACTTTGGGAGGCTGAGGCAGGCAGGTCACTTGAGGTCAGGAGTTCAAGACCAGCCTGGTCAATATGGTGAAAACCCGTCTCCACTAAAAACGCACACAAAAACCCAGGTGTGGTGGCATGTGCCTGTAGTCCCAGCTATTTGGGAAGTTGAGGCAGGAGAATTGCTTGAACCCAGGAGGCGGAGGCTGTAGTGAGCCAAGATTGTGCCACTGCACTCTAGCCTGGGTGACAGAGCGAGACTCCATCTCAAAAAAAAAAAAAACAAAACCCACCAAATTCTGACCACCTGTCAGTGGCTGTGAAACCTTGGGCAAGTCACTAAACTTCTTCAGATATCAATTTTCCCACCTATAAGATGGGTTCTTGCAAATAAGGTTGTAGAGAGCATTAAATAAAAAGTGCGGCCAGGCACAGTGGCTCACGCCTATAATCCCAGCACCTTGGGAGGCTGAGGTGGGCGGATCACCTGAGGTCAGGAGTTCATGACCAGCCTGGCCAACATGGTGAAACCCCATCTCTACTAAAAATACAAAAACTAGCCGGGCATGGTGGTGGGTGCCTGTAGTCCCAGCCACTTGGGAGGCTGGGGCAGGATAATCGCTTGAACCCGGGAGGCAGAGGTTGCAGTGAGCTGAGATCGCACCACTGCACTCCAGCTTGGGCAACAGAGTGAGACCCCGCCTCAAAAAAAAAAAAAGTGCTTGGAATTCTGCCTGTCACATAGGAAACATTTTTTGTTGCTGCTGCTGATGACGATGATGTGTTCTTCTGGTTGCCGGGGATACAGTAGGGAATTAACCCAGGTCTTTGCTCATGGTCCTCCTGGTAGGAGCTGGATGAGTGGCCTCTCAGTGACTGGCCATGTAACTGCATCGCTGGGGTGTCTGTTTTGCATGTGGAATAGGATATTTCTTGTGTGCTGTGATCACGGGCGATTCTGTGGTTGTGTGCCTATATTTGTGTTTGTGCTTGTAGGTGATTATATTGCTGCATGTGTGTGATTCTTTGTGTGGGTGCAAATGCAAGATCAAATCTAACACAAATTGTGATGGCACGTGTTTGGTGTGATCTTGCATTTCTGACTCTGAGGTGCTGGGAGTGTGTCTATAATTGGAATCTTGAGAACCCTTCTCTCAGCTGTGAGGCCACTCCCTTACATAACATCCCATAGGTGAGCCCTGGGAGAGATCCTTCCAAGATGAGCCTTGGTTTCTCCCTAATGGGGATAGTGGGCCCAGTGGCTCAAGGAGAAACGGGAGATTGAAAGGGAAGGTGGGAGGGGACCAGTGAGGCCAGGGAGAGGGTAAGAGACGTGATGGTGACACAGAAAAACGATGGCTGGATGGGGACAGAGGAAGAGCTGCCCAGAGATGGGGATCTCTGTCCATTCATTCCATGAGCATTTCCTGAGCCCCTGCAATGTGCCAGGACCTCTGGTCGGTTCAGGGTCTGGGGGAAAGCAGAGAGACCCAGAGAGATGATCCCCACCAGGAAAGCTGTTGCTGCCCCAAGGTGGCCCACTGCCTCCACAATGGGCCTCAGTGACAGTTCTGAGTGACCGAGATGCAGTGATGGGGAGGGACAGAGAAGGCCAGATCTGTCCAGATCAAAGAACAGAGGCCATGGGGGAAAGGTCCCTTCCAGGCAAAGGAGACCGCCATGAATCATGTTCTTATCACCTCCTAATAGGCTCATGATGCAAGTGCACCTCCTAATCACTATTTTCGACCCCAACCAGGCTCACGCCCACAGTCAGAAGGGTTGGACAAGCTTAGTATCGTGGATTCATGGGAGAAAATATCTGGGAGACCCCATCCTTGGCCCTGCTTTCCCCAGGACCCAGGAGTCCGGGTCACCAGCTCTCCAGTCCCCCAGCCCCAGGAGTCCCAGCTCTCAGCCCCTCTCCTTTTGTTTGTTGCCTGCGTTTTCTTTTTTCTCTCTGGGCCTGTAACTCTTTGTTTATCTCCATCTGTGTTTTGTGTCTCTCTTGTATCTTTACATCTGTATCTGGATTCTCCCTCACTAGGCCTCAATTTTCTCACTTGTAAACTGGGGATAATACTACTAATAATAATCCAATCTCTCAGAGCTGTGGCGAGGAAGACATGAGATAATTATGTAAAATGCTCAGCACAGAACCAGGCCACAGTAAACTCAGTACAAGAGAGCTCTGTTATTATTACTGTTTTATTTTTGCCATCTCCCCTTTGGTATCTCTGTTTTTCTCTTAGTCTCACGTGAGTCTCCAGTCTCCTCTAGCTCTGGGTTCCTTTTGCAGACAGCACCTGCCTCTGACTTCCCTTTTCGGGATGAGGAAAGGGCATATCCAGGCCAGAGCTTCCCCTGAGCCTCTTCCTTCTCCCTCTCCATTACAAGCTCCGCCTCATTACCCAGAACACTTGCCTGGGGGTAAGGCCTGGCTCCCTTCCCATAAATAGCCTCATAAAATCCTGAACCCCAAACCTGTCATCCCTGGGCGGGCGAGTGACTCAAGATCCCGGAGTTCCCGCTCCTAGACACCAAACCTTCAGGTTTCCAGCCCCCTCCTCCCTCTGACCCAGGAGTCCGGGCCCCTAGTCCCTCCTTCCTCGGGTCCCAGACTTCTCCTCCTTCAGAACCAAGGAGTCTGAACTCTCAAATCCCCAACCTTCCTCAAGACCCAAGGATCGGGTCAGCAAACAGCCTAGGTATGTGGGGCCAGAAACTCCATTCACGACCATTCCGTGACCGTCTACGCCCAGGGCTCCCACCCCGACTCAGTCCCTCCGGAGGCGGGTCCGACACGCGAGGCGCTTCTTTGGAGTCTGTCGGCGAAAGCTATCCATGACGTCAGTCACTATCTTCCAGCCAATGGACACTCGGCCTTCTACCTCCCTGGGCCACTCAGGACTCTTTGCCTGGTAGGCGGGGCCCACAGCCCAACTCGGACAGCGATAGGCTTTCGGAGACGCCAGTCTCTGCCAGGCCCCGTCAGTCGGCCAATAGACCCGGAACCTGAGGGATCGGAATCCTGGTCCACTCCGCAGAGGCCCGAGCGGGCTCGCGAGGGAACCGGTTCTCCGAGTCTGGCCGGGTAAGCCCTTTCCAGCACGCCTAGTATTTGGATTCTGCACATAGCTCGGGTGGGAAACCGTGAGGCTTAGTGAGGCTTGAGGCGGAGGGGGGAGGAGCTCAGTCCCGGCGAACCCATCTTGCTTTCTTGGAGAAACTGAGACCGGGATACTGGATCTGTTATTCATCCATCCGTTCCTCCCACCCTAAGCCGTCTGCTCCTGCCTTCCTGTTCCTTCATCCGTTCTGCCCTTCCTACCCTCAATTCTCTCACTCACGGATTCCCTCGTCTAGCCACTCACTCACACACTCTCCCACCTATTAGTTAGACAAACATTTCCTGAGGCTTCTGGTGTGCCAAGCCTCGTGCTGGGCGATGCTGGTGACCAAGATGAGTCAGGCCTGGGCCGTGCCCTCAAGGAGCCCGGGTCAGATGGGAGGATGGACGTTGATGGGCATGGGTGTGCGGAGACGGTGGGGAGCCCAGGAGAGACTTTTGAGTTTGGCGTGGTCGGGAAAGGGTTTCCAGGGGAGGGGCCATTGGAGCTGGATCTTGGAGGAGCAGAAGGTGCCAGGCAAAGTGGAGATGCCACGCAAAATGGGTGTGGGGAGGGTGTTTCAGCGTGACCAAAGACAGGGAGGCATGCAGGAGCAGTACTGCGTGCAGGTGCCTAAGCGGAAGGCCAGTCAAGTCTGTATGGCCAGCAGGGGAACTGTAAGGCTGGAGGAGGCCGAAGAGATGAGCAGAGGCCAGGCTGAGGAGCTTGGACTTTGTCCTGAGGGTGAGGGGGTAGTGGAGGACAAGGTCATAGTTGGTCCAGAACTGGAGGAATGAGACTGGAAGCCAGTAGCCCAGGAGGTGGCTCTGGCAGGGATTCAGGTAGGAGAGAGTGGAGCCTGGATCAGGGAAGAAGCTGAGGGGATAAGATAGAGATTCAGGAGGCAAGGCTTGGTGCTGTGGCTCATGTCTGTAATCCCAGCACTTTGGAAAGTTGAGGCGGGAAGATCACTTGAGCCAAGGAGTTCAAGACCAGCCTGGGCAACATAGTGACAGCCTCATCTCTACAAAAAATTAGCCAGGTGTGGCCAGGCGCGGTGACTCACTCCTGTAGTCCCAGCACTTTGGGAGGCCGAGGCGGGTGGATCACAAGGTCAGGAGTTCAAGACCAGCCTGGCCAAGATGGTGAAACCCCGTCTTTACTAAAAATGCAAAAAATTAGCCAGGCTTGGTGGTGGGCACCTGTAATCCCAGCTACTCGGGAGGCTAAGGCAGAAAATTGCTTGAACCCAGGACGGGGAGGTTGCAGTGAGCTGAGATCGCGCCACTGCACCCCAGCCTGGGCCACAGAGTGAGACTCAAAATAAAAAAAAAAAAAAAGAAAAATTAGCCAGGTGTGGTGGTGCATGCCTATGGTCCAAGCTACTGAGGAGGCTGAAGCAGGAGGATCACTTGAGCCCGGGAAGTCGAGGCTGCAGTGAGCCAAGATGGTGCCACTGCACTCCAACCTGCACAAGAGTGAGACCTTATCTCAAAAAAAAAAAAAAAAAAAAAAAAAAAAGAAAGAAAAATAAATGAGGAGATTCAGGAGGCAGAGAGAACAGAAAGTGGGGATTGATGGGCTATGGGACAAGGGGTTGTCCAGGATGAGACCCAGAGCTCTAGTCTGGAGGACAGTGGAGCCATCTCTGAGGTGGGGACAGGAAAGAGGAGCAGGTTGATGGGTAGTGACTGTTTTGACAGAGGTGACCAAGGGGTTCTATGAGTTGGACAAGGAGAGTGGTGACTCAGGCCAGTGGATCTGGACCTTCAGGAAGAGTTCTGGGCTACAGCTCCCTGCCCCAGCACAGGCCCTGACTCAGAAGTCACTTGCTGGGTGAACGAGGACCTCTGAGCTGAGGATCCCTTGCTTCGCACCCCGTGAGGAAACGGCTTTCTTGTTTCTGCATCTTCAGTCTCTCCCACTCCTCCAGCATTCAAACATGTCCATCATCTCTAAACACATGTGCCCTGTATCAGGCTCTCTTGTGGCGCCCACTGGCTCAATCCCTTACCTTCCACTCCCTCTTCAACCCACTATGTCTGGCTGCCTAACGGCCATGACCCTGCAGTGGCTCTGGACAAGGTCACTGAGGTCACCTGCTCATTGCTGACACCTGAGGGTAACATTTCAATCCTCATCTGACCTGGTCCACTCCCTGAAACTCCCTTCACCCTACATCCTCCTTCCTGGGCAGCTTCCTCCCTCTCTGGCTGCTCCTTAGAACCCGCCAGCCTTGCCTTCCACTGCCCACCCCCGCCCACCCCTTTACTAGGGGCGTGATCCTCAGGGCTGTCTCTGTCCTGGCCCTCTTGTTGCTTGTCCTACCTGCCCAGGCTTCCTGGAAAGGTTCTAGTCCCTTGGTTCCACCTAGACTGCATTTTTTTTTTTTTTTTGAGGCAGAGTCTCATTCTATTGCCCAGACTGGAGTGCAGTGGTGCAGTCTCGGCCGACTGCAACTTCTGCCTTCCAGGTTCAAGCGATTCTCTTGCCTCAGCCTCTCAGTTAGTTGGGATTACAGGCGTGCACCACCACACCTGGCTAATTTTTGTATTTTTAGTAGAGACAGGGTTTCACCATGTTGGCTGGGCTGGTCTTGAACTCCTGACCTCAGGTGATCCACCCGCCTCAGCCTCCCAAAGTGCTGGGATTACAGGTGTGAGCCACCACACCCAGCCCCAGACTGCACTTCTGACCCTTGTTGCCTCCTGGATTGTCTTCCTGAGACCTTCCAGCTCACCATGTCCAGAATGGCCCTCCACAGGTCCCACCTGTCACACACACACCTGAGCCTCCTCCCATTGAAGAGACAGCTTCACTGTCCACCTGCTTCCATGGCCAGACCTGGGTGTCATCTCTGTCCCCTTGCTCTCCTGTAACCTCATCAGTAGGTGCTGTTCTTCCCACCTTTTATGGCTCTGGGATGCTACACCTACACTCCCTACCCTTACGGCTCCTGCCCCAGCTCAGGCATCCTCCTTGGCCTGTAGGACTCCAGTTTTGCCCTTTTCTGTCCATCCCCCAGTGTCCCAGCAGGATCTTTCAGTGCCCTGAGCTGACCCTGGCCCTTTCCTGCTCAAAGTGCTCCTGTAGCTCCCCACTGCCCTCCAGTTTAGTCCAAATCGTACTCCAGGCTCTTCAGGCCCTGCTCCTGCTGACCACTCCAGGCCCCTCACGCCCCTCCCCACTTTGCACCTGACCTTCTGGTCAGGTGGAAGCTTTTTCTAGCCAGGTGGCAGCTTTGATCACTGCCAGCTGGCTCTCACAACCTGGCATGTTTTTTCTTCCTAGCAGACTTTTGTTCATCCTGTAGTGTCAAGCTCAGATCACCACCTCTGTGAAGCCCTCCCTGACTACCACAGGTGGAACCCCTGGGGACTGTGACAGCCTGTGTCTGTTCTTCCACCCTCTCTGAATCCAGGATCAGAAGCCCTTTGAAGGCATGTCTTGGGTATAAATCATCTCAACTCCAAACTCAGGGCTTACAAGGGGCCAGAGAGTTGGTCCAAGAGTTGATTGTCACAGCTGGACAGAGCTTGCATTTCCAGTTTTTGTTTTTTTGGAAACAGGGTCCCACTCTTGCCCAAGTTGGAGTGCAGTGGTGCGATCATAGCTCACTGCAACCTCGAACTCCTGGGCTTAAGTGATCCTCCTGCCTCACCCTCCTGAGTAGGTAGGACTGCAGGAGTGTGCCACCACGCCAGGCTAATTTTTAAATGTTTTTGTAGAGACTGGTCTATGTTGCCCAGGCTGGTCTCAAACCCCTGGACTCAAGCTATCCTCCTGTCTTGCCTCCCAAAGTGCTGTTATTACAGGCGTGAACCTCCGTGCCCGGCTGCATTTACAGTATTTTGAGCGCCAGTTTGTTTCTGATTTCCTGCTAACTTTGCTCCAGTTCTGTAGGGTGTTTGGGTCACTGGAGCCTTTGAGACCCGAGAGATTATTTTTAACTTTTATATCCCCCTGATGGATGCTGAGCCTGGTCTCCCTGGGACCAGGGTGAGTCCAGCTAACCGAAGGTCTTCAAGGGGAGGAGCTGAGGACCCAGCATCTCCTGGCAGTGTACCTGGATGAAGTCCGAGGGGAGGTGGGTCCGGGTTACCAAGGAGTCCACTCCCTTCTGGTCCCAAAAATCCAGGCCCCCATACCCCTCATTCCAGGTTTCTTGGTTCCCAGCCGCTTGAGTCCGATGCTGCCCCCTGGTGGGCAAACGCCCCACCGTATTTGAGAGAGGCCAAACTAATTAAATACTTTTATTTACAACAAACAAACCAACCGACCTGCAAGGGAGGGCCAGTCCCCGTCCCTGCGGCGGTCGCCGCAGCAGCAGCAGCAAAAGGCAGCGGTGGCGTGCAGGTCCAGCCGTCTCGGTGACCGGTGTGTGTGCGCGTCCCCCTCCCCGTGGCGGGGGTCTCAGCTTTCGGGTCCCCGCCCCGCCCCCTTGCCACCCCCGACTTAAGTAAGGCACAGCCCGCGTCCCCTTCCGCCCGGCCCGGAACGCATTCATGACGGAGGCCGGCGCAGATGGGAACAACAGGCTTTTAGTGTCGCCCCCCGCAGCCCCCGTCTACCCCCGCAGCCCCTGTCTCCCCGCTCGGCCCGGCTCCGGCGGGCGGAGTGAGGACGAGGCGGATGCGCTCCACGCACAGCTCTGCGGCCTGGCGCGTCTCGCGGCACAGCGCCGCTAGGGTCAGGAAGCCGTGCGGCAGGTCCTCCACCACGCGCAGCGTCACCGGCTGGCCCAGGTTGCGCAGTCGCCGCGCGAGCATGACCGAGTCGTCCAGCATGGGGTCCAGCGCGCACGCCTACGGGACAGCGGGGAGGGACGTGGAGAGAGGGTGGGGGACAGACAGACCGGGGTCGGGTAGAGCGAGGAGGGGTTTGATGAACAAAGGGAGCGGGAAATACGGATACAGACGGAGTGGACGGAGGCAGGAGACATGGTGGGTGAGGAGTTGGGGAGAGAATGGAGGGAATGGGGGGAGTTGTGGGAAGAATGGGAGAATGACTTTAACTGCGATCCCCGGCCTCTCTCCAGCCTCTCCCTCCCCACCCCGCCAAACCCACCTTTTTTTTTCTCTTGATTCTCCAAGCCCAAGGGGCTGCCCCACTGATCCTGTCTCTTGGTACTCAAAATTGCAAAGTAAAACGGAGGCAGCCCTGACTCTTGTCCTCCTCCCGTTCGTTCGGGGCATTGTTCTCCCCTGGGGACACGCCTGTCCCTTTCTCCCCACTCCGGAGCTCTTTTTCCCAGGTGCACCCGTGCCCGGTCCCCCTCCTCCCCGGGTGCCCTGCTCCTCTCTAAATGCACCTGTACCGGCCCCCTCTGTCGCTCACCACGATGTGCACAGGTGGCAGGCTCTTGAGCATGTTGTCGGGTGCCAGCAGCGGCGACATGAAGGGGTTCTTGACTATGGGTGAGGAGTAGAGGGGCATCTGTGTGGCACCCTGGCTGGAGCGTCGGGGGTGGAAACCCTCGGGGAAGGCGGCACGGACGCCCAGGCCTCTGTCCATGGGGCTCAGCTCATTTTTGGCCTCGGCCTCTTCCCCTGCATCCTCAGGCGGTAATAAGAAGTTGACATCGGAGGGTGTGGAGGGGCTAAGTGTCTCAGCTGACAGCGACATCTCGGGGGTGTCCGACGACGTCTCAGAGTTTCCCCTCAGGCTCAAGTCCCTCAGGGTCAGGTTCTCGAGGGAATCCGTGCCCAGTGGGCCCTGGGGCTGGGCCAGTGCTGCTTCAGACACACTGCGGCGCATCGGCTCTGAGAGAGGGAGAGCAGATAGGCCTGGCTCCGTTAGGTTGGGTGTGTGTGTGGCTGGCAGGGAATGCCATGGGAAGGGCAGTCGCCTGTGGAGCGCTGTGAAAGGCTGTGTTTCCCCAGACTCTTGCCTAGGGGATGGGTGGAGTTCCAGATGCCCCAGGTGGTCATGGTGGGGGTCTTGGCAGTGGGGCAGTGTGTCCTAGTGAAGGATTGTGTGTGTGTGTGTGTGTGTGTGAGACTGGGAAGATTAGGTGCAGTTTACCTCTAGGAACCTATTTTTTCTTCTAGATCAAGGAAATGAAAATAGTCCTTGGTTCATAGGTGGCAGGACTCAGTGGGATAAGATGTGGGATTAGGTACCGCTACCCACTGGGGATCATAATATATCGGTTTTTTTTTTTTTTTTTTTTTTTTTGAGACAAAGTCTCGCTCTGTCACCCAGGCTGGAGTGCAGTGGCAAGAACATGGCTCACTGCAACCTCCACCTCCCAGGTTCAAGTGATTCTCGTGCCTCAGCTTCCTGAGTAGCTGGGACTATAGGCATGTGCCACCATGCCCGGCTAATTTTTGTGTTTTTTTTTTTAGCAGAGATGGGGTTTCGCCATGTTGGCCAGGCTGTTCTCGAATTCCTGGCCTCAAGTGATCCGCTTGCCTCGGCCTCCCATAGTGCTGGGATTACTCTTACCACAAGGTGTAAATGGATCAAAATGATTTGAATAGTAAGCAGGCCCAGTGGCTTGAAGGGAGGCTCTGTTCACAGGGAGCTAACAAGTCTCCAGGGTGTATCACATTTCTAGGGGTCTGGCACCTGTAGCCACGTGGATCTGCTTCCCCACATTTCCTTTGTGTTCTTCAGTTTTATCCGTTCACGTGACCAGGCAAGCAAGTGCCCAAACGATGCTAAAGATACACTTCCAGCCCACCTGGCGTGCCCAGCTTGGCCTCAGCTCTGTTCATTTTGTCAGACCCACACTGCCTACCATCAGGGCCAAGATGCTACAGTTTTAGTTTTTTACTTTTTTTTTTTTTTTTGAGATGGAGTCTTGCTCTGTCGCCCAGGCTGGAGTGCAGTGGTGCGATCTCGGCTCACTGCAACCTCCGCCTCCCGGGTTCAAGCAATTCTCCCGCCACAGCCTCCTGAGTAGCTGGGATTACAGGCATGCCACCATGTCCAGCTACTTTTTGTATTTTTTTTTTTTTTGAGACAGTCTCACTCTGTTACCCAGGCTCGAGTGCAGTGGCGTGATCTCGGCTCACTGCAACCTCGTCTCTTGGGTTCAAGTGATTCTCCTGCCTCAGCCTCCTGAGTAGCTGGGATTACAGATGCATGCCATCATGCCTGGCTAATTTTTGTATTTTTAGTAGGGATGGGGTTTCACCATGTTGGTCAGGCTGGTCTCAAACTCCTGACCTCGTGATCTGCCCGCCTCGGCCTCCCAAAGTGCTGGGATTACAGGTATGAGCCATTGCGCCTGGCCCATTTTTGTATTTTTAATAGAGATGGGGTTTCACTATGTTGGCCAAGCTGGTCTTGAACTCCTGACCTCAAGTGATCCGCCTGCCTTGGCTTCCCAAAGTGTTGGGATTATGGGCGTAAGCCACCATACCCAGCCTTACTTGTCTTTATAAATCTACGAAGGTGAGGTGCAAAACAATGTGAGAATAACTACTTAAGTACTTTGTGGCCCAGAGGGTCACTGGAACAGAATGGGCACACCAGGGGTGCTGGCATCTTCTAATAGCACCTACTGGGTGCCATATATTGTACTGGACAAATGGTTGGAGGCAGACCTCACCACAGCCCAGTAAGGGTACTCTTTTTTTAAATTTTTTTTTTGAGACAAGGTATCGCTGTGTCACCCAGGCTGGAGTACAGAGGCTCAGTCTTGGCTCACTGCAACCTCTGCTACCCAGGTTCAAGCGGTTCTCATGCTTCAGCCTCTCTGGTAGCTGGGACTACAGGTGTACTCCACCATACCCTGCTAATTTATTTTTTTGTAGAGAAGGGTTTTTGCCATATTGGCCAGGCTGGTCTCGAACTCCTGACCTCAAGTGATCTGCCCACCTTGGCCTCCCAAAGTGCTGGGATTACAGGTGTGCACCACCACACCTGGCTAATATTTTTGTACTTTTACTAGAGACAGGGTTTCGTCATGTTGACCAGGCTGATCTTGAACCCCTGACCTCAAGTGATCTGCCCACCTCAGCCTCCCAAAGTGCTGGGATTGCAGGTCTGAACCACCATGCCCAGCATCTTCCCTGGGACTTTTGCTGTGCTAGGCTGTCCCTCCTGCCCACCCTGGCTGGGCATGTGACAGGAGTGAATCACTCACCTGCTATGGGCTCCGACATCTTCTGGGACTTGCGCCCACTTAACTCCAGGAAGGAGTTGAGCCATGAGGAGGCACCCAGGCGGAAGTCTCGGAGGAGCAGGGCTGTGTCCCGCCGCACCAGCCCCATCATGCCGAGGGCTTTCTGGTCTGAGTTGGAGTGGTCCTCCGTCTTTGCACCTGCAGAATATATGTGGGTAGCTGAGTTGTTTTCCCCTTTCTGGGCCCAGTTTTAACGCCCAGAACTTCAGGCATCTGTGGTCCCAGGGACCCGAGAATATCCAATCGCTTCAAAAGGGATAAGGAGGCTGGGCGCAGTGGCTCACGCCTGTAGTCCCAGTACTTTGGGAGGCCAAGGCGAGAGGATGGCTTGAGCCCAGGAGTTCAAGACCAGCCTGGGCAACATAGCGAAAAACACAAAAATTAGCTGGGCGTGGTCGTGGTGGTGCACGCCTGTAGTTCCAGCTACTTGGGAAGCTGAGGCAGGATGATTGCTTCAGCCTGGGAGGTCAAGGCTGCAGTGAGGTGTGTTTGAGCCACTGCACTCAGCCTGAGCGACATGACACCTTGTGTCTGTCTGTCTGTCTCTCTCTCTCTCTCTCTCACACACACACACACACACACAAGAAAAAAAAAGGGACAAGGAGTCTTAGATTCCTCTGCCTGGCCTCTCCTTCCTCAGTCACAGGAGTCCTGGTCCCCAGCCCGTCCCTGCAGGAGTCAGACATCCATGCAGTCCTGTTTCCCTGCTGAGGGTGTGGGCCTCACCAGCATAGGCGCTGACACACTTGGAGAGCACGCTGAGGGGCAGCAAGGGGTCCATGAGGCTCAGCAGGCGGGAGGGAGAGGCGGCAGGCTGCAGCATTGTGGCCGGGTAGGCTGCCATGATGCCATCTGGCACCCGCACCCCGTAGGCTGCTGCCCGAAGAGCCACGGTGAAGCAGAGGTTCCCGCCTGCACTGTCCCCCGCAAGGCAGATTCGTTCCCCTGTTGAGCCTGGTTTGGGAGAGGGGTGGTTGGTGACAACCTGGCAGGGGCAGAGGCCTGGGGAGGAGGGCAGGGAGGAACTCAAGCTGGGAGAACTGGGCTCTCCAAGGTGGGGTGTGGGGCACTCCAAGGCCTAGCAGACTGCAGTTTTAGAGACTGGCAGACTGAGGCACAGATTTGGGCTCATGTGGTAGACAGAGGGTCAGGATGACTCAGGACCTGGAGAGGCCCAGGGAAGCACTGGGAAAGTCTGTCGGGGCTGGAGGTTGGGAGCAGGGAGGGCAGGTGGTGGGAAAGGGGAGCTGAGCTCAGGCCTGTTGCAGGAGGGGGGCCTCAGAGGGCGGGAATGGAAGGTCAGGGTTCAGGGTCAGTACAGAGGGGCTGGGCTGCAGGCTCTGTGCCCTGGGGCATGGCCACACTCTGCTCTGTGCCTCAGTGTCCTCCCAAGATGTTGATCTTCGAAGAGGGAGGTCAGAGAAGCTGGACTGTGGGCCAGGAGGCTGGCAGGACAGGAGAGCAGGGCCTGGAGCTATCAGAGGGGGACGACAGAGGCCCAAGGAGACAGGACGGTGGGTGGGAAGTGGAGGTGGAGGAGATGGAGAGTCTGGGTGCCACAGTTGGGGACAGAGGATAAAGTGGCTGAGGTGGAAGATTGGGCAGGACCTGGGTGAGCAGGAGCTGGGAGGTGTGGGGGGAGAGAAAGGTAGAGGGTGTGAGGCTGAGGCTGGAGGAGCTTAAAGCAAGCTGGGTGGGATGGGAGCAGGCGCAGGTGGCTGTGGGGGCCTGAGGCTCACCAAGGAGGGCGCAGTGCTTGATGGCCCAGCAGTAGGCGAAGAAGCACTCCTCCAGCGCACGGGGGAAGGGGGCCTCAGGGGCCAGGGAGTAGTCGATGGAGATGATGGGGGCGCCCAGCTCCTGGGCCCAGCTCTTGAGGTAGGGCTCGTGGGATCTGGAGGTCTGGGCCACAAAGCCACCGCCGTGGAAGTGCACTATCAGGGACCGCGAGCGGGGTGCCTGCTGGGGGCGTGGCCACAGCTCCAGGCTCCGTTGGCCATTGGACTTTATCAGGCTGCTGAGCTCTTCACTGTCCTGGGGGTGAGGAGGGAGACGGTGTGTGAGGTTGGGGAGAGCTGGCCAGGGCTGCACCCCTCCATGGGGATGCCAAGGTGGAGGCTGCCCACGCTCCTCGGCTCTGTCCCTGGCTGAGGCTGGAACCCTACCTGTCCTTCACGCAGGTCATAGGAGATGAGCCTGACGAGGACGGGCCCAGGGCCTGTGTGGGCCAGTGGGGGTGAGATGGTGACCGTGAGCGTGGGGTCGGCAGTCAGTGGCATCTCAAAGGCTTCGGGTGGCAGGCTGAGCAGGCGGCTTACCCTCACGGTGGCCGATGCCATGTTGGCCAGAGACTGGAGGGAGGGGACAGAAGGGGTGCTAGGGAGGGTCTGCCTGCAGGGGTGCCCTTCACCTCTCCCTCTGATCCCCAGTCTTTCCCCTTGTGTGCCATCCCTGGGCCTGGAGCCCCACAGAGACCTACTGTGGCCTCAGATGAGTCTCTGGGCCTCAGTGTCCCCATCTGTAACAGGCCCTCACCGATAGCACTTCCATCTCGGTGATGTTCCAGAAGGCTTTCCAGAAGTGCACGTCCAGGTTCTGTGTGATCCGCTCAAACTCAGCCCCACGCAGCTCGGGGTCGATGGCAAAGCGGCCGCTGGTGAAGAGAGAGCTGGCGGCCACACCTAGGGGTCAGAAGGGGTGTCAGGGAGCCCCAGTGGGTCAGGCTGCTTGGGCAGGAGTGGGGAGGAGGGCCAAGAGAGTAGGCTGCGAGTAGAACCTGGCTGGGACTCACTGAGGCCTGTCTCGTTGCGTTTGTAGTGCTCCCCGAAGGACACCAGCCCGATGGAGATGGTCTGCAGGAATGGCCGGATGGCAGGCGTGAACTGTGGAGAGACGCGGCTGCGTCACCCACCGCTCAAGAGAGGGATGGGGACAGGGCAGGAGCGAGGCACAGGGATGTGCGGGGAAGGCACATTCATTCAGTAAACGTTTCATGAGCTCCTACTGTGTGCTGGGCATAGCTCTCGCCTGGTTCACGGACCTGATGTTCTCAAAGGGAAAACAAATGATCAGCAGATAAGCAAAGCCACGCGCAGTATCATGACAAGGAATGACGAATGGTTTGGAAAAAAAAAAAGGCAGTAGGTGGAGAGGGCACCAGTGATGACTAGGGGTCAGGCTACTTAGCGGGTCTCGGAGGAGAGATCTGACTGAAGCGAGGGGAGGGTGTTCCCTGCACAGGGCACAGAGAGCATGGAGGCTTAAAGGTGAGCTCATAGGAGGCTGAGGCAGGAGAATCGCTTGAACCCAGGAGGCAGAGGTTGCAGTGAGTGGAGATCACACCACTGCACTCCAGCCTGGGCGACAGAGCGAGACTCTGTAAAAAAAAAAAAAAAAGGTGAGCTCATGCTTGGTGCTTTACCTGGGTAGCGACAGTCAGGGGGCCAGTGTGGCTGGAGCAGAGTGAGCAGTGGGGAGAGGGGCAGGTGGTGACATTGGAGAGGCAAAGGGGGCTCATATAGGGCCTGGGCAGAGGAATTTGGATTTCATTCCCAGTGCGGGGTGGTGCCACTGGTAGGCTGTGAGGTGGGGAGTAGGATGGTGCAGGGACTTCCTGAAAGTCAGAGAGAGGATGGATGGGGAGAGGAGGTAGCTGGAAGACAGGAACAGGGAGATGGCCAGAGACAGCGCCCCCAGGCACAGGGACCTGAGGCAGAAAGACAGCCAGAGAGGGAGACTGAGGCCTAGACATGGGACCAGCCGGCCACCACGGGGGCAGGGAGAGACAGCGTCTGACAGAGCAGACAGGCAGTTAAGGAAAGACAGTGGGGTCCAGGTGCAGTGGCTCATGCCTGTAAACCCAGTACTTTGGGAGGCCAAGGTGGGTGGATCACTTGAGGTCAGGAGTTTGAGACCAGCCTGGCCAACATGGTGAAACCCCATCTCTACTAAACAAAATACAAAAAAAAAAAAAAAAAAGACAATGGGGACACAGGATTAGAGGAAATGGAGCCATAGGAGGCCAAGGCAAGGGATTGGCGGGTTCTTCTGTTCACTCTGTACTGGCCAAGTTCCTACTGCATGCTAGACACCGGGCTGGAGCAGTGACCAAGACAGGGGAGGCCTCTGCCCTCCCGGGGACGGACATTTTAAAGGGGAGACTGCCCTGCACCAAGGCAGAGCTGGGCCCTGCCCCTGGCTGTGCGCCCAGTAGGGCAGAGGGCACCTGATGCCTGGCTATTGTGGCTGGGATGCTGGTTTGGGCAGCCCCGGGATCTCTTTCTCATGACTCTAGGGTCACGGCTGGGACACAGGGAGGAGCTGGCTGGCCCAGCTGGGCTGATCAATACTTGTGGGTTCAGCCCTGGTGAAGGGAGGTTTCCAGGCATGCCTGGGCTGGGTTGCTGAGGATAGGCTAGCCCGCAGGGAAGCCTGGAGATGTGGGGTGGGAGGGGGAGGCTGAGGTGCGGGGAGGCCCAGAGAGGGCCAGAAGGACTATAGGGTCACATGGCTCCAGATCCCTCCCTGAGGGGTCTCAAACTCAAGTGACTTCAGGGGCCAGACAGGTAACAAAGAGTGAATGCATCTCTTGCATGTAGGACAATAGAGAGTAGTGGATATCCTGGTGAAAAAAGCTCTGCAAGTTGCATTTCTTACCACCTAGCAGATATGACCTAGGGACCATGAGTTTGAGACCCCTGGTGCAGCTCTGTCTGAGCTCCAGCCAACTTCTCCTTTCTGTACCTGCTGTTTGCTGAGTCCGATAATGCTGACCACTGGTTACTTTACCATACTATAGGCCAGGCCAGGGGCCGCCAGGGGCCACCAGGTGCCTTCATTGTGGGCCCAGAGGGGCACGGGGCAGGGGGCTCACCTGGAAGCCCAGGCAGCGGCCATAGAAGCATCCCTTATGCAGCGTGACATACTCCCGGAGGAAGTCGGCGGTGAGCCCCTCGTCGCCCTCAAAGAAGAGTACCCCCGGCCGATTGGTAACCAGCAGGCGCTGGGCGTAGTAGACCAGAGCGCGGAGCTGGGTGAGGGCAGCCAGGTAGGCCTCCAGCTCGGCCAGGTTGTGGCTGGTGCGGAAGAAGATGCTGCGGCGGTTGGAGGCCACATAGCGGGATTTGTGCAGGAGGTGCGCCAGGCAGCAGCGGGCTGTGTGCACCAGGCTGCGGTACCCGTTGGCCGGTGTCTCTGGGTCCAGGTCAAAGAGGTGCGCCACACCCAGCAGGCGGCCCAGGGCCGGCTCCAGCCCCAGCGCCTGCTCCCGTACACCGGCAAAAACGCCTGACAGCCGCTGGGCCGTTTCCCCAGGACCCTGGCTCGAGAAGAAGGCTATGTTGTCCTCCGCCAGAGTCACCAGCGACTGTGTCATTGTGCGCAGGTCCATGTTGTGGATGAGCCTTGAGGCTGTGGGCAGGTGGGGAGGCCTGTTAGGTGGGGCTGGATCAAGCCTTGCTTAGCTGGGGCCCAGGAGTCTGGGCCATAGCTTACCCACTCCTCCTTCAAACCTCAGTGCTGTCTTCTTTCAGTTCCAGGGGCCCAGGACCCCAGGTTCCTCCTCCCTTAGACATAAGAGGTCACCCTCTTGTCTCTGGGAATCAGAAGTTTGGGGCCCCAGTTCCCAGTGCCTTTGTCCCTCCTCGGGAGCCAGGAGTTTGGGCCCTCAGCTCCCTCCTCCCTCAGACCCAGGAGTCCAAGCCCCAAGCCCTTCCTCTTCAGGACCCAGGAGCCCCTGCTATCACCTCTTTGGGACTCAGAAACTTGCTGCCCTGGCCTCCTGAATCCGGACATTCCCTGAGCCCACACGACTCTGCTTCCCTAACTCATTCACCTCTCCTGTGATCCAGGAGGCTGCCGGTCCTTCTTTCTTCCTTCCAGGAACCCAAGAGTCTAGTCACCTGTCTCCATGAACTCTCCTGGGGCCCAAGACTCCTTCTCCTAGATTCCAAGAAGTCTAAACCTCCAGTTGGTCCCCATTCTCAGGACCCAGGAGTCTGGGTCCCCCATCCCATCTTTCCTTCTTAGGCCCCAAGTGCTACCCACAGGCCCTTCCCCTCCAACAACATTTGGGAGAGTTCAGCCCCAGCCCTCCCATTCCCATCTCTCGGGACCCTGGTCCCCAAGCGCAGCTCTCCCTGAACTCAGGAGTTCACAATTCTAGACTTCACTGAAGAGTCATTCCTCGTCCTTCAAGTCTGGCTGTGGAACCCCCTCCAAATCCCAGTTCCCTCCGTTTCTCTGTGAGATCCCCAAAACTCAGTCTTGCTTCTCCCCCAGTGGGGTCCCCTGGCCTTCAGGCTTGTCCACTGGTCCTGGGTTGCATGGCCGGCCCTGCTCCCCTGCCCGGAACAGCGATACTCATCACTGGTGTCGACCTTGAGCATATCTGTGCAGGTCCCGTGCTGAGAGCTTTCTGTGTGTTTGCTGCTTTAGCGTGCTAACCCTCTGGGACCCACACCACCTAGGTTCAAATCTCTATTATTGCCAGCATCCCCATTTTACAGGAGAGGAAACTGAGGCTCAGGTTTTAAGTGAGGAGGTTAAAGTTGCACTGCAAGTGGCAGAGCTTTTGTAAACCCAGCTCTCTGGGTCCACAGCCACACTTATGTGGGGCTCCCCGCTAGGACTCTGGAAGCCACATCTCAAAACTTGCCCTGGACTACGTCTGATCTCCACACTTTCCAGTCCCCAGTGATCTTTCCTCTGATATCCTTTCCCAGCCATTCAGGCTGCCCTGTTTCTTGGATGCCCTGTCACCCAGGTCCTGAACAAGCTGCCCTTGGTGGAATGCTACCATCTGCTCCAGTGACTTCCCTCCCAAAGCCCAGCACCTTGCCTGTTCCCCTAGAAGAAGGTATTTCCTTTCCCTTCTAGGTCCTGGGGCCTGGCAGCGGCCATTCCTGTCTCTCAGCTGGCTGGACACTCACCCCTCCTAGGCATCTTCCGAGCTTCCCTGGGCTGGGACTGCTGGTCTGTGGCTTGTGCCAGTAGCAGCCTGGGGCAATAAACCCGGGGGCGGGGCTGGCCTGCCCAGGGTGTAGCCGCACAAGCCACCTCCCACCCAGAAAGATCAGTGAGGACCACGTGCTGTAAACAGAGTAGAGGGCTCAGCTCCCTGCCCTGCCCCCCACCTGCTCCCAGACTCAGCTCAACTGGTAGTCCTGTTACAGGCTCCTCTGCCTTAGAACCCAAGAGTCCACACCCACAGCCCCTCCTCCCTCAGACCCAGGAGTCCAGGCCCCCAGCCCCTTCATCCTTTAGGACCCAGGAGTCCTAGCCCCAGTCCTGAACAAACCGTCCCCTCTCACCCAGCCAGGCTGCCCTCTCTGTCCCCAGAGAGGACTCAGGGAGCCAAAGGCCCAGTGATCTCAGCTCCCGCCTCCTAGTCTGGCCCTGGCACAGCCAGCCCCAGCTGTTGGGGGGAGAGAGGAGGTAGCCAGCCCTGCCTGTCCCTCCTGGAAGGACAAAAGCCGATTAAGGGCAGTGCCAGGCTCAGCTAGGGGCCTGAGCTGCCTGTCGGTCCTACTGGGTGGTGTGACCACACTGGGTAACCTGGACCTGCCACTTACCCCTCTCAGCCCACCCTGCTGTGACTGGCATCCCCACCTCACACAGGGAAACAGAGGCTCAGAGAGAGAGATTCCTCACCCATGTCATTCCACAGATTCCTTGTCTGGCCTCAGCTTGTCACTTCCAAGAGGTACTCCCCAGTTGCTTCTCCCCAGCTAAGATATGCACGCCCCCATTATTTTCTGCCATGATATTTAGTTCTGTTCCATCCTGCCATTTGACACTTTATAATTTGTTTACATGTTTGTTCATCTCCCCCAGGACAGGACTAGGTTTTATGGAGCCATGAAACTTACAAGGTACAGGGGTGTGGCCCTTTAGGAAGAAGAAATACAGAATTACAAATACAAGATTAGGGCCTTGGGCCAGGCGCAGTGGCTCACGCCTGTAATCCCAGCATTTTGGGAGGCCGAGGCGGGTGGATCATGAGGTCAGCAGATCAAGACCATCCTGGCTAACACGGTGAAACCCCGTCTCTACTAAAAATACAAAAAAATTAGCCGGGCATGGTGGCGGGCACCTGTAGTCCCAGCTACTCGGGAGGCGGAGGCAGGAGAATGGTGTGAACCTGGGAGGCGGAGCTTGCACTGAGCCAAGATTGTGCCACTGCACTCCAGCCTGGGTGACAGAGCGAGACTCTGTCTTAAAACAAAACAAAAAAGATTAGGGCCTTGAAAGGGGCCTGTGTGACTGAGGGGCTCTGAGGCCTCAGGGTCATTTGCTTGGCTGGAAGTGAATCTTCTGTCCCGGACTGTCATCCCCCAGGTGGCCCTGGGGCCTATCATGGGACCTGGCACATAGCAGGTGCTCAGTGGATATATGAAGCAGGAAGGAAGGCATGAAGAGGCAGAGCGAGGGCAGAGGGGCTAGTTAGCTCAGGAGAGGACGGCCCCTCCCCAGGGCTGGCAGACAGATGGATAGACAGAGGCCTCAGGAGGCAGTGTTAGGCTTGCAGCTGTGAAAATGGGACGATGTGGGCTAGGCACAGTGGCTCATGCCTATAATGCCAGCACGTTGGGAGGCCGACGTGGGTGGACCACGAGGTCAGGAGATCGAGACCATCCTGGCCAACATGGTGAAACCCCGTCTCTACTAAAAATACAAAAATTAGCGGTATGGTGGTGGATGCCTGTAGTCCCCACTATTGGGAGGCTGAGACAGGAGAATCACTTGAACCCAGGAGGCATAGGTTGCAGTGAGCTGAGATCACGCCACTGTACTCCAGCCTGGCGATAAAGCGAGACTCTGTCAGAAAAGAAAGGAAAGAAAGAAAGGAAAGGAAGGAAGGAAAGGAAGGAAAGAAAGAAAGGAAAGAAGAAAAGAAAAGAAAAGGAAAGAAAGATGGCCCAAGCCCTTGCTGGCGACCCTGGATGAGTCTGTTTTCCTCATCTGGAAACTGCACTTGGCTGTTCTGCTGGCTCAGGGTGGGAGACAGAATTTATAAGTGGGGCCATGGCCGGCATGTTCTGCATGTGGTTTGCTTTGTGGGCTCACTTGGCCTTCCTGAGATGGTGTATTGGGTGATTTTTCTCTGCGGCACTTGTCACCATCTAGCATACTATACAGTTTACTACAGGAATACCTTGCTTCACTGTGCGTCGCACATACTGCATTTTTTACAAATTGAAGGTTTGTGGCAACCCTGCGTCAAACAAGTCTGTTGGCACCATTTTTCTGACAGCAGTTGCTCACTTCGTGTCTCTGTGTCACATTCTGGTAATTTTCACAGTGTTTCACACTTTTTCATTATTATTATATTTGTTATGATGATCTGTGATCAGTGATCTCTGGTGTTACTATTGTGAGTGGGGGCACCACCAACCATGTCCACGTAAGAGGGCGAACTTTACCGATTAATGCTGTGTGTGTTCTGACTGCTCCACTGACCAGCCATTTCCCCCATCTCTCTTCTCGAGCCTCCATATTCCCTAAGACATACAATATTGAGGCCGGGCACGGTGGCTAATGCCTGTAATCCCAGCACTTTGGGAGGCTGAGGCAGGTGGATCACTTGAGGTCAGGAGGTTGAGACCAGCCTGGCCAACATGGTGAAACCCCATCTCTACTAAAAATACAAAAATTAGCTGGGCATGGTGGTGTGTGCCTGTAATCCCAGCCACTCGGGAGGCTGAGGCAGGAGAATCGCTTGAACCCGGGAGGTGGAGGTTGTAGTGAGCCAAGATCACACCATTGTACTCCAGCCTGGAAAATAGAGCGAGAGTCTGTCTCAAATAAATGAAATGAGATGAAAAATAGAATAAAATAAAATAGAAATCAGGCCAATTAACAACCCTACAATGACCTCAAAGTGTTCAAGTGAAAGAAGAGTCTTATGTCTCTCATTTTAAATCAAAAGCTAGAAGTGATTAAGCTTAGTGAGGAAGGCATGTCCAGTGCTGAAACGGGCTAAAAACTAGGCCTCTTCTGCCAGTTAGCTAAGTTGTGAATGCAAAGGAAAAATTCATGAAAGTAATTAAAAGTGCTACTTCAGTGAACACATGAATGATAAGAAAGTGAACCAGTCTTAGCTGGGCATGGTGGCTCATGCCTGTAATCCCAGCACTTTGGGAGGCCGAGGCAGGCGGATCACGAAGTCAGGAGATTGGGACCATCCTGGCTAACACGGTGAAACCCCAGCTCTACTAAAAATACAAAAAATCAGCCGGGCGTGGTGGTGGGTGCCTGTAGTCCCAGCTACTAGGGAGGCTGAGGCAGGAGAATGGCGTGAACCTGGGAAGCGGAGCTTGTAGTGAGCCGAGATCGCGCCACTGCACTCCAGCCTGGGTGACAGAATGAGACTCGGTCTGGAAAAAAAAAAAAAAAAGTGAACTAGGCTTATTGTGGATATGGAGAAAGTCTGAACGGTCTGGATAGAAGGTCAAACCAGCTACATTTCCTTAAGCCAAAGCCTAATCCCAAGCGAAGCCCTATCCCTCTTCAATTCTTTGAAGGTAAGAGAGGTGAGGAAGCTGCAGAAAAAAGGTTGGAAGCTAGCAGAGGTGGATTCATGAGATTTAAGGAAAGAAGGCATCTCTGTAACATAAAAGTGCAGGGTGACGGCCGGGCATTGTGGCTCACGATTGTAATCCCAGCACTTTGGGAGGCTGAGGCAGGTGGATCACCTGAGGGCGGGAGTTTGAGACCAGCCTGACCAACATGGAGAAACCCCATCTCAACTTAAAATACAAAAAAGAAGCCGGGCGTGGTGGTGCATGCCTGTAATCCCAGCTACTTGGGAGGCTGAGGCAGGAGAATCACTTGAACCTGGGAGGCGGTGGTTGCACTGAGCCGAGATCGTGCCATTGCACTCCAGCCTGAGCAACAAGAGTGAAACTTTGTCTCAAAAAAAAAAAAAAAAAAAAAAAAAGTGCAAGGTGACGTAGCAAGTGCTGCTGGAGGAGCCGCAGCAAGTTATGCAGAAGATCTAGCTAAGATCATTGATGAAGACGGCTACATTAAGCAACATATTTTCAGTGTAGATAAAACCACCAGGTATTGGAAGAAGATGCCATCCAGGACTTTCCTAGCTGGAGGGGAGGTCAGTGCCTGGGCGCCAAAGCTTCAAGGCCAGGCTGACCCCCTTGTTAGGGGCTAATGCAGCTGGTGACTCAGTTGAAGCCGGTGTTCATTTATCATTCCAGAAATTCTAGGGCCCTCAGGATTACGCCAAATGTACTCTGCCTATGCTCTTAAATGGAACAAATCCTGGATGACAGCACGTCTGTTTACAGCATGGTTTACTGAATATTTCAAGCCCACTGTTGAGACGGACTGCACAGAAAACAACAAAATATTTCTCAATGACAATGCATGTGGTTACCAAAGGGCCCTGGTGGAGTAGATTAATGTGTTTTCATGCCCGCTAACACATGATCTGTTCTGCAGCCCACCAGCCAAGGAGTAATTTCGACTTTTAAGTCTTGTTATTTGTTATTATTATTATATTTTTTTAAGACGGAGTCTCGCTCTGTCGCCCAGGTTGGAGTGCAGTGGCGCAATCTCAGCTTACTGCAAGCTCCGCCTCCCGGGTTCACGCCATTCTCCTGCCTCAGCCTCCTGAGTAGCTGGGACGACAGGCGCCCGCCACCACACCTGGCTAATTTTTTGTATTTTTAGTAGAGACGGGGTTTCACCATGTTAGCTAGGATGGTCTCGATCTCCTGACCTCGTGATTCGCCTGCCTCGGCCTCCCAAAGTGCTGTGATTACAGGCGTGAGCCACTGCGCCCGGCCAATATCAACTTTTAAGTCTTATTATTTGTTATTATTTTAAAAATTTTTAGTTTTAGAGATGGATTCTTGCTGTGTCACCTGGGCTGGAGTGCAGTGGCACGATCATACCTCACTGCAGCCTTGAACTTCTGGGCTCAAGTGATCCTCCTACTTCAGCCTCCTGAGTAGTGGGGACTACAGATGGGCACCACTATGCCTGGTTCATTTTTTTTTTCCAGGTTTTTAGAGACAGAGTCTTGCTATATTGCCTAGGCTGGTTTTGAATTCCAGGCCTCAAGAGATCTTCCTGCCTTGGCCTCTTGAGTAGCTGGGATTACAGGTGAGAGTCACTGCATCTGGCTAATTTTTTGTGTTTTTTAAGAGACAGGGCTGTGTTGCCTAGCCTGGTCTTGAACACTGGACCTCAAGTGATCATCCTGCCTCAGCCTCTTGAATAGCTGGGATTACAGGCATGTGCCACCATGCCCAGCTCTAAGTCTTATTAAATAATAAAAAATAGAAATACATTTAGAAATACATTTTGTAGGCTGGGTGCAGTGGCTCATACTTATAATCGCAGCACTTTGGGAGGCCAAGGCAGGAAGATAGCTTGAGGCCAGTTTGAGATCAACCTGGGTAACATAGTGAGACCCTCCCCCTCTACAAAAAATAAAGAAAAAAATAAAAAAAAAGAAATACATTTGATAGCAGGAACAATGGCAACAAAGGATTTAGACTATGACATAGACTTGGCTGATAGAGCACCAGCAGGCTTTGACAGGCCTGACCCCCATTTTTTTTTTTTTTGAGACAAGTTTCTCTCTTGTTGCCCAGGCTGGAGTGCAATGGTGCGATCTCAGCTCACTGCAACCTCCGCCTCCCAGGTTCAAGTGATTCTCCTACCTCAGCCTCCTGAGTAGCTGGGACTACAGGTGCCTGCCACCGTGCCTGGCTAATTTTAGTATTTTTAGTAGAGACGGGGTTTTACCATGTTGGCCAGGCTGGCCTCAAACTCCTGACCTTGGGTGATTTGCCCACCTCGGCCTCCCAAAGTGCTGGGATTATAGGTGTGAGCCACCGTGCCTGGCCTGACCCCAATTTTGAAAGTTCTACTGTGGACCAAATGCTATCAAACAGCATCACATGTTACAGAGAACAGTTTTGTGAGTGAATCAAAGCAGAAAAGTTCATTGTTACCTTATTTTAAGAAACTGCCACAGCCACTTTCTACAACCACCACCCTCGTGAGTCAGCAGCCACCACCACTGGGGCAAGACCCTCCACCAGCAAAAAGATGAGGATTTGCTGAAGGCTCAGATGATCATTAGCATAGTATGGGGCCAGGCGTGGTAGCTCATGCTTGTAATCCCGGCACTTTGGGAGGTCAAAGCAGGAGGCTCACTTGAGGCTAGGAGTTCAAGACTAGCCTGGGCAACATAGTGAGATTCCGTCTCTACAGAAAAAAAAAAAATTAAAATATGTACATGGTATTTTTAGACATATGCTGTTGTACACTTTAATAGACTATACGATAGTGTAAACATAACTTTTCTATGCACTGGGAAACCAACAAATTTGTGTGACTCGCTTTATCAAGTGGTCTGGAACTGAACCCCAAATATCTCTGAGACATGCCTGAATTTATATTGTTTGCTCTCTGATTCCCCCACTAGATTGTAAACTCCCTGAGGGCAGGGACTTTTGCCTTTTTTATTCAGCCTTTGGACAGTGCCTGGTGCACTGCCGCCCCTTGGTAAAGTGGTAGCATCCATGCCGGTAGGGATCTTTTAAGATGAGGAGTGGGGGCCGGGCGCCGTGGCTCACACCTGTAATCCCACCACTTTGGGAGGCTGAGGCGGGTGGATCACCTGAGGTCGGGAGTTCGAGACCAGCCTGGCCAACATGGAGAAACCCTGTCTCTACTAAAAATACAAAATTAGCCGGGCATGGTGGCGCATGCCTGTAGTCCCAGCTACTCGGGAGGCTGAGGCAGGAGAATCGCTTGAACCTGGGAGGCAGAGGTTGCGGTGAGCCAAGATCACGCCATTGCACTCCAGCCTCGGCAACAAGACAGAAACTCTGTCTCAAAAAAATAAAAATAAAATAAAATAAATAAAAAGATGAGGAGAGGGGACATTTCCGACAAAACAAGTGACTGCACAAAGGAGTGGGGAAGGGGCTGGACCCAGGCCCTAGGGACTCCAGAGCTCTGCCCTTTGTCCTGTTCCAGGCGGCTCCCTGAGGACTGGGCTGGGTGGAGCTGGCAGGAAGGGATGCTGAGGTTGCCAGCAACTCCCCAGGAATCCCTGGCAGAGGGCACTGGGGCAGGGGCAGGCCCACTGGGGCCGTGGGTAAGGACTAGGGGAGAGGTAGGGCAGAGGGGATTTGGCTTTGGGTGGTGTCCCACTGACTGGGCACTGGACCTTTCTTTGCCCTAAAGAGTTTCTGGACAGCTGAATCCGACTCCTGGGGACTGAGCAGGGGTAAGGAGGGCGGTGGGGAAGGAAGTGGGGTGGGGGTGGATGGGGGATGGAGGAAGGGCCAGGTGTGGGGCCTGGGAGGAAGCAAAGGCTTCTGAAGCCAGGAAGCCTGGAATCAGATGCAGGTGGGGACAATGAGTGGCTGGATCCCCGAGAGTGTCTGCATAAAAGAGCAAACATTGCACCAACAGCCTCTGCGTGCCTGGTCTCTTTCTCTGTGTGTGTGTGTGTGTTTAATTTAAAAATAGGGATCGAGTCTAGCTGTGTTGCCTAGACTGGTCTCGAACTCCTGTGCTCAAGCAATCCTCCTACCTTGGTCTCCTAAAGTGCTGGGATTTCTTTTCTTTTCTTTTTTTTTTTCATTCTCAAAGGAGGTGATGAGATTTCTTTATGTGTTTTATGTGAAGTGACTCATGTCGCCTGCCCCACAACCCATGAGGGAGAGACCATTATCATCCCTTTTGGCAGATGACAAAATTGAGGCACAGAAAGGTGACATAACCCCCGGGGTCACACAGCCAGCAGGGGGCAGCTCCAGGGCAGAGCTGCTGATCTCTGCTGTGTTTCTGTGTGCTGCTCCCTCTGTCTGTGCTTCAAAGTATATGCTTTCTGGTCGGGTGTGAGTGTGTCTGGGGTTCATGTGTACATATGTACCTCTGCAGGTATGTGTCATGGCTGGCGTGTGTCCTGGCCTGTGTCCGTCGGCACTGGTACATTTGAAGGTATGAATGTTTGTATGCCTGTGAATGTATCTGTGTCTCTGTTTCTCTTGGCCTGTGAGCTTGTGTGGGCATGTTTGTTTATGTATGAATGGATATACATGCTTGTGCGTGTCTTGGTCTCTGTGTGTGTGTTGAGAACAAACCTCTCCCCATTTGCTCAAGCTGGAACCCAGGATGTCATCCTGGCCACCTCCCCACCCCCCAACTCCCATGCAATCCATCCCCTAGTCCTGCCCACTATGCCTACTAAAGGCCTCTGGAACCTGGCCCTTCTCCCCACCTCCACTGCCTCCTCCCTGGTCCAGGCGGTAGCATCATTATCTGGGTGACTGTGACAGATCTTTATATATTTCTGATTTTGTTCTCTTTGATTTGTTGTCCACATAGCAGCCACAGGATCTTTTTAGCACACAAATCTGTTCACACACTTCCAACCCTTCAACACCCCCTCCCTTGCTTTCAGGATAAAGCCCCCAATCCTGCATATGGCCTCCCAAGCCAGGTACCATCCTCCTCTCTCTCTCTCTTTTCGAGACAAAGTCTCATTGTTGCCCAGGCTGGAGTAGAGTGGTGCGATCACAGCTCACTGCAGCCTCAACCTCCTGGGCTCAACTGATCCTTCCACCTCAGCCTCCCAAGTAGCTGGGACTACAGGTACACCCCACCATGCCCGGCTAATGTTTGTGTTTTTGGTAGAGACGGGGTCTCGCTATGTTGCCCACGCTGGCCTCAAACTCCGGGACTCAAGGGGTCCTCCCACCTTGGCCTCCCAAAGTGCCAGGATTACAGGTGTGAGCCACTGTACCCAGCTACCATCCTCCTCTCTTAAACTGCCTGCCCTGTTTCCTCTTCCTCTTCCTCCTGGCCCTGGCTGAGCTCCCTCTGCACTGTAACTCAGTGTTTCCTCAAGCCTCGGGTCTTTCTCCATACTGTCCTCTCTGTTCCCCTGCCTGCCCCCTGCACAGCACTTAACGCCTGTCCATCTTGGGTCCAATATCGCCTCCTTGGGAAGCCTCTCAATTCTATCTTCCCAGGGTATTTTTCTCTGTTGTATTTATCACAGTTTACAATCATAGTCTTATCTGAGTAATATCTGTGTCCCCAGCTCAACTGTGAATCTGTCCTTTTTGCTACTGAGAGCCCAGGCCTGGCACAGCTCAGTGTTCAGTGAATGTCTGCTGAATGAATCTGTGTGACTGGAACCTCTTGGGCCCAGAATCAAGTTTGGGCCCACAGCAGTTGTGCGTCCACAAACTCCCTGCCCCGAGGAGGCTGAGGCAGCCATCCCTTTGCCCTCACTGGCCAAGTAAGGAAGCCCAGGCGGCCTTGGTCCCTCAGAGCCCCAGTGTCGTCATCTGGGAAATGGGGTGATCATAAGGACACTAGCCTCATCCAGTTACTGGCAAGATGAACCTGATGACGAGGATTGCTCCAGCCAGCCCAGATGCCCTTGAGGCAGGAGTGAGGTCTGATTAATTTATCTAAAGCCTGGCACGAGGGCGGGGCTTCAGGAAATGACAGGCAAATCTTGGAGTTTGCAGGAATGAGCCTTTGTGAATGGCTCGTTTTGCAGGGAGCCCTGCCCAACTGGATTCTGACTCCTCATGACAACCCTAAGGGAAGCGTGATTATTATGATCTCTGTTACAGTTCACACATTCCTTCACTTATTAATCCAATAAATATTTGAGTGCCTATTTGCCTGGCATACCAGGCTCTGGAAATACAGGGTAAACAAGGCAGATACAGCCCTGCTTTTAGGATGTTCACTGTCCGGTGGGGACTAACAGTAACAATAACCTTCACTTCTCCTGAAGGTTTGCTGTGTGCCTGTGCCAAACGCTCTACATTCATTCTAACCTCACAAAAGGAGGTACTCCTATCATCATACCCATTTTAGAGCTCAGAAAGCTGAGGCAGGGAAAGAGGGAGTCTCCTGCCCAGAACATCACAGCTCCCAGCCTGAGGAACCAGATCTCCGACGCCCACGTTTCTTAACTACAGTCTGTACTGCCTCTGGGTATGCTATACTGGTGTGAGGCTCAGTGTCTTGCTGTGACAGCGAGTGCCCTTGGGCTCCAGTCCTTCTGCCCTCTGAGCCTGTCTGAGCCTGCATGTGTCTGGAGCCAACTCCAGGTCTATTCTGGGCTAATGATGTGTTCTACGGCAGGGGAAGCAATGAGTTTGGGGTCCCTGGGGCTGAGGGGTGGTGGTAGTTTCCTTCCTGCATGGGAACTTCCCACGGGTCCCCATGCTGATTGATAAATGCTTGTAACTGAGGACCTGCCCCTGCCTGAGGCTTGCAGCTTTTCTGTTGGTCTGTCAGCCTTTGTTCCGCCTTTTGAGACCTGAAAATAATGTGACACCCTAGAGAAATCAGGCCTTCCCTTTTGCTGAGGCAGGTGTGGAGGTCTGAAGCCAAGCCAGGGCCCGTTGTCCTGGAAAGGGTAGGGGTCAGGGCTAGGCCCCAGTGGAGCCGGCTGAAGCGGGTTGACTGACAATGAATGGATGGATGGATGGACTGACTTGCCGGGTGGGAGGCCGGGACTGCGATGAACTTTACTGGCCCCGCTGCACTCTCCACTATGGGCACCCCTTCCTCCTACCTCTCCTTGACTCACCCCTAGACTTCCTCTTTGAGTAACACCTGCTAACCTCCTTCCCCCTTATCCTCTCAAGAGCGCTGGAGCCCTGAACATCGGCGCTTGAACCATTCCCCAGGTGGGAAACACTGAGGGCATCCGTTGCCCTTGGTCACACAGCGAATACGGAATCCGAGCGGGAACCCTGGTCCACGAAGCTCGCATTCCGGACTCTGCTCCCAAGCCGATCCGGGCGTCAGCTAGTCCCTGTGCCAGGGTGGGCCTCTCGGCTGTCACATCACCCCCTTCTCACAATGGATCATCCCGTTGTCCCCGCAAGCGGCAATGGGCCAGTCCGCGGACCTCCCCAACTCCCTGTGGCAGTGGGCCAGTCCACGCTGTCCCCACTGCCCCGCAGGATGTACGAGGTTCCTTCCGGGCTGCTGCCGGTCTCCGCGCGCTCACCTTTGGCCTTGCCTTTTCGCCACCGCCGGTGACCGTGGCTTCTTGAGCCCTCTTTGGCATTCTTCGAGGCCGGGGCCATAGCGGCCTCGGCGGGCTCCGTTCCCCCGGCCAACTCCATCAATTCCCCGCGGTCCTCCCGCGGGGGCCAATTCCAGCCGCGAGGCCCTGCCCGGAGGGCCAATCCTCGCTACACACTACCGTCGGGCCCCCCTATTACCCAATCCCGAGCTTGCTCTTCTCTGGGTCCAGCTCCCTAACCAATTCTGGTCTCCCTCCGCTGCCGTGCTCCGCCCCCAACCGCCAGAATTTAAGATCTGGCTCCGCCCCCTACCGCGCATTAAAGGGCTCGCGGCCAACAAAAAGGCAACCCCGGGGGTGGCGAAAAGCGTCCTTCGGGCAGGACTAGTGCGGAGCCCCGCGGGGAGCACCCCAGCAGGGAAGTCCCGATCTTCCCACGTGCTGGGAAGCCTCCCATGTGCTGGCTCTGTCTCGCCATCCCACTCACCTTCCCAGGGAGGGATGCCCTAGAACGCGGCCCGGCCCGCCTTTTGAAGGGGGAAAGTGGGGCGCCTCTGAGCCTCTGCCTGGGGTGGGGGCGGGCCAGGTCCTCTGCCAACTCAAAGACGAGGCAGGGCGCCAGCGCTGGAGGCGTGGCTGTGCCTGAGAGCCGTTGAAGGAGGGAGCCCCGCCTTCCCTCTCCTGTCTCCTAGTTCTCCTATTGCGCTTTTCCTGGGGGATCTTTCTCCCTCTGTCTCCGCCCCCTAATCCATGCTCCCGATAATGAGGGTGGGGGATGGTGGTAGGAGAACGCTCGGCGCCTGCGCACTAGCTTCAGGCCGCGGGCTGGCCCAAGAGCGGAGGTAGAGGGAACGAGGCATGCTTGAGAAATGGCGGGAAACAGAAGAGGCTCGAGGCTTGCGCACACGCCCACAGCCAACTGCTTCTGGACCGCCTGAAAGGCAACCTCGCCCGCCGCGGTGGTGTGGGGCGGGCATCCCTTGAGACTGTGCTCTGGAGGCCTGGAGAAACAGCTTTCTATCCTCAGCACTGGGGAGAGCAGGCCTCAATCCCTGTCTTTGCCTGCCGCCCCTCCTCCTTCCCTCTCAAAGCATACCCAGCAGACCCGGCGCTGAGAAACGCGTTACTCTCTTATCAGCTGTGGGAGAGACAAGACAGACTGGCCTCTGGGCGGAGGGGCCGCCATTGCCTGCCCTCTGGACCAGGGCCTCACAGATACCCTCAGCTTCAGGATTAGGGCTGCGTTGCTTTTTCCCCCCACATCAGGGGACTTCAACAAGTAACCTCCAGTTCCATAGATAAAATTTGCATTCCCCCCTTCTCCATGGCAGGGGTTTTGAGCCTAGAGAAGGAAGATCGGAGCTTCCTGGGGCTCCTGTGAAGCAGGCAGGGGGCAGCACTGGGCCCCGGGAAGAGGCGGAGAAGGCGAGGGAGTGCCTGCGGTGAGCCCAGAGCCTTAGGCCCGTTATCCTCTGATGCTGCTCCCCCAACTTTCCTGCCGTCAGTCCCTGACCTTGCCTGAGACCTTGGCGGCTCCCGCACCTCTCTCCCGGCTCCTCCTTGCTGAGAACACAACCCGCAAGGCCCTTCCGTCTGGCTGGACTGAGTCCCCTATGGAGGCAGCCTGGCAGGGAGCAGGTGTCTTCCTGGCAGAAGAGGACAGACCTGGTAAACTGAGAGACTGTTGATGCCCCGATGTTCTGCCTAGCCTGCCTGGAAACTCCAGAAGGGTAAGGTACCGTCTTTGTATTGTATTGCTGGGACTTACGCCCGTGTCTACCCCAGAGCTGGTGCTCAGTCAGTTTCTGTGGATGGATGAATGAACACTGGCAAGAGGGCCGCTTTCCTGGTCTCCTGGTCCCTAGCTCAGAGTGCCTTCCCACTCTGGGATTTGATTTTCCCCAAATCCTCTGTAGGGAGGCAGCCTGGTCCAGGGGATAAAGACCCCGGCTTCAAATCCTGACTTTGCCACTTCCTAACTGCATGGCCCTGTGCAAGAACCCTTACTTCTTTATTTTTCTACCTGATGTCCTCATTTCTAAAATGAGGATGTTGGCCAGGTGCTCGGTGGCTCATGCGTGTAATCTCAGCACTTTGGGAAGCTGAGGTGGGAGGCTTGCTTGGGGCCAGGAGTTCGAGACCAGCCTGGGCAACATAGCGAGGCCACGTCTCTACGGAAAATGTAAAAATTAGTGGGGCATGGCGGTGCACTTGTAGTCCCACCTACTCGGGAGGCTGAGGTAGGAGGATCGCTTGAGCCCAGGAGTTTGAGGCTGCAGTGAGCCATGATCATACCAGTGCACCCCAGCCTGGGCGACAGAGTGAGACTTCGTTTTTTTCTTTTTTTGAGATGGAGTCTTACTCTGTCGCCCAGGCTGGAGTGCAGTGGCACGATCTCAGCTCATTGCAACCTTTGCCTCCTGGGTTCAAGTGTTTCTCTGCCTCAGCCTCCTGAGTAGCTGGGATTACAGGCACCTGCCACCACGCCTGGCTAATTTTTGTATTTTTAGTAGAGACGGTGTTTTACCATCTTGGCTAGGCTGGTCTTGAACTCCTGGCCTCAAGCAATCCATCTGCCTCGGCCTCCCAAAGTGCTGGGATTACAGGCGTGAGCCACTGTGCCCAGCCTTTTTTTTTAATAATGGGGATGTTGATCTTTATCTCAGGATTGTTGAAGGATGACCAGAGCTAACCTGATACACTGTAAGTTTTTAGTATTTCTTAAGTAAATGAATGACTGTCCCTGAGAGGCTTCAATTCCTCCACATTCAAACTCACCTGTATCCTGGTAGTGTCTGTGATTCCGAGCACTGGTTTTCTCATGTGGCGACGTCCCACCGTATCCTGACATCACTTTATAACCAGATTTTCTTTTGAAGCCTAGCTTCACTCCCTGGGCCACCATTCCACCCATCGTGGCTGGAGAATCTGTGTCTGAAGATGATCCCACATCTGATTCTGACTCAGAATCTGTGACCCACTCAGAAAGTGCCTTCCACTCTAGGGCTGATCGCTGTATGGATAGTTCCTGAAGTTTTGTTAGAAATCCCAGCTCTGTCAAAGATCCCTGGTTGGATTTGGCTCCCTGGACTGGCGTTGTTTGCTTGTCTGATTGTTCAGGTGTCTCTTGGGACGTAGATTCAGTCGGGGCAGATGGCTCCCTTTTGGCTCCAGGTTTAGCCTGGGCCGCAGGTGTTGATTCAGCTTCTTGTTGAGCTGGAGGTGGCTCTCCTGGCCCAGGCCCTGGCTGGCCTACATGTCTTTGTCTCAATGCTGGCTCCTGTTGAGTTGTAGATTCTTTTCCTAGCCCAGGTCCCTGCTGGGAGGCAGCTTCCTGTTGAGTGAGTGGCACCCTTTGGATGTGAGGTGATTGCTGTGGTGCGGGCTTCTGTGGGGCAAGAAATTCCTCTTGTGAAGCAGATTTTTGTTGGGCTCTAGGTTCCTTCTGGGATTCAGCATCATGTTGTGCAGGGGTCTCCTGCTGGGTGAGGGGTCTTTGGTTTGAAGCAGGCTTCTGTTGGGTATTGGATCCCTGCAGAGTCTTCGATTCTGGCTGGGCTATGGGTGTCTTTTCTGGCCCAGGCTCTGGCGGGGTTATAGGCCTCTGGTGTGGTTCAGGTTGCCAGTCTGACCTAGACACTGACTTAGAACCTGGCTCCATTGTTATTTCCCTCACGGGAGATATTGATCTTCCAGGTTTCATCCTTCTGGGCTCCCACCCAGCCCTCTCTCTTCACAGATCTCTCATTGATTCCTCATGATGGCACTTCCTCTTGGGTTTCACTCCATCCTAGCATCACTGGTCTTCCTTTTTAAGGCAGCTGGCAGTTGGCCGATCACAGCTGGCCCCCACTAAGTAATGAACTCTGTGCCTCTTTCTTTGGTGGGAGGATTAGGAATAGGAGGAGGCTATGTGCCTAGCACTCTCTTACAAGAAGGGAGGGGCTTACTCTCTTGTGTCATAAATAGGGCCCCACCCCACCCACCACTCCATTAAAATGTTTCTTCTCATAAGGCAAGCATCCCAATTTAGGCCTCCGTGTCATCTGGGATGACAGAAGCCAGATGCTGGATGAGTGTTCCTTTTTTCTCTTTCCTTCTGATGTCTGAGGAAAGCATCATTCAGGGGGCAGTCTCTGTAGTTGTTGTAATAATTATTTCCCTCTTTGTTCATTCCTACAAATGGTTGCCAGATTATTTATTTATTTACTTATTGAGACAAGTCTTTCTCTGTTGCCCAGGCTGGAGTGCAGTGGTGTCATTTTGGCTCACTGAAGCCTCCACCTCCTGGGTTCAAGCGACTCTCCTGCCTCAGCCTCCCAAGTAGCTGGGACTACAGGCGTGCACTGCCACGCCCGGCTAATTTTTATATTTTTAGTAGAGATGGGGTTTTGCCATGTTGGCCAGGCTGGTCTCAAACTCCTGACCTTAAGTGATCCACCCCCACCCCCCGCCCCAGGGCCTCCCAAAGTGCTGGGTTTACAGGTGTGAGCCACCACGCCCAGCCAGGTTGCTAGTTTAATTTCCTTATATTGTCACTCTGATCATTTAACTCTCATGTTAAAAACTAATGTCATGCCCTCCCACTTTTATAGCTTGAGGCCCTTCTGAATGGCATTTGAGATACTCCATGCCATCTCTCTAGCCCTGAACTATGATCCTGTACTAGATTGGAAACTCACAGAAGACAGTGACCACTGATGACAATGACTGATAATGATGGTGGTAATGGTGATGATAGTAGTCATAAATACCAAAGGCTGCCTAAGTGCTAAGAAACTGTGCCAAGTTTTTTTTTTAAACCTATATTATCTTTAATAAGACCATGTCTGGTTCATTGGTATGCTTTTTTTTTTGTCCCACCTAGCTCTTACCTCAGAAAGATTTGTCGAATGAGTGAAAGATGAACAAGTAGGCCAATGGAGACAGAGTGAGGGTCTTGGTGGGGATAAGTATGTGTAGAATCTGGATTCAGTCTGCAGTGAATAGGGTAAAATGGGTCATCTGGTTGTGAAATGGCAGACCCCATTTGAAGGAAACAATTTTGATCTGTGACATTTAAAAATATTTATTGACTTCTGTTTGCTACTTTCCTGATTGCATTTAAGGTTAAATGACACTAGCTAGGAAGCTACAGTTTCCTGGAATCTTTCAGGTAATTAAGCCTAAGCCTGGGTAAGGGGAGAGGGCACAGGATAAGACTGATGAGAGAAGAAGACACTAGAGAGAGCAACAAACACAATGATCTTGAGAAACATGCTTTTTGAGAGCACTGGAATGATTTAGGGGTGGGTACAGTGGGAGAGTGAGGTGGGAGAAGAAGAGTGTCTGGTAGGTGTGCTCACTGTCTTCTTGGCTGAGAATGTTTAATTGGAAGAGTGGGCGCTCAGAGCTCCTACAAAGGCAGAGCAAAGCTTCTTAGCTGACATTGTTTGAGAAATTGCTGGCAAGCTCTGGAATGCTTGTTCGGCTTTCTGTGGTGCCTTTGGTGTCCTAGGGTGCAAATAAAGGGGAGAGGCTAGTGTTAAAACCATTTTTAACATTTCTTTTTTTTTTTTTGGAGATGGAGTCTTGCTCTATTGCCCAGGCTGGAGTGCAGTGGCAGGATCTCAACTCACTGCAACCTCTGCTCCCGGGTTCAAGTGATTCTCCTGCCTCAGCCTCCCGAGTAGCTGGGATTACAGGTGCCTGCCACCATGGCTGGCTAATTTTTGTATTTTAGTAGAGACAGGGTTTCAACATTTTGGCCAGGCTGGTCTGGAACTCCTGACCTCATGTGATCCACCCGCCTCGGCCTCCCAAAGTGCTAGGATTACAGGCATGAGCCACCATGCCTGGCCTTCACATTTAATTTTTTTTTGAGATGGAGTCTCGTTCAGTTGCCCAGGCTGGAGCGCAGTGGTGCAATCTTGGCTCACTGCAACCACTGTCTCCCAGATTCAAGCGATTCTCCTGTCTCAGCCTCTTGAGTAGCTGGGATTACAGGCACCCACCATCATGCCTGGCTAATTTTTGTATTTTAGTAGAGATGGGGTTTCACCATGTTGGCCAGGCTGGTCTTGAACTCCTGACCTCAGGTGATCCACCCGCTTTTGCCTCCCAAAATGCTAGGATTACAGGTGTGAGCCACTGTGCCCAGCCAACATTTAATTTTTATGAGAGTTTTAAAAATTATAAAAATAAGACTCATCCAGTGGGAAAAAATTTAAAATCCAGTAAAAAGTAAAAGGACTCCTCCCACCCCAGCCTCTACAACACATTTTCCAGGGCTAACCACTGTTAATAGTTTGCTACGTATTTTTCCATACCTTCTGGTATATAAATACAATGGTTTATTTTAAAAACAAAAATGAGATTATACTATACGTATTGCCTTAGTCTGCACCTTTAAGAAATCTGGCCGGGCATAGTGGCTTGTGCCTGTAATCTCAGCACTTTGGGAGGCCGAGGTGGGCAGATTGCTTGAGCCCAGGAGTTAAAGACCAGCCTGAGCAACATGGCGAAATCCTATCTCTACAAAAATACAAAAATTAGCCAGGCATGGTGGCGTGTACCTGTGGTTCCAGTTGCTGGGGAGACTGAGGCAGGAGGAATGTTTCAGCCCAGGAGGTGAGCCGTGATCATGCCACTGCACTCCAGCCTGGGTGACAGAGCAAGACCTTGTCTCAACTACGCCCCTCCCTCTGCAAAAAAAACAACTGAATCTATTATTGCAAAGTATTATATATCTATAGAAGTTCATAGAAACCTATACATGCAATTCAATAAATAGTTATAAAGCAGATATTCATGAAACTACTACCTAGGCTTAGAAATAGAATATTGTGTCCGGGCACGGTGGCTCACGCCTGTAATCCCAGCACTTGGGGAGGCCGAGGCAGGCAGATCACCTGAGGTCAGGGGTTCGAGACCAGCCTGACCAACATGGAGAAATCCATCTCTACTAAAAATACAAAATTAGCTGGGTGTGGTGGCGCATCCCTGTAATCCCAGCTACTCAGGAGGCTGAGGCAGGAGAATTGCTTCAACCCGGGAGGCGGAGGTTGCAGTGAGCCGAGATTGCACTATTGCACTCCAGCCTGGGCAACAAGAGCAGAACTCCATCTCAAAAAAAAGAAAGAAAGAAAGAAAGAAAGAAAGAAAGAAAGAAAGAAAGAAAGAACGAACTAGAATATTGCCAACAGCACCCCTCCTTTTCTGATCACTGCTTTCTCTCACCCTCACAGTGATAATCCTGACTTTTATAGTAATTATTTAGTTTCTTTTCTTTATTATTTACCACCTATGTATAGATTCCTAAATAATTTAGTTTTTCTCATTTTTAAACTTTATGTATATATTATGGTCTGAATGTTTATGTCTCTCCCCTTTTTTTTTGTTTTTGTTTTTGAGATGGAGTCTCACTCTGTTGTCCAGGCTGGAGTGCAGTGGCGTGATCTTGGCTCACTGCAACCTCTGCCTCCCAGGTTCAAATAATTCTCATGTCTCAGCCTCCTATGTAGCTGGGATTACAGATGTGCACCATCACGCCCGGCTAATTTTTTTGTATTTTAAGTAGAGACGGGGTTTCACCATGTTGGCCAGGCTGGTCTCGAACTCCTGACCTCACGTGATCCCCCTGCCTTGGCCTCCCAAAGTGCTGGGATTACAGGCATGAACCACTGCACCTGGCCTCACTTTAGTTTTAATTCACATTTTCCTTGTAATAATAAGGTTGAGTGCCATTGCATCTGTTTATTAGCTGTTTGGGTTTCATCATCTGTGAAGTGGCTATTCAAGTATTTTTGCCCGTTTGTCTGTTGTATTTCCTGCCCTCCTCTCACTGGTCTGTAGCAATTCCTTATATATGTATTCTGAATACTAATCCTTTGAAGGTTGTGTATGTTACAGATATCGTCTCCTATTTGGCAGCTTGTCATTTTATTCTTTTGATGATCAAAATTTCATAATCTCAGTGAAGTCAGATTTATTTACTCTTTTACTTTATGGTTTGTGCATTTTGTATTTTGTTTAAGAAAGGCTTTCATACCTCAAGGTTGTGAATATATTCTCCTGTATTTCCTTGTAAATTTGTCTTTCAAATTTAGATCTGTAATCCACCTGAAACTTACGTTAATGAAGGATGTGAAATAGGGGGTCTCTACATTGTTTTTTTTTCATTAATATATTGTGGATATCTCTCCAGCCAACACATAATGATTTATCTCATTATTATTATTATTATTATTATTATATTTATTTTAGAGACAGGATCTTGCTATGTTTCCCAGGCTGGTCATGAGCTCCTTGGCTTACTGGATCTTCCTGCCTCAGCCTCCTGAGTAGCTAGGATTATAGGCCTGAGCCACTGCCCCTGGTTTACCTAATTATTTTTGACAGTAATTAGTTTTTCCCAATTTGCCTTTAAAGAAAATTTCCCCCATTTATTTGTCAATACAAATACTGCTATAATTAATATTCTTGTACCTATATCTTTGAGCATCCATGCTAGTATTCTATTGTTGAGATTTCCGAAAGTGAGATTACTAGATTAAAGTTATTATACTCATTTACAATTTTGATACAGCCAAATTTATTTTACTTCTGTCAATAGTGTATAAGCATCCTGATATATCCCATTCTTGATAATATCATAATATCAATCAGTTTAACATTTGCCAATTTAGTTTTTTTTTTTTTTTTTTTTTTTTTTTGAGACAGAGTCTCACTCTGTTGCCCAGGCTGGAGTACAGTGGCATGATCTCAACTCTCTGCAACCTCCACCTCCCGGATTAAAGCAATTCTCGTGCCTCAGCCTCCCGAGTAGCTGGGATTACAGGCATGCACCACTATGCCCTGCTAATTTTTGTATTTTTAGTAGAGACGGGGTTTCACCATGTTGGCCAGGCTGGTCTTGAACTCCTGGCCTCAAGCAATCCGCCTGCCTCGGCCTCCCAAAGTACTGGGATTACAGGCATGAGCCACTGTGCCCGGCTGCCAATTTACTTTTTATATGACACTTAAAGACTGGTAGACTAAACTGGGTTTGGTGGTGTGTACCTCTAACCCCAGATCCTTGGGAGGCTGCGGTGGGAGGATCACTTGAGCCCAGGAGTTTGAGACCAACCTGGGCAACATGGCAAGACCCCCTACTCAAAAAACAGAACAAAATAACAAACACAAAACTGCTAGACTAGGGAGGAGTCAAATTCTGTTTGATGCTGACACTGGTGTAATCTTCAGAGATTAATGACCAGGTCTCCAACAGCTCCATCTACCCCCACTTTGGTAAACAGTGAGGTTTTAAAATCTAAGAATTTGGTTAAACCTTTCCAGTATCAGGAAAATTGTATCCTGCTTTTCCTCTCTTCCTATTTCCCGACAAGTTGACATTGAGTAGAAAGGGCTGAGTTGTGTGCTTATGCTGGTCTTAATTTCACCTCTTTTTTCTATTCTCAACGTGCTTCTTCACTAGTGATTTCACGGAGTGACTCTGGTATAAGGAAAATCATCCTTTGGAAACTTACTTGTTTTCTTCACATTGCCCTTGAAATGATCACAGGGGCACTGCTTCTTTGGCAGCCCAGACACTGTCATGAGTTTTCTTCTCGGGGCTCTCAGGAACCAATCTGGAACAACAGCATTGCTGCTTAGATGGGAGAGTTAATACATTTGATAAGAGGGAGTAGGACAGAGCTTTAATCGCCGTCTTCTGTGCCTTGCATTTCCACTGCAATGAGGTGGGAAAAGGGGTCAACAGAGAACAGTGTCCATCCAGCTATTTGAATGCCAGTATTTCTGAGTTGTTTTTCCTGACAACTTTGGGCAAGGTTTGGGCAAGGGTTTGGGCAAGGTTTGGTGGCAGGTTTGGAGGGTGCATCAGAATATCATTACTCCAAAGAATGAGGAGTAAGGCTTGGGTGTCTGCTTTCCAGTGGCTGCTTTCCCTTGGGGAAGCCATTTTGCCTCTCTGCTTTCAGTCTTGCCTATGAGTAAAATAAGGCTGAGAATAGGATTCAGGAAGCTTTTGGAAGGCCAGGAAAAAATAAAAAGCCTTTTGGACGGTAGCTCTGGGTTCTTCAGGAAAAGGATAAGGGGCAGGGGGCAGCCTGACATTTGGCTGGCTTTCCCCTAGACCTTGGAGAAGTCCAGTTCTTGCCTGAGAGTCAGGAAGAAAGTGGGCACAGGTGCTGCATGTGGCAGGCTGTGGAGAGGGGAATGGGTGAGGTCAGCTGAGATAACATCTGCATTGGTCTCAGAGGGGCCCAAGGGAGAGAGCTGGGGTCATGGTGAAGCCATCGCTGTTGTTGTTGCTGAATTACTGACCTTTGCACTCACATTCTTGACCGCCTTCCTGGAGCCATCTCCTAGAAGCCTGGCCTCGGTCCCTGTGGCCTCTGGCGACCCCTGTCGGAAGGAAACAGGTCACATCCAGACACTGGAAAGGGAACAGAAATGATCCTCCCAGCATTGGTCTACCTAGGTCAGCACAGTTCCATTTTTCCATTTTTACTTCAAGAATCTAGGTTACTTCAAGAGACGAATATTTTATTTTTATTTATATTTTTGAGATGGGGTCTTGCTATGTTGCCTAGGCTGGTCTTGAACTCTTGGGCTCCAGTGGTCCTCCTGCCTTGGCCTCCCAAAGTGCTAAGATTATAGGCGTGAGCCACTGTGCCCAGCTGAGGGGTATTTTAATCGATAAGGGATTGAGGTTTAAAATCTGGCCTATACATAAGCATATTCAAAAATTTAATGATTAAAAAAATCTGGCCTAGAGAAAAGCTTAGCTGAAGGTAGGTGGAGAAAGAATGGCTTCTAGATGGAAGAGAGGATAAAAGGCAGGGGTTTGTCGAAACCTCCTGCCCTCTCCTCATACCTCACATTAAAATCCTCATGACTTAAAAGAGTGAGAGCAAGGAGGAGATTATTCCTTAAATCAAGATTTTCTCTTGACCTCCAAGTTGCTGGGTTTTTTGTCTGTTTGTTTGTTTTTTGAGACAGAGTCTCACTCTGTCATCCAGGCTGGAGTGTAGTGGTGCAATCACGGCTCACTGCAGCCTTGACCTCCTGGGTTTGGTTGATCCTCCCATCTCATCCTCCTGGGTAGCTGAGGCTTCAGGCATGCACCACCACTCCTGGCTAGTTTTTTGTATTTTTTGTAAAGATAGGGTTTTGCCAAGTTGCCCAGGTTGGTCTGGAGCTCATGGGCGTAAGCGATCCACCCGTCTTGGCCTCCCAAAGTGCTGTGATTATAGCCATGAGCCACCACACCCACCCCAAGTAGCCGTATTTGAATCCAGAGTCCCAGTTCAACTATTAAACGATGGTATTTACCTTTGTTCCTCTGGAACAAATACATTCTTCTTTTGGCCTCTATCCGAGCCTGTTTTATTTTCCGATTCTATCTTATCTCCATTTTTTGATACTTAAAATATTCCTATGACAGGCTGGGCACGGTGGCTCATGCCTGGAATCCCAGCACTTTGGGAGGCTGAGGCAGGCGGATCATGAGGTCAGGAGGTCAAGACCATCCTGGCTAACATGGTGAAACCCCGTCTCTACTAAAAATACAAAAAATTAGGCGGGCATGGTGGTGGGCGCCTGTAGTCCCAGCTACTCGGGAGGCTGAGGCAGGAGAATCTCTTGAACCCAGGAGGCGGAAGTTGCAGTGAGCTGAGATCGCACCACTGTACTCCAGCCTGGGCGACAGAGCGAGACACGGTCTCAAAAAAAAAAAAAAAAAATTCCTAAGACAATCAAGGATGATGGTTTATAGACTTGAGATTCTCAAGTAAGAACTTGGCTCAGATGACACTTCCTTTATGGTAGTTTCTGATATTTCCTGTCAACATGAATTATACCTTCATATGGTTCCCATTGTTGTTGAATGCAGTTCTGTTATTGCACTGTAATGTTGTTGTTTGAAATCTTTTATGGACTGAATTGTGTCTCCCGAAATTCACATGTTGAATCCGTAACCCCCAGTACCTCAGAATGACTGTATATGGAGATAGGACCTTTAAAGAGGTGATTAAAATCAGGCTGTTATGGTGGGCCCTGCGCCAGTCTGGCTGGTGTCCTTATAAGAAAAGGAGATTTGGGCTGGGCGCGGTGGCTCATGCCTATAATCTCAGCAATTTGGGAGGCCGAGGTGGGTGAATCACAGGTCAGGAGTTTGAGACCAGCCTGGTCAACATAGTGAAACCCTGTCATTACTAAAATTACAAAAATGAGCAGGGTATGGTGGCGCGCGCCTGTAGTCCCAGCTACTTGGAAGGCTGAGGCAGGAGAATCGCTTGAACCCGGGAGGCAAAGGTTGCAGTGAGCTGAGATCGTACCATTGCACTCCAGCATGGGCAACAAAGCAAGACTTTGTCTAAAAAAAAAAAAAAAAAAGTAGGGGGGATCCTAGAGAGCTCTTTCATTCTCTTTCCACCTCTTGAAGATAAGAGGAGAAGTCCACTGTCTGCAGCCTGGAAGAGGACCCTTGCCAGAACCCAGCTGTGCTGGCACCCTGATTTCATATATCCAGCCTGCAGGACTGTGAGGAATAAATTTCTCTTGTTTATGCCACCCAGTCTGTGGTATTGTGTTATGGCAGTCCTAGCAAACTAAAATAAAATCTTTCTCCTTCACTAGACTCTGAACCATTGGTTCAGTAGTCATTCAGCTACGTGGTTCCTAACACATGGTAGGCATTTGGTAAATGTTTGTTCAACACGTGGATGGATAAGTTGTTTGGAGAGGACCCTTAGAGATCATATGGTTCAATTCAGGCCTCCTACTTCCCAGACTTCTGCCACACAGATGGAGGGGGTTGCGTCATTTCCCCAAGGGCTGCTTTTCCAGTGTTCTCATGTGCTGTTTTGAGTGTTATCAAAGTAATTTAAGCAGGCATAGCTCCTGCCATCTAAACTTTTCTAACATTTTTACTCTTGCCTGACCTCTACTCCTAGTTCCAGAGAAAAACCACAGAATATTAGACCTTGAAGGAAATCCCAGAGATTATTTAATTGAATTCCTTAATTCTGAAGTTTTTTTTTTTCAGTCTAAATGTAATTTAACTGTTGGAGAAAATTTTGAAAGTACAAACAGAGAAATTATTATTCTTACCAACTGTTGGTATTTTGGCATATTTGTTACCTACATATGCTTTTTATTAATATAGTGATAACCATAGCATGTAAACACATTCTCTTTTTCCATTCATAGGCATGTTGCTGTGTCATCTTCATAACACATTTTTAATGAATGCATAATACTCTCAATAATTATGTGTTCCAAATTATTTAACTGCTTTCCCATTGCTGAATATTTAGAAAGTTTTATTTTTTAGATGTTGGTAAATTTCTTTGTTCTTGTAACTGTTTTCCAAATTTTAGATTATTTTCTTGAGAGAGAGTTCCCAAAGTGGAATTACTGGGTCAAAAGTTAAGAATTGCTTTCAGAAGAGCTGTACTAATGTTTAAATTTTTTTTCATTTAATTATTTATGTATTTTTTTTGAGACGGAGTCTTGCTCTGTCGCCCAGGCTGGAGTGCAGTGTTGTGATCTCGGCTCACTGCAACCTCTGCCTCCCGGGTTCAAGCAATTCTCCTTCCTCAGCCTCCCAAGTAGCTGGGATTACAGGCACCCACCACCATGCCTGGCTAATTTTTGTATTTTTAGTAGAGGCAGGTTTTACTATGTTGGTCAGGCTGGTCTTGAACTCTTAACCTCAAGTGATCCGCTCCCCTCGGCCTCCCAAAGTGTTGGGATTACAGGCATGAGACGCTATGCCTGGCCACTTTATACTTTTTCTCTAAACAAATTTATTTTGCAAAACATCCTCATCCTATGCAATATTATCTGTGAAATTACAGGTTTGATGTATGCTTAGTTTTTTCCTAACATGCATTGAAATAAACACATAAGTATTAAAGTAAAAAGAAGCTTATTTACTTTCCACCTAAAATCAGTTTTGGGAACCACTGATACAGTGGCATAAGCATGCACTTTATATCCACATAGGCCTGGGGTCAGCTACTGGCTCTGTCACTTAACTGTCGACTTGGACAAGTCACTTGGCTTCTATGATCCTTGATTCCCTGATTTGTGAAAGGAGGATGGTAAAATCCTCCTTGCAGAGTTGTTGGGAATAAGTGAGCTGCTGTGGGAGCCCCGTGCCCAGGCAGGTGTTGAGTACATGATGGTTATCATTGTGGTTATTGCTGTGGAATTCTGGTTATTTTCCAAAGAGAGTGTCTATGCTGGAATATTGGGCTTGTGGCTTTCTGCTGATGTGGATGTGTAAAGAAGTTACTTCCACTTGTTAGGATTTGTGGTGCATCTGTCATTATTTTCATTTCCCAGATCCGCTACATATTTGCTTTGTGATTTTGGACAAAGTTGTGTAACTTTTCTGTGCCTCATTTTCCTAATTTGTAAGATGTGGTTAATAATAGTACAGTAGTCCTCCCTTATCCACAGGGGATGCATTCCAAGACCCCCAAAATACTTCCAAGTCTCAGATAGTACCAAACCCTATATATATATTTTTTCTACACATATACACTTATGATAAAGTCTAATTTATGAATTAGGCACAGTAAGAGATTAACAATAACTAATAAGATAGAACAATTTAAAAAATATACTGTAATAGGCCGGGTGGGGGCTCACGCCTGTAATCCCAGCACTTTGGGAGGCCGAGGCAGGCGGATCACGAGGTCAGGAGATTGAGACCATCCTGGCTAACACGGTGAAACCCTGTCTCTACTAAAAATACAAAAAATTAGCCAGGTGTGGTGGCGCATGCCTTTAGTCCCAGCTACTCGGGAGGCTGAGGCAGGAGAATGGTGTGAACCCAGGAGGCAGAGCTTGCAGTGAGCCGAGATTGCACCACTGCACTCCAGCCTGGGCGACAAGAGACTCTGTCTCAAAAAAAAAAAAAAAAATATATATATATATATATACACACACACACACATACACACACACACACACATATATATATACTGTAATGAAAATGATGTGAATGTGGTCTCTCTCTCTCTTTGTCTCTTTCTCAAGATAACAATATTTTTGGACCACTGTTGGCGGGTAACTGAAACTGCGATTAAGTGGGGACTACTGTACACGAGTGTGCGTGTGTGTTATTTCCCAGCTCTGACCACTAGAGGGCCTAGAAGCACCAGCAGCTACTAGCAATGGACCTATCAGTCAGTGCCCATGGTCTGTAAATATCATTCTCCCATGAAAGGAACTAGGGCTTCCAGGAAAAATAGCTGATCCAGGGCTGGGGCAGAAAAACACAAGAGGAGCCCAAAGCTTCTTGTGGTGTCAGAAAGTAAGGAACTGCTCAAAAAATGATGGAGATGTGTCTAAAGGTCACAGAAGCCAACTAGAAGGAGCTCCCAATGGCCAATTTTGGGACAATATGAGCAACATAATAAATAATGATAGTAATGGATTCCAACCCATAAATACTCATGAGTCCATGCTGATATAAATAAATAACTGAACAAATAAATAAATAAGGAAGAGGCTAGGCATGGTGGCTCACGCCTGTAATCCCAGCACTTTGGGAGGCCAAAGTGGGGGGATCACTTGAGGCCAGGAATTAGAGACCAGCCTGGCTAACATGACAAAACCCCATCTCTACTAAAAATACAAAAATTAGCTGGGTGTGGTGGTGTCTGCCTGTAGTCCCAGCTACTCAGGAGGCTGAGGTGGGAGGATCGCTTGAGCCCAGAAGGTGGAGGCGGCAGTGAGCCAAGATCACACCACTGCACTCCAGCCTAGGCAACAGAGCAAGACTCTATCTCAAAAAAAAAAAAAAAAAAAGAAAGAAAGAAAAAGAAAAAGGAATAACTCTTTCTTATGGCAGAATTCCGATTAAATAAATGTAGAAGGAACAATGGAAGTAGAAAATCACTATTTGGCCAACACCACAGTAATAATTCTTTATAGGAAACAATCATCCATAGATTCTAAAAGTTAATGTTAAAAGTATGATGATGCCGTAACTGGTGAATAACAAGAAAAAAACAAAGTATGATGAGAAGAAACAGGCTATTTACATATTTCCAAAGTGTCTCTCCACAAGATACTTATTAATTACAATGAGATGAATAGTAACTTTACAGTAGAGAAACCTGGCAGACACCACCTGAACCAAGTGCTTAAAGTGAACCTCATCAGTAATGAGAGATATCAACATCCTGGGGCTCTTGCTGGGATGTCCAGAGAAGGATACATCACTTCTGAAGTATTCTTGCCCAAAATGTGTAGCCGGAAATATCAGACAAACCCATATTCAGGGGGCATTCTACAAAACAACTGGCTAGAACTCTTCAAAAGTGTCAAGGTCCTGAAAGAGAGGGAAAGACTGAGAAACTATCCCAGGTCGGAGGAGACCTAGGAGATCTGACATTTTATTCAGTGGGATCCCAGATTGGAGTCTGGAGCAGAAAAAGGACATGAGTGGGATGATTAGCAAGATTTGAACATTTGTAGATTAGTTAATATTATGGTATCAATGCTAATCTCCTGGTTTTGATAATTGTATTATGGTTACATAAGATATTGTTTGAAAACAATTGGATGAAGGCTGTACTGGAACTATATTTTTACAATATTTTTCAAAGTCTGAAAAGTGAAAAGTAAGAAAAAGTAAGAAATGCATTAGATTTGTGAGGACAAATGAGATAATAAGTGTGAAGTGATTAGAACAATGCTTGTGATATAGGAGTTCTTAATGTGTCTGATATAAGTAATTTTATAATTAAATAATATTACAATTAATGAATAATCTGTTATTTTAAGTAATTTATTTCCTAATGACCTCATATATTCTCACTTATTTCTATTTCCCTTAACCCTGTGAAAAGCATATTGAGCATGTATGTGATTAAGAGATAAAATAAGATTAGACTTTATTCTTAGATTTATTTTGGGGATGGAGGAGCTATTATTTCCTTTAGCCACTAAGTAGCTCAGACTCAGGCCTGCACTGCAAAACTTTGCTTGGCTGGGAAACAAGATTTGAGCCCGGCCGCCACCCACCCGACGTGGTTTGTGATGGCGCCCCCTGGTGGCGCAGGGAGCTTTCCCCAGTTCCTCACCCTCGTGCTTTAGGAGCGACTTAGAAACTGTACTCAGTTCATTTATTAAACCCTTTCTAGGTCACGCTGCGGATCATTTAATCTTCACAAGTGTGTGTGACAAGTGGTATTTTCTTCATTTTAAGATGATAAAACTGAAACTCAAAAAAGTGAGGCGACTTGTCTAGGGTTGCAAAGTGTGTGGCAGAGCCAGGATCTAGGTCCCCCTGACTTCCAAGCTGAGTGTAAATGTCTAGGTGAGTCTAAAAGTGTGGCCATGCAGAGAACTATTGGTGTAGAGCAGTGGTTGTTGACCAAGGGTGGTTCCCCCTCCGGGGACATTTGGCGATGTCTAGAGATATTTTTGGCTTCCATAACAGGGGTTTGGATGAGGGAGAGGGGAGGCTGCTATTGGCATGTAGGGGAGAGAGGCCACGCGGATGCTGCTGAACATCTCACAATACACAGAACAGCCCCCACCGCAAGGAACTGTTCAGCCCAAATGTCAGTAGAGCTGCTATGAAGCCCTGGTTTGATTTAGCAACCTGAGGATGCATTCTTGCAGTTAGCTAATGTTTGCTGAGTACTGAGCTGGATAGCGTGAGGGATATGGAAACAGTGCACCAGTCTGTGTCACCAAGTAGTTTGCAGCCTAGAAGGACAGGGGGTGGAGGCAGGAAAGGCACATGAAGGCCCTCAATATAAGGCAGCAGATGGTAAGTGCAAGAAGAGAGTGTCCAGCAGGGCTAAGCCAGCGTCAGGAGGGAGACCACATGTCTGGCTGTGGGAGGAACTAAAGGAAGCTGTGGGAAGGTGGTTTTGAGCTGGGTGTGTGAGCAAAGTTGAACTGGTGGAAAAACACAATACCTGTTCAGGGAAGGGCAAACAGGTTAGTTTGGGTGGAGAAATAGTATTTTTAGTGAGTAGAGGGAGGTACACTAGAAAGGCAGGTTGGGGCTACAGCTTTGAATCCAGGCAGAGGACTCTAGCCTGGGTGTCTGTCATAGTGATGGAAAAGTCTTCCCTTTCAGAATAGTGGTCTAGGCCCTAGGGCTATGGGGCTTAACAGCTTCCAGAGCACTCTCTCTACAAAGGAGGGGATGTTGGAAATTGGGGTGGAGAAGGGAGAATGCCTCCTGATTTTAGGACCAAGTTGATGCTGAGTAACATAGCCATTTCACCTCAAAGTGGCCTTTGGGGAGATGGTGCTCACAAGCGGAAATATACATGGGGATCAGGTCTTTTCTGTGTGGTCGCTCTGTGCAGGGCTGGGCCACTTTATAGTGAAAGCTGGAGCAGATTTGGAACCCCTAAGCTAAAGTCGGCTTCCCAAAATGTGAGCTGTTACAGCAGGGCTTGCTATGGATAAAGCTTCAAATATGGACACTACCTGGTGACAGGCTTTTTCTAGTTTATTACGTTACCAGTAAATATCATTAAGACATGTTGGTGGCATTCCGGTGCACTGTAAAGAATAGAAGCAAGGACTTCCTGATCTTCTATAAAGGTACCATTGCCTTCAACACCCTCCCACCATCATCATTAAGTTTAGCCGTGAGAATTATGTTACTCTTTTGGAAAAGTGTTGGGGGAGAAGGCATGGGAGCAAATCTTTGTTGAGCTAGTATATACATACATACATACATGTGTGTGTGAGGGGGATCAGCTACAATTGCAGATATCTTCTTTTCTTTTCTTTCTTTCCTTTTTTTTTTTTTTTTTTTTTTTTGAGATGGAGTCTCACTCTGTCACCCAGGCTGGAGTACAGTGGTGCCGTCTCGGCTCACTGCAGCCTCCGCCTCCCGGGTTCCAGCAATTCTCTGGCCTCAGCCTCCTGAGTAGCTGGGACTACAGGTGCGTGCCACCAGGTCTGGCTAATTTTTTGTATTTTTAGTAGAGATGGGGTTTCACCATGTTAGCCAGGATGGTCTCGATCTCCTGACCTTGTAATCCGCCCTGCCTTGGCCTCCCAAAGTGCTGGGATTACAGGCATGAGCCACCGCGCCCGGCCAGTTGCAGATATTTTCACATACAATATCTCGTTTAACTCTCTCAACATCGTTTGGGTGTAAGTACAGTTTGCTGTTTTTTTGTAAAGGAGGAAACTGGCATTGAGAAAGGCTCACTTGCCCCAATCCCCCATAGCTAAGAGAAGCTGCATTTTGATGTGTCTGTGGCCTGTTTTGCCACATTTCCTCCCCCCGTTTTCCCCTTCATAGACAGTCTTGTTTACCTGGCTTCAGGCTGCTAGAGACCATGGACATCAGCATTAGTGGCAGCAACAGGAGGAGGGAAGAGATCAGAACTTTCATTGCAACTGTCGGTGCAGCTGTAAGTTGCTTGAAGAGTATAATGGAAGGTTCCCTGTTGGAGGCTCCTGATCCCTGGGGATGACTCAGGTCAGGGTACTCAGCCTGGTGGTCTATGCTTTAGTCGCAGGCCAGCGTTCCCATTTGAGGGTGAGAACAGGTGAGGTGATGCTGTCTTGCTGTTACGTAACAGATTAGACCATGTGCTTTATGGGAATCTGGGAGGTGAAACTGGTCAAACAAAAGAAATTCAGCATTCTTAAGAACATAAGAAGGTGACTGATAACTTGGCAGCCGTGCCAGTTCTCTCCTGTACTCTTTCCCGCCTCCTCACACCCCAATGCCTCATGATTTCTTCCTCAAATCTTTTTTTCTTGCTTGGATTTCCTTATACCTTTCAATGACCCTCTGTATCTGAATATTTGGCAGGAAAGTGGATACTAAGTGTTGGTAGAAGAGACTTTGACAAGGTCTGTTTCCCCTCTGTGCTCCTGCTCCCATCCTTGGCAAAATATCGGCAATAGTAGTGTTGTTGCCTGGGAAGTTGCCCTGTCCTCTCTCTGTTCACAATTCCCTCCAATTCTGCAGCCACATAAGGTGGCAGCAGAGCAGGATCTGGGACAAGAGGCAGCTCCCCTGCCCGGAACACAGCCCCTGGAGCAGTGGGTAACACCAGGCCTCCTTGTGTGTCCATCGGGAAGGTGGCCATGACTTAGTTGTTCTGGTCTAAAGGGGAGGGAACTGGGTTGGGGGAAGAGACCCCCAGAGCTGCAGGTCTCAGAGGGTTTGAGAAACAGGAGCCACAGGAGGGAAGGAGCCCTGAAGTGTGTTTGCCCAGCTGCTGGGGCGCCTGACTCCAGCCCTTGTTTGGAAATGGCCCCGGGCAAAAGAAGAAAGGTAATAATACTTGAAGTAAACATTAGGGGCATAGAATATCAGCACTCACTAAACTTGACATTTATTTGAGACTTTAGGAAATGTGCTCAAAGGGAGAGGAGAGGCTGGACTTGAATGCTGGGTGATATTCATGGGGGCTGAAGGGAAGGCTAACAAGGGAGCCCTTTTTTTTGGAAGCCTCCAGGCAGGAGTGAGAGCAGGGGGTGTGACTTTATTTCCCTGAGAGAAGGAAAGAGGAAAGGCATGAGTCAAAGCCCTTTGATTTTGTTTGACCATTCTTTTTTCTCCACGTTTTCACATTATCTCGGCCTGTTGACTTGTCACAGAGTTGATTGTGGACTTTGCTACTGCAGTGTTTATAAAGCACTGCAGGGGCCAGGGACTGCTATGACTGAGCCTGTGTCCAAGTTGAAGACTCAGGGTGGGCCTAAGCTTGTTCTGATGCAAATCACTGATGTGGCTTCTTTCTGGAAAATTCTAAAATCAGGGAGATGACATTCATTTCATAAAGCCTAGAGATATGGGTGCAGTCATCTCTCAAAGTGGCAGGAGTGCAGGGGGACTGAGAGGGACTTGGTTGGGTGGAACTTGAGCTGGAGTTGGGGGAGGATTTGGGTTGGTGGAGGGCAGAGAGGAGGGCCATGCAGAGCAGGGGCGTGTTGTAGGAGAGGTGCCTCCTGGAGCTCATTGGATGGGGATTTTAGAGGACAGGAGCTGTTCGTGTTCATTTTTGTTTTGCTTGAACTTACACAGGGTCTGGCACTTTGGGAGTATTCTATAAATGACTGTTGAATGGAATGATGGTTTTGTAGCCCATTAACTGGGCCTGATGTATTAGAAAGTGTGCGAAAATGTAGCCCATTAGCAGAAAGAAAATCTTACTGAAAAACCATATCATGTACAAATGGAGCCTGGTGCGGCCACTTTACTTATGCTGCTGAGTTCTGCATTAGTCCACACCGAGGCCACCGCAGGGGCCGGGAGCTCCTCCTCAGACCTACCTCCGGTGCCTCAGTCTCTTTACCCCTCTGTTCTTCCAGGTCCTGCTCCCTCTGGTTTCCCCTCCATGCACTTGGGGTGGGTGTTGCATCCTGTGTCCCATTGGAGGGGGCTTCTGGTCTGTTAGGTCTATTAATATAAAACACCCCCAAGACAAATGGACTTTTTTCTTGTTAACATCACAACTTCTTATGACGCATCTCAAGAACATTATTTGTGTCAAGAGTCTCTCTGATGTACAGAGGCCCTCCCTTCCCCAGGAAGGAGGTAAGGGGAATTTGGGAGAAAACACCGCCCTGCCTGGGTTACTTATTTCCCTATTCTACAGTGTACTTGGTAGACATTCAAAAATATTTGTTGACTTTGTCCATGATCCACATGGCTCTCATATAGTCATTTATTCATACATACATTCAGTGAGACTTTGAGCGCCTAGTGTGTGCCTGGTATTCATTAGATGGTGGATGCTGAGATCAGATGTGCTGCTGTCTCTGAGGAGCTCTCACTATACAGTGGCACCTAGGGTGACCGAATCCACCTGCTCCACTTTACAGACGTGGAAATTAACGTGCAGGGAAGTTATAAGATTAGTTCAACAACACAGTCAGTAGCCTCAAAGTTACAGGAGTAAATCAAGTTTTCTGACTTGCTGGATTTTCTATTAGTGTGCAGCTACCTGGCTGCTGCAGGTGCAGACGTGGTGAGCTCCGATAGGAGAGAGGATGTTCAGAGTGAAATGGGAGCCCTGAGCACTCTGGATTAGCCAGGAGGACATGCCGGGTCCAGCTGTGACCGCACAAAGGACCATCAGGGATATTTGTATTCTCTTTTTCACTTTGAGCTTGAAATGAAGAAAACTGATCCCAGGAAACCAAGAGTGGAAGATTTTTCACAGGGGATTAGTGAGATGCGTCAAAAAGCCTGTGTTGGATGGGTGCCTGTAATCCCAGCACTTTGGGAAGCTGAGGTGGGAGGATGGCTTGGGCCCAGGAGTTTGAGACCAGTGTGGGCAACATGGTGAGACCCTGTCTCTATAAAAAGTTTTTTTGTTTTTTGTTTTAAAAAGAAAACCCTTTTCTGATGTCTGTCACGGTGTTTCTCACTGAATGGTAATGGTCTGACTTTGAGTGGGTTTCATCCATAGCCTGGAGCTCTGTGAGGCAGGGACCAGGTGTGATTCACCTTTGTCTCTCCAGTGACAGTACACAGCAGGATCCGATAAATATTTCTTACAAAATAAAACTGAATAAAAAGTAGACATCTGCACAGGTGTGGGATGACTAAGCAGCAGCAGGAGCAGGAAAAATCAGCGTCCCCAGATCAGCTGATACAGCGTTCAGCTTCTAGATAGGGGTGAGGTGCCAGGTCGGGGATGGGGTTCCTGTGGCTCTGCTGCTCTGGGGAACACCCCTAGGATTCAGAGTGTCGGCTGTGGTTGCTGCACTTCACTTGCCCGTGGGAAAGTGAGCAGTGGGTGTGGGGCTTCAGGTGACCCTACGTGGGAAACGGCCGAGGGAAGATGGGGTAGGTGGCACATAGAGGTTGTTTTTTTATTTTTTTATTTTTATTTTTGAGACGAAGTTTTGTTCTTATTGCCCAGGCTGGAGTGCAATGGTACAATCTTGGCTCACCGCAACCTCTGCTTCCCAGGTTCAAGCAATTCTCCTTGCCTCAGCCTCCCAAGTAGCTAGGATTACAGGCATGCGCCACCATGCCTGGCTATTTTTTTTTGCATTTTTAGTAGAGACAGGATTTCTCCATGTTGGTCAGGCTGATCTTGATCTCCCGACCTCAGGTGATCCACCCACCTTGGCCTCCCAAAGTGCTGGGATTACAGGCATGAGCCACTGTGCCCGGCCAAGGCTGTTTACCAATATTTGAAGGTCGGTTGTATGAAAAAGTGTTAGACTTGGCCGGGTGCACTGGCTCATGCCTGTAATCTCAACACTTTGGGAGGCTGAGGCAGGCAGATCACCTGAGGTCGGGAGTTTGAGACCAACCTGGCCAACATGGCAAAACCCCGTCTCTACTAAAAATACAAAAATTAGCCGGGTGCAGTGGTGGGCACCTGTAATCACAGCTATTCAGGAGGCTGAGGCAGGAAAATTGCTTGAACCCAGGAGGGGGAGGTTGCAGTGAGCCAAGATTGTGCCACTGCACTCCATCCTGGGTGACAGAGCCAGACTCCATCTCAAAAAAAAAGAAAAAAAAGGAAAAGAAAAAATGTTAGTGTCACATGCATCCATGTGAAGAGACCACCAAACAGGCTTTGTGTGAGCAATAAAGCTTTTAATCACCTGGTGCAGGCAGGCTGAGTCCGAAAAGAGAGTCAGTGAAGGGAGTTAGGGATGGGGCAGTTTTATAGGACTAGGGTAAGCAGTGGAAAGTTACAGTTAAAGGGGGTTTTTCTCTTTCGGGCATGGTGGGGAGATCATAAGACTCATTGTCCAGAAGAAGAATGTCACAAGGTTGATGGATAGATCAATTGGGACAGGGCAGGATCAAGTCATGACAGAATGTCATAAGGTTGGTCAATCGGTTAAGATAGGAGTTGGCTGTTTCCCTTCTTTTGTACTTGTCGGTTGCCTCAGGCCATCTGGATGTATACATGCAGGCTTGGGTTCAGAGGCCTGACATTCCTGTCTTCTTATATTAATAAGAAAAATAAAACAAAATAGTGTTGAAGTGTTGGGGTGGCGAAAAAATTGTTTTTGGGGTGGTATGGAGAGATAATGGGCCATGTTTCTCAGGGCTGCTTCGAGTGGGATTAAGGGCTGCGTGGACACCTTAAAGAAAATTTTATAATAGGTTACGTGGAATAGGAGTTTAGGCTGTGGGGAGATCTTGGGGCAGAGGATGGTACTATGGGGTTGTTAAAAGTAGCATTTGTCATATAGAATGATTAGTGATGGTCTGAATGCAGTTTTGTGTGAATTGAGAAACCAAACGGAAGACACAAGGCCCGAATAAGAGGAGAAAAAGAGGTACCAGAGGACTAAGAATTGGGAGGACCCAGGATGTCCAATTAGAGAGTGCCCAAGGGGGTTCAGCATAATTACTTGCTTGTTGGCGAGTTTTTGGGCTATATCCTTGAGTTTTTTTTTATATTGTCATATACTAGGCCAGATTGATTTAGGTAAAAGCAACACTCTTCATTTAAAAATATAGAGAGTCCTCCTTTTTCAGCAGTGAGTAAGTCAAGGCCTCGGCGGTTTTGGAGGACAACTGCAGCTAAAGAGTCAACCTTGGCCTGAAGGACTCATAGAGTTTGTGATATGTCTGTGATGCTAGCAGAGAAGTCATTAGGCTCTGGAAGGTCGTGACAGAGGCTGAAATGCCTGCTATTCCAGTTCTGAGCGCAATAGCGGAGGCAGAAAGTCCTAAACCGACAAGTAAGGGAATTAGTGGAATAACCTTTTTTTTTGTCATGTCGGTGCCATGAGGGGAACAGGAAGCTTTTCAGTCCCATTAGCAAATTGAATTTTGGGAGTAAGGTAAACTAGTGTGCATGTGCCTGTCCAATTAGCAGGTAGACACATGTAGGCAGAGGATCCACAGAGGAAGAAGAGACCTTGTGCAAGGCAAAACTGGAAATGCAAAGTAAAAAGATGAGAAGGAATACTAAAAGAGGTGTCTTGTACTCAGACTCCTAGGGATCCAGCTAGGGCGGCAGCCGTCAGAGGTTGTAATGGGGACTGATGGGGTAACTGCATAGAGGGGGAGGTTCGATTTTCATGGTGTATGAGAAAACGTTGAGTGTCTACGAGCAACCTTTCACTGTTACTTACAAGGCTGGGTATAAGCAAACAAGAAGAGGGCCTGGGAGGAGAGTCTGACGAGCAATGGGAAGGTAGTCAAGGATGGAGTGAAATACAGGGTAAGTGTCTTCCTAGGCAATAATAACTGCTAATGTTTTTAAGTTTGCCAGTATTGATAGAGGGCTTTTCTGTAATACGGAGCTGGGAGGCCCCAATTGTTTCAGTGATATGTGTAGTTGGGCTTTGGAGATGAAGAGTGAAGGAACATGGAGAAGGTGAAAGGTTACCTAGGGGAATTCCAGTGGGTCTTTGCCAAGAGATACATAAAGGAGTGGCCACAGGAATAGTAGTTTGTGTTGTGAGGGGTCCAAATATGGGGGGAGTATAATTAATATAAGGAGAAAGATTTTTTAAGTAAGTGCGGAGAAGGGCGGCAGCTTGCTGATGTGAAATGTCTGGGGGAGGTCTTGCTGGACCTGTCTAGAAAGTAAAGAATTTCTTTAGGAGGGTTAAGGTGAGGGCTGTTAAAGGAAGTTCGGAGGTGTAGGGAGACAGGAGATGTTGCTTAGTCTGTATGTAAGGCAGGGACAGCTGTGTAGGCACAGGAAGAAAGGGAAATGCAAAGCCAGCAATTGTTCTCTAAGGAGGGATCAGAGACGGCTAGGAGAGAGTGAATGAGACTGATAGTGTGGTGGAGATAGCTGGGGAGAGGTAGAGGGTGGCATAAGAATGGGAATGAGAATAAGAGTGAGTATAAAAGTAAAGAATAGAACTTCATCAGGGTGGAAGTATTGGAGGGTGCCCTGCCAGCAAAGATCATCTATCCACTCTAAGAGGGAGTTAAGAGTGGCAGTTTGGGGATAGCACCAGGAGATATCCACTGTGATGGTTTGGAGGAACCGTGTAAACCGGCAGTGTAAACAAGAGCAGGGCATTTATGAGTAGTTGAGAACGGTGAATAAGAGTATGACTAGACAGAAGATAGTAGGGATGACAAGTTTTTTGGGGTGCAGTCCAAGTAGTGGGGGTGACTGCATAAAGCCCTGTTGTAAAGAGTAGGGTAAGGATGAACAGACCTAATAGAATGAAGGGACGTATTAGGCTCATGAGGGTTATTACTGTTCTTCAGAAATACAAGTGAGTTTAAGGGAAGTAGGGGAGAGTACTTGCGACTTCCAGGAGGAAGAGGAGAGATTAGGCTGGCTGTTTGATGGACACAGCTTTATTCTGGAATGGTGAACCCAATGGGGAGGATCCTGCAGGCGGACAGCAGTTGGGGTGCTAGAGATGACTAAGGAGGGTCCAGTCCATTGAGGTTGTAGAGTTTGAGGGATCAGATTCTTAACAAGAACGGGTTGTCCAGCTAGGGTGTCTTCATATGGCTGGGAATCTGGAGTAGGCAAGAGAAGATTAGCAGCCTGGGGAATTTCCTGTCTAGCCTGCTGGAGGCCTGGAAGATAGTTGCCTAGAGGGCCGGTGTCTGGGACAAGGTTGGGGCCGAGCAAGAAAGTGTGTCCATGTAAAAGTTCAAATGGACTGTACCCTGTAGCATCTCGAGGACAGGCTCTAATTCTGAGAAGGGCAAGAGGTAAAAGTACTGTCCAGTCCTTTTTAAGTTAGAGACTGAGCTTGGTGAGATATGTCTTTAAAAGACCATTAGTCCGTTCTACCTTTCCTGAAGATTGAGGACGCTAAGGGGTATGAAGTTAGACTTATTTCAGCCTACAGAGAGTAGGATGAGAATTGGTGAGTGTGTATCAGACACATTTTGGCTCAGGATGGAAAAGAACTGTCACAGTAAAGTAAGTTTCCTTGGGAAATTGCAAGTTTACTGGTGGAGTTCAGGCCTGAGTTGGGTGTCTGAAAATACCTGTTAGAGTGATTTCTAAGGTTACAAGGGCAGAGCTTGGCTTGAAACTAGGTTTCCCACTGATACCACATATTAGGTATTATACAAACTGTCCTTTGCAATGAGACACGGCCCTATGATGCAGGCTGAGCTCTCTGACAGTTACTTCCTGTCTTTGTGGGTGATTGTGATTTTATCTCCTTTGTGACCTGGACTTTGCCTCCTACCCTTTGCTCTTGCCAGCCCTCCCACTTCCTTTACTGGTGACAAGGTTTAAAGTGCATTTACTGATGATGGTCACAAGGTGGCAGCACTGCCTCACTGGTGTTTCCTAAGACCTCTGCTCGGACGTGGGCCAGTCTAAGATGCTGTTAGGATTAAGGGCATGAATGAGGCTAAAGGTAAACTTTATTTTCCTTTTTTTATCCTGTGAAGTAACAGAATTTGAGGTGAGTGTGAAATAATTGCATTTTAGAACTGGAAGTGCCATGTGTGGTGGCTCATGCCTGTAATCCCAACACTTTGGGAGGCTGAAGCAGGAGGATGGTTTGAGCCCAGGAGTTCCAGAGTAGCCTGGGCAACATGGTGAGACCTCATCTCTACAAAAAATAAAAAAATTAGCCAGGCACGGTGACACATGCCTGTGGTCCCAGCTACTTGAGAGCCTGAGGCAGGAGGATTCCCTTGAACCCAGGAGGTCCAGGCTGCATTAAGCTATGATCCTGTCACTGCATTCCATCCAGCCTGGGTGACAGAATGAGACTCTGTCTCAAAAAACTCCAAAAATGAATACAAAATTAAAAAGTCTGGTAGAAATGCTTCACAAACTTTAATGTGCTCACAGATCACCCAAAGATCTTGTTTAAATGCAGATTCTGATTCTTCTGGTGGGGCCTGAGAGTCTGCATTTCTTTTTTTTATGATTGGCATTTTCACAAGATTCTGCATTTCTAAGGAGCATTTGGACGATGTCATTGCTGCTGGTTGGTGGAGCACACTTTGAGTAGCAAGGCTTGAGTATCATTTAGAGATTCTCACTGCATCTGATTTATGGATGAGGAGAGACTGAGGTGTGGAGATGGAATAGAGCTTGCCCTCCATAGCCATGCCCTCACCGCATGACTTTTTGCGTTTAAACCCAGGGCTTCAGCCTCTTTGTCCAGTCCTTGCCTCATGCATCACATGGCCCCTTCACTGTTGTTGGTGGCATCTCTTTAGCTTAGGAACTCAGAACCCCATTTTTATCACCCACTCTGGGCTTGGCTCAACATGTCACTTTGACTGGTTTTCCCCTTACTCAAAACCTTCACTGACTCTTCTGTAATTCACAAGATCAAGTTCGAATGTCTGTGTCTAGTGTTCAACAAGATCAAGTTCGAATGTCTGTGTCCAGTGTTCATGCCTCTATAACATATGTATGATCCCCCTTTAGCAAGCTTACCTAACTTCCCTGTTTTTTTTTGTTTTTGTTTTTGAGACAGAATCTTGCTCTGTTGCCCAGGCTGGAGTGCAGTGGCACCATCTCGGCTCACTGCAAGCTCCGCCTCCTGGGTTCACGCCATTCTCCTGCCTCAGCCTCCCTAGTAGCTGGGACTACAGGTGCCTGCCACCATGCCTGGCTAATTTTTTGTATTTTTAGTAGAGATGGGGTTTCACCCTGTTAGCCAGGGTGGTGATGGTCTCGATCTCCTGATCTCGTGATCTGTCTGCCTCAGCCTCAAAAGTGCTTGGATTACAGGCATGAGCCCACCGTGCCTGGCCACTTCCCTGTTTTTAAACCATCTCTTTCTGCTCTAGCTCTCCCTGCTCCTTCCTGTTCCCTACACATACTCCGTTCTGGTCTCTCTCAGTGGTAGTGGTGGTGGCATGGGCTCTGGTGTTAGACTCACTGAGTTTCTAATCCAACATCCACCAACAACCTTGGCAAGTTACTTTACCTTTTTGAGGATCAGCATCCTCCTGTGAAATAACCCCACATGGTGGTTGAGAGGAGTAAATAAAAAATCATCTGTACCTCATAAATATATATACCTACTATGTACCCCCAAATGTAAAAATTAAAAAAAAAGTAAAACAACATCTGCAAACCCACTCTCATTCCTGAGACCCTCTTCAAAGCTAGCATCTACAGCAGTGCCTGCCACCTGGTTTCCTTGGCGTGTGTTTCTCCTTGTCTCTGCTTTCCTAAGGTTGAACGCTTCAGGACCTCACCTGAATCCCGTCTGTTCCATGAAACCTTTCCCAGCCATTCCTGACCCAGTTGATCCCTCGCTTCTATAAATTATTTTACCCATGTATGGGCATTTAATTACATGCCAGCCCTCTCAGTGAGACCCCATAGGGAGGCTGGAAGGGTATTGGATGTGTGCGAATTGAAGGTTAATTGAATGAATTCTTTTCTTACTACCCACTGAGTGTTAGAGCTGCCGTCTCTTTTTTTCAGCTAGTCCCAGCAGCAGTTCCTCCTGCACCAGCTGCACCAGACCCTGGCAGGCATGTGAATACCTTAGGGATTGCTCTTGTCAGGGTCCTTCCTGCCTCTGGGTTTTGGTTAAATTGGTGTTTCCTTTTGCACGATATCAGTTGTCCCTCTAAGGGAGAGATTGATGATATCTCTTTATGGAAATGCCAAGATAATAACTGAGGAAGTTGAACTCAATATCTTATTGCTTAAACAGCCTGGTTACAGGAGATGTGTACACACTTTCTTGTTTCATTAAAATTACAACAGTCTTTACTCTCTTACTTCAGAAGACTGGGGACAAAAGACCAAGTGGGAGTGTGGGCAACATAGCGAGACCCCATCTCTACAAAAAAAAAAATTAGCTGGGTGTGGTGGTGTGTGCCTGTAGTCCCAGCTACTTTGGAGGTCGAGGTGTGAGGATCGTTTGAACCCGGGAGCTCAAAGCTGCAGTGAACTATGATCACGCTATTGCACTCTGGCCTGGGTGATAGACCAAGAAAAAAAAAACAAAACAAGTGGGGAGGACAGGGTGGTTTAGGGGAGTTAATGTACCTCTAACCTGGATTCTCTGAATTGTTCTTTCAATCATGTCTGGAAGTGTACATCTTTGTATGTGTGGTCATATATTTATATCACATCACTCATAATTCCCTGCCTGTCAGTGGCAATTAGGAGATCATGTCAGTCAGGCTTAGGATATTAAAATTATATAGTATGTGCTTTCACTGGAGCAAAGGTTTCTCTGAAGTCTGGAGAGAAAATGGACCAGTAGGGCTGGACCCTTTACTTGGGGTCCTGCCTTCTCTTTTTATTGGACAGCAGCCTACTCAGCCATCACTTCCCCAATCAGGGGCTTTTTTTTTTTTTTTTTTTTTTGAGATGGAGTCTCGCTCTGTCGCCCAGGCTGGAGTGCAGTGGCACGATCTCGGCTCACTGCAAGCTCCACCTCCCGGGTTCATGCCATTCTTCTGCCTCAGCCTCCTGAGTAGTTGGGACTACAGGCGCCCGCCAGCATGCCTGGCTAATTTTTTGTATTTTTAGTAGAGACGGGGTTTCACCGTGTTAGCCAGGATGGTCTTGATCTCCTGTGCTCATGATCCACCCACCTCAGCCTCCCAAAATGCTGGGATTACAGGCATGAGCCACCACGCCCGACCAGTCAGGGGCTTTTTAACCTTCCCATTTTCCTATAAAGGGTCCATGCCAATGTTCAGATATATTTATTGTGCCTGGAACTGGATGTGCTTTTAAAAAGTGAATCCCAAGGATGGCTTCCTAGCAGATTTCCAGGATTCTAATCTTCACTGTCTAAACTGTGGGTTTCCAACCTTGGATACTGATTAGAGTCGCTTGTAGGGCATTTAAAACCTACCAATGCTTGTGCCTTCCCCCAAGAGGGTGTGATTTGATTGATGCATGATGTGGCCCACGCACTGGTTGTTTATGAATGCTTCCAAGGAAAATGGTCATTTTACAGTGGGGGAACTGTAGCCCAGTGCTCAAAGTTAACATCTCCAGTAATCAGAGATACCGACATCTTAGGGCATCCTAATATGATGGATGGAGAAGGCGCAGCATCACCTCTGTAGTATTCTTGCCCAATGTATATAACTTTAGTTTCATCATGAGAAACAACTAGAAAAGCCCAAACCGAGGGTCATTATACAAAATAACTCACCAATACTCTTCGAAAATGTTAAGGTCATGAAGGCAAGAGAAATTCTGAGGAACTGTCCCAGATTAAAGGAAACTGGGAGGACAGAGCAATGAGATGCAATGTCTGATCCTAGACTGGATCCTGGTCCAGAAAAAGAACATTAGTGGGAAGATAAAGGGGATTTGAATAAGGTCTACAGATTCATTCATTGTACAGTATCAGTGATCATTTATTGATTTTGATGATTATACTGTGGTTATCTAAAATGTTAATATTTGGGGAGGCTGAGTGAAAAGTATATGAAGACCCTGACTATTTGTAGAAGTTTTTTGAAAGTCTGAAATTATTTCAGATGAAACTAAAGAAAGGAAAAGAAAGCTTCCAGGTAATTCTACTGAGTTGCCAAAGCTGAAAACCACTTCTCTAAGTTATCTTGCTTAATAATACTGTCAAGAGTAATCTTCCTGGAAATACCATATTGTTATGTTTGTGACCTTTTCAAAGCTTTCCAGTGATTGCTGTCATCTAGGATGAAGTTCCTGCTTCTTAGGCTACCATTTAAAGCCCCCATAGCATGGCCTCAATCTACTCCGTTGATCTATGTGGAAGGACTTAACCTACATTTTACTTTCTCACGCCTGAGCTTATTCTAATTCTTTTACTCCTTCCTATATAATACCCTTGCCTTCCTGTTCAGCCTCCTGAGCTGTTCTTTGTGCTATGGCCCATTTCAGACCCTGTCTCTTCATTGAAGCCTGTATAGTTATTCCTGTTAGAAGCAATCATCCTTCCTTTCTTTGAATTCTGGTAGGTACCGTGGTGTGGAGTGAACCACGAGCTTTAGATTCAGAAATATGTGAGTTTGAATCCTTTGACAGTTCCACCTTTAATCAGTTCTGAGATAAGGGACAAGTTTATCAACATCTTGGAATAGAGGGGTAATAGAGTACCTGCATCAAAGGGTCATTGTGACCATTAGATCAGATGCAAACATAAAGGTCCTCAGCACAGCATATAGCAGATTCTTTCCTCAGCACTTTAATAGCTCAGTGGTTCCCAGAAAGTTTGTGGGTGGTGTGAAGGCTCTTATCAAAATTTCCTAAAGAGCCTTTTAAAAATATTTGCACCTGGTCATCACTAAGATGACAGATGCTCTTTAATGGAACTGAATGCTTGGGACTTTAAGAAATTCAGCTGAGATTTTTTTCCCCCCCTTGGAACACAACTGAGTAAATAAGTGACCTAAGGGCAGAGGAATGTAACCCAAAAGAGGGAGAAGGAGGAACTGGGTTTTTAAGTAGGAAAAAGCTGTGATGCCTTCCACACCCACTCTGTTGCTGTCAGTGAGACAGCAGTGAGGAAGTACCACTCCCTAGTACAACTCCTTAAACCATGAGTCCTGAACAGCCCTTCACTAATCCATTCCCTGTCCAGATGATGTGTACCTGGGTGAGTCAGATCCCCATGAGTCAATCATTCTTCTCCGTCTTCAGCTCCTCCATCCTCATCACTCAGTGCTATGTGCTATGGTCTGGCCCCACTTCCCAGGCCATTAGTATTGGCCTAAGAAAGCAAGACTGGGAGGGGCAACTGAGAAGGAAGTCAGAGGCCACTAGGCATGGAAAGAGGCAGGTGGGGCTGTCATTGCTCAAAGGCCACACACTCTGGGTGTGTTTTATGACTGTTCCTGGATTTGAAATCTTTTCCCCTTTGTGATCATTCCAGAGACTCACCCTCCTCCTGCTTCCTTCTCATCACACTATCTGTTCCTAGTGCATCCCTTTTATGGCCAGAGAATGGCTGTACAAATAGTTAACAATTCAGTAAAAGTTACAGCTGAGCACGGTGGCTCACACCTGTAATTCCAGCACTTGGGAGGATGAGGAGGGCGGATCACGAGGTCAGGAGTTCAAGACCAGCCTGACCAACATGGTGAAACCCCATCTCTACTAAAAATACAAAAATTAGCTGGGTGTGGTGGCACGCACCTGTAAGCCCAGCTACTCAGGAGGCTGAGGCAGGAGAATTGCTTGAACCTGGGAGGCGGAGGTTGCAGTGAGCCAAGACTGTGCCACTGCACTCCAGCTTGGGCGACAGAGCGAGACTCCATCTCAAAAAAAAAAAAAAAAAAATTACTTTTTGGGAGAACTGGGAACCTGGCCTTCCTTTTTGCCAAAAGAGATTGAGGTCCATAAAAGCCAGCTTTTATTCCGGGCTGTGCAGTTGTGAGTGTGGCGTTAGGGAACAGGTACATAAGTGAAGGGTAAGACAGAAAACAAAATGCTGGCTGTTTGTCAAATCCTGAGAGTAGAGGGGACAAAAATCATTCTGAAAGGTGGATGTCATTCAGGACACCTTGGAAATCTTAGGGTGTCCTCGCCCAGATGGGGAGGAGGATGAGGTTAAATTATGGAGTTGAGTGACACTTGGTACATTACTAAACTTCTCTGCTTCAGTTTTTTTTTTTTTTTTTTTTTTTTTTTGAGACGGAGTTTCACTCTGTCGCCCAGGCTGGAGTGCAGTGGCACCATCTTGGCTCACTGCAAGCTCTGCCTCCCGGGTTCATGCCATTCTCCTGCCTCAGCCTCCGGAGTAGCTGGGACTGCAGGCGCCCGCCACCACTCCCGGCTAATTTTTTTTTGTATTTTTAGTAGAGATGGGGTTTCACCGTGTTGGCCAGCATGGTCTTGATCTCCTTACCTCGTGATCCGCCCGCCTCGGCCTCCCAAAGTGCTGGGATTACAGGCGTGAGCCACCATGCCTGGCCCCTGCCTCTGTTTTTTTAATCTGTAAAAATGGGGATGGTGACACTCAGGATTCTTTGAGAGGACTGGAGCTACATGGAAACCCCTTGGGATAGTGCCTGGTGGATAGTGAGTGCTGCATCAGTGTGAGCTATTATAATTATGGGAATAGACAAAGGTGCCACCCGGGGCATCCAGAGGTATTTTCCAGTCAGAGTCCTGGGAGGCCAGCTGGAGATGAAGCTGGTGAAGGGGGAGGCTTAACCTCCAGGAGTGGAAGGATTGGGAAGGAGTAACTCATGTATAACATTCTGTGAAAATACCTTTACCCAACAGCAGGAATACGCAGAGTGGGTGTGGCTTCTGTCACAATGATTGTCCCTGGGGTCTAGGAATGTGAAACCCAAGCCTAGGAACAGGCTTCAGGGGTGCCTTGCAAATTAGTATTCATCTTGCCAAAGGAAAATGTTCATCTTGTTAAAAGAAAGCATTTATGTGCTAAAAGAATCCCTTCTTGTGGCCCAGGTCATTATTTTTGTCTTGGTACTATCCTTTTTTTTTTGAAAAGGAGTCTTGCTCTTTTGCCCAGGCTGGAGTGCAGTGGTGGATCTCAGCTCACTGCAAGTTCCACCTCCCGGGTTGACACCATTCTCCTGCCTCAGCCTCCCAAGTAGCTGGGACTACAGGCGCCCGCCACCATGCCTGGCTAATTTTTTTTGTACTTTTAGTACAGACGGGTTTCACTGTGTTAGCCAGGATGGTCTCGATTTCCTGACCTCGTGATCTGCCCACCTCGGCCTCCCAAAGTGCTGGGATTACAGGCGTGAGCCACCGCGCCCAGCCTGTACTATCCTTATTTACAAGATGTAAAGAGAAAGACTGGGCTGGGCTCAGTGGATCACGCCTGTAATCCCAGCACTTTGGGAGGCCAAGGGGGGCGGATTGCCTGAGGTCAGGAGTTCGAGACCAGCCTGGCCAATATGGCGAAACTCCATCTCTACTAAAAAATACAAAAATTAGCTGGGCATGGTGGTGTGTGCCTGTAATCCCAGCTACTCAGGAGGCTGAGGCAGGAAAATCACTTGAACCCAGGAGGCGGAGGTTGCAGTGAGCCGAGATCGTGCCATTGCACTGCAGCCTGGGTGACAAGAACGAAACTCTGTCTCAAAAAAGAGACTGAAGAAGAGTGAAATAAGGAAATATATGCATTAGCAGGGCAGAATTGGGACTGGTATGTGTACGTTAAGAGGAAGCATGTAAAAATTGTATGTGAACATAAAAAGGACTTCTTGTTTTAAACAGACCTCTCCATATAAATAATGTGGACTGTCTTGAGTAGATAGCAGACTCCATCACAAGAACATTCCAGCAGAATCACAAGAGAATGGATAGTGTGGCCGCTTTCTAAATGGTAGTTTAGAGTGAGCAAATCACTGAAAAGAAAGGAGACCAAGAAGATGGGTGAGGGTGAGAGAGATGGGATGGTGAAAAGAAAAGACTGAAAGAAATGTTTACGGAGGGCTCACCAGGTACCAAGCTGTGTGTCTAATGCCTTACACATCTTTTTTTTTTTTTTTTTTTTTTTTTTTTTTTTTTTTAGATGGAGTCTTGCTCTGTTGCCCAGGCTGGAGTGCAGTGACGTGATCTTGGCTCACTGCAACCTCCACCTCCCTGATTCAAGGGATTCTCCTGCCTCAGCCTCCTGAGTAGCTGGGATTACAGGCGTGCACCACCACGCCCAACTAATTTTTGTGTTTTTAGTAGAGACGGAGTTTCACCATGTTTATCAGGCTGGTCTCGAACTCCTGAGCTCGTGATCCACCTGCCTTGGCCTCCCAAAGTGCTGGGATTACAGGCGTGAACCACTGCGCCCGGCCAATGCCTTACACATCTTAATTTACTCTTTTATTGTCATCCTCTGATGGAGTAAGAGTCACCTTTGTGCTGCAAATGAGAAGAGGCTGAGGGAGGCGAGGTGAGTGGTCAGCATCATCCAGCCAGTTCATAGCAGAGCTAGTGTGTTTCACCTCAAAGTTTGTGCTCTTGCCTATGATTCAGACAGAAAAGTGAGACACAGCAGGAAGGCAAGGCAAATTTTTGTTGTGGGTGAAGTTTATAAAAGGTACCTGTATTAGGCAGAATAATGGCCTCCTGAAAATATCCACATCCTAATCCCTGGAACCTGTGCATTTTACTTTATTTGGCAGAAAGACTTTGCAGATAAGATGAAGTTAAGAATCTTGAGATGGGGGAATTATCCTGGATTATCTGAGTGGGCACATTATAATCAGAAGGATCCTTATAGGTGAAAGAGGGAGGCAGGAGAGTCAGGGTGAAAATGATGTAGCATGAGGAAGACTCCACTGGCCACTGCTGGCTTTGAAGATGGAAGGGGGCCATAAGCAAAGGCATACAGGTGGCATCGAGAAGCTGGGTCAGGCAAAGAAGAGGATCCATTCCTTAAATCTCCAGAAGGAAACCTCCAGAAGGAACACCGCCAATGCCTTGATTTTAGCCCAGAGAAATCTATTTTGGACTTTTGACCTCCAGAACTATAAGAACTGGGAAAAATGTATGTAGTTTTTATATTCTAGGAGGTTACGGTCTGCTACATAGTGAAAAGGGACTGGAAAAAATAGGCCAAAATGTTAAACAACGATTAGGTCTAGATTATGAGTGGAAAATAGAATACAAGTGATAGTTATTTTTTCTTTCATACTTTATGTCTTAATTTTCAAAGGTAAGAAATTAAAAGTAATTACTGTCAGGCCTCTGAGCCCAAGCTAAGTCATCATATCTCCAGTGATCTGCATGTATACATCCAGCTGGCCCGAAGCAACTGAAGAACCACAAAAGTAAAAAGAGCCAGTTCCTGCCTTAACTGATGACATTCTACCATTGTGATTTGTTTCTGCCCCATTCTAACTGATCAATTGACCTTGTGACATTCTTTTTCTTGGACAGTGAGTCTCATGATCTCTCCACCGTGCACCTTGTGACCTCCGCCACTGCCCACAAGAGAAAACCACCTTTAACTGTAATTTTCCACTACCTACCCAAATCCTGTAAAACTGTCCCCCCCATTCTCCCTTTGCTGACTCTCTTTTCAGACTCAGCCCACTTGCACCCAAGTGCCTGTATAGTAGACTGTCTTCACATGGACGCGAGTAACAATTACATTGCGATGTTATAAATAGAACTATTTCAATGTACCTGTTAAATCCTCTGGGCGATCACTGAGAAGGCATATCTTTGAGTGTAAGGATGAATTTGCCAAGGACAGGAGTGACGTTATAGGCACAGTTTTTGCAAAGGCAGGAAGAGAGGGCCTTATCCTTCAATCTAAATGGTCCATCATTTCCATGGATCAAACTCAAAGGAATGACTAGTCATCAAGGAATGTGTTCAGTGACATCTTATGGGGTAAACTGAGACATTCCGGGAGCCTGGAATCAATGTGAAGTAGTTTCAGACTTGGTGGCAGGGGAGAATGTGCTCCTAAAATCTGTTGTTTAGGGCTCAGCCTTTTCTGCTTTTTTCCTCCTATTATTTCTTAACAATGCTGAGGTGGGCAGGGCCCCAGTCCCGGAACAGGTCACCTGTACTTAATAGGAAGGTTTGTTTCCTTTGTTGAAAGGGGTGGGTATATAGCCCTGAGTTTGTTTTTTTTGTTTGTTTTTCTTTACTAGCAATTAGGGAAACATAGAGTGGCTCCTTTCTCTACTAATAGCCTCATAATGGACCATGTAAATCTCTTACTGATTCCTCTAACCTCCAGGGAGCCACACCTTTCCCCAGTCCTCCTAGATCCTGGGGGAATCAGAGGACCTTGTGTAAGCACTATGTGAGGAAACAAGAAAACCTAGGGGTAAGAACTCTTGTAATTGCCTCTATTTTTTTTTCTTTCTTTTAAAATATTTTAAACTTTTATTTTAGGTTCAGGGCTCCATGTACAGGTTTTTTGTTTTTGTTTTTGTTTTTGTTTTTTGAGACAGAGTCTCGCTCTGTCGCCCAGGCTGGAGTGTAGTGGCGCGATCTCTGCTCACTGCAACCTCCATCTCCTGAGTTCAAGCAGTTCTCCCGCCTCAGCCTCCCGAGTAGCTGGGATTACAGGCGCCAGCCACCACTTCCAGCTAATTTTTATATTTTTATTAGAGACGGTGTTTCACCATGTTGGCCAGGCTGGTCTGGAACTCCTGACCTCAGGCAATCCGCGGCCTCCCAAAATGCTGGAATTACAGGCGTGAGCTACCGTGCCTGGCCTGCAGGTTTGTTATACAGGTAAACTTGTGACTCAGGGGTTTCGTATACAGACTATTTTGTCACTCGGGTACTTAGTACCCAACAGTTTTTTTTTTTTTTTTTTCTGATCCTCTCCCTCCTCCCACCCTCCACCCTCAAGTAGGCCCCAGTGTCTGTTGTTCCCCTCTTTCTGTCCATGTGTTCTCATTTAGCTTCCACTTATAAGTGAGAAGACACAGTATTTGGTTTTCTGTTCCTGTATTAGTTTGCTAATCTATTTTATTAAAGTATGTTTCCCTTTCACCCCTCCTCCCTCCCCACCCTAATATTTTAGGGCTAAGCCCTCATCACTGGACACAAAGAAACTGGTTTCTTAGATGCTGCTATACTTTGGTTCCACCCACCAAGACAATGGGCCTATTTTTTTCTATAATCAGAGGCCCTGTGTTTGGCCTGTACAGTTCTACCTTGAACTGGTGCCAAAGCTCACACCTTCCTGTTCCGTTCCTTCCAGGTCATCTCAGACTCTGCAGGCTTGTGGGGCAGGGTAGGGAGTCCTGAGTTGTGACCACAGAAAGGGGAAAGCTGTGGGAATCCAAGACAGTTGTTCTTGAGAGAGTCTTCTAGGCCTGTTGGCAGAAGAAGCAGAATTGTGGGCCAGGACCTGGGTCCTGGTGTTGGTGACTGAGCTCTGACTTTGAATGAGTAGTTTTGCCTATCTAGGCCTTAGCTGTGCCTGCTGCAAAATGAGATTTGAGATGAACTCAAGCCCTTACAGCTTGACTGCTCTGGCCATGCGTTTTCTTTTCTCTTCCTCATTGAAATCTATATCATTCCTTCAGGGCCCAAGGACCCACGCTCAGAAGAAATCAATTTGGCTAATGTCCTTATGAGAGGGGACCAACCCTCAGGCTTTATGTGCTCTTTGGCCTTTTATGCAAGAGTGGAGAGGGTGGATATTTTTGTTCTGGTCTTCTTTTGGTGCTCTTTGATAGCAGGAAGGGCAGAGTCCTGACAGACTGTGAAAGTCTTGACCACCAGCTTAAGGAGTCTGGACTCTTGTGAGTGTGGAACTACCAGAGGCTCAAAGTGGGAAGTGACCTGTGTCTCAGGACACATACTCTAGGAGAAGTGTGGCTGTGCAGAGTCCACATGAGAGACTCAGATCTGAAGTGAGAAATCAGAGGGCATGAAGAACAGGGGCATAGGCGTGAGCCATTGGAGGAAGAGTTGGAGGTCTTTGTGAGTGACCAGAGGGGAGGAGATGGGAAGGAGGGGCCTGAAATGGCTCTGAGCTGTGTCTAGTTTGGGATTTTGGGTGGACCAGATGTCATTAGCCCCAAGATAAGGGTGGGGCTAGGTTGATTAGGGGCTGAAATGCTAAACCGAGTTTTGAATGTTAGATAAGATGCCTATGGGCCATCCAGGTGGAACTACTGTGTGGGGAGTGGGAAGAATACAGCTGGGGCTGGAGCCAGGGAGTGGTAGAGGGTGAAGAGGAAAGAGGGAGTGAGCTGGGGGGGTCTCTGCCTCTGTAGTAACTTCACACCTGCTCTCCTGCGTCGAGCTCATGGCTGTGTTCTACTCTTTCCCTCTCTGTTCTCTGATCAGAGCAATTTTTCAGGGTTTTGGCTGGATAGATATTATTAGCCCAGGGGTCACATATTTACTACCAATAGGTCTTTTGGAAAATGGGGACTGTGAATCAATGAATGGAGAGGTGAAAAGAGGAGAGTGAAGGAAGGACTTTTGGAGAAAGATAATAGGGAAGAGGAGGCAGGTGAAACACATGCTATAAAATGTGTTAGCATTCATTATAAACTATAAAAAGCACAATGCAAATGTACAGTTCTGCTGAGAACACTGTGACCATGGGTTGGAAGGGGGAGAGGTGAGACTAGGAGGGTAAAGGGGAAGAAGTAGCTTAGAAGGATGAAGCCAAAAGCCAGGCTACTAGATTTAGATGTCTCCTTGGAAGGCTCTCTACTGCTTAAAAATTACTTGGCCTATCCAATCTCTTTGGTGTAATGAGGTTTTTTTTTTTTTTTTTTTTTTTTGAGACAGAGTTTTGCTCTTGTTGCCCAGGCTGGAGTGCAATGGCACAATCTTGACTCACCGCAACCTCCACCTACCAGGTTCAAGTGATTCTTCTGCCTCAGCCTCTGGAGTAGACGGGATTACAGGCATGCGCCACCACACCCGGCTAATTTTGTATTTTTAGTAGAGAGGGGGTTTTGCCATGTTGGCCAGGCTGGTCTTGAACTCCCGACCTCGGGTGATCCGCCCGCCTTGGCCTCCCAAAGTGCTGGGATTATAGGCATGAGCCACTGTGCCTGGCCTGGGTGTAATGAGTAATGGGTTTTATATGTTTATATGACAATATTAAATGCTAATAGCCAACAAATATTGTATGCTTACAATTAGTACATCTAACACAGCTAGTGTAACTAATATTGTGTACTAATAGTACAATGAGTGGCCAACAAATATTGTGTGCTCAGTACATACCAGGCAGTGTGCTAAACACTTTAACTAGATTACCTCAGTTGATCCTCACAACAGCACATGCGGCGGGTACTTTTATTGGCCCCATTTTACAGATGAGGGGAGTGAGGTATAGTCATTTGCCCAGGGCCTTGCAGCTTGTATGCTGGAGCCAGAATATGAAGCCAGGCCGCCTGGGGGACTATATAGCATGTGGTCTTAATCACTCAGCAGTTCAGGGTAGTTCAGTACATTCTATACTTTTCTGTTTTTTTTTTTTTTTTTTTGAGATGGAGTCTTGCTCTGTCGCCCAGGCTGGAGTGCAGTGGTGCAATCTCGGCTCACTGCAACCTCTGCCTCCCAGGTTCAAGTGATTCTCCTGCCTCAGCCTCCCGAGTAGCTGGGACTACAGGCACGCGCCACCACGCCCAGCTAATTTTTGTATTTTTAGTAGAGACAAGGTTTCACTGTGTTGGCCAGGGTGGTCTTGAACTCCTGAGCTCGTGGTCTGCCCACCTCAGCCTCCCAAAGTGCTGGGATTAGAGACGTGAGCCACCGTGCCTGGCCTTTTCTGTGTTTTTTTTTGTTTGTTTTCTTTTGTTTCCTTTTACCTCTAATGAAGACATAGATAAAATGCAGCTCAGGTACAGAAAGTGTCAACTTTCAGGTTGACTCCCAGATTGAGAGCAGGAATGCTGAGGAAAGCAACAGGGTAGGACTTCTCATAGAGTGGTCCTTGGATCATCTGTATTGGGATCTTCGAGGATGTTTATTAAAAACTGAGATCTAGGCTGGGTGCAGTGGCTCACACCTGTAATCCCAGCACTTTGGGAGGCCGAGGTGGGCAGATCACAAGGTCAGGAGATTGAGACCATCCTGGCTAACACGGTGAAAACCTGTCTTTACTAAAAATACAAAAATCAGCCGGGCATGGCGGCGGGCGCCTGTAGTCCTGGCTGATGGGGAGGCTGAGGCAGGAGAATGGCGTGAACCCAGGAGGCGGAGCCTGCAGTGAGCCGAGATCGCGCCACTGCACTCCAGCCTGGGCAACAGAGCGAGACTCCATCTCAAAAACAAACAACCGAGATCTAGGCCAGGCGTGATGGCTCATGCCTGTAATCCCAGCACTTTGGGAGGCTGAGGCGGGGGATCTCTTGAGGTCAGGAGTTCAAGACGAGCCTGGCCAACATGGTGAAACCCTGTCTCTACTAAAAATATAAAAATTAGCTAAGCATGGGGGTGTGCACCTGTACTCTCAGCTACTCAGGAAGAGGAGGTGGGAGAATTGCTTGAACCCAGGAGGCAGAGGTTGCAGTGAGCCGAGATTGCGCCACTGCACTCCAGCCTGGGCAACAGAGTGAGACGGTCTCAAAACAACAACAACAAACAAACAAAACAAAAAACCCTGAGATCTATAGTTGTCACTTGGGCCAATTGAAAGAAGAATTTCTCAAACATTGATGTTTGAGACCTACTGATTTAAGGCTGAATGTCTGGTTCTGGAAGGAAATGGAATCTTGGCTTCTTCAGTCACCACAGTTTGGGTCTTGCTCCTCTGTAAAATTAACAATGTAGGCCGGCACGGTGTAATTACGCCTGTAATCCCAGCACTTTGGGAGTCTGAGGCGGGTGGATCACCTGAGGTCAGGAGTTTGAGACCAGCCTGGCCAACATGGTGGAACCCCGTCTCTACTAAAAATACAAAAATTAGCCAGGCTTTGGTAGCGCATGCCTGTAATCCCGGCTACTAGGGAGGCTGAGGCAGGAGAATTGCTTGAACCTAGGGGGTAGAGGTAGCAGTGAGCCAAGATCACGCCACTGCACTCCAGCCTGGGCGACAGAGCGAGACTCCATTTCAAACAAACAAACAAACAAACAAAACCCAAAACAATAATGTGGTCCGTGCTCTCTTTCTTTCTTTGGGCTCTTGGAGGGGTGGGGTGGGAGGACCAAGAGTGGATAAAATTGCACTTGCCTTTATACCAGAGGAGGCACTGTGAGGCAGCATCTCTTACATTTGCCTTTCATTTATTTTTCTCCCCCAGATGGGTTTCACTTCTCTCTCTGTCCCGTTGGGGAACTTCCCAGCTGAGGACCTCCATGTGGTTTGGTGCTCGGTTGGGCGATGAGCATTGGGAGGGGAGCAGTTGTAGTGACTTCTCTCGGACCTGCCATGTTCTGCCATGGAGGTGGAGTGACATGAAGTTTAGCTGCTTCACCTCAGTCTGCTCAAGAGTGGGGACTGCTGAGAGCAGTGAATGGGGGACAGTGGAATTGCAGCCTGGGATGTGAAACGGGGATCCTGTTACCTGCAGCTGTAGTCTTCATGTGTCCTCATCTTTTGTGACTCCCCTAGGGCCCTGAGCTGAGCAAGACAGACAAACAGGAGGAAGTATTAATCTTTCTGCTTCCATCTCATCCACTAGCAAGTTTGGAGGGCCAATCCAGTTATACCCACTGCCTCGGGTGAGGACATCAGAGAGTTTTATGCAGCTCAGTTTTGGGGATGTTCACACACTCTGGCCTCAGGAAGATCCAGAAGTGAGGGAAAGGCTCTGGGCTGGGAGTGAGGAGGCCTTATTCTGTGTCAGCTAAGCTACCAACTTTCTTTGTTACCATGAGAAAGTCACTCGCTCACTCTGGACAGGAGTTTTCTTATCTGTAAGCTGTTGGATTTGAGTGAGATCATCTTTTGTGTCCTCAAGTTCTGATTCTGTGATTAACAGTGGTAGGTTGAGGCAGGTGTGGCAGAGCCCCGAATGCTGCTTTTTCTGTCACATGTGCCTCCCTCCCCCAAAAGGAACAAGTAGTGAGTTTTATTTGCATCTCTTCTTGAATAGCTCTGTGTTTCTAAGGGCTGAAGAGGCCCACTGTGGGTGTGGTGAGGAGAGTCTGGAGGCAGGAGCTTCCTTTGGCTCTGGGGAAGGACGCCCAGTTGGTAGCTTCCCTGCCATTGCACAGACTTCTCATGTTCCAGTAATAACATGACTTCCCTCCCTGTTCTGCCTGCCTCTCTAATATTCAGTTTCTAGAGTAGGCTATGATTGTTTTGATAGATTTCCCAACTGTTTCCTGCCTATGGGTCTTTGAAGCAAATAGCAGGAAATTCTTTTCATAGCCATCAGGGTCTCTGTTTCATATTTCCCCTTTTCCATAGAACCTGACAGATCCAGGGCACAGAGAGACACATGTGCATGCTCCAGCTCCCAGTATTCATACAGATATGGTGAAGGGTAGGTGGAGTTAGATTCTTACGGTTTGGTTAGTATTGTCTGGGGAGCTCCTGTAACACATGTGAGATTCTGTGTTTTGTGATAATGTCTTGTATGTCACTGCTACTTAAGAGTTTAAGGTGAAGCTTTGTGAGTGTATTACATGTGTCTGGTGCACGCGTGTGGGTCAGAATGTGGATCAGTGGCTGCTGATGTGCTGATGCTGAGAGGAAGTGATTTAGGAGCTGGGCTTGCTCTCTTTATGTTTCTGCTTTTTGTGCAATGTCCTGGTAACTTGTCAGAGGCTGGATAAGATGTTACAAATTTTCTTAATCCAGTCTGAAATCCGCCTTGTTTTATTCCTGGGTATGAATCATGTGAGGGGTTGGGAGGTGGAGGATGAAATTCCCATACCTTCTGAATAGTCCAAGGTCAGTCCTCAGAAATCAGATGTTGGTTATTTAGCCATCACACCCTTAGATTTATGAGTTGGACCTAGAGGATTTGATCGTTTCTGTGACAGAGGTATCATCCTGTTCCCAGAAAACTGGCGACACGTTGACATGCAGGAAATTGGTCAGATTTATGGCTTGTTTCTAACCAACATGTAGGCATTCTGCCCTTTAAAAACAATTAAATTTCACTGATGTTTTTCATGTATCTAACAAGGGCCAGGTGCTGAATTCTCAAAGATAAATAAAATAAGCCGGGCGCGGTGGCTCACGCCTGTAATCCCAGCACTTTGGGAGGCCGAGGTGGGTGGATCACTAGGTCAGGAGTTCAAGACAAGCCTGGCCAAGACGGTGAAACCCCACTTCTACTAAAAATACAAAAATTAGCTGGGCATGGTGGCGGGCACCTGTAATCCCAGCTACTTGGGAGGCTGAGGCAGGAGAATCGCTTGAACCTGGGAGGAGGAGGTTGCAGGGAGCTAAAATCTTGCCAGTGTACTCCAGCCTGGGTGACAGAGTGAGACTTTGTCTAAAAAAAAAAAATATATATATATATATATTTATACACACACACACACGCACACATGCACAGATAGATAGACATAGATATCTATATATATAGGTATCTATCTATATATAAAAATTAGCTGGGCATGGTGGTGCACACTTGTAATCCTAGCTACTCGGGAGGCTGAGGCATGAGAATCACTTGAACCCAGCAGGTGGAGGTTGCAGTGAGCTGAGATCATACCACTGCACTCCAGCCTGGGTAACAGAGTGAGACTCCATCTCAAAAAAAGGGAGGGAGGGGCATTTGTGGAGAAAGATGCACAAGAAATGCTCAGGCCAGGCATGGTAGCACATGCCTGTAATCCCAATCCTTTGGGAGGCCGAGGTGGGAGGACTCCTTGAGCCCAGGAATTCAAGACCAGTCTGGGCAACATAGCGAGACCTTATCTCTAAAAAAAAAAAAAAAAAAAAAAATTAAAAATTTAGCTGAGTATGGTGACACATGCCTGTAGTCCCAGCTACTTGAGAGGCTGAGGCAAGAAGATCACTAGAGCCTTGGTGGTCGAGGCTGCAGTGAGTCATGATTGCCTCACAGCACTCCAGCCTGAGTGACAGAGGGCAGAGTCTGTCTCAAAATAAAAAAATAAAAAAGGCATGCTCAGACCAACTGGTGCCAAATTTTTGTCGGAGGCTCATACATTAAGCTGCTGTCCCCTCCACCACACAGAGGCACAAAGGCAGTGGCAGCTGGGACTTCCTTCCCTGTTTTCTCCCATTCTTCTAATTCTTCATGATGCCCTTTTGTGACTTCTTTCCCCCTTTAATACTGCTTTTGATATCATTTCAGCCTGATGTCACTTGTGTAAAATCACTGGGGGTAGGGTGGGTGAAAATTTTCCAAACCGCACATTCTTTTTTTTTTTGGGACAGAGTCTCACTCTGTTGCACAGGCTGGAGTACCCTGTCACAATCACAACTCACTGCAGCCACAACCTTTTGGGCTTAAGTGACTTTCCTGCCTCAGCTTCCGGAGCAGCTGGCGCATGCGACCACACTTGGCTAATTTTTTGTAGAGACAGGGTCTCACTTTGTTGCCTACACTGGTCTCAAACTCCTGGGCTCATGTGATCCTCCTGCATCAGCCTCCCAAAGTGCTAGGATTATATATCAGCTTGAGCTGCTGTGCTCAGCCCAAACCCCACATTCTTTTTTAATTTTTATTTTTTATTTTTTGAGACAGGGTCTTGCTATATCACCCAGGCTGAAGTGCAGTGGTGTGAACATACCTCACTGCAGTCTCAACCTCCTGGGCTCAAGCGATCCTTCCACCTCAGCCTCCTGGGTAGCTGAGACCACAGGTGTGAGGTGTGTGCCACCACATGTGGCTAACTTTTTAACTTATTTTTGTAGGGACGGGGTCTTGCTATATTGTTCAGATTAGTCTCTAGCTCCTGGGCTCAAGTGATCCTCCTGCCTCAGCCTCCCATAGTGCTGGGATTATAGGCATGAGCCACTGCGTCTGGCCCAAACCCCCAATTTTTTTTTTTTTTTTTTTTTTGAGACGGATTCTCTGTCGCCTAGGCTGCAATGCGATGGTGTGATCTCAGCTCACTGCAATCTCTGCCTCTTGGGTTCAAGTGATTCTCCTGCCTCAGCCTCCCTAGTAGCCAGGATTACAGGTGCCCACCACCACACCCAGCTAATTTTTGTTTGTATTTTTAGTAGAGACAGGGTTTCACCATATTGGCCAGGATGGTCTCGAACTCCTGACCTCAGCTGATCCACCCACTTGGGCCTCCCAAAACGCTGGGATTACAGGTCTGAGCCACCACGCCTGGCCCCAAACCCCACATTCTTAATGGCAGCTCTGGGCCCTACATAATTTCACTTCTTCAGGGTGACCCTGGGAACTTAATTCTAACTTGGGTCCTATTGTAGCTCTTTAACCACCCCAACAGCTCTGTAAGTATAGTTCAGCTTGAGAGAAAGAGACACAGAGAGAGAAACTTCAAGCACTGGGTGTTTGGTGCCTTCGGAGTCAGACAGACTGGACCTGGATTTAAATCCACTTTGTTCTCTATTATCTGCGTGATCTTGGACAACTGACTTAAGCTCTCTAGGGCTCAATTGCGACATTTGTAAAATGAAGATGATACCATGTAATAGTTATAATAGCTACTGTATTGAGCACTTTATATTTATTAATACAGTTAATCCCCATATATCTCTAGGAATTAGGTACTATTGTAGTTGTCATTTCTCAGATAAGAAAACTGAGGCATAGAGAGGTTAAGCAGCATGCCAACAGTAACACAATTCTTAAGTTGTGGAGCTGGGATTCTGAACATGGAAGCCCAACCTCAGAGCCTGTGTCCTTAACTACTGCAGTGGACTATAGTCCACAGAATGTTAACAAGGATTGAGGTGGGGGGAAAAAAAAAGCCCCCCAAAAACACAAAGCATTTAAAGCACCAGGTATAGAGCTTGGCAATAAGTTATTAAATTACATAACTGATGGCAGTAAATGGCAGCTGTTGCCACCAGGGTAGAAAAGCCTGTTTTCCAAGCTGTGTTTCCCCATGGGCACATGGAGGATGTGGCCCTCAGTCAGGGCAAGGCAGGAGAAAGATGGGTCTTCCCGCTGTCCAGGGTTTGCAAGGTGTCAGGGCTTCTTCCACTCCGACTCTGTTAGACAGTTTGTTGGCAAAAGTCTTGTTTCTCTAATCCCAAAGTTGCCTAACAGGCCCCGAAAGGAAAACACAGGAGCAGGGTGGCCATAGGAAAGGGCTTCCCTTCCAGTGAGCCAGTTGCTCAAGAATCACTTTTCTCACTGCTTCAGAGGAATCTGGCTTTTTGTATCCTGCTGTCTTACCCATTTGGTCAGGGCTCCCGGATAAGCTACCTGGGGAACAGAGTGGGGCCTCTGCCTAAATTGGCACAAGGTGAAGAGTCAATGCCAAGAAACAAAGGAGACTCTGCAGGGACCTGGGGAAACCCAAATCTGGGCTTCAGGGGAAGGGAGCATCAAGCCTGCTCTGATTCTTTGTCATGTATACTTTGGCCCTCTGCCTGGGCTTGTGAATGTCTTGGTTAGTCACTGAGCAGTTCGGGCGCACCTCTCCCATTCAAGACACCAACTGGGTTAGAGGCAGCATGGTTTTTGGCTAAAGGTTTTTATGGAAGCCGAGGAACCTGCATTTCACTATAGCTCTGCCACTTTTTAGTTAAGTTGTGTGATCTTGACAGTTTACTCTTTTGTGAGCCTCACTTTTCTCATTTGTGAGAAAATTATGAAGATCTTTTTTGAGACAGAGTCTCATTCTGTTACCAGGCTGGAGTGCAGTGGCTTGATCACAGCTCACTGTAGCCTCGTCTTCCTGGGCTCAAGCAATTTTCCCATCTCAGCCTCCCAAGTAGCTGGGACTACAGATGTGTGCCACCATGCCTGGCTAATTTTTAAATTTCTTGTGGAGATGAAGTCTCTCTATATTGCCCAGGCTCGTCTGAAACTGCTGGGCTCAAGCAGTCCTCCCACCTCAGCCACCTAAAGTTCTGGAATTATAGGCGTGAGCCACCGTGCCTGGCTGAATTATGAGGATCAAACGACATCACGTACACAAAGGCCTTAGAACAGCAACTTGGCCGGGCGTGGTGGCTCACGCCTGTAATCTCAGCACTTTGGGAGGCAGAGGTGGGCGGATCATGAGGTCAGGAGATCGAGACCATCCTGGCTAACACAGTGAAACCCCGCCTCTACTAAAAATACAAAAAATTAGCTGGGCGTGGTGGCAGGCACCTGTAGTCCCAGCTACTCGGGAGGCTGAGGCAGGAGAATGGCGTGAACCCGGGAGGCGGAGCTTGCAGTGAGCCGAGAGCACGCCACAGCACTCCAGCCTGGGCGACAGAGCAAGACTCCGTCTCAAAAAAAAAAAAAAAAAAAGAACAGCAACTTACACATTATAGATGCTCAGTAAATGCTCACAGTCACAGGTTAGGTGCAGTTGGGAGCTGTGGAGAAATATAAAGTACAATCTCTTGCCTTTAAGGAGGTTGCAGTCTAGATGGGGTGAGAGGTAATAAGATAGAAAATCATGTAAATCACAATGTTGGGAATGCATGTAACATAATACTGGCTGGTTGTGCGCAGTGGTATTATTGTAGCCAATGAGGTTTATCCGAGGTGCAATTATTGTGAATGGGAAACTTTCGCAATAACATCAGCCAACAAGTGTCATGGACTGTGAAGGCTTTGGGAGTTCAGAGCTATGAGAGCTGCCCCATGGGCTAAGCCAGGGAAGGCTTTCTGAACAAGTGAGTGCTGCAAACCTGCAAAGTTGGAGAGGAAGGTGGAGGGACACTCCAGAAAAAGAACAGAATGAGGCCAAGTAGCATAAGTTCAGAGGATAGGAAGAAAACAGATTGGAACCAAGGGCTTGTAGGGGACATGAGAGGGAAATGAGATTGAATAGGTGGGTTGAGGTCAGGTTGTAAAGAGCTTTGAATGCCATGCTAAGGAGTTTGGAATTTATCTGAAGGTTTTTGAGGAGGGGAATGATGTTCATATTGTGACCCTGATTTGGCCATGTATTCTTTTAATTTCTCTGGACCTTAGATCCCTTATCTATACAGTAAGAAGTTTGGATCATGTGATTGTAGAGGAGTTTCTCTAGCTAGAGAGTTTATGATTCTATGATACAGGAAGACTATTTTATTTTTGTCTTTATTTATTTATTTATTTTTGAGATGGCGTCTTGCTCTGTCACCAGGCTGGAGTGCAGTGGTGTGTGATCTCGGCTCACTGCAACCTCCGCCTTCCCGGGTTCAGCAATTCTTGTGCCTCAGCCTCCCGAGTAGCTGGGATTACAGACACACGCCACCACGCCTGGCTGATTTTTGTATTTTTAGTAGAGATGGGGTTTCACCATGTTGGCCAGGCTGGTCTTGAACTTGTGATCTTCCTGCCTTGGCCTCCCAAAGTGCTAGGATTACAAGCGTGAGCCACCGCACCTGGCCAGGAAGATTATTTTAATGATAAAATGCAGAATCGGTATGAAGGGTAAAAACTGTAGGTGGAGGATTGTTTAGAAAGTCATTGCAATATCAGAGAAGAAGCCTCTTTTAAGAGACTCTGTGTGTGGGTGAGGAAGGCCTTTATTGTATGTTATAGATACTTTGACATTATAACTCTATTAACAGTTTGAGTTCTGCAAGATACATCTCAGGAGACACCTAACTTGGGGCACCTGGAGAAGTGGATAGATAGATAAAATGTTTCAGGAAAGGAGTGATTATTTGGTAGGCTTCAGGTTTATACCATTCCTGTTCTGAAATAACCTAAGAAGGGCAGAAATAACATTATTGCTTCTCTTTAGATGTTTTGTATAATTTTTCAATTTATAAAATAGTTTCACAGGTATTATCACATTTGCTTTTCACCAGAGTCTCCTGAGGGAGGTTAGGCAGGTGCTTTCTCAGAGTTTTTTTATTTTTTCCCCCCCCCTCAAATCTAGGCCTCTTCATTCTTTCTTTTCCTTTCTCTTTTCTTTTCCTATTCTTCCTCCTCCTCCTCCTTCCCCCTCCCCCTCCTCTCCCTCCTCTTCCTCCTCCTCCTCCTTCTTCCTTCTCTCTTCTTTCTTCTTTGTAGAGACAGAGGCTAGTCTTGAACTCCTGGGCTTAAGTGATCTTCCCACCTTGGCCTCCCAAAGTGTTAGGATTACAGGCATGAACCACTGCATCTGGAGTTACTGATTTTTTTAGTATCTGGCCAGATACTATTTGTATTATAGACACCTATAAACCAAAGAGTGCCTGAGACAGATCTCAATCAATTTAGAGGTTTATTTTGCCAAGGTTGAGGATGCTGAAGATGCACCTGGAGAAAAAGAGCCATGTTGCAGTAGGATCTGTGGCCTTGCTTTTTCCAAAGAGGGTTTTGAGGACTTCTGTATATACATATTATATATATATTATGTATTATATATATTTTATATATATATATATATTTTTTTTTTTTGGATACGGAGTCTCGCTCTGTTGCCCAGGCTGGAGTGCAGTGGCACGATCTCGGGGCTCACTGCAAGCTACGCCTCCCGGGTTCACGCCATTCTTCTGCCTCAGCCTCCTGAGTAGCTGGGACTACAGGTGCCCGCCACCATGCCTGGCTAATTTTTTTTTTTTTGTATTTTTAGTAGAGACAGGGTTTCACCGTGTTAGCCAGGATGGTCTCAATCTCCTGACCTCGTGATCCGCCCCCCTCGGCCTCCTAAAGTGCTGGGATTACAGGCGTAAGCCACCGTGCCCGGCCGAGGACTTCAATATTTAAAGGAGAAAGAACAGGCAGGAGGAGGAGGAGGAAAGAAAAAGAAAGGGGAGGGTAGGCAGTGAGGCAAACAGTTACATTCTTGGGAGGCTTTGATTAGCACTCAGTGAATTCACATTTTACATGTGAAAAGAAAGGAATGGAGGGGAAGTCAATTATGCATTTATCTAGTGCTCAATAGATCTACATTTTACATAAGATAATGTAAGCCTGTGAAATTACAGCTATCTGTTTAGGAACAAAAAGAAGGCAGTTTCTGCATGACTCAGTTCCCAAGCCTAACTTTTGCCTTTGGCATAGTGAATTTGGGATCCCAAGATTTTATTTTCCTTTCACAAACTCAATACATTGATTAAGTTTAAGACTTCACCATGTGCCTCACACATGGAATCCAGTAAATGTTTGGTGCTATTTATTCATTCATTGAATTCCTTAATAAGCATGTAGTTTCCTGAATGCCTGCTAGATACTAAGCACTATATTAGGTACTAAGTGTATTAATGGAAATAAAAACATGGTGGCCCTTAAGGAGCTCATAGTCTTATAAAGGAGACAAGTCAAACAGTTACAGAACAGAATGACAAGCATGGGTCAGGCACGGTGGCTCATGCCTGTAATCCCAGCACTTTGGGAGGCTGAGGCAGTTGGATCACCTGAGGTCAGGAGTTTGAGACTAGCTTGGCCAACATGGAGAAACCCCATCTCTACTAAAAATACAAAAATTAGCCAGGCGTGATGATGGGCGCCTGTAATCCCAGCTACTTGGGAGGCTGAGGCAGGAGAATTGTTTGAACTCGGGAGGTAGAAGTTGCAGTGAGCTGAGATCGTGCCATTGTACTCCAGCCTGGGCGACAAGGGCGAGACTCTGTCGCAAAAAAAAAAAAAAAAAGAATGACAAGCGTTATGATTAAAGGACAAATCAAGTGTTACAGGAGCATAAGGGAGGGCTTACTAACTCATCCTGGGATGAGAATGCTGAGAACAGAGAAACCTTTTCTTCTCTTTTCTTTCTATTTTTAAGAGCTAAGTTCTGAAAGAGGAGTAGAAATTGAGAGGAGGGCCGTCTAGGGAGAAGGAACAATACACGCAAAGTCTGTGATGTGAGGGAGTGCAGTCAGTGATGTGTTCAGGGAACTGCAAGTAGCTGAGCCTGTTGTCACAGAGAGTACACAGGCACAGTGATTAGAAATAATCAGGGACCAGATTACGAAGAGCCTGGTATGCTTGGTGAAGAAGTTTAGATTTTATCCTCAAGGTGATGGAGAACTACACCTAGATTTTAGGCAGGGTATTGATGTAACCACCCAACGGGTTCTTCCTGCCTGCTGTACAAATAATGACCACAGCATTGCAGTAAAGAAAGAGTTTATGGGGTGGGACGAAAACGTTTAATTGACACAAGGCTGGCCACACCACATGGGAGATGGAGTTGTTATTCAAATCAACCTCATCTTCAGCTCATAGGTTAGAGGTTTTTCTTTTTTTCCTATTTTATTTTATTTTATTATTATTATACTTTAAGTTTTAGGGTACATGTGCACAATGTGCAGGTTTGTTACATATGTATATGTGTGCCATGTTGGTGTGCTGCACCCATTAACTCGTCATTTAGCATTAGGTATATCTCCAAATGCTATCCCTCCCCCCTCCCCCCAGGTTAGAGGTTTTTCAAAGGCAGTTTGGGGGAAGGGGTTGGAGTGCTTGCTGCTGATTGGTTTGGGTGGAGATGAAATCATAGGATCTTGAAGCTGCTCTCTTGAGCGAGTTGCTTCTGGCTAGGGCCACAGGAGTGGAGCTGGCAGGTCCAGGTGGAGCTCTGGGTGTCAGACATGCAAATAACCTGAAAAGATATCTCAAAAGGCCAATCTACAACAGTGATGTTATGTGCAGGACATATCTGGTGACCAGTCTACAGCTTAGCAGAATTCAGGTTCCTCTCCTCCCTCTAGCCTGATGGCCTTTCATTAGCTTTACAAAGGTGGTTGAGTTTTGGGGAAGGTTTCTTATCATTTAAACTATAAACTAAATGTCTCCCAAAGTTAGTTTAGCCTAAGCATAGGAATGATTAAGGGAAAGGCAAGATGGGGGAGCATGGGTTAGATAAGATCTCTTACTGCCATATTTTTTTCGCTGTTATAATTTTTCCAAAGGCAGTATCATTGACATTAGCAGACTTGTGTTTTAGGGTGATCTCTTTGACTGTCAAAGTGGAGGACAGATTGAATCAATGAGTTAGGGGAAGATGAAGCCCAGAAGCAGGATAAGTTGCGTTAGCTGTGATTGCTGCTTTCTTCTCTGGGATGCCCCTTTCCATCTTTACAGATCTTGCCTGTAGTACTTGCCATAGCACCAGGCAAATAGAAGGCATTTTACATCACATCATGTGTTGGTTACTCCACTGCTGTGGCTTGTGCTAACAGTGACTGGGGCACTGATTTGAAAGTAAAGTGAGCACCCTTTTTCCTGTGGTCACAAATCAGGCAAAATTGCTTTCTTGGTTAGAACTGACATGGAAGATACACACACACACACACACACACAAATACACACACACATACACACACACACACATATATTTTTTGAGACAGTCTCACTCAATCGCCCAGGTTGGAGTGCAGTGGTGTGATCTTGGCTCACTGCAGTCTCCGCCTCCTGGGTTCAAGCAATTCTTCTGCCTTAGCCTCCTGAGTAGCTGGGATTACAGGCGTGCGCCACCACGCCCAGCTAATTTTTGTATTTTCAGTTGAGACGAGGTTTCACCATGTTGGCCAGGCTGGTCTTGAACTCCTGACCTCAAATGATCCCCCTACCTCAGCCTCCCAAAGTGCTGAGATTACAGGCGTGAGCCATCGTGCCCAGCCAGAAGATATGTTTGACTCATCTCAAGATGTCTCCATAGGCATTTTCCATTTTGTGAAGAGTCTTTGTTCCAATGTTGACAGTGGGTTCCTTTAGGGCAGGAAACATATTTTTATTCATTTTTGTAGTCCCTGGACTTATCACAATACATGATACATACTAGGCAATGATAGATATTTGTTTCATGAATTTGAAATTCATGTTTTGTATTTGAAATATGTTTCATGAAATATGCTGTAAATGTTGATTAGGTGCTCAGATTCCCCCTCAAAAGCCTTTTAAATCTAGAGCCTAATGGGGTACTGGGCATATCTAAGGTCTGAGAAGGAGGGAAACTCTAGGAAATGGCAGGAATTAGCAGAATGGAAGTAAGTTACTTCCCAGAAGTATTTAGCAGTCGAACTGAGACAGTTTCAGAAAGATTCTGGGCCAAAGGTTTTTAGAAAGACCTACTGGGGAGATTGGGAAGTTCTGAATTCTTTTTGCTACCTACTGTTATACAAATCGCTTTTGTTCTTCCTCATATACTTTAAAATACATTTGGCTGGCACACTGGCTGATGCCTGTAATCCCAACACTTTGGAAGGCCAAGGTAGGAAGATTGCTTGAGGCCAGGAGTCCAAGAGCAGCCTGGGCAACACAGCAAGATCTCCATTAAAAAATTAGCCAGGTGTGGTGGCATGCACCTGTTGTCCCAGCTACTTGGGAGGCTGAGGTGAGAGGATCACTTGAGCCCAGCAGGTCAAGGCTGAGTGAGCCATGATTATACCACTGCACTCCAGCCTGGGTGACAGAGTGAGAACTTGTTTCTGGAAAAAAAAAAAAAAAAAAAAAAAGAATAAAATTGGCAGGGTGCGGTGGCCCACACCTATAATCCCAGCACGTTGGGAGGCTAAAGTGGGAGGATCACTTGAGCCCAGGAGTTCTAGAGCAACTTGAGCAATGTAGAGAGACCTTGTCTTTTTTTTTTTTTTTTTCTTTTGAGACAGAGTCTCTTTCTGTCACTAGGCTGGAGTGCAGTTGTGCGATCTCGGCTCACTGCAACCTCCGCCTCCTGGGTTCAAGCGATTCTTTTGCCTCAGCCTCCCCAGTAGCTGGAACTACAGGCATGCACCACCACACCCAGCTAATTTTTGTATTTTTAGTAGAGACAGGGTTTCACCATGTTGGCCAGGATGGTCTCGATCTCTTGACCTCGTGATCTGCCTGCCTCGGTCTCCCAAAGTGTTAGGATTACAGGCGTGAGCCACCACGCCTGGCTGAGACCTTGTCTTTACAAAAAATAAACAAAATTAGCTGGGCATGGTGGTGCACACCTATAGTTCCAGCTACTTGAGAGGCTGAAGTGAGAAGATCACTTGTGAGCCCAGGAGGTCAAGGCCTCAGTGAGCCAAGATCGTATCACTGCACTCCAGCCTGGGCAACAGAGTGAGACCCCATCTAAATATAAATGAATTAATAAATAAATAAATAAATAAATAACAGTTAAACTACATGACTTGCCATGGTTTCCTGATTCTTTGTCTTTTGATGTTTCCTTTCTTCGTTAGGAATGTTTTTTCCTTTATGCCATTGTCATCATTCTTCAGTGCCCTGCTGAAATGCTTTTCATGAAACCTTATGGAAAAAATAATCTCTCCCTACCGAAGTCATCTCAATTTTTAGACCCCCTTGTGGTACTTAATGCTCTCTACCTAGAATTATATATGGGTTATCATTCTTACACTAGAAGGAAGGAATCATATGTAATTTAGCTATGAGTATTCCAGAGTGTCTAGCACAGGTCTTTGTAAATGTTGAATGGACAATGTGGCTGAGCTGTATTACTAACTTAGTGTTATGGTTACTTTCACTTGTCAACCTAGCTGGACCATGACATGCCCAGGGATTTGGTCAGACATTATTCTGGGTGTTTTTTTTTTTTTTTTCCCCCAAGATGGAACCTTGCTCTGTCGCCCAGGCTGGAGTGCAACGGCGTGATCTCGGCTCACTGCAACCTCCACCTCCCAAGTTCAAGCAATTCTCCTGCCTCAGTCTCCTGAGTAGCTGGGATTACAAGCTCATGCCACCACACCTGGCTAATTTTTGTGTTTTTAGTAGAGACGGGGTTTCTACATGTTGGCCAGGCTGGTCTTGAACTCCTGACCTCATGATCTGCCTACCTTGTCCTCCCAAAGTGCTGGATTACAGGCCTGAGCCACTGCTCCCAGCCTATTCTGGGTATTTCTGTGAAGATATTTTTGCATGAGATTAAGATTTAAATTGATAGATTGAATAAAGTAGATTGCTCTCCCTAATATGGGTGGGCCTCATCCAATCAGTTGAAGGCCTGAATAGAATAAAAAGACTTATCCTCCCTTGAGGAAAGGAATTCCTCCTGCCTGACCACTTTCAAACTGGGATATTGACTTCTTCCTGTCTCCAGACTCAAACTGAATCATCACCTCTTGAGCCTTGCTGGCCTTTGGACTGAAACTATACAACTGGCTCTCTTGGGTCTCTAGCTTTCCAGCTCACCCTGAAGCTCTTGGGACTTGTCAGCCTCCATAATTTTGTGAGATAATTCTTTATAATAAAGCTCTTTTTATACACACACACACACACACACACACACACACACACACACACATCTTGTTCTGCTTCTCTGGAGAACCCTACTACACTTGGGTTCTAAATGTTAGAAGTATCCCAGGGAAGGGAAAAGAGTCCTATCTACCATTCCTGGCACAGGATTAACATGAGGCACACTTTAAAAATGATGCTTACCTTTGATATCTTTTCATCTCTTGAACCCTTTTTATGAACTCTTCTCCCTCTTCTAAGATTTAAGGTATATAGGACTTTGATGCTACCCTTATCCCTCTACTTTAATATCTGATCCAGGCCTATCTTCTTCCTCATTTATGGCCCAAATTTCCTTTTGGCCCAAATTTCCTTTGCTTTTGAGTCATTTTCCCAATCCTACCCATTCCCATTAAAGCTCCCAACTCAGTGTGTTAGATGGAAGCTGGGTGGTGAGGGAAAAGTAGTTTGTACAAGTGATTCATGTATAGCTGAAAGCTCTGTAATCTTCTCAGAATCATTTGCTAGATGAATTGGATGAAATACCATGTAGTTTAATAAAGTGGGATGAAAATTTTAGGCAGAGTGGGGGTAAAATCTTTGAGTAACTGCCCAGTGGGAGTTACTCAACCCTACCTGGAGTCAGTCCTAGGGTTAGCATTCCTGTGCGCTTACTGCTTTGACAGATTCTTCCCTTTTCCATCTTTGAAACCAGTTTCACCAGGGGCGGTGGCTCACGCCTGTAATCCTAGCACTTTGGGAGGCTGAGGAGGGCGGATCACCTGTGGTAGGGAATTTGAGACCAGCCTGACCAACATGGAGAAACCTCGTCTCTACTAAAAATATGAAATTAGCTGGGCGTAGTGGTACATACCTGCAATCCCAGCTACTCAGGAGGCTGAGGCAGGAGAATCACTTGAACCCGGGAGGCAGAGGTTGCGGTGAGTGGAGATCGCACCATTGCACTCCAACCTGGGCAACAAGAGACTGTCTCAAAAAAAAAAAAAAAAAAGAAAAAAAAAAAACACCACAGTTTCTCTCAAAACATTAACAAACAAGCACTCCCACAGAAGTAGCAATGGAGATTCTACTGCTAGCATAGGAAGAGAGAAAGAAGGAAACCATTAGCAGTCTCCACTGGATTTTTCTAAGTTAGCAACTATTTATAGTTTTGAAAGTCCTATTTTAGAAGAATATGATTTGTTTAAAAGATGATGAGCAAATCAGTAGTTTTATATTATATGTGGTCATAAGCAGAGAAAAGACCTGGTTATAGGAGAGCAGATTTTAATGCGGTATGGAGGCATTATGTTTGAAATGTTGATAAATCAAATCTGTCGTGAAGCTGGTCTGGCTTAAAATACTTAGGATCTGTCTTATCTTCAGCTAGTTCTTCCCTTCCAGATTTTGAAACCAGCGCAATTGTCCCACAGGACTAATGTTTACAGGTTTTTTTAATAAACATAGAAATTGACCTTCCCTAGTCTTAGAACTCTAAACTTGTATCTGTCTCATCTGAGTTCCTTCCTTAGGAAACCTACCCTCAGGCAAGGAACTGAAACCCATCAGATCCTCACACCCAGACAATGAGATACCAGACTCCTCATCCATCGTGACTGCTTCCCTACCCCTCCCTAATTTCTGTTTTCCCACCTTCCCTGCTATATAAACTCCCCAGTTTCAGTCTGTCAGAGATTGATCTGAGACTTTATCTCCTGTTGTCCTTCACCGCAGCACTGGATTCAAGCCCTCCTTCCTGGAAATACTTGTTGACTCAGTGACTGGCATTCTATGCGGCAAACCGCAGGACTAGGCTGAATGCTTGGTATTTCAGTAATAATTTCCTGTGAGAAGGAAGGAAGTAGTTAGAAGAAAGAGCATGATCGTAATAGGAAACTAAAAACTCTGCATCTATTTCAATATTTCAATATTTAAATATATTTAAGCCTGTCTTATATTTAAAAATCCCCCTTTTGAACTCTACTTCTCTTACTGGCTTCTACCATATCACTCTCTTCTTTTTTTAGAAACAAACATTTATTTATTTATGCTTATTATTTTTTTTTGAGACAGTATCTCGCTCTGTTGCCCAGGCTGGAGTGCAGTGTTGCAATCTCGGTTTACCGCAACCTCCTACCGAGTTCAAGCAATTCTCCTGCCTCAGCCTCTCAAGTAGCTGGGACTACAGGCATGTACCACCACGCCCGGCTAATTTTTGTATTTTTAGTAGAGACGGGGTTTCACCATATTGGCCACGCTGGTCTCAAACTCCTTACCTCAGGTGATCTGCTCTCCTCGGCCTCCCAGATTGCTGGGATTACAGGCTTGAACCACCGTGCCTGGCCTAAACTAATACTTAAAAAGAGTTTATAGTTACTATCTCCATTTACTTATCTCCCATCTACTCCTGAGCATCCTAGAGTAGATTTATTCCCGTTGTGCAACCAAAACTACTCTTACCAGCGTCACCAATGATGACACAGTTGCAAAATAGAATGACCCTTTCACCCTTGTTTTACTTGGCGTTGCAGCCCACTTACCACAGTCCGCCAGTGCTTTGCTTTGGAACTGCCGCTCTGGCCCTCACACTGTTGGGTTCTCTTCTACCTCTTCGGCCGTTCCTTTTGAGTTTTCCTTACCACCTTCTCTGATGTGTCCATTCCATTCCTTAAATGTCATTGGTCTTTAGGGTTCTGTCCTAATGTCCTCTTCTCTTTCTATATACTCATGTTCCCTCTGTGACTTCAGTTATAACTGATACCTGATGAATGGCCTCTCTCTCTCTCTCTCTCTTTTTTTTTGAGATGGTGTCTTGCTCTGTTGCCCCGGCTGGAATGCAGTGGTGTGATCTCGGCTCACTGCAACCTCTGCCTCCTGGGTTCATGCCATTCTCCTGCCTCAGCCTCCCGAGTAGCTGGGACTACAGGTGCCCACCACCATGCCTGGCTAATTTTTTGTATTTTTAGTAGAGACGGGGTTTCACTGTGTTAGCCAGGATGGTCTCGATCTCCTGACCTTGTGATCTGCCCGCCTCGGCCTCCCAAAGTGCTGGGATTACAGGCGTGAGCCATCACGCCGGCCATCTCTCTCTCTCTTTAAACAGAGATGGGGTCTTACTCTTTCGCCCAGGCTAGAATGCAGTGGTACGATCATAGCTCACTATAACTTTTAACTCCTGGACTCAAGCAATCCTTCCACTTTAGCATCCCAAAGTGCTGGGATACAGGTGTGAGCCACTGTGCCCAGCTAATTTTTTTTTTTTTTTTGAGACAGAGTCTTGCTCTGTTGCCCAGGCTGGAATGCAGTGGCACAATCTCAGCTCACTGCAAGCTCTGCCTCCCGGGTTCACTCCATTCTCCTGCCTCAGCCTCCCGAGTAGCTGGGACTACAGGTGCCCGCCACCACGCCCAGCTAATTTTTTTGTATTTTTAGTAGAGATGGGGTTTCACCGTGTTAGCCAGGATGGTCTCCATCTCCTGACCTTGTGATCCGCCCACCTCAGCCTCCCAAAGTGCTGGGATTACACGTGTGAGCCACCGCGCCTGGCCAACTGTGCCCAGCTAATTAAAAACTTTTTTTTTTTTTTTTTGGTAGACAGGGTCTCGCTATGTTGCACAGGCTGATCTTGAACTCCTCTGGCTTCGAGCTATTCAGCTACCTAAGCCTTTCAAAGGGCTGGGGTTACAGGTGTGAGCGACTGTGCCTGTCCTCCATCTCTCGTTCTCTCTCTCTCTCTTTTTTTTTTTTTTTTTTTTTTGAGACAGAGTCTCCCTCTGTCGCCCAGGCTGGAGTGCAGTGACATGATCTCTGCTCACTGAAACCTCTGCCTCCCGGGTTCAAGCGATTCTCCTGCCTCAGCCTCCCAGGTAGCTGAGATTACAGGTGCCCACTACCACACCTGGCTAGTTTTTGTATTTTTAGTAGAGACAGCGTTTCGCCTTGTTGGCCAGGCTGGTCTCAAACTACTGACCTCAAGTGATCCGCCTGCCTTGGCCTCCCAAAGTGCTGGAATTACAGGTGTGAGCCACTGCACCCAGCCCTCCATCTCTCTGGAATTGTATATCTCAACAGTTTATTGGACATCTGCTTTTGAATATGCAACATGTCCAAAAAAACTGAACTTATCTTGCCTCTAAACTTGATTGTTTAAAACAAAATTTTAGCCAGGTGCAGCAGCTCACACCTGTAATCCCAGCACTTTTGGGAGGCTGAGGCGGGAGGATTGCTTGAGTCCAGGAGTTTGTGATCAAGCAAAGAGTAAGACCCCATCTCTATTTAAAGAGAGACAGAGATGGCTGGGCGCGATGGCTCATGCCTGTGACCTGGGCAACATAATGAGACTTCATGTCTTAAAAAAAAAAAATTAGCTTGGCGTGGTGGCATGTGCCTATAGTACCAGGTACTCAGGAGGTCGGGATTGCTTGAGCCCCGGAGGTTGAGTCTGCAGTGAACTGTGATCACATGACTGCACTGTAGCCTAGGTGACAGAGTGAGACTCTGTCTCAAAAAATTAAAAAAAAAATTTCAGTGGATGGTACCCCACAATGATCCACACCGGAAATCTGGCCACCATCTTTGATTACTCTTTTATCACCCCCACATCTAGTCGATCACTCAGTGTTGACAATACTACCTGCTAAATATCTCTCAAGCTGTCCACTTCTTTTTCCAACCTTACTCACACTACTGATTCAGCTATTTCCTTTTCTAGATCACTGCAGCAGCCTTCTCTCTGATTCCACTTTTTTGTCTTCAGTCTAATTCCATGCCACTCTAATTCATTTTCTGCAGTGTGGGTGAAGTGGATGTATGAAACAAAATTCTAATCACATTTTCCCTAATATTAAAGCCCTTTAAATGGTTCTCTGTTGCCCTCAGGATGCACTTTGATCTCTTCAATAGGGCCCCCAAGCTTTTTTTGTTGTTGTTATATTAAAAATTTAAAAGAACTCAGTCTTCTCCAGCTTCATCTGTGCTAATCCTGCCCCCACCTTTCCCCCATTCTTGTACTCCAGGTACACAACACATACTTTAATTCCTTAAATACCCCTGTTCTCTATTGTATCTGGGCCTTTGTACTTATTCTATCTGCCTAGAATGCTCCTGTTACGCCTCTTTCTTATCAACTTTAGTTATCTTTGGTTTAGACATCCCTTCTTCTGTGCTATGCTATGCTAACACCCCAACCCCAGGTCATGCTTCTGAAGTACCCAGTACTTACCCCTGTGTAGCGCTTACCATGCCCTCTCAAGATTACCTGGTGAATGTATTGTAAGCATTTTGTATGCAGGGACTACATGTCTCACTATTGAATCCTGGGTCCTAGAAAAGTAGCTATCACATAATAGATGCTCAGTAAATACACATCGTTACTTTGGCTATGTTTGCCATTAAATCAATTAAACAAGTGGTACAAAGCTGGTAGGGAATGACCAAAAATGGGGTCCTAGGCTTCGATGTTAGGTTTTTTTTTTAAAAAGTAAAGTCAAAGTTCAGATTATTGCAGTTTTACAGGTTGGCTATGGGTCTTGATGGGCTTATGGGATATTACAACTGAATCTAAACTCTGTCCAGCTGGTACAGTCTTTATCCAGGCTTCAGTGTTCTTTTTTTTTCTTAAAAAAAAAAAGCTTTATTGAGATATAATTTATATGCCATACCATTCACCCATTTAAAGTATATTCCTCAATGATTTTTTTCCAGAGCAAGAGTGGAAGTTTATTTTATTTTATTTTATTTTTATTTATTTATTTATTTAAAAAATGGCCATGCATCTGCTCTTTAATGTTTTCCTATGATATATTAAAATAAAAACAAAGTTTCAGTCTCTTCACAAGAAGTAATTTATATTCTCTGAATTTTTTCAGCCACAACAACTGGATTCTCTTTTCTGATTTTTGCTGCAGCTTCTGCTTTGTAATCATACGGACAGTTGTGCTTGTCAGAGTTAACGGTGAAGTCCACAAAACAAATTTCCACATCGGCAGTCAAACCCTGTAAGACCAACTTTCTTTCTGCACATGAAACATCTGTTTTTCTTTGGTTTGGGCAATTCAGGAGCTTTTTCTTTACTCTGAGAAGTACTGGGCTGAAAAACTGATGGACTGGGCTGAGTGACAACTGGCTCTCACACCTCTGTTTTTGGGGTATTTTGTCCTCTGTTGAAATGCTCATTTCTGTCATTTGCTGAGTTACAGGCAAGGCAGCCGCAGGCACATTTCTTGATTTTTCAGATGTGCTGCCAGCAGCACCTTCACAGTTGTTTAAGCTAGTGTCTGCTCTCTGTACAGATGCAGGATCTGAGGTAGGACTGTTGGAACCACTAGCTGTCCCCATTGGGCTCATTCTGCCACTATTCTGCTGCCTCTGAAGATGTTCTTTGTAGCAAACTGAACACATTCCATTTGTCCTAGGATTTCCATAAAAGCCACATCCTGTGCTACACAGCATGGGCCCCGGGGTCTGGTTAGTCTCCTGAGCCATATTTTTCTGCCAGGTCTGAGTTCCAACCATCCCCATGGCCAAAGGGATTTTATTTTATTTTTAAGATGGAGTCTTGCTCTTGTCGTCCAGGGTGGAGTGCAATGGTGTGATTTCGGCTCACTGCAACCTCTGCCTCCTGGGTTCAAATGATTCTCCTGCCGCAGCCTCCTGAGCAGCTGGGATTACAGGCGCCTGCCACCACGCCCAGCTAATTTTTTTTTTGTATTTTTAATAGAGATGGGGTTTCACCATGTTGGCCAGGCTGGTCTCCAACTCCTGACCTCAGGTGATCCACCCACCTCGGCTCCCAAAGTGCTTGGGATTACAGGTGTAAGCCACCGCGCCTGGCTGGAAGTTTATTTTTAAAAGTCTTTAGAAAATAAAAAAAGAGAAAGTATGCTTGGAAGACACCCAAGTGCGTGACTTGAAGAACAAGTGCCTGATTTTTAGTATAGTCACAGAATTGTGGAACTGTCACCATAATCAATCTTCAGAACACATTCATCACTCCAACAAGAAACCCCATACCCATTAGTAATTGCTCCTTTTTTCACCCCACCCTTCAGCCTCCTCTCTCCAGCCCCTGGGAACCCTAATCTACTTGTTTGTTTCTGTGAACTTGCCTATTCTCAATATTTCATATAAATGGAATAATATGTGTTCTTGTGACTGGCTTCTTTCACTTAGCATAATATTTTCAAGCTTTATCCATGTTGTATCATGTATCAATACTTTATTTCTTTTTATTTTTTACTTAAAATTTTTTTCCTATACAGATGAAGTCTCACTGTATTACCCAGGCTGGTCTCAAACAACTGGGCTCAAGCGATCCTCCCACCTTGGCCTTTCAAATTGTTGGGATTATAGGTGTGAGCCACTGTGCCCAGCCCCGTTTCTTTTTATTGCCAAATAATCTTCCATTATACGTATATACCACGTTTTGTAAATCCATTCATCAGTTGGTGGACATTTGAGTTGTTTCTGCTTTTGGCTATTACAAACAATGCTGCTTATGAACATTTTCTTTCTTTCTAAGAGATGGAGTGTTGCTCGGCTCACTGAAACCTCCGTCTTTCCAGTTCAAATGATTCTCCTGGCCCAGCCTCCTGAGTAGCTGGGATTACAGGTGCACACAACTACACCCAGCTAATATTGGTATTTTTAGTAGAGACGCAGTTTCACCATGTTGGCCAGGCTGGTCTTGAACTCCTGAGCTCAAGCGATCTGCCCACCTCAGCCTCCCAAAGTGCTGGGATTACAGGGGTGAGCCATCAAGCCCAGCCGTGGACATCTGTGTATGAGTTTTTGTATAGACATGTTTTTATTTCTCTTGGGTATATACCTAGGAGTGCAATTGTTGGGTCATATTATTACCAGAATGGGGTCCTGATCAAGTCCCCAAGTGAGGGTTCTTGGATCTTACACAGGAAAGAAGTCAGGGTAAGTCTATAGAGTAAAGTGAAAGCAAGTTTATTAGAGAAGAAACAAAAGAATGGCTGGTCCATAGGCAGAGCAGCCCTGAGGGCTGCTGGTTGGATATTTTTGTGGTTATTTCTTGATTATATGCTACATATGGGGTGGATTATTCATGAGTTTTCCAGGAAAGGGGTGGCGATTTCTTGGAACTGAGGGTTCCTTTTCCTTTTTGACCATTTAGGGTAACTTCTAGACATTGCCATGGTATTTGTAAACTGTCGTGGCACTGGTGGGAGTGTCTTCTAGCATGGTTACACATTATAATTAATGTATAAAGAGCAATGAGGACAACCAGAAGTCAGTTCCATCTGTATCTTGGTTTGGGCGTGTTTTGGCCAGCTTCTTTACTGCATCCTGTTTTATCAGCAGGGTCTTTGTGACCTGTATCTTGTGCTGACCTCCTATCTCATCCTGCAACTAAGAATGCCTAATCTGGGAATGCAGCCCAGCAGGTCTCAGCTTTATTTTACCCAGACCCTGTTCAAGATGGAGTTGCTCTGGTTCAAACACCTCTGACATATTTCCCCCCTCCTTTTTACAAGGGGATCTTTAATCCTAAGGGTTGCAGAGGGGCAAAGATCCATCCACTGTAACTTCTTTAGGCTGACTAGGGGCAATGATATTCCTGCCTATTAGGGTCTCTTGTATCCAGGGTAGAGAGGAGCTCAGTCAGAAAGCCTCAGTATGGTGAGGGCCCTTCATAACTCTGAGTTCTGACAAAAGGTGATATCTGAAAGACTAATAAGTGCTCAATTTAAGAAAACATTGAATAAGCTTATCTTGCATTTTTACACAAAGAATATGACAGCAATATATTCCACAAAAGTAAAGTGAAATAAGTAAAATTATTCCAAGTGAACTAAATAAGAAAGCTTTTCATGAATGGGGCAGTTGTTGGAACCAAGGTGATACAGTCACTGGCTGATTCCAATACATGCCCAGAATTAAAATATTGATCCAGATTTTTACATTACCTTCCCCTTTTGTTTCTTCTGAGCAGCAGCCAGAGATCACTGGTTGGTTCACAGGAAGAAGCAGAGTCAGTCTAAATTGCAGAAAAAACTCAACAGATGAGACTAGAATCTAATAACAGGTGTATCACGGTTTTTGAAAAATAATTTTTCTCTCATTTCCATTTTTATTAAAAACAAATCATGGTAGGACTCATTTATTTGCAAACTAAGTTTTAGTCTTATTATACTAGGTCTGATTATTTGTATAAAGTGCAGCAAGAGTAATTATTTGCCATATAGGCTGTTTTTAAATTGGATTTGATGGAACTTTGTTCCATAAGGAATCTCAGATTAGAGCTTTTAAAGCACTGATCCTAGCCACGGGTTTGTACCTTCAAATACTCGTATGAATTGGGTACATTTCTTTCCTCTCAGTTTCCCAGGATAATTGGGACTCCTGGGCCAGAGAGTGACATTTTTGGCCAGGTGTGGTCGTCACACCTGTAACCCCAGCACTTTTGGAGGCTGAGGTGGGTTGATTACTTGACGTCAGGAGTTTGAGACCAGCCTGGCTAACATGGTGAAAAGCCTGTCTCTACTAATAATACAAAAAAAATTTAGCCTGGCATCGTGGCACATGCCTGTAATCCCAGCTGCTCGGAGGCTGAGTTAGGAGAATCACTTGAACCTGGGAGGCGGAGGTTGCAGTAAGCCAAGATCATATCACTGCACTCCAGCCTGGGTGACAGAGTGAAACACTCTCTCAAAAAAAAAAAAGAAAAAAAAGTGACATTCTTTAGAAAGTGACATTCTTTACTTACCGCAGGTCAGGATCCCTGTACAAGGACTGCGTAGACAAGGCACGGGGCCAGTTTTCCCAGGGGGCTTTTTCTGACTCTGTAAGTCAACTTTGATTCCTTAAAAGTAGTCTTTTTGTACCTGGCATGCCATTCCAGTCAAAGCCTTCATAAAAGAACCATTGTCTCCAATGGTGTCCTGTTACGAAAGAAAACAGATTCTTATTGTACTTGTGCAAATATTGCCATAGTCGAGAATACTTACAGTTTCCAAATTTTGGAGAAATGAGGTAGAGAGAAAGAAATATGCTCCAAATTTTCTTTATAGGAATATATTTTACTTGTTAAAAGCTGTAAATAGCTCAAAAGAAAAATATTCTTGACCCTGAAAAGACAGAAAGGATCAGCAATGTTTTAGGCAAAAAGTCATAAAAAGATTATTTTCATCTTTTGTTAGTTCAGTCTATGCAATTAGTTCCTGTTTCACTCAACATTTATGTACACATTAGTTTTCCAAGAGAGTCTTTGAAGTTCTTTCTTCTCTATTTTAATGGCACACTTTCCAAAGTTATCAAAGGCCTGCATTTAAGAGTACTCATCAGAGTCCTATAGCTGATTATAAACTGCCCTTTAAAGAGGATCAAAATAAGACAACAATTGTCTGTGGATGACAAAAATTATGGCAGTCATGGTTACTTCTGTGGCATACAACAATTTTACAAAACAATTATAATTATTACTGATAATATACACTAAGTCATATCAGTATTATAGGAGTATAGCATAATTTTGGAAAACATACCAATAACACATTTATACAAATACACCCCAAAGAAAGCCAAACACTATTTCATATTTGACAGTGCTTCCTGTATGATTTTAATATACCAAATAAGCCAAATATGTCTCTTTTGGACTTTAGGGTACCTGATATCTAAAGGATTAATCAGGTCAGAAAAAGGCAACTTATAATTTGATTTTGGAAAGTTTTCAAATATTAAAGGTTTAAAATACTTGATATAAAATAGAATCCCAGCACACTGTAAGTCATTGAGCCAAAATGATAACTCAAAGATTTTAAAAAGGGAAAAACCTGGCCGGGCATGGTGGCTCACGCCTGTAATCCCAGCACTTTGGGAGGCTGAGGTGGGCGGATCATAAGGTCAGGAGTTTGAGACCAGCCTGGCCAATATGGTGAAACCCCGTCTCACTAAAAATACAAAAAATTAGCCAGGCGTGGTGGTGCACGCCTGTAATCCCAGCTACTCGGGAGGCTGAGGCAGGAGATTTGCTTGAACCTGGGAGGCGGAGGTTTCAGTGAGCCAAGATTGTGTCACTGCACTCCAGCCTGGGTGACAGAGTGAGACTCTACCTGAAAAAAAAAAAAGGAGGGGGGGGGAAAAACCTTTACTCATTGATAGAGGGAAGACTTAGCTTTCCAAATAATTTTCTCTTTTCTTTCATTCTTTTTCCTGTAGTTTATTCAAAAGGCAAACAAAAATCTTTCATTAAAAAAAATTACACAAAAATCTTGTTCAAGAGTGAAAGCCAAGTCTCACCTTTATGTTAGTGTACTATATTGATGTTAAATCCAGTTCTTAATAAAACCTAATAGACAAATCTGTTCAGGTGCAGTGGCTCATGCCTGTAATCCTAACACTTTGGGAGGCTGAGGCAGGAGAATCACTTGAGCCCAGGAGTTCAAGACCAGCCTGGGCAACACAGCGAGACCCTGTCTCTTAAAAAAAAAAAAAATCTTTTTTTTTTTTTTTGAGACGGAGTCTTACTCTGTCACCAGGCTGGAGTGCAGTGGTGTGATCTTGGCTCACTGCAATTTCCACCTCCCAGGTTCATGCCATTCCCCTGCCTCAGCCTCCCGAGTAGCTGGGATTACAGGTGTGCATCGCCACACCCAGCTAATTTTTGTATTTTTAGTAGAGACAGGATTTCACCATGTTGGCCAGGATGGTCTTGATCTCCTGACCTTATGATCCACCCGCCTTGGCCTCCCACAGTGCTGGGATTACAGGCGTGAGCCACCGTGCCTGGCCAAAAAAAAAAATCTTATACACAAATCTGCCTAATCTTAATCGTTTTATCATAAGGTAAGATTCTTATAAACCTTTTATAACTCTTTACAGTTTTTTTTTTGGTTAAAGAATAGAACCATGCTCTAAGAAAGCCATGTTATGCTTTTATTCCAATGTTCAATTTACAGATAAATTGAATAATACCCCTTTAATTTTAGCCAGTATATTCTCATACAGAATTTCTTTTACAACACTAATCTTTCATAAACCTTTCACAACTTACTCAAACATCAGCTTTATCCTATCCTTTAACTCTCTAAATTAGGGAAAAAAACACATCCCCATACTTTCTTATAATCTTTTACCAAAAACACATTCTACTTTCCTTATATACCTTGCATGTAAAACTGTTTCTCTAGTAGTCTCAATTACATATGTTATAATGTTAACTCTTAGCAACTTTTATTTTTGGTGAAAGACCTGGTAAGTAAGCAATTTTATTTATGTGCCAGGTGTGTAGCCTAGGACACCAGACAGAAATGCAGATAAGGTCTGACTATTTCCAACATAGTTGGGGGCATGAATAACTCCATATGTCCCCAGGCCTTACCTAGAATCTAGCTACAAAGCAGGTAAGTTGTACAAGTATCAAAAGTCAAAGAAGTAGTTTATAACCTTAAACCGTCTAGCAAAGATAGTATTTGACCTACCTAATTTAGACTAAATGTCTTAAGTTTTGAAGATGTTTTTATTTTACCAATAATCTTGAAAAGTGTCTTTATTTCATAAAGATTACTAAAGTCATGTGAACTAAAAGGCATTAAAGTTTTTATTTTTCTGACAAAATATTTGATTTCAGCACTTTTCTTAAAGCCAATTAATTGGAGCTTTTTATATAAATACCACACACACAACACATATAAATACACAGACAAGAAAAACAAAAACAAGAACAAAAAACAAAACTTAGATACACAGACAGAAGCAGAACCAATAGTTGTAAGATTTTTCATTTGCCAGTTTTTAAGTTTTTCTTTCCCATTTTATGAACCCTATCATGACTTACACAGACCATCTAGACTTTCTAACTTGTCTTACATTTCCCTTTTTCCTAAATAATCAGTCATTCTACTTTAGGACAAGGATTTACCATACAAGATCTTTTCTCACATAATATTTCTTTTCTTTATAACTTTCCTTACCAAAAATACATCTTCATATCCATAACTTTCTTCACACCTCTCTCCCCTACTGTTTTTTTCTCTTTCTACCTTTTTTCTATTTTCTTCTGTCCCCTGTCCTAATTGTCAGCTAAGCAATACTAAATTACACTTCCAAAGGGCCAACTCTTAGATGAAACAAAATAGAGAATTCATGTTTTATTCAAACCAAGGAAAAATGGTGTGAATAACAGTTCAGTTAAGACAGCCAGGGCCAGGCGTGGTGGCTTATGCCTGTAATCCCAGCACTTTGGGAGGCCAAGTTGGGTGGATTACCTGAGGTCAGGAGTTTGTGATCAGCCTGGCCAACATGGTGAAACCCCGTCTCTAATAAAAAAATACAAAATTAGCTGGACATGATGACGGGTGCCTGTAATCCCAGCTACTCGGGAGGCTGAGGCAGGAGAAACACTTGAACCTGGGAGGTGGAGGTTGCAGTGAGCCGAGATTGCACCATTGCACTCCAGCCTTGGAAACAAGAGCAAAACTCTGTCTCAAAAAAAAAAAAAAAAAAAAAAGACAGCTAGGAAAAACATACACTCTTACACATGGAGATTTCTCTAAGGATTTAAGTTAAGTTAATTACTGACTGGCTTTAGGGTGGAGCCTTTTAAAGAACAATGCCAGGAAAGCATGCAGTTTCTAGAGCCTAATAAGCAGACACAGCTGGAAGGCAAAACAGATTCCCCAAGAATTAACGGACCCATTTTTTTTTTTTTTTTGAGATGGAGTCTCGCTCTGTCGTCCAGGCTGGAGTGCAGTGGCGCGGTCTCAGCTCACTGCAAGCTCCCCTTCCTGGGTTCACACCATTCTCCTGCCTCAGCCTCCCGAGTAGCTGGGACCACAGGCGCCCACCACCACACCCGGCTAATTTTTTGTATTTTTAGTAGAGACGGGGTTTCACCGTGCTAGCCAGGATGGTCTCTAATCTCCTGACCTCGTGATCTGCCCGCCTCGGCCTCCCAAAGTGCTGGGATTACAGGCATGAGCCACCGCGCCCTGCCAAGGGACCCATTTTTGTACTGGATCCTGGATCCCAAAAAAGAGGTAATCAGCCCATCTCCCATGGGAGACTTATCTCTCAGTGGGAGTTGCGGATGTTTCCATACCTTTTAGGTGGCTGAGAGCATGTTTCTCTGATCCAAACATGCAAAGAGCTGAGTATCCCCCCATAACTGCCATTAGCCGTCCCTTAAATATATTTCCTACCTAGTTATTACACATGGAGGCTAAAAGCTCTCTCATAATGCAAAGTAATTTTTTTTTTTCTTTTTTGAGGCAGAGTTTCTCTCTTGTTGCCCAGGCTGGAGTGCAATGGCGCAATCTCGGCTCACTGCAACCTCCGCCTCCCAGGTTCAAGCAATTCTCCTGCCTCAGCCTCCCGAGTAGCTGGGATTATAGGCATGCACCACCATGCCCGGCTAATTTTGTATTTTTAGTAGAGACGGGGTTTCTCCATGTTGAGGCTGGTCTCAAACTCCTGACCTCAGGTGATCCACCTGCCTCGGCCTCCCAAAGTGCGGGGATTACAGGCGTGAGCCACTGCACCCGGCCAATGCAAAGTAATTTCTGATACCCCCCAAAAATCAAAATGTCAGGTAATGCAATGCAAAACAGAACAGAGCCTTAGATTTTGAGAGGCATCTATCCGCTTTTATTTTGTATTTTTTGAGACAGAGTCTTGCTCTGTCACCCAGGCTGGAGTGCAGTGGTGTAATCTCAGCTCACTGCAAACTCCGCCTCATGAGTTAAAGCAATTCTCTGCCTCAGCCTCCCAAGTAGCTGGGATTACAGGCGCCCGCCACCATGCTCAGCTAATTTTTGTATTTTTAGTAGAGATGAGGTTTCAGTATCTTGGCCAGGCTGGTCTTGAACTCCTGACCTCGTGATCCACCTGCCTTGGCCTCCCAAAGTGCTGGGATTACAGGTGTGAGCCACCGTGTCCGGCCTGTCCACTTTTAATTGCTGGGGTTCCATGAAGAAAAGAGAAGTTTCCCCAAAATGGGGTCTGTGTCACCCCTGTTTTTCCCAAGGAGTCCCAGCTGTTAGAAATTATCTTAGGTCCTCTTATGTGGGCATGAAGGTGGCAAGAATAAAAACTGGAGAAAGAGAATTCAGTCGTCCGGGAAGAAAAAGTTTTTGTTTTTGTTTTTTCCAGAAAAGTAAGATCCAAGAAAAAAACCATAAAGGCCTTTAAAACGTATGCATAGCTTGGACATCTGCTTTAAATTAAGCCAGCTTTTAACCAAATCTCTTATTACTAGACTCTAGTTAAGACAAACAGCCAATATTTCTGGCTTTTGGACTTTACCAAAGGTAACTTCCCAGATGAAACCAATAAGTTTTAACTAAGGTTATGACTTAACTGTGGGTGTACCGGGTATTTCCAAAGAGTTGGTAAGCAGTTTTTACAAGATATAGAATCTCTAAAGGTAGCACAGAGAAAGGAAAATTTGAGAAGGGAAGCCAGAAGTTGTTCATGGACGGGGGCACATGTTCTCAGGATCTCCTGAGGGTTATGTCATGGGCAAAAACAAACAAACAAAAAGTAATAAAAATAAAAAATAAAAAAGAAGTTGTTCATGGAGAGGAAAGGAATTAATAAATGGTAAAGGTCACACAAATAAACCAGAAAGGACTTATTCCCCAGGCTGGAAATTGAACCCAGGCCACCATTGTGAAAAGATGAAATCTTAGCTACTGAGCTACAACATTGGGCAGTTTCTGTTATTCTTCCCAGAAGGAGCCTAGAGCAGCCAATTTTGAACTTGCTAAGGCTTTTAACTGCTCAAGATAATTTTTAGGGCTGTGACATGAGCCCCCAAATTCCTGCCCTCCAGATGGCAGAGACCAAGAGAAAGTACCATGGTTACAATGTCAGACTCCCAAGGACATAAAACAAGATGAAGGAGAAACCTCATCCAGGTTTTTGGTTTGTTTGTTTTGTTTTTTGGTTTCATTAACCAGCAGCAATTTGTAACTGAACAGCTTTCTGGGGTGGCTTGAACAGAGGGCTTACAGGGGTCCTTGGCCTGCATTCTATCCTGTGGTATCTGTTTTTATGACAGAATGACACAGAAAGACAAATTCATAGCACAAATTACACTGGATTTGTTACAGCCTAAGATTAGCTTCATAAATCCTTTTTCCCAGTAATGAAAACTTTGCAGAGGAGATAAAAAGTGATTTTTACCATGCATTCAACTGGTTTGCGCACAGAGAGAGAGAGGAAAGGGAAGGGAGAGGGAGAAAAGCATTGCCTGCAGCAGGGCAGGGGAGGCAAGGAGCTCGGGGGGCCAGGGAAAGACCCACCCATTGCAGCGACACTGGATCAAATGTTCAGGCAGCTGATCGTCAGTCTTGAAGGGATCTTTTCTGGTAGTCTCATTGGCTCTCAAGTTTCCCCCTTTAGGGAGAAAAAAGCTCCCTGTGTCCCACAATCCTGTACATGCCTAATCCTATCACTCATAGCCTTCAGCAAAGAGCGCAAGGCAGATTAATCCAAAGAGAATAGTGGTTAACATCCCGTAGTACCAAATCCATTTTTAACCAAGAACAGTGTTACCAAGGGAGACCTCTAACTCCCTATGTCTTAGGAGGGACTCTGACCTTCCTAAGTTGAGCCTTTAACCCAAGTTCAGACAAGCGTCTTTGCCCTTTACTGTGATGGGCCTTTTAACCCCTTATGCCTGCCTGCCTGCCTGCCTGCCTGCCTGCCTGCCTGCCCGCCTGCCTGCCTGCCTGTCTGTCTGCCTGCCTGCCTGCCTGCCTTCCTGCCTTCCTGCCTTCCTGCCTTCCTTCCTCCCTTCCTTCCTTCCTTCCTCCCTCCCTCCCTCTCTCCCCCTTTCCCTCCTTCCCTTCCATCTTCCTTCCTCCCTCCCTCCCATCTTCCTTCCTCCCTCCCTCCCTTCTTTCCTTCCTTTTCTCTTTTAATATATAAAAATTTTTAGCTAATCTTCTGTGTATCAGTCCAATTTTAGTATATGTGTTGCTGAAGCGAGCACAACCTGCTATGTCTTAGGAGGTATTCTAACCCTTTCAGGTTGGGCCTCTAACCCAACTTTGTCCTTTACCCAGGATAAAATGTACCCCAGCACTTACCCAGAGTCAGCCAATTGGTGCTGCGTGGATAATTTTCCTTTGGAGTCGGGGGTCTCTCCAGTATTGTCCCTTCGTGGTTCTCTGGAAGATGTTATGGGAAATGGTTCCCAATCCAGACCCCAAGAGAGGGTTCTTGGATCTTGCACAAGAAAGAATTCAGGGCAAGTCCATAAAGTGAAAGCAAGGTTATTAGAGAAGTAAAGAAACAAAAGAATGGCTACTCCATAGGTAGAGCAGCCCTGAGTGCTGCTAGTTGGCTATTTTTATGGTTATTTTTTGATCATGTGCTAAATATAGGGTGAATTATTCATGAGTTTTCCAAGGAAGGGGCAGGGATTTCTCAGAACTGAGGGCTCCTCTGTTTTTTTAGACCATATAGGGTAACTTCCAGACATTGCCATGGCATTTGCAAACTGCCATGGTGCTGGGGGGAGTGTCTTCTAGCATGCTAATACATTATAATTAGTGTATAATGAGCAGTGAGAGCAACCAGAGGTCAGTTTCATCGCTATCTTGGTTTTGGTGGGTTTTGACCACCTTCTTTACTGCATCCTGTTTTATGAGCAGGGGATTTGTGACCTGTATCTTGTGTTGACCTTCTAGCTCATCCTGCAGCTAAGAATGCCTAACCTCCTGGGAATGCAGCCCAGCAGGTCTCAGCCTCATTTTACCCAGCCCCAGTTCAATATGGAGTTGCTCTGGTTCGAACACCTCTGACAGTATGGAGGGTTTACAATTCTTAAGAAGAGAGAAGTTGCTGAGCTTTAGAGAATAAGCTGAGACATGCATGAAGCACTAATAACTCTTGCCCTGTACTTTGTTACTTTAGTGATAAATTTTACAGCTGGTTCTTTGAATAATTTACATTAATTAAGTTTCTCTGTCTGATGTGAAGTAGCCAGTGAATAAGCAAAGCCTAATTCTCCAATAAAGATAATAAAGCCCTTCTTGAGTTAAATGGAAGTGGGAGAATGTCATGTCTGTTTCTGTCCATTTCCATTCCTGCTCCTTCTCCTCTGGACGAAACAGGGCTGGCTGATGGAGTTAACCAGGAAGGCTTCAAATGGGGAAATTGGCTCATTTAAACTCCTGCTAGTATTAAACTGTTCCTCAGTCCTATGTAAGTTAAGACAAAAAAGTTATGAAACTCATGTGAGTTATAGGTATAGGATTCTGTTAACAAGTATATCATATCCAGATAAATATGGGCACCTTAAAAGTAGTTGTCCTGGGAATAAATACACATCTATTCAAAAAATTCTGTCATCATTACTCAAAATATTTTGGTCAACTTGCCATGTAGAGTTACTTTCAAAACCAGTCTGAGGCCTACAAGAAAATCAGTTTCACTTCCTTATAATCACACTTAGGATTTCAGATACTTGCTACTCTGTTTATGTTTATTGGCCTTTTTTAAATAGTTACCCCTTTTTATTTCTCTAGCCCCAAGCAAGGAAAACTCTGGGTTCACATAGTGCTCCAAGTACAGGACAAGGCTCACATCATACAGAGCCTAAGCAATGAAGAACGATTGGCATGCTTCACAAGACTTTGACCTTTAAACAAAGCATGGTCAGTCTGTTTTCTCCAGTGTCCTGTTTCTGCTTTGTGATCCCCTCCCCTACTCTTTTTGTATTAAAGAACCCTTAAACCTGAGGCTGGGGACATGGCCTTGAATTGTCCTCTCAGAGGAAACTGGGAGAATGGGTAGAGAGAGGTACTTCAGAGGTCTCTTTTTCCTTCTGCTCGTGGGTAGTTAGTTAATGATCTACCAGCAGTCCCCACTCTTGGGGAGACTGGGATCATGTTCCAGCCGCACATCACAGCTTAGGGCAGAGGGCACTTTGTACACAGAGGGAGCTGCATCTGACTTGCCTACTTCATCTGTAGAGTCAGTAGCCATCTGTGGTCTTGCATGTTCTCAGTTTTCAGGCTCCGGATATGAAAATGGATCTTTCAATTTTCTTCTCTCTGAGTCTGCTCTGAGGGAAAATGAGGACGTTTACTAGCAGAGGAAAAAGAAATACTGAAGTTTGCTAAAATTGATAGAAAGCTGGGCTCCCTGCTCATCATGCCTCCTTCCTCCCTAGCAGTTTCTAAACCCTCAGAACATTACAGTGAGATTTTAGCTGATGGTACAAACATGTTTACAGGATTTCCTCAAGCTGGAGCTACATTTGAAGGCTTTATATTTTGGCCATCTGACCTGCTTTTCTCTTTTCCAGAGTATTCTACTTTTCACAAATAGGTATGATCTAGGAGTTCAGCCTCCCTCACCCTTCACTAATTGCAGAATAAGCAATGCAGAGGCTGTTCAGAGAGTATCTTATCTGTGGGGAGAGGGAGAGGAAGCACTGGAACACTTGCCAGGGGAGGGACCAGAGGGCATAATTAATAAATGAACAACCCTGGAGCAGAATAGGGGATGAGTTAGACACAGGAAGGAAGCTAAAGGAAGCCAGAGAATTTCAGGAATTGAGGGTATCACATGGAGAAATAAAGAGCGAGTTAGACAGAGGCTGTTGGTGGTCCCTACCCTGACACCTGAAAGAATTGCCTGATCAAGGCCTACTATGGGCATAGTCTTAGGCTAGGTTTTAGGGATAAAGAGATAAATAAGACACAGTCCTTATTTTACAAGTTTACAGTCTAACAAAAAGGAGATAAATTAACAAATTGGAGGAGATTTTTCAGAATGTGTGGTATTGTGGGCTAGGAGTCTGCTACCATTGCTAATAGCTGGCATTTATTTTTTACCCATTGTCTTCTAAGCATTTTATGCATTAAATAACTCATCAACTCCTGACATCGGCCCCTTGAAGTATATATTACTATTGCTATAATCCTTGTTTTATAGGTAAAGAATCTGAGGCACAGAGACATTACACATAGCCTGCCTGAGGTCTCACAGCAGGCACTCAGAAGCAGAACTCCAGCACAGGTAGTCTGGTTCTAGAACCTACGCTCACACTAACATAGCTGCTAATAAGTCATGTGGGGAAGCTCTGCCACTTCATGTCTACATGCCTTTGTACCCGCTTGTCTTTCCTTGGCCTGAGATACTCTTCCTTAAAGCCTCTGGTCAATGAGGGACTCTTCTTTGATAACTTCTCTGACTCCTTCTGCCTATCCCAGAGCCATTGCTGCCCTTGGAGCTTACCCAACACTTTGTCATTGTATTCCATTTGTTGGAATGTCTGACTCCTTTTATTATAAGCTTCTGGAGAGCAAGGAATTTTTATTCTTGGAAAACAGTTATAAAAGTAGAGCCAATAATATAATGAGTTTACATGTACTTATCATCCAGCTTCAGTGATGAACATTTCAGTTCAATCTTAGGTCATCTATATTCCCCCTTCCAACCATGAATTATTTTGTAGAAAATCATAGACATCAAATCATTTCATCTGTAGATATTTCAACTTACTCCTAAAATACAAGGGCATTTTAAGAAACAGTATCACAAACATATCAGAAAACATTATCACAGTAAAAGATTATTTCCTCCTGGGCTGGGCGTGGTGGCTCACACCTGTAATCCCAGCACTTTGGGAGGCCGAGGCAGGTGAATCACAAGGTCAGGAGATCGAGACCATCCTGGCTAGCACAGTGAAACCCCGTCTCTACTAAAAATACAAAAAAATTAGCCGGGTGTGGTGGTGGGCAGCTGTAGTCCCAGCTACTCGGGAGGCTGAGGCAGGAGAATGGTGTGAACCTGGGAGGTGGAGCTTGCAGTGAGCGGAGATCACGCCACTGCACTCCAGCCTGGGTGACAGAGCGAGACTCCATCTCAAAAAAAAAAAAAAAAAAAAAAAGATTATTTCCTCCTTAATATCATAAAATATCCAGCCAATGATCAAATTTCTGCAATTACCTTATAATTGTTCTTCCTTTCCGTTTTTCATTTATTTGTTCTTTGATTCCTTCCTTTGTTCTTTCCCTCCCTCCTCTTCTTTTTTAAATAGTAAGATTGTTTGAACCAGAATCCAAATCAGAAGGACTTTATTTTTTAATGTTCATATTCTCTTCAATACCTAGCTTAGTATTTGACATATAGTAAGTCCTCAATAAATGTTTGTTAAACAAATAATCAGAAACCTAGAAAAGGTCCTGTTTGATATTTGGTTGGTTTCTTGGAATGCCTTTCAATTTCTGATAACCTTAGTTTTTCAGGGGTTAACTTTGGTGCTAGCTATTGTCAGTGTATGAACATTGCTAGAGGTTTGAGGGCAATGGGTATATCCTTGACTCAGACATTTCTAGGCTAGGAGGAAATGGGGGTCCTTTCTTTTTTTTTTTTTTTTGCTTTGAGACAGAGTCTCATGCTGTCACCCAGGTTGCAGTGCAGTGGCATGACCTTGGCTCACTGCAACCTCTACCTTCCAAGTTCAAGTGATTCTTGCACCCCAGCTTCCCAAGTAGCTGGGATTACAGGCACGCACCACCATACCCAGCTAATTTTTTGTATTTTTAGTAGAGACGGGGTTTCACCATGTTGCCAAGGCTGGTCTTGAACTCCTGGCCTCAGGTGATCCGCCTGCCTCGGCCTCCCAAAGTGTTGGGATTACAGGTGTGAGCCACTGCGCCTGGCCTGGTCCTTGCTTTCTTGTTTCTGTTTTTTGTCCTTGGTCTCTGTCATGGGCTGAATTGTGTTCCCTTAAAATTCTTCTGTTGAAACCCTAACCCCTGGTGTCTCAGAATGTGACTTTATTTGGAAATAGGGGCTTTAAAGGTGATTAAGATAATGCCTGTAGGGTGGGCCCTAATTCATTCTGACTGCTGTCCTTAAAGAAGAGGAAATTGGGACACAAAGAGAGACACCACAGATGTGTAGGTACAGAGAAGAGACCATGTGAGGAGACAGCAAGAAGGCACCTCCAAAACTATGAGAAATTAATTTCTGTTGTTTAAGCAATTCAGGCTTTCTGGTACTCAGCCATATAGTCATATGGCAGCCATATAGTATTATAGCAGACTAATAACAGTATCTTATTGCACGTTAAATTGTCGCTCACTCCTGTAATCCCAGCACTTGTTTAGGCCGAGGCAGGAAGATTGCTTCTGTTCAGAAGTTCAAGAACAGCCTGGGCAACACAGTGAGACCCTGTCTCTACAACAAATAAAAATATTAGCCCCATGTGGTGGTATGCGCTTGTGGTCCCACCTATTCAGGAGGCTGAGCCTGGGAATCGCCTGAGTCTGGGAGGTCAAGACTGCAATTAGCCATGATTGTGCCACTACACTCCAGCCTGGGCAACATAGTGAGATCCTGTCTCAAAAAATAAAAGTTGGGGGCCAGGCACAGTGGCTGACTCCTATAATCCCAGCACTCTGGGAGGCCAAGGTAGGTGGATCACTTGAGGCCAGGAGTTTGAGACCAGCCTGACCAACATGGCAAAACCCCATCTCTACTAAAAAGAATAAAAAAATTAGCCTGGTGTGGTAGCATGCACCTGTAATCCCAGCTACTCAGGAGGCTGAGGCACGAGAATCACTTGAGCCCAGGATACCGAGGTTGCATTGGGCTGAGATTGTGCCACTGTACTCCAGCTTGGGTGACAGAGTGAGACTGTCTCAAAAAAAAAAAAAACCAAAAAGTTGGATTGATCATTTTTGGCTTCTTTGCCACTTCCTCAGAACAGGATTGTAAAGGAGCTTCCAGAAAGCACCAGTGGCTTTATGTGTGCTTGGTACACAGAATTCTAAGATGGCCCCTAATACCTAGAACTATGAATATGATGAGAAACCACACCCACGATTATGTTACCTTGTGTGGCAAACAGGATTTTGAAGACATAATTAAGGTTACAACTTAATTGATTTTGAATTAATCAGAAGGGAAATGATCTGAGTGGACCTAATGTAATCACATGAGCTTTTTAAAAGCAAAATCAGAGCGTTTTCTCAGGCTGGTCTCAGAAGGGAAAATCAGAGATAGTAGAAGTGTGAGAGGGATTTGACTTGAGAGAGGTTCTCCATGGCTAAGATGGAGGAGGTCACAGTGCTAGGACCTGAGAAGGTCTTCTAGGAGCTAATAATAGTCCCTGGCCGACAACAGGACAGTGGGGAACTCAAACTATGACTTCAAGGAACTGAATTCTGCAAACTAATGAGTAAGTGTTGTTTTAAGCCACTAAATTAGTGGTGGTTTATTGTATAGCAATAGAACATGAATACAGGTGCTTTGTACCTGATAGATTGAATTAGTGGCTCCTTTCCTTAGTTTATATTTAAAACTTGAAGTAAAATTAAAATACATTGAAATGTCTATAGATCTCAAGTATACAAGTTGATTTTTGGTAAATGTGTATACCCATGCAATCACTACCTGAACTGAGATGTAGAACATTTCCATCAGCCCCAGAGCTCCCTTGAGCATCTTTGTCATTAATCCCACCCTCTAGGGGGAATTCTGTTTTGTTTTTTTTTTTTTTGAGAGAGAGTCTCGCTCCTCTGTCACCCAGGCTGGAGTGCAATGGCTTGATCTCGGCTCACTGCAAGCTCTGCCTCCTGGGTTCATCTCATTCTCCTGCCTCAGCCTCACGATTAGCTGGGACTACAGGCGCTTGTCAACACGCCCGGCTAATTTTTTGTATTTTTTAGTAGAGACGGGGTTTCACCATGTTAGCAGGATGGTCTAGATCTCCTGACTTTGTGATCCGCCTGCCTCGGCCTCCCAAAGTGCTGGGATTACAGGTGTGAGCCATCGCGCCTGGCCTAGGGCGAATTCTTAACATCTTTAATTGGAATTGCCTATTCTTGAGCTTCATTTAAATGGCATCATATAGGCTGGGCATAATGGCTCATGCTTGTAATTCCAGCACTTTGGGAGGGCCGAGGCAGGAAGATCACTTGCCTCCAGGAGTTCAAGACCAGTCTGGGCAACATAGCGAGACCTCCTCTCTACAAAAAATAAAAAATTAGCTGGGTGTGGTGGTGGCATGCATCTGTAGTCCCAGCTACTGAGGAGGTTGAAGTGGGAGGATTACTTGAGCCTGGGAGGTCAAGGCTGCAGTAAGCCATGATCGTGCCACTACACTTGGCCTGGGTGACAGAGTGAGACCCCCTCTGAAAAAGAACAATGACATTATATAGCATGCGCTCCTTTGTGTCTGGCTTCTTTTGCATGGTATAATGTTTTCAAGATTTATCTTTTTTTTTTTTTGAGATGCAGTCTTGCTCTGTCACCAGGCTGGAGTGCAGTGGTGCGATCTCGGCTCACTGCACCCTCCGCCTCCCGGGTTCAAGCGATTCTCCTGCTTCAGCCTCCCAAGAAGCTGGGACTACAGGCGCGCGCCACCATGCCCAGCTAATTTTTGTATTTTTCGTACAGGCAGGGTTTCACCATGTTGGCCAGGATGGTCTCGATCTCTTGACCTCATGATCCGCCTGCCTCGGCCTCCCAAAGTGCTGGGATTACAGGCGTGAGCCACCACGCGTCCTTACAGGGAGGGTCTCATTCTGTTGTGCAGGCTGGAGTGCCATAGTATGATCATAGCTCACTGCAGCTTTGAACTCCTGGTCTCAAGCAGATCCTTCCACCTTGGCCTCCTAAAGTGCTGAGATTGAAGGTATGAGCCATGCTGCCAGCCCATCCATTTTGTTTTGTCTGTAGATTGTACCCTTTGATTGCTGATTAGTATACTATTGTATGGATATTCCATAATTTGTTTATCCATTCATCTGCTGATAGACATTTGGGTTTCCAGTTTTTGGCTATTATGAATAATACTGCTATGAGCATTCATGTACAACTGTTTGTGTGGATATGTATTTTCATTTCTCTTGGGTAAATATCTATGAGTAGGATTGCTGGATTGTAAAAGTGTATATTGAACTTTATAAGAAAGTGTCAACTGTTTTCTAGAGTGGGTGTGCCATTTTATATTTCCCCTAGCAATACATAAGAATACCAATCATTCCCCATCCTTACTTGGTATGGTCAAATCTTTTAAAGTTCAGCCAGTTGCCAACAATTTCTTCTTGTGTACCTCTCTGTGCTTTGCAGAATAGATTATTCATCTCATGCCCATCATATAGTATGTCCTTCCAACTCTTTTTATAATTTAATTCCTACCTATGCTTCAGGACACTGTTTCCTAACACGGAATAAATGTGAGAATCACTTGGGAGTGTTTCAGAATACACAAGCCCAGGTCTCACTACAGGCATATTGTATCAGCTTTTCCAGGGATGGTATATATACTTACGTATGTTGAAAACGTTCCCTAGGTAATTCTGATGCATACCCCTAGCTAAAAACCATTGATTTAGCTCCAGGTCTTACCTATTAGCTCCATCCTGGCTATATGTTAGTAGTGTCTGGGAAGGCTTAAAAATTACAAAGCCTGGGCCGGGCGCTGTGGCTCATGCCTGTCATTCCAGCATTTTGGGAGGCTGAGCGGGGTGGATAACAAGGTCAGGAGATTGAGACCATCCTGGCTAACACAGTGAAACCCTGTCTCTACTAAAAATACAAAAAATTAGCTGGGTGTGGTGGCAGGCGCCTGTAGTCCCAGCTACTCGGGAGGCTGAGGCAGGAGAATTGTTTGAACCTGGGAGGCAGAGCTTGCAGTGAGCTGAGATCACGCCACTGCACTCCAGTCTGGGCAACAGAGTGAGACTTGTCTCAAAAAAAAAAAAAAAAAAAAAAAAGTTTACAAAGCCTGGGTCCCTCTCCAGACCAATTATATTGGAATTTGTGGATGGAGTCTGAGCGTCAGTTGTTCTTTTAAAAAATTCCCCAGTTATTCCAACGTGTAGCCACATTTCCCATTAGATTTCTCTGACTTCTTGTGGCATTTACGCCTTTCTTTTTTGGTATTATGATTATTTTTCAGGTCTTATCTCCTGTCTTGGGCTTTATATTCCTTGGGGTAGGGACCTTGCCTTTTTCATTTCTGTATCTTTCATGAACACATGAATTGGTCATCAGGAAGAGATTCTCAGCCACACATAGGTTGTGTCCTGGGTCTCAGGTTCACATGTTAATGCTACAGTCTTTGTTCTCCACAAGGTCAGAGGTTGCTTGCTATGAAGGATGTGGGTAACTCCACAGTGCAGCTGGTAGACGGAGGTCACCCTGTTTGGTATGTTTTTAGGTGTAGCATTGGAAGTAAGAATTCTATGTGTGTGGGGTGGAGGGGCAGGGATATGTAGGGAGAGAGATCTAATTAGGATGGAGGAATTATACAAGGAAGTAGTGATAAAGGAAGGAAGAAACTTCTTTTTTTTTCTTTTTTTTGAGATGGAGTCTGGCTCTGTCATCCAGGGTAGAGTGCAATAGCATGATCTCGGCTCACTGCAACCTCTGCCTTCCAGGTTCAAGTGATTCTCCTGCCTCAGCCTCCAGAGTAGCTGGGATTACAGGCGCCCACCACCACACCCAGTGAATTTTTGTATTTTTAGTAGAGACAGAATTTCACCATGTTGGCCAGGCTGGTCTCGAACTCCTGACCTCAAGTGATACACCCGTGTTGGCCTCCCAAAGTGCTGGGATTACAGGCATGAGCCACCCCACTCGGCCAGAAACATCTTCTCTTTAGAAGAAGTTTGAACTTATCTAATAGGCCAGAGTAGGCCACTGTAGATTTTTGAATAGGGGAGTGAACTAGGAGGGTAATGAGGCAGTCATATGCAAGAAAGATTTCGGAGAGACTGGAGACAAGAAGTCAAGCAAGACTTTGAGTGTTGTTGAGGGTCTGGGTCAGTTAGGTTTATGGGAATGGTGAGAACAGCATAACTGAGAGTTGTTAAAAAAGGATCAAGAGGCTTTCACAATGTATTGAATCTGGAAACAAATGAGCAGGGGCTGTGGAAACTTAGGGGGTGTCACTGGGAGAAATGAGTGAGCTGTGTGGGAGAGCTTGTTTAAATGGGTAACTTCAGACAGTATTTGAATGTGGGTGTCATGAGTTCTGGAAGTAGTTGGGGCTAGAGATATAAATTAAGAGCCATCTCCAGAGAGGTCACTAAGCTGATGAAAGTGGGTAGATGGAGGGAGACAAGAAGGGTCTGAGTACTAAATCTGGTGTGGGGGAGCAGTACGTAAGTGGGAAATGGAGGGAGGAGAGCTTTCCAGAAGGGAAAAGTTGTCTGTGATCTTAGATATTGTAAAAGGAAAAAGTGTGAGGTCCCTAAAAATGCCTTTGGATTTGGCCAAGACATGGATACTGATTTTGTGCTGTTTCCGGTGATCTTGGGTAGGGAGGCACTGCAGAGGGCCAGGAAAAATTAGGTGATGAGGAAAGGCAAAGACAGCACATGTGTTTCAATTGCTTGGAAGTGAAGGAAATGAGGTTATAGCTTAGTACTTAGCAGAATTAATAAATGAAGGCTATTTGGGTTAGAAGAGATCCGACCCTCCTAGAGGGCAGAATAAAGGAATTGGGAACCAGGAAGAGTTAGAAGGTCTAGAGGGATTTCTATGTGAATTAACCTGTGGAGACCCTTATATAGCTACATCTGATTCACTGGAGCCGCCGGTGTGGGAAGTGTTGTTGGCCCCTAATGAAGAGGCTGGGAGGTCTTTTACTCATGAGATCATCTTCCCTCCCAGAGGAAGATAGGCGCTTCCTCCCAGGCAAGTTGGAGCTGTGGTCTGTTGCTCCCAGATATACTCACTTTGTTAGCAGGTATGCAAATGAATTTAGCGAATTCTCTGATCACTAGATCAAATATCTGTAGGCTTAAAAATAGTTTCACGGCCAGGCGCAGTGGCTCACGCCTGTAATCCCAGCACTTTGGGAGGCCAAGGCGGGCTGACTGCCTGAGGTCAGGAGTTTGAGACCAGTCTGGCCAATATGGTGAAACCCCGTCTCTACTAAAAATACAAAAAAATTAGCTGGGCATGGTGGCATGCACCTGTAATCCCAGCTACTTGGGGAGGCTGGGGCAGGGGAATTGCTTGAACCAGGGAAGTGGAGGTTGCAGTGAGCGGAGATTGCGCCACTGCACTCCAGCCTGGGCGACACAGCGAGACTCTGTCTCAAAAAAAAAAAAAAAAAAAAGAGTTTTACTCTGACTCCCCATTGAACAATTTGTTTATTCTGCCTGTAGAGAAAAACATTGTCTAAGGTAGTATCAACCATGAGGCAGCATGTCGATGTCTGATATATTATTTTTATTATAAAAACATAGAATAATTTTCATACATAATTCAGACATGATCTTAGCCAGGAAAAATTAAATAACACAGCACAGCATGGATGAGGGAAAGTATGCACAGTCCGTGTCAGGGTTAGAAAACCCTGAAAGAGGTACCTGAGTATAGAGAACTCCAAGCTAATCCTCCTGGAGAAAGCCTCTTAGGCCTAACATGCGATCAGGTAAGCAATATAGAATAAAACCTTTCTCTTAGCCCCAAAGAGATTCCATCTGTGTAGAAGACTGGGTGAGAAGTACATTTGCCTGTCTTCCTCCTGTCCTTCCTTTTTATTATAAGATACATTTATAGACCCCATAGAAGAAAAGATAAATTTCAGAGGCTGTTAAAATAAGCTAGGCCTAAGTTATAATCCTCCTCCTCACAGCCCCGTTTCCCCAAGGGGCATTAGCACCAGTGCAGCTTTCTAGCTGTAAACAATGCCACCAGCATGAGTGATAGTGTCCCTGTAGGGTGCTCCCACTTCTCAAGGACCAAATACACCTTAGCAGAGGCCAAGGTTTCCTGACAAAGTGAATGGGGGCAAACAGAAAATGCACAGGTGCAAACATGGAATAGAATGGTAGTTGATGATTGGTCTGAGGTGCCTAGAAACTGAGTTAAATCTAGCTCTAGCCATGAATGAAGAAAACCTTTTCTTATTTTCTATTTGGAGCCTCTGACAAAAAAAATCTTGAGAGGCTCCTGACCAAGGGACCTGAGGGATTTCGGTGGTTTCTTTCACCTAAGGCAATCGGATTGGCTGACATAGCTAAGCTAAGTAAAAATAACCCTTTTCACATAAATAAGCAGTTACAAAAATTAAAATGGTGGAATGTCTCAGAGAAAAGGAGAAAAATCCCAATACCCCAAATTGTGTATTCTTTAACAATAATTTAAATAATCACTGAAGGGCAGCTCTCTGATTCCTTTCCCAAGTTCCTAGCAGATTGTGTTTATCAGAAGCTGGTTCCCTCCTGAAGCTATAACCCCTCCCTCTCAGCACTGCCTTGAACAGAGCCCATAAAGATATTAAAACATATATGTGCTTTTGCATTTTCCATCAGGAATTGCCTTGGATTTTGGCAAGTGATTTTCCTAGTTGCTTCTAGTGGGTTCTCTGAAGACAGGCTTGCCAGAAGGATTAGGTGGTATTCTAGCTAAGCACCGAGGTGCTTAGACCCTGATCCTACAGGTAGACAACCCTGACAGTGGACAAAGGTGTGGCATTTCACTATTGGTTATATATTTGATTTTCTTGTGTTTGGTGAGTTCACACAAGGCTTTGGAGAAATAGGAGAAGGCATTACTGCCTTTACTTTCTCTCTCTCTTGTTTCCTGGCACATGTACTTAATGGAAAAGGACATAACCTCAAGGCTATGGCAAATCCGAATTAGAGTGATAGGACAGGACTGGGGTGGGAAGGAATGAGTGCTCTGAACAGGCAAGTTTAAAACAAGTCCAGGTTGGGAAAAGGGGAAGGGAGGGGAAGTTCTGGCCCCTCTTTCCCAAAGTCAGCTTTGCCAAATTTCAATGACAAGAAGGTTGGGTTTCCTACAGACTCCCAATGTACTTTCATCTATTGACACTGAGGGAGGGGAATTTCTGGCCCCTCTTTCCCAAAGTCAGCTTTGCCAAATTTCAATGACAAGAAGGTTGGGTTTCCTACAGACTCCCAATGTACTTTCATCTATTGACACTGAGGGAGGGGCAGTGACCAGGCAGCCTGGAGATGCCTATTAGGAAGGAAGAGTAGGAGAAAGTTGTTTCTGTCCCCACCCCTCTACCCCTACAGGGGAAAGGAATCTCCTAGTGATGAGGGTGAGAGACTTGAAATACATCAGCACTGCAGTGAGCAGGACAGGTTTCATTACTACTTTTTTACTTCTGAATAAATTATTTCTGTGGCTGTTAGGGATGGGGAGGCTGAAGTTGGTTGTGTGGGTTGCTGGGCTTCAAAGTTCAGGGTAGAATAAGTAACTTCATTCATCTGAAAAGCACAAGTAATGATCAGTTAAGTCAGTGACACAGGGCAGGGCCTCACCTTGCCTGGTGTGATTCAGCACCACAAGCTGTTACCATTTTGAAATTTTAGCTCTGGAGAAGGGCTTTTGTTGTTACCCATTCTCGGCTTGCTGACCTCCTGATGAATGATCATTAGAAGAGAGAAATTATGGTATATATGCAATGGGATAGGATAATGCAGCAATGAGAACCAGCAAACCACAAATACATACAATATGGATGAGTCTCACAAAGCAATGTTGAAGAAGCCACATATAAGGATATGTTGTATTTCTCCTTTAGATAGGAACAAAACCAAGCAATACTAATCTGGAGCATTAGAAGTCAGGATAGTGGTTACTCCTCTTTGGAGGGAAGTGACTGGTAGAGTTTTTTTTTTTTTTTTTTTTTTTTTTTGAGACAGAGTCTCGCTCTGTCGCCCAGGCTGGAGTGCAATGGCACGATCTCGGCTCACTGCAAGCTCTGCCTCCCAGGTTCAAGCGATGCTCCTGTCTCAGCCTCCCAAGTAGCTGGGATTACAGGCATCCACTACCACGCCCAGCTAATTTTTTGTATTTTTAGTAGAACAAGGTTTCACCATGTTGGCCAGGCTGGTTTAGAACTCCTGACTTCTAGTGATCCACCTGCCTTGGCCTCCCAGAGTGCTGGGATTACAGGTGTGAGCCACTGCGCCTGGCTGGAAGGGTCTCTTTTTAAGGGGAGGTCATGTAGTATTTCATGATTTGGGTGCTGCTTACCTGGGTGTGTTCAACTTGTGAAAGTTCATACATTGTGAAAGTATAATTATGATTTAGCACTTTTCAGTATGTATGTTTGCTCTATTGAAAACGTAAAATGAAAAATTCTTTTTTTTTTGAGACAGAGTCTTCCTCTGTCACCCAGGCTGGAGTGCAATGGCGCAATCTCGGCTCACTGCAAACTCCACCTCCTGGGTTCACGCCATTCTCCTGCCTCAGCCTCCCAAGTAGCTGGGACTACAGGCGCCCGCCACCACATCTGGCTAATTTTTTTGTATTTTTAGTAGAGATGGGGTTTCACCATGTTAGCCAGGATGGTCTCGATCTCCTGACCTCGTGACTCGCCTGCCTCGGCCTCCCAAAGCGCTGGGATTACAGGCATGAGCCACTGTGCCTGGCCATAAAATGAAAAATTCTATAAAGTTATTATAAAAAACAGGATCTCAGATCTATTAAAATTGAAATTATCCTTTTGACAATAAGAGCAGGATCAGACTGAAGGTAGGGGAGTGAGAATGATTCAGTGCCTTCCCTTTTTAGGCCATTGTGCTGGGTGCTCTTTGTAGGTTATCTCGTTTAATCCCTTCAACTTCTCTTTGAAGTAGGCAGAATGCCCATTTTACAGATGACAAAGCTGAGGATCAAAGAGGTTAAGTTACTTGACAAGGGTCACAGAGCTACTAAGAGTCACATCCAGTATTCAGACACAGGATGGGAATAATTCCAAAATGCATGTTCTTGCTGCAAAGTAGACTCATGGGAGTGATTATAAATACGTCTTTGTTGTTGCACTGAGGAACATTAACCCAAACTTGATGTTACATTGTGTCTTCAGGAATAATCAATTCTACACAGAATCATTTCCATGAGAAAATAAGCCCATGAAAACCGGCTATGCTTACCTTATTAGGTGGGTCATTGGAGTGGTCCTGAGCTGGAGAAGCAAAAGAAGAGTTAGCGATCCATGGAAATGCAAAGCTGACTTCAGGTGATTCTAGCTGAAGGAGATGGCAGTTGGAGGGTGGGGAGTTTAAGGATCAGTTAAGGAATTTACTTCCCTCAGAGTGTATGGTCCAGACCCAGCACGTTAGTACCAGAGAGGGGGCAGGGGCAGAACCACAGGAGGCCACAATCCACTTGTGAAGAGTTCTACCAGTTCACAAGGCCTTGATTTTTGCCCAGATGTGTTTCTCAGCAACATGCTCCAGTGGCAAGGAGGGGCATTGAGACTTGTAGCACCCACAGCACCCACAAGATAAGGAAAGTCTCACCAAGGGAGAGTGCCCACATCCGTAATAGAGGCAGGAGGTGGAAGGAGTAAGGCTGAGGAAATGGCTCCTGGAAACATGGGATCTTCCTCAGGCCTGCCTGGCCTAGGCAGAGTGAGGCTCTCTCCTCAGATGTGTCTCAGGGGACTCCTGTGGCTAGGAAGGGTGGGAAGACCTATGCCACCTTAGGGTTGGGAAACAGAGATCCTTTCTGTGAAAATTCAGAAGGGAGGGAGTGGTTTGGGAATCCAGGATTCCCTGCCAGGGGAAGGCACGTGGTGGAACATACCAGTTCTCAGTGGGGTAAGTGGCTTTACTTACTGTGGTTGGAGACTGAGGGTTTGTGCTCTGTGAGATCACGCTGGTCGCTTGCCCTAAATAAATATCAGACACTGTGACTGCTATTCCCAAGCACAGGATCTTTGTTCCTTAAGTTAGGAAGGACACTGTGAGCAGGTAATTCCTTAGAGTCCTTGATGTTCATACTGCCTTTCTTCTGAGGGCCTCGTTCTTCAGTCTAACTACAATCCCTTCTAGTGTTTACTCTTTTCCTGTTTGCTGGATGTTCACATTTCATTTCATTCTTTATCAGCTGCTTCTGTGCCTACTTCTATCCTTAAAACCTTTCCCATTTTGTTTTCCGGGGTAGATACTTTTTTTTCCCCTCTATTTATTGTTCAAGAGGACTTTGGTTGTTTTTGCTTTCTCTTAGGTTCTCTTCCTATGCTATTTCTCCCTCCTCTTCCAATGTGGTCAACAGAGCACATGACTTGCTTTCTCCTGCTGCTTCTTTCATTTTTTCATTTGTTTTCCTTCTTAGACCTTGCTTTCCCTGATTAGGGGACAGAGGAACATACTTGAGTCTCTTCCTCTAGATTAGATGGGGATTGGAATACCCATGTCCAAGAGATAATGGGAGACAGGGAGCACGAAGACCAGGGAAGAGGAAACCCGTGGGAATTAGTGCCGAGAAGCAGGAGTTTAGTGGGAGGAGTATGAGATCCAGGCCCAGAGACAGGCAAAGAATTCTTTCCCTCTCCCAAGCATGGCAGTCAGCCTTGGAGGAAACAGAACAAGAGGAAAGGCCATCATACCTGCCGGACTTCCTTCTGAAATGCAGAAAACATGCCAGGGCTAATGCTATCAGAGCAACCAGGGCCAGTACTCCAATCACAATGCCAGCAATGTCCCCAGGTGAGAGTCCATTTTCTTGTAGAGCATTATCTGTCATGGGGAGAAAAGAGGAGAAGAAATGAAAGTGAAATTATTTTACAGTGGGGGCTGGGAAACAACTCTCAGAATGAAGTAGTTTCTAATTGTTCCTTCAAGGAATACAGTTTCGTTGTGGGAAGGTTGCTGGAAGGTGATTAGCTAACTATATCCTTGCAATTTTTTTTTTTCAATCACCATGTTTCTTTTTTTCTTTTCTTTTTTTTTTTTTTTTGAGACAGAGTCTTGCTCTGTCTCTCAGGCTGGAGTGCAGTACCATGATCTTGGCTCACTGCAACCTCCGCCTCCCAGGTTCAAGCGATTCTCCTGCCTCAGGCTGGACTACAGGCACGTGCCACCACACCTGGCTAATTTTTGTATTTTTTTAGTAGAGACGGAGTTTCACCATATTGGTCAGACTGGTCTTGAACTCCTGACCTCATGATCCGCCTGCCTTGGCCTCCCAAAGTGCTTGGATTATAGGCGTGAGCCACTGCGCCCAACCCCAATCACCATGTTTCTAGGTTGATGATCTCTCTTCTGTCAATTCCACCCTGGCTTTTCTGCACTCAGACATTTTTAAGGCTTTGAAATATGAGAAAGGCTGATTGCTATTTTGTATGTGATTAGAACTTTCCGCCTTTTTCGTGGTTGCATCTTTTTCTCAGTGTCTCAGTTGTGGCAGTTGGTGCATTCCGAATTCACCACCTCTTTTGCATAGAGAACTGGCTTCCCACAGGCTCCCAGCAGGGGTATGAAAGCAAGCCCAGTTTTGTGTGACTGTTTTATTCTGAAGTGTGAATGGCTGGAGGACTCCCTGTCAACCTTGCAGAAACGCTCTTAGAACTGCACTGCAGGCCGGGCGCGGTGGCTCACGCCTGTAATCCCAGCACTTTGGGAGGCTGAGGTGGGTGGATCACGAGGTCAGGAGTTCAAGACCAGCCTGGCCAAGATGGTGAAACCCCATCTCTACTAAAAATACAAAATTTAGCTGGGCGCGGTGGCAGGTGCCTATAATCCCAGCTACTTGAGAGGCTGAGGCAGGAGAATCGCTTGAACCCGGGGGGCAGAGGTTTCAGTGAGCCGAGATCACACTACTGCACTCAAGCCTGGGCAACAGAGTGAGACTCTGTCTCAAAAAACAAACAAACAAAAACTGCACTGCAATCTAAAACTTCCTTCCTCTCCTTCTCTTCCACAGGAATCAGATCTGCATTATGGTCTGAGGTTCCTCTCACTCTCACCTTACTTTCCCTCACAGGCATTTTCCCCAATAAATTATCTCGTATGTTTAATCCCATCTTCACTGTATCTCAGTAGATGGAAACTAACATACCAGGCTTGAGACTTTGCTTTACCTCCTTTTTTCCCCCATTCCCATATTTGATCATAGCCATGTTCCAGTGGGTTTCCTGTATAATGCTTCTCCCCCCATATATATATATAAAATATATAAATAATACCTTTTGCATCTATTTCTTCTTCTTTTTTTTTTTTTTGAGGCAGGTTCTCACTCTATCACCCAGGCTTGAGTGCAGTGGCACAATCATGGCTCATTGTAGCCTCTTGGGATCAAGTGATCCTCCCACCTCAGTCTCCTCAGTAGCTGAGACTATAAGCACATGCCACCACACCTGGCTAATTTTTTTCTTTCTTTTTTTTTTTTGAGACCGAGTTTTGCTCTTGTTGCCCAGGCTAGAGTGCAATGGCGTGATCTCGGCTCACTGCAACCTCTGCCTCCCAGGTTCAAGCGATTCTCCTACCTCAGCCTCCTGAGTAGCTGGGATTACAGGCATGCGCCACCACACCTGGCTAATTTTTGTATTTTTAGTAGAGACGGGGTTTCTCCATCCTGGTCAGGCTGGTTTTGAACTCCCGACCTCAGGTGACCCACCTGCCTCAACCTCCCAAAGTGTTGGGATTACAGGCATGAGCCACCACGCCCACCCACCTGGCTAATTAAAAAAAATAATTTTTGTAGAGATAGGGTTCCACTGTATTGCCCAGGCTGGTCTTGGACTCCTGGGCTCAAGAGATCCTCCAGCCTCGGCCTCCCAAGTGTTGGGATTACAGGTGTGAGCCACTGTGTCTAGCCTATTTCTTCTTTATATCTGTTGCAACTATTTGGGGCTTAACCCTCACCAGTCAACTCAGGCTGGTGACTAATGCTGTGTTAGCTACTTTTGTGGAGTACTTCCTGTGTGCCAGGCCCTGTGCTGCTAAATGCTTTACATGTATCTTATTTGATCCATAAAATAGTGCTGTCAGGTAGACATTATTTCCATTTTAAACATGAAAAAATGGAAGCTTAGAGTGGTAAAAAGCTTACTTAAAGTCAGATGGCTAGTGAGAGGTGGATCTGAGATTTGACCCTAGGACTACCTGATTTCAAGGCTAATGATAATAGTAGTAGTAATAGCAGCTAACATTTATGAAACATTTCCTCTGTGCGTGGTGTTTTGCTGAAGGTTTATTATTACATTAAATCTTTAAAATAACACTATGGGGCCAGGCGTGGTGGCTCACACCTGTAATCTCAGCACTTTGGGAAACAGATGGGAGGATTGCTTGAGCCCAGGAGTTCGAGTCCAGCCTGGGTAACATGGTGAGATTCTGTCTCTCCAAAAACAAAAATAAAAATAAATTAGCCGGGTGTGGTAGTATGTACTACTTAGGAGGCTAAGGTGAGCGAATTGCTTGAGCCCAGGAGGTTGAGGCTACAGTGAGCTGTGTTTGCACCACTGCACTCCAGTCTGGGTGACAGAGTGAGACCCTGTCTCAAAAACAAAACAAAAACCCCAAACCCGTGCAATACTATGGAGCAGGCATTCTCAGTGCAATTTTCAGTTGAGGAATCCGAGGCTCAGAGTAGTTAAGAATCTTGTGCAAGAAAGAAATTTATAACTGTAGGCCAGGTACAGTGGTGTATGACTGTAATCCCAGCAATTTGGGAGGCTGAGGCAGGTGTATCACTTGAGCTCAGGAATTTGAGACCAGCTGGGCAAGATGGTGAAACCCTGTCTCTACAAAAAATTACAAAAATTAGCCGGAGGTGGTAGTGCTTGTCTGTAGTTTCAGCTACCCAGGAGGCTGAAGCAAGAGGATTGCTTGAACCTGGGAGGTTGAGGCTGCGGTGAGCCATGATCAGCCTCGGTGACAGAGTGAGAACCTGTCTCAAACCGAAAAAAAAAAGTTGTTCTTCAAAAAAGATCACTATAATTGACAACTTTTAACTAGATTGACTAAGAAAGAAAGAAGATTCAAATTACTAAAGTCAGAAATGAAAGTAAAACATTACTACTAATTCTGCAGAAATAATAAGGATTATAAGAGTACTATGAGTAATTGAATGCCAACAAATTGGATAACCTGGATGAAATGAACAAATTCCTAGAAACACAAAACCTGCCATGATAGAATCATGAATAAATAGAAAATCTGAATAGACCTATAACCAGTAATGAAAATGAGTCGATAAAAGCATTTGACAAAATTCAACTTTCTTTCATGCTAAAAAACACTGAAACTAGGAATAGAAGGAAATTCTCAACATAATAAATGCTACATGTGAAAACCCCCAGCTACCATCATAGTCAATGGTGAAAGATTGAAGACTTTTCCTTTAAGATCAAGAACAAGACAAGGATGCCTGCTTTTGCCACTTCTATTCAATGTAGTATTGGAAGACCTAGACAGAACAATTAGGCAAGAAAAAAAAAGCATCTAGATTGGAAAGAAGTAAAATTATACCTGTTTGCAGAATACACTAACTTATATATATAGAAAACCCTAGAGATTCCACAAAAAAACTATTAGAATAATAAATTCAGCAAAGTGGCAGGATACAAAATCCACATGCAAAAATCAGTTGTATTTTTGTATACTAATAACAATTCAAAGGAAAATTAAGAAAAAAATTCTATTTATAAGAGCTTTAAAAATACTTAGAAATAAACTTAACCAAAGAGGTGAAAGATTTGTACCCTGAAAATACAAAACATTGTCAAAAGAAATTAAATAAGACATAAATGGAAAAGACACCCCATTTTCATGGATTAGAAGACTTAATATTGTTAAGATGACAGTACTACCCAAAGTGATCTACAGATTCAGTGCAATCTCTATCAAAATTCCAGTAATATTTTTTGCAGAAATAGAAAAACTCATTCTAAAATTTATATAGACTCTGAAGGGACCATGGATAGCCAAAGCAATCTTGAAAAAGAACAAAGTTGAAGGGCTCACACTTCCTGGTTTCAAAATTTTTTACAAAGCTATGGTAATCATCACATCCGTAATCTTAGCACTTTGGGAGGTGGAGGCGGGTGGATTGCTTGAGCTCAGGAGTTTGAGACCAGCCTCGGCAGCATGGTGAAACCCCATCTGTACAAAGAAAAGCAAAAAAACAAAACAAAACAAAAAAACCCCAAACAACAACAATAAAACAAACAAAATCCAAAAGCTACAGTAATCAAAACAGTATGGTACTGGCAAAAAGAAATAGAAACCAGTGGAATAAAATATAGAGCCCAGAAAGAAATGTTTGCATACATAGCCAAATGGTTTTTGACAAGGGTACCAAGATCATTCAGTGGGGAAAGGATAGTCTTTTCAACAAATGGCATTGAAGAAACTAGATATCCATGCAAAAGAATGAAATTGAACCTTTATGTAACACCATATATAAAAATTAATTCAAAATGCATAAAAGACCTAAATGTAAGAGCTAAAACTATAAAGCTCTTGGAAGATAGAGTGAAAACTTTGGAACATTGAATTTGGCAATGATTTCTTGGCTATGACACTAAAAGCATAGGCAACGAAAGAAGAAGTAGAGAAATTGGACTTCATGAAAATTAAAAGCTTTTGTGTATCAAAGCACATTATCACAAAAGTGAAAAGACTTCTTATAGAATGGGAGAAAATATTTGAGAATCATATGTCTGATAAGGGATTAATATCCAAAATATATAAAGAACTACTGCAACTCAACAAAAAATCCCCAAACAACCTAATTAAAACATGGGCAAAGGACTTGAATAAACATTTCTCCAAAGAAGATAAATGGCGAATAAGCACATGAAAAGATGCTAAATATTGCTAATCATTAGGGAAGTGCAAATCAAAACTCCAATGATATACCACCTTATAACCATTAGGATGGCCATTATAAAAAACAAAACAAAACAAAACCAGAAAGCAACAAATGTTTTTGAGGATGTAGAGAAATTGGAACTCTAGTGCATTGCTGGTGGGAATGTGAAATGGTATAGCCACTGTGGAAAATGGTATGATGGTTCTTCAAAATTAAACAGGATTACCATTTGATCCAGCAATTCCACTTCTGAGTATCTATTTAAAAGAACTGAAAGCAGGGATTTGAACAGATATTTGTATACCCATGTTTGTAATAGCATTATTCATAATAGCCAAAAGGTGGAAGCAACCTAACTGTCCATAGATGGATGAGTGGATAAGCAAAATGTGATGTATCTTATCTACACAGCATAATATTATTCAGTCTCCAAAAGGAATGAAATTCTGATACATTCTACAACATAGATGGAGCTCGAAGACATTGTGCTAAATGAAGTAAGCCAGACACAAAAGGACAAATATTGCATGCTTCCATCTGTATGAGAGGTACTTAGAATAGTTAAATACGGGGTGGGCAGAGTGGCTCATTCCTGTAATCCTAGCACTTTGGGAGGCCGAGGCTGAGACCAGGAGATTGAGACCAGCCTGGGCAACACAGTGAAACCCCAACTCTACAAAAAAACTTAAAAACTTAGCCAGGCATGGTGGTGCAACCTGTAGTCCCAGCTACTCTGGAGGCTGAGGTGGCAGGATTGCTTGAGCCCAGGGGATTGAGGCGGGAGTGAGCTTTGATCACACCACAGCACTCCAGCCTGGGTGACAGAGTGAGACCCTGTCTCAAAACAACAAAACAAAAAAACCCAACCAACCAAAAAAAACCAACTAAGTATATGTGTATTTGATTCAGAGCCTGAGCTCTTTTTTTTTTTTTTTTTTTTTTTTTTTTTTTTTAAGAGATGGAGTCTTGCTTTGTTGCCCAGACTGGAGTGCAGTGGCGCCATCTCGGCTCACTGAAAGCTCCGCCTCCCGGGTTCACGCCATTCTCCCGCCTCAGCCTCCCGAGTAGCTGGGACTACAGGCGCCCACCACCACGCCCAGCTAATTTTTTTTTGTATTTTTAGTAGACACGGGGTTTCACCATATTAGCCAGGATGGTCTCGATCTCCTGCCCTCGTGATCCGCCCGCCTCGGCCTCCCAAATTGCTGGGATTACAGGCGTGAGCCACTGTGCCCGGCCTGAGCTGAGCTCTTAACCACTTTGCAATTCTGTTTGCTATAATGGTCTCTTCATTGATATTTTGCCTCCTGTGAGTTTTATCCATTTTGCACACCATTGACAGAGTAATCCTAGAGGGACATATAGGAAGGGGTGAGGAGTCACTTACAGTTTACATTCAGCATGATGGGGTCGCTTTGGTTCTTACTGATTGGGTTGAAGACCTCACACCAATACGTCCCAGCATCCTCCCTCTTGACAGGGTTTATGCTGAGGGTGGTGTTGCCCTGGGACAGCTTCATCCTCTCCGAGGACGGGAGACTCTGGTTTTTGAAGAACCAACGGATGGAGATTCCAGTGTCATTTGTGGAGCAGGTCAGGTTCACAGAGTCCTTATCTCCTGTGACTGTGGTCTTGCTGGCTTTGATTTGGGGCTTTGCTACTACTGGACTTAGCTCTGCGGACAAGCAGAGTATCTGAGATAACCTACTGAGAATAGGGTTGGGGCCTGGGGCCTAGGGCTATGCTCCTTTCCCTGAGATTTTAGCCAGCTCTCAGGTCCCACAGTGAGCTGTGCAAAGGTCACCAACCAGGGGATAGCCCTGACCCTCTGCAGAAGGTCGAGTGTCTTTGTTCAGGTGATGAATTGTAAGGAGAGGGCTGCACCTCCCTCCTGACCCCAGATCATCTCAGAGTGACCCTCTGGATATCTCTATATCTCCACTTGGAATCCTCTTCTCAGCGCACAGACCGAGCAACCTCATCATCAGGTAGAATGTTTTTCCCACTGACTTTTTTTTCTTTTTTTTCAGACGGAGTCTCGCTCTGTCACCCAGGCCGGAATGCAGTGGCATGATCTCGGCTCACTGCAAGCTCTGCCTCCCGGGTTCAAGCCATTCTCCTGCCTCAGCCTCCCAAGTAGCTGGGACTAAAGGCATGTGCCACCATGCCCAGCTAATTTTTTGTATTTTTAGTAGAGACGGGGTTTCACTGTGTTAGCCAGGATGGTCTTGATCTCCTGACCTCGTGATCCGCCCGCCTCGGCCTCCCAAAGTGCTGGGATTACAGGTGTGAGCCACCGTGCCTGGCCTCCCACTGACCCTTTCCTGGAGCTTTCTGTGATCAGGCATCCTTCCTGTGACTGTCACTTTACATACAAAAGGGAAGGTAGTGTTTTTTTTCATTAAATAATTTTTTAGGGAATGATGATGCCCCATCCAGTCTCCATGACCTTACTATCTGGAGTTCCAATCTGAAGGATTTCCCACTGTAAAGAGGAGTTTTACTTCCTGGTCTGTGGATAGAATATCACGGTGAAGGAGATTCCTAGAGTAGGCACAGTGTTAACAAAAAGCTGATATTCTTACCTTCTCTACAAATACATGCTGTTTGGCATTGCCCATTCTCTCCAATGCAGAGCCCCTGTGGCTGAATCTCCCGATTTCTCCAAGTGTGGGTCACTCGCTGTGCTCTGTGCTATCCCATGTGCTGTGCCCACAGCCTCATACAGCTGGTGACTTCAGAGCCAGGACAAGCTCAGGGAGGCAGCCTGACCCAGGGGAGGCTCAGGTGTTGACCGCCTTTATTTATTTATTTATTTATTTTTTGAGACAGAGTCTCTCTCTGTCGTCCAGGCTGGAGTGCAGTGGTGCCATCTCAGCTCATTGCAACCTCTGCCTCCCAGGTTCAAGTGATTCTTGTGCCTCAGCCTTCCTAGTGGCATGCCTAGTGGCATGTGCAACCATGCCTGGCTAATTTTTTTTTTTTTTTGTATTTTTAGTAGAGATGGAGTTTTGCCATGTTGGTCAGGCTGGTCTCAAACTCCTGACCTCAGGTGATCCTCCCACCTCAGCCTTCCAAAGTGCTGGGATCACAGGCATGAACCACAGCGCCCAGCCATTGACTGCCATCTTGATTTAGCTGGATTCATGACAGGCCACCTGGACACCTTCTGCACACACCTGCATCCTACCCCACATGGGGTCAGGGCAGAGCCAATCACCGGGCAAGCCGGGAGTAGAGCAGGGAGCAGAGTCTGAGCTGCTCATCCCTGATGAAGGGCATTTCCTTCTCTCATTTAGGGAAAACTATTGTGAGTCTGTTTTAAAACCTCACATATTCCTTATATATCATGGAATAGGTAAAAGAAGGCCAAGAAGTTACAGAAAGGGACATGTTAGTGACAGAAGCAAATTGACCTTGAGGACCCTTTCTGCTTCCCCCTCTGTGAAGCCCCTCCTGCTACATGGGGCTTTCTGGGGCTGAGAGAACCCCCTCCCCACATTCCAGGCTGGACCTAAGGTCAGCTGTGAGAAATCAGAAAAACAAAGGGAAGAGAGTCTGCAGAGATGAATTGAGAGGGTTCAGGGGAGAATTTGGACTTGTTTGTGCCTGTTGGATACAGGCTGGAAAAGAAAATTTCTTCTCTGCTCCTATTTGAAAACCAGAAATCTTGTACCCCAGATCTTAGTGTCGATGCTCCAGGAATTACTTACCAGTGACTATGATCGTCTTGACTGTGGTCCTGTTGCGGCCAGTGACTAAGTTATTGGCGTGGCAGGTATAGGATCCACTATTATTCACAGTGATGTTGGGGATAAAGAGCTCTTGTGTGCTTTGCTGGAATGTTCCATTGATAAGCCAGGAGTACTGTGCAGGTGGGTTAGAGGCTGCATAGCAGGAGAGGCTGAGGTTTGCCCCTGGACGGTAATAGGTGTCTGAAGGGGAAATGGTGGGGGTGTCCGGGCCATCTGGAGCAAAGAGAATAAAGCCACAGGTGATGTCATCAGAGGGAAGGGGAAGCTGCTGGTCTGGAGAAGGGCCACAGTGTTCCTCTCTACTAAGTCACAACCCTGAAGTCCCAACCAAACCTCCATTGTGTCCACTGAGTCTGGGTCTGAGACATTCACCTGTTTCTCCCATCACAGGCTGTGGACCCTGAGCCTCCCAGGACAGGAGCAGCCTCTCCCCTCCTATTCTTGGTTCAGGCTGGGGCTGCCCAGGTTTGCTTGGGACAGGAAGTCATGGCCAACCTGGGTGTCCAGGGTTAAGGGTCTGCGTCCTTAGACCTGAGAGGGACTGAGAGGCCTGGCCTCTGGCTGCGTGGATTTGGGCTGGTGGCCTGGGCCACAGAGGAACAGAAGATACTCACAGGTGACATTCAAGGTGACTGGGTCACTGCGTTTCACACTCGCTGGGTTCTGTATTTCACATTCATAGGGTCCTATGTCATTCCCTGTGACACTGAGTAGAGTGAGGGTCCTGTTGCCATTGGACAGCTGCAGCCTGGGACTGACCGGGAGGCTCTGACCATTTACCCACCACAGGTAGGTTGTGTTCTGAGTCTCAGGTTCACAGGTGAAGGCCACAGCATCCTTGTCCTCCACGGGGTTGGAGTTGTTGCTGGAGATGGAGGGCTTGGGCAGCTCCGCTGTGCAGAAAACAGAGAGAAGATTGCCCTTTGTGGCACCTTTGATTCCTCCACAGGCATTTTTCTTTTCTCTATTTTTTTTTTTTTTTTGGAGATGGAGCCTCACTCTGTCACCCAGGCTGGAGTGCGGTGGCGCGATCTCGGCTCACTGCAACCTCCACCTACTTGATTCAAGCAATTCTCCTGCCTTAGCTTCCTGAGTAGCTGGGATTACAGGCACATGCCACCATGCCTGACGGGGTTTCACCGTGTTGCCCAGGCTGGTCTCAAACTCCTGAGCTCTGGCAATCTGCCCGACTCGGCCTCCCAAAGTGCTGGGATTACAGGCGTGAGCCACCGTGCCTGGCTGGGCATTTTTCTCTCTTTCTTTTTTTTTTTTTTGAGACAGAGTCTCGCTTTGTTGCCGAGGCTGGGGTGCAGTGGCATGATCTTGGCTCACTGCAACCTCTTCCTCCCAGGTTCAAGCGATTCTCCTGCCTCAGCCTCCTGAGTAGCTGGGACTACAGGTGCGTGCCACCATGCCTGGCTAATTTTTTGTATTTTTAGTAGAGATGGGGTTTCACTGTTAGCCAGGATGGTCTCGACCTCCTGACCTCGTGATCTGCCCGCCTCGGCCTCCCAAAGTGCTGGGATTCCGGCCGGGCATTTTTCAATCAGAGTTGGCATCTCCCCACCTCTCAGCCAACCCGAGTCCTTAAAAGCCCATGGCAAGTGTGTGTTTCACAAGACAGATGCGCAATGATCTGAGGGCTCAGAGACCGTGAGGCCGCCTGCTCTGTTTGAGAGAAGCACAGACTTTCTCAAGTGTGAACTGAGCAGCAGTGTTGGGTCGTGGACAGACCCAGGACTGGGAGTCACAGCCCCAGGCACTTCTGGTCCTTCCCTGACTGGCTGATGCCTGCCTGACCCACCTGTGGGTCCTCACCTGGAACATGCAGGTGCTGGGTCCCTTCCAGCTTCACAGTCCTACTTTGCCCCACTAGGTGTGTTTTCTCTGCAGCTTCCCTGTCTAAGGACATCCTAGAGATGGGTGATGATGGGACTTCCCGTTGTCCTTAAACCCTGAGGATACTGAGCAGCCTGGCCTGGGACTGTATGTTTCAGCAGAAATAACAGGGGACACCAGGGGCAAGCCTGAAGGTCAGCTCAGTTGTCAGGCAGCAGAACCACAAGGTGGGGCAGTTTTTCCCAGGTGTTTGATGATGACTGACTTGGGTCAGTGACCCCTAAAGATAGAGCAGAGTCCAAGGAATGATCTAGAAAAGAGTGAGGGTGACAGGCAGGGGCTGCCTGGATTTAACAGCATATCTATGTTCCTTGTCTTTGGTCTTTAATGTCCGTTTTCCCCCTGAAAAGGGCAGATGATGACACTGTGGATCTTTTCTGAAATATGTGGGTTTTTTGCAAATGCAGAATAACCAGCTAGTGGAATGGAAGGAGCATGAACTTGCTGAAAGCCTGACCCTCATGGACCGTGTGAGTTTGGTAGATCTGGGATATAAATTCGAGAAGTTAAATTATTCCATTTGTGAAAATTGTTATTAATACTCTGGATCTAACACCAATTAATAAGAGGAATATTCTCTAGAGAGCATGATAAACTCTTAAACCAAGCTCTGAAGTCCAGTAGGATCATGTTATGATCAAAGAAAGATACTGAAGTCAGTTTGAAATCAGTGACTCCCTGGGTAGAAGGGACTCATGGGTCCTGTTAGGAAGACAGAACTTGTCAGAAAGGATATCTGAGGGTTCTCAATTGCATTAAGAGAGAAACGATGCCATATGAGGAGAAGTGATCTATGTTATGTTAGTAAATTTAGAAAGAGTTCTATGTTACAAATTCCTGTGGAAATTCAGGTAAAAAGAGGAACCCAAAACAGTCATGTGAAATGCTTTCTTCCTTTTCTCTCCACTTCAGGAAACAGAACTAGAGTTTGACCAAATTCATCCAAATTGGTCAGAGTCTAAGTGAGACACCAGTGGCTAATGCATCTCTCTGTCCAAGAGACCCCACATTATGACAATGGCATCATCATGAGGACACAGATGTATGTGGAATGGGGAGCAAACCCATCAGACAGCACCCACCTGGCCAGCTCTACCTGGGGAAGGTCCCAGGAACCACTAGAGGATGTGAGCCCACAGCAGGACAGGGATGGAGTTAGGAGTCAAATGGGTGAAATGAGCCCATGGGCTTTGGGGACTGCAGACCTGTCCTGCCTCTGATCCCCTGGTGAGTCAGTATAGAGAGTGTATGGAGGAGTCGCTCGTCCCTGTCCCGTGGCCTGTTCCACATGTCAGCCTCACTGAGGGATGTGGGGACAGTGGCTCATGATGGACCTGGCAGAGGTGGCTGCTCCAGGCTCATTTCTGTGCCTTTCCTATTGCCTAGGAGGTGGACCTGGCCACAGTGTGAGCGGAAAGGGAACAGGACAGTCAGCCTTGTTAGAGGGAGTGTCTGGGAAAGGCCTAAGGGTGGAGGAAACTGTGCAGTTCAGCTGGGATAAAAGGAGAGGAAAATGAGGACATGGAGGAGCAGAGAGAGTCATAGATGCCCATGACAGTGAGCAGTGGGGGCTAAGTGACCTTAGAGACCCCAGCAACCAGGAGCCTTTGGTGTCCCAGAACCAAGACCAGGGAGCCGTGAAAACCTTCCCACAGCCGAGCAGCCCCAGAGTCACATGAAATGTGGTACTTGGGGTGGCTTTAGGGGCAGATGGTCAGGGGATGGAACATGGGTCTCAGTCTCTGGAGGGATGAGGAGCAAGTATGGCAAGAACCTCCCAGGATTCTGCAACCAGATCCAGTCTCTAAAGAGGTTATGGATCATTCAATCATTCATTCATTCATGAGAGAACTACTGAGTGTGTGTTTCATATTGGGCCCTGGCTGGTGCAGGGTGTGAGCGAGGAGAGAAAGCAAAGTCCTTTCCTTTATCCTCCTGTGGGAGTGACACCAACACATCAGGAAACACAGGATTTCAAGTCCAGGGAGCAGAGGTGTGGGTCTGAGGGGATAGGCCTGAACTTTTTTTTTTTTTCTTTGAGATGGAGTCTCACTCTGTCTCCCAGGCTGGAGCACAATGACACAATCTTGGCTCACTGCAACCTCTGCCTCCTGGGTTCAAGCGATTCTACCACCTCAGCCTCCCAAGTAGCTGGGATTACAGGCACACACCGCCATGCCCGGCTAATTTTTTTTGTATTTTTAGTAGAGATGGGGTTTCACCATGTTGGCCAGGCTGGTCTTGAACTCCTGACCTCCAGTGATCTGCACACCTGTAATTCCAGTGCTGGGATTACAGGTGTGAGCCACCACGCCTGGCCCAGGCCTGAACATTTCTGACACTGACTCTAATTGTTGAATAAGTTCCAGAATAAAACTTGGTTAATTCTCCATTTGATCTCACTCCCCAGACTGGGATCTCCCCTCTGGGCTGCAGATGCCTAAGAAGAAAGGAACTGAACCAACTCTGATATTGGGGTCCACAGATGCCAAATAAGTCCCCTGGAGTAGAGGAGAGGTTGAGGCTGTGGCCGAAGACAAATCTCCTGTAACTGATCTGCCAGTTATGGTCTGTGTGACCTTGATATAGTGACTGTATTTATTGCCATGTGGCTCAGTTTCCCCTCAGCAAAATAGTATAAATGGTTAATGGTTTTGGCTTGTCTTGTGGTCTGTGAATTAACCTTAAAATATTTATAATTATTTGACCTCAGCTCTGCATAGGGGAGCTGCCCAAATAAACAACCTTATTATTTTTATTTTTTTTTTTTTGAGATGGAGTCTCGCTCTGTCACCCGGGCTAGGGTGCAGTGGTGTGATCTTGGCTCACTGCAACCTCTGCCTCCCAGGTTCAAGCGATTCTCCTGCCTCAGCCTCCTGAGTAGCTGGGATTACAGGCATGCACCACCACGCCCAGCTAATTTTTTTTGTATTTTTAGTAGAGACGGCATTTGACCATGTTGGTCAGGCTGGTCTTGAACTCCTGACCTCATAGTCCGTCCACCTCGGCCTCCCAAAGTACTGGGATTACAGGCGTGAGCCACTGCACCCGGCCACAGCATCTATTATTGTTGGATTCCATGAGAGTGCCTCTCAGCCTGATCCCTGGTGGACAAGGAGCTTTCAGGAGCATCCTGTCTCCTCTGTTCCTCCTCCTGGGGATGCTAAACTTCCTATGGAGTCTCCTAAGCCCCCAGGGCAGTTGGCTGATGGCCTGGCGAGCTTGTCCATCTGTCCTCTCCAGGCCAAGACTGAGGTGAAGGATGAGGCTCTGTCCTTGCCCAAATGAGGCTCTAGTGCCTGAACCCTGGCTGGTTACCAGCTCCAGGAGCCACAACCCTCGGATAGCTCAAATTCTTGTTCCTAGTCAGCCCTGCCCAGGAGGCCACAATCTAGCCCTGGCCCAGGCTCCTCAGGGTCACCAGGAGTTGAGAACCTTGGGATAGTGTTTTGGAGCAGGGGATTCCCAGGGCTGAGCTTGTCTGTGAGGATCCCAGAAGGCCCCTCAGGCCAGACCCTGACTGAGTCCTACTGGGTCTTTCTTAGGGACATGTTCACCAGGACGGTCCCAGGGGGGCTAGATTGAGACTGATCTCCCCTCGATAAGTTACCCACATCAGATTGTCCTTCCTCTGAAGCAAATGTCTGCAGGATCAGGAGTCCAGAGTAAGACATTCGATATTTTGATGTCTGTCCCATAGTGTGTCCTGCACTAAATGCTCAAACCTTAACATGGGGTATAATGCAGAGGGGGACACAGGCACAGCCGAGGCCTGACAATCCCATGTGTGGGAAGTAGAACTAACCCCCCAACACCCAGAGGTCATGGGGGAATCACTCACGGTATACATGGAACTGTCCAGTTGCTTCTTCATTCACAAGATCTGACTTTATGACTTGTAGGGTGTAGAATCCTGTGTTATTCTGGGTGACGTTCTGGATCAGCAGGGATGCATTGGGGTATACTGTCTCTCGACCGCTGTGTGCGGGCCCTCGGGTGGTTTGTTGATTTTGTATTGCATGTGCTACAATTAGACGGTTGCCATCCACTCTTTCCCCTTTGTACCAGGTGTAGCCAATATGATTCTGGGGCAGATTGTGGGTGAGTAGAAGAACCTCCTTCCCTTCTGCGACATTGAACGGCGTGGATTCAATGGTGAGCTTGGCAGTGGTGGGCGGGTTCCAGAAGGTTAGAAGTGAGGCTAGGAGAGAGGAGAGAGCATCAGTTAATATTGGGACCTATGCATTAGGGTGGAAAAACGGGGCCCTGGGTCCTGAGCAGGTGTCTTCACCCCTCCACTGTGGAGTGTGTGTGTGTGTGTGTGTGTGTGTGTGTCCTACTGGGTCAAGGTCAGCAGTGTGACTCCCATTCCCTTAGTGCCTCTGACCTTGTTATTTCTCTGGAATGCTCTTCCCCAGGGATCTGCATGGCTCCCTCCCCACTGTCCTCAGATCCTGCTCACATCAGGGTGCTCTTGGGAGATCCTTTCCCTGACACCTCTCCTAGAGACCCTGGGTCTTCCCTTTCTGACCTTTTTCTGCTCTGTTCCTTCCAGGGCTCTTGTCAACACCTGACCTCACATTCTAGATCTCTTTGCTTGTCTGTCTTCCCCACCCATGAGAGCGTGAGCTCCGTGAGGGCAGGGATTTGTGTGATGTTGGTTGCACCCCAGTGCCTGGGATAGGCTGCAGACTCCTGTGGATGAGTTAGTGAGCATTCCCAGGGCTCTTCATGTCCTGGGGTTTATTTGCCAGTATCTGAGGTTGGTGGCTCAGGGCTCTGTTTAATGCCCCTTTTAAAATGTTTTCCTTAATTGTCACGCTGACTTAAATTGTGATTATTGTCACTAGTTTTTGAAATTTATTGCTCATTGATGATTCAGTTGGAAAAGGTAAAAAATGGGAGATCGTTTATTCACTAACAGTTTCAGATCACTGAGACTTTCCTTTTATGATCTCTATCCCTTTCATGTCCTCTCTCCTATTTGGCTCCAAGAGAAGCCCTCTGTCCCCTCTTAGAGCTCCATCCTCCCCAGAGGACTCTAGCCATTCTCTGTGCGCCCTCTTTCCGCCCCTTCCCAGGGAGTCCTCCCCTCACCTGTGAGCAGAAGCCCCTGCCAGGGTACACGCACTCTGTGAAGTGGGGCTGAGAGGTGCCCCATGGTGTCTCCTGCTGGCCCTGTCTTCACCTGTGGAGAAGAGCTTGGGCTCCAGGAACGCTTCGAGCACGGCTGCTCTGTCACCTCTGCTGTTTTCCACCCTCTGTGCTGAGCCTCCTCCCTGGGGCCCAGAGCTTTGTCTGATCATGTGTGCTGGGGCGGGGTTTGTCCAGGAAGCTCTGTTTCCTCTCCTCTCATTCCTACCTTTGTCCTTACTTTCTCTTTCCTTTCTGTCTACATTTTGGTTTCCCAGACCACACTTTGAGAATCAAGGCTGATGAGACCTCTGTCCCCATCAGGGGAGGAGGATCCCCCATCTCCAGCACTGACCTCTATTGTGTCCTGGCTATGGGTCTGTCAGCAGCACACAGAGAACCCTGGCATATCCAAATGTGGTAATTATTTTCTTTGCAACACAGTGAGCTGCCAGGTCTCCCCATGCTCTTCAGTGTGCTGGGAAGGTAGGAAGACACCCAGCAGGAAGGTGATAGAGGTGGCTCTGGGGGATGGAAAGGGGCTCACTGGGGGATGACTGGGGAGGGACCAGCCCTCTGTCTCTAGTGTCACCAGCCTGGCCTCTAACCCAGGGACAGAGACCCAAGTCCAGGGGTCTCAGGTGGAGCTGCAGCTCCCGGATATGGAGGGGGAGGTGTCCTGTGTGTCCTGGGAAGAGAGGACTGTGATAGAGGGAGGTGGGTGGCTCTGGGCTTTACTGTCCTTGGGGAAGGCTTCAGGGGGACCCTCCCTCCCTTGAGCTGAGGCTCAAGGCCTGTCCATGTTCTCCCTGACCATCCTGGGTGGTCTCTGTCCTCTGCGAGGCTGATTGTCCTGTGGTCACCGCACCTTCCCCACAGGTGGTGCCAGGAGGGAATGGGGAGCTGCACAGGGACCCCTCACAGAACAGGGTCCTCAGAGGACCCAGGAAGGGACAGAGCAGGTACATGGGAGGGCCTGGAAGGGTGTTTTGGAGCAAGGGATGGAAAGTGGGCTCTACCTTCACCTCCTTAGCAAAGCCAGGTTCATGACCAGGGGAATGTTTCCTGAGTGTTGTCTGTGTGCAGTGTCTCCCCCTGGAGGGCAAGACAAGACCTGCAGCCTTGTCAAGGGCTGCCCCAGGGATGCTGACCAGGGTCTACATGATGTGAGCTGGCCCTGACCCCTGGGCAGATGTGGGCTCTGACCTCCAGGCTTCAAGGTCAAGTCACCCCAGGTCCTGTTCACTGCGGGTCCCCAGGCTGCCCAGCTCCATGCGGTGCAGGATGAGCCCAGGGAGAGGACGTGAGTTGTCCAGAGGACTTCTGTCAAGATTGGAGAGAACTGTCCACCAGGGGGATGGGCTGCCTTAGAAGGAGCCATCTGTCCCAGAGGTTTGAAAAACAAAAGCAAAAACAAAACAAAACACAAAACAAAACAAAAAAACAAAGGCCCAGTGAGGTGCCTTTGGGGGCTTGAGAATGAAATCCTGTCACGTGTGGCAACATGAATGGAAGTGGGCTAGGAACAGAAAGTTAAACATCACATGTTCTTACTAATATGTGGAACCTAAAAACAGTTGATCTCATGGAAGGAAAAAGTAGAACAGAGCATACCAGAGGCTGGGAAGGGTAGAGGAAGGGAGGGACAGGGAAAGATGTGTTAAAGGATATAAAATTACAGCTAGATAGGCCGGGCACAGTGGCTCATGCCTGTAATCCCAGCACTTTGGGAGGCCGAGGCGGGTGGATCATGAGGTCAAGAGATTGAGACCATCCTGGCCAACATGGTGAAACCCCGTCTCTACTAAAAATACAAAAAATTAGCCAGGTGTGGTGGTGGGCGCCTGTAGTCCCAGCTACTTGGAGGCTGAGGCAGGAGAATCACTGGAACCCGGGAGGCAGAGGTTGCAATGAGCCAAGATTGCACCATTGCACTTCAGTGTGGCGACAGAGTGAGACTCCATCTTAAAAAAAAAATAAAATACAGCTAGATAGGAGGAGGAATAAGTTCTAATGTTCTATACCACTGTAGGATGACTACAGATTTTTTTTTTTTTTTTTGAGACAGGGTCTGGAGTACACTGCAGCCTCAACCTCCTGTGATCAGGTGATCTTCCTGCCTCAGTCTCCCATGTAGCTGGAACTATAGGTGCACGCCACCACGCCTGGCTAATTTTTTGTTTTATTTTTCAATTTTTTTTTTAAATAAAGAGACAGGGTATCACTATGTTGCCCAGGCTGGCCTTGAACTCCTAAGCTCAAGTGATCCTCCGCCTACGCCTCCCAGAGTGCTAGGATTACAGCCACCATGCCCAGCCAAGTGTTTTGATTTTTTTGTAGAGACGATCTTATTATGTTGGTCAGGCTGGTCTCGAACTCCTGGGCTCAAGCAATCCTCCCGTCTCGGCCTTCCAAAGTGCTAAGATTATAGGTGTGACCCACCGCAACCGGCCTGACTATAGTTAACAATAATATATAGTTCCAAGTAGCTAGAAAGGGGATATTGAATGTTCCTAACACAAAGAAATGCTAAATGTTTGAGATGGTGGATATGCTAATCACCCTGACCTTATCACTGTACCTTATATGTATCACATCGCTATGGACCCATAAATATGTACAATTATTAGGTGTCAATTAAAAAATACAATTAAAAGAGTCATTTAGAGCTAAATCATGATGTGAAATGTTGTTTTCTTACCTCTCATCTCATGACAAACAACACTTGGCAATGGCAAAACATCCTCAGGAGTTGTGGCTGTGTGCTTTAGTGCACAGACCAGTTTGTTTGTGAGAATGTGTCACCTAATGCGAGTGAACCTACATGAGATCATCACCCTTCCTGGGGGACCTCAGAGAAGAACTGAGAACCGCTGGCTCAGGTGTGTGGAGGAGGTTGCAGGTGAGTCACTTGCTGGAAGGAAGGTCTGTGGGCCAGCTTGAGGAGGAATCCATTTGTAGAGGCCACTGGATGGGGCCACCTGGGCCTGGGTGAAGAGGGCCTGAGGGCACAGGACAGGGGGAGAGAGAAGGTGGTGCACATCGTCATGCAGGCAAGTGCTTTAAGTGTCTCTTCATTCATTCATGGCAGGCAACTCACACTTTAACATAGCAACTCAGCAAATAAAATGAGGATATTGACTGGGCGCGGTGGCTCATGCCTGTAATCCCAGCACTTTGGGAGGCTGAGGTGGGTGGATCACCTGAGGTCAGGAGTTCAAGACCAGCTTGGCCAACATGGTGAAACCCCGTCTCTACTAAAAATACAAAGATTAGCTGGGCGTGGTGGTGGACACCTGTAATCCCATATACTCTGGAGGCTGAGGCAGGAGAATCGCTTGAACCCAGGAGGCAGAGGTTGCAGTGAACCAAGACTGCGCCATTGCATTCCAGCCTGGGTGACTAGAGCGAAACTCTGTCTTAAAAAAAAGAAAAAAAAATATTTTTTCTACTTAGTTCAAGTTCCTAAAAAGGTCTCCAGATTGCCAGATTTCCCTGGAAGCAGGTCAGGGAATGGTCCCCATTAAGAACTATTGAAATACATTAACAAAAAATAAAGACAGATAGAATAGCTGAAACAGTCTTGAAAAAGAAAACTGGAGGACTCACATTTCTTTCTTTCTTCTTTTTTTTTTTTGAGATGGAGTTTCACTCTTGTTGCCCAGGCTGGAGTGCAATGGCACGATCTCAGCTCACCTCAACCTCTGCCTCCCGGGTTCAAGCGGTTCTCCTGCCTCAGCTCCCGAGTAGCTGGAATTACAGGCATGCACCAACACGCCCGGCTAATTTTTTGTATTTTTAGTAGAGACGGGGTTTCTTCATGTTAGTCAGGCTGATCTCGAACTCCCGACCTCAGGTGATCTGCCTGCCTCAGCCTCCCAAAGTTCTGGGATTACAGGCGTGAGCCACCGCGCCCGGCCAGGACTCACATTTCCTTATCCGAAAACTTACTATATGGTGGGTACAGTGTGCCTTGCTCCAGTGACGAATGCACTGAAGGCCTTGACTTTACCACAGTGCAATATATCAGAATAGCAAAATTGGACTTGTACCCTATGATTATGCACATATTTTTAAAAAAGAAAATTTACTACAAAGTTACTGTAATCTGAAGAGTGTGGAACTGGCATAAAGATACACTTACACCAGTGGATTAGATTTGACAGTCTGGAAGTAAACCCTCACATTTACAGTCAGTTGATCTTTGACAAGGGTGCTGTGGTTTTTTAGGTGTCAATTTGCCTGGATTAAGAGACACCCTCATAGCTGGTAAAGCCTTGTATCTGGGTATGACTGTCAGGGTGTTTCCCGAAGAGACTGGCATTGGAGTCAGTGAACTCAGTAAGGAAGACCTGCCCTCACTCACTGTGGGTGGGCACCATCCACTTGGCTGAGGGCCTGGATAGAGCACAAAGGCAGAGGGATGGTGAATTCTCTCTCTCTCTCTCCTGGAGCTGGGACACCCTTTTCCTTTTGTCTTTGGACATTAGAACTCCAGGTTGTTTGGCCTTTGGCCACGGACTGAGGGTACACCATGGCTTCTTTGGTCAGAACTGAGCCATGCTGCCAGCTTCCCTGGTTTTCCAGCATGTAACTGGCTAATCATGGGACTTCTCAGCCTCCGTATTCACACAAGCCAATTCCTCTAACACATCCCCTCATATATTTAGATCTATTTCTATATCTACAACTATATCTTTATCCTGTTTTCTCTGTCTCTCTGAGGACCCCGACTAATACAGGTGCCAAGTTAATTGAATGGGGGAAGAATAATCTTTTCAAATAATGATGCTGGGACAACTGGATAACCACCTGCAAAGAAATGAAATTTTGGAACTCTATTTCTCACCATATTCAAAAATTAAAACAGATCAATGAGTTAAGTATAAGAGCTAAAATCATAAGAAACTCTCAGAAGAAAACATAAGGATAAGTCTTTATCACCTCAGATGTGGCAATGGACTTTTTAGATATGACACAAAAACATGAACAACAAAAGGAAAAATAAACTGGACTTTATCAAGATGAAAGCCTTTCGTGCATCAAAGGACATTATCAAGAAAGTGAAAAGATCACCCACTGAATGGGAGAAAAAATTTGCAGACCATTATATGAATAAGGTTTTATGTCCAGAAAATATAAAGAACTGCTACAACTCAATAATAACAAAAACCCAAAAACCTGATTAAAAATGGGCAAAGGGGCTGGGCGCGGTGGCTCACGCCTGTAATCCCAGCACTTTGGGAGGCTGAGGCGGGCAGATCACGAGGTCAGGAGTTCAAGACCATCCTGGCTTACACGGTGAAACCCTGTCTCTACTAAAAATACAAAAAATTAGCCGGGCGTGGTGGCAGGCGCCTGTAGTCCCAGCTATTTGGGAGGCTGAGGCAGGAGAATGGGGTGAACCCAGGAGGCGGAGCTTGCAGTGAGCCAAGATTGTGCCACTGCACTCCAGCCTGGGCAACAGAGTGAGACTCGATCTCAACAACAACAACAAAAATGGGCAAAGGACTCAGATGGATATTTGTCTAAATGATATACAAATAGTCAATAAGCACATGAAAAGACACTTAGCATCAATAGTCACTAGTGAAATGCAAATCAAAACCACAGTAAGACACCACATCACACCTATAACAATTGCTACAATTCATTTAAAATGTTAAATAAGAAATGTTGGCAATATATGGAGAAGTTGGAATCCTCATACATTGCTGGTGGGAATATAAAATGGCACAGTCACTGTGGGAAACGGTTTGGCTTTTCCTCAAAAAGCTGATCACAGAATTATCATATGAAATAGCAATTTCATTGTTAGGTATATGTCTAAAGAATTGAAAACAGGGACTCAAACAGATATTTGCATGGGAATGTTCACTGCAGCATTATTCACAATAGGTAAAGTGTAGAAACAACCCAAGTGTCCATCAACACATGAATGGATAAACAAATATGGTGATACATACAACAGAATGTCAATCAGCCTTAAAATGGAGTGAAGCTCTGACATATGCTGCAAAATAGATGGACCTTGGAAACATTATGCTAAGTGAAATAAGCCAGAAACAAAGCGACATATGTGTATGATGCCATTTATATGAAAAATCAAGAATAAGTAAATTCAGAGACAAAGTAGATTAGAGATTATCAAGATCTGGGGGCAGGGAGCAATGGGGAATTATTTTTTTTTAATCTTTAATTTTTGTGGTTACATAGTAGGTGTATATATATATATATGAGGTACATGAGACATTTTAGTACAGGCATGCACTGTATAATAATCATATCATGGAAAATTGGGTATCCATCCCCTCAAGCATTTATCCTTTGTGTTACAAACAATCCAATTGCATTCTTTTAGTTACTTTAAAATGTATAATTAAATTATTGTTGACTATAATCCCCTTGTGCTATTGAATAGTAGGTCTTATTCATTCTTTCTATTTTTTTATATCCATTAACTATATACCCACCTCTCCCCTGTCCCGCCACTACCCTTCCTAGTTTCTGGGAACCATCCTTCTCTTCTTTATCTCCATGAGTTCAATTGTTTTGATTTTTAGATCCCACAAATAAGTGAGAACATGTGATGTTTTTCTTCCTGTTCCTGGTTTATTTCACTTAATATGATGACCCTTAGCTCCATCCATATCGTTGCAAATGATAGAATCTCATTTTTTAATGGCTGAATAATACTCTATTGTGTATAAGTGCCACCTTTTCTTCATTCATTCATCTGTTGATGGACACTTAGGTTACGTCCAAATCTTGGCTGTTGTGAACAGCTCTGCAACAAACATGGGAGTGCAGATATCTCTTTGATATACTGATTTTCTTTCTTTTGGGTATATACCCAGCAGTAGGATTGCTGGATTGTATGGTAGTTCTATTTTTAGTTTTATGAGGAATCTCCAAACAGTTCTTCATTGTGGTTGTACTAATTTACATTCCCACCAACAGTGTACAAGGGTTCCCTTTACTCCATATCCTTGCTAGCATTTTTAATTGCCTGTCTTTTGAATAAAAGCCATTTTAACTGGGGCAAGATAATATCTCATTGTAGTTTTGATTTGCATTTCTCTGATGATCAATGATGTTCAGCACCTTTTCATATGCCTGTGTGTTATTCGTATGTTTTCTTTTGAGAAAGTCTGTTCAGATATTTTGCCCTTCTTTTAATTGGATTATTAGATTTTTTTCCATAGAGTTGTTTGAGCTCCTTATATATTCTCGTTATTAGCATTTCTAGTTCTTTAAGATGCATCGTTAGGTTTTAGGTTATTTATTTGAAGTTCTTCTCTTTCTTTTTTGATGTAGGCACTTAGAGCTATAAATTTCCATCTTGGTACTGCTTTCATTGTATCCCACAGGTTTTGGTATGTTGTGTTTTCATTATCATTTGTTTTGAGAAATTTTCCAATTTCCTTCTTAATTTCTTTGTTGACCCACTGGCCGTTTAGGAGTATATCGTTTAATTTCCATGTGTTTATATAGTTTCCAAAATACCTCTTGTTTTTGATTTCTAGTTTTATTCCATTGTAGTCAGGGAAGATACTTGATATTACTTCAATTTTTTTGAATGTTTTAAGACTTGTTTTGTGACCTAATATATAGCCTATTTTTGAGAATGATCCATGTACTGAGGAGAAGAATGTGTATTTTGCAGCCATTGAATGAAATGTTCTATAGTTCCATTTGTTCTATAGTTCAGATTAAGTCTGATGTTTCTTTGTTGATTTTCTGTCTGGGAGATCTGTCTAATGCTGAAAGTGAGGCGTTGAAGTCTCCAGCTATTATGGTATTGGGGTCTATTTCTCTAATATTTGATTTATATATTTGGGTGCTCCAGTTTTGGGTGCATATATGTTTACAATTGTTATATCCTCTTGCTGAATTGACCCTTTTATCATTGTATAATGACCTCCTTTGTCCCTTCTAACAGTTTTTGTCTTTCAATCTATTTTGTCTGATATAAGTATAGCTACTCCTACTCTTTTATTGGTTTCCGTTGGCATGGAATATCTTTTTCCATCCCTTTAATTTCAGTCTATGTGTATCTTTATGGTTGAACTGTGTTTCTTGCAGGCAACAGATAACTGGGTCTTATTTTTCAGCCGTTCAGCCATACTGTATCTTTTTTTGGAGAATTTAGTCCATTTACATTCAATGTTATTACTGATAAGTAGGGACTTACTCCTGTCATTTTGTTATTTGTTTTTCTGTTTTTATTTATTGCAGTCTTCTCTTTCTTCTTTCCTTCCTTCCTGTCTTCCTTTTAGTGAAGATGATTTCCTCTGGTGGTATACTTTAATTTCTAGCTTTTTATTTTTTGTGCGTCTGTTGTATGGTTTTTGATTTGTGGTTACTATGAGGCTTGCAAATACTATCTTAAAACCATTATTTTAAACTGATGACAACTTAACACTGATTACATAAACAAACAAACATGCAAAAAGAAAACTAATAAAAGCTCTACACTTCAACTTCGTCACCCCACTTTTTAATGTTTTGTTGTTTCTGTTTATGTCGTATTGTACTGTCTGTGTCCTGAAAAGTTAATGTAGTCGTGATTTTTGATTGGTTCATCATTTAGTCTTTCTACATAAGAGAAGTTTATACACCACAATTACAGTGTTATACTATTCTGTGTGCTTAACTATTACCAGTGAGTTTTGTACCTTTACGTGATTTCTTCTTCATCATTAACATCCTTTCCTTTCAGATTAAAGGATTAAATTTAGCATTTCTCATAGGACAGGTCTGGTGTTGATGAAATTCCTCAGCTTTTGTTTGGGAAGGTCTTTATTTCTCCTTCGTGTTTGAAGGATATTTTTGCCTGATATACTATTCTAGGGTAAAAGTTGTTTTCCTTCAGCACTTTAAATATGCCATACACTCTCTCTTGGCCTGTAAGGTTTCCACTGAAAAGTCTGCTGCCAGATGTATTGGAGCTCCATTGTATGTTGTTTCTTTTCTCTTGCTGCTTTTAGGATCCTTTGATCTTTGATCTTAGGGAGTTTGATTGTTAAACGCCTTGAGGTAGTCTTCTTTGTGTTAAATCTGCTTGGTGTTCTATAACCTTCTTGTATTTGAATGTTGATATCTTTCTCTAGGGTTGGGAAGTTCTCTTATATTATTCCTTTGAATAAACCTTATGTGCCTATCTTTTTCTCTACCTCCTCTTTAAGGCCAATAACCTTTTTTTTTTTTTTTTTCCTGGAGATGGAGTCTTGCTCTGTCACCAGGCTGGAGTGCAGTGGCACAGTCTCAGCTCACTGCAAGCTCCGCCTCCCAGGTTCACGCCATTCTCCTGCCTCAGCCTCCTGAGTAGCTGGGACTACAGGCACCTGCCACCACGCCTGGCTAATTTTTTTGTATTTTTTAATAGAGACGGGGTTTCACCGTATTAGCCAGGATGGTCTCGATCTCCTGACCTCGTGATCCACCCGCCTAGGCCTTCCAAAGTGCTGGGATTACAGGCGTGAGCCACCGTGCCTGGCCTAAGGCCAATAACTCTTAGATTTGCCATTTTGAGCCTATTTTCTAGATCTTATAGATATGCTTCTTTTTTTTTTTGTCTCCTCTGTGTTTTCAGATAGCCTGTCTTCAAGCTCACAAATTGTTCTGCTTGATCAATTCTGCTATTAAGAGACTCTGTTGCATTCTTCAACATGTCAATTGCATTTTTCAACTCTAGAATTTCTGCTTGAATCTTTTTAATTATTTTAATCTCTTTGTTAACATTTTAATTTTATTTATTTTATAGAGACAAGGTCTCACTCTGTTGCCCAGGCTGGTCTCAAACTCCTGAGTTGAAGTGATCCTCTGGCCTCTGTCTCCCAAAGTGTTAGGATTACAGGCACGAGCCACTGTGCCCAGCCTCTTTGTTAAATTTATCTGATAGGATTCTGAATTCCTTCTCTGTGTCGTCTTGAATTTGAGTTTCCTCAAAACAATTATTTTGAATTCTCTGTCTGAAAGGTCACATATTTCTCTTTCTCCAGGATTGGTTCCTGGTGTCTTATTTAGCTTGTTTAGTGAGGTCATGTTTTCATGGATGGTGTTGATGCTTATAGGTGTTTGTTGGTGTCTGGTCACTGAAAAGTTAGGTATTTATTGTAGTCTTCATGTCATAGTCTGGGCTTGTTTATGCCTGTCTTTCTTGGGAAGGCTTTCCAGGTATTTGAAGGCACTTGGGTCCCAAGCCCAAGAATGCTGTGGTTTTTGCAGACTTACATAGGTACTGCCTTGGCGATCTTGGATAAGAGCTGGAAGAATTATCTGGATTACCAGGTAGAGACTCTTGTTCTTTTCCCTTAATTTGTTTCAAACAAATGGAATCTCTCCGTTTGTGCAGAGCCACCTGGAACTGGGAGTGTGGTGATGCAAGCACCCTGTGGCCACCACCACTGGGATTGTGCTGGGTCAGACCTAAGCACCGCACTGGGTCTTGCCCAAGGCCCTTCCCTTCAGGGTGGTGAGGTCTCCCAAGCCTCAGATGTGTCTAGAAATGCTGTCTGGGAGGCAGGGATTGGAGTCAAAAACTGTGGCTGATTAGCCAGGCATGGTTGTGGGTGCCTGTAATCCCAGCTACTCAGGAAGCTGAGGCAGGAGAATCGCTTGAACCTGGGAGGCAGTGGTTGCAGTGATCAGAGATCATGCCATTGCACTCCAGCCTGGGCGACAAGAATGAGACTCCATTGCAACAAACAAATGAATAAACAAACTGTGGCTAATCTGGCACTCAAACAATGCAAAGTCCTTCCTGCTCTTCCTTCCCCTTTCTCCAGCACCACCACTGTTCCACAGGGGATTCCACCCATCCTCTGCTGATGTTCACTTAAAGCCCAGGGGTTCTTCCATCAGCTTGTGGTGAATGCTGCCAGGCCTGGGACTCACTCTTCAGGGCAGTGGGCTCCCCTCTGGCCCAGGGAAGGTCCAGAAATGTTCTCCAGGAACATAGGCCTGGACTCGGGGACCCCAAGAGACTGCTTGTTACTCTATCCCACTGTGGCTGAGCTGGTACCTGAGGCACAAGACAAAGTCCCCTTTACTTTTTCCTCTATTTTTCTCAAGTAGAAGGAGTCTCTCCCCATGGCTACCACAGCTGGGAATGCACTGGGTCACCCCTGAAGCCAGCATGTCTCAGAGCCCAAGGCCCACTGCATATTACCTGGGTATCACTACTGGTTATTCAGGGCCCAGGGGCTCTTTAGTCAGCAGGTGATGAGTTCTGCCAGGATTGGGTCCTTTCCTTCAAGGCAGTGGGCTCCCTTTTGGCTCACGGTGTGTCTAGAGATGTCATCTGGGAGCTAGGGCCTAGAATAAGGGCCTCATGACTCTGCCCAGTTCCCTGTCCTGCTGTGGCTGAGCTGGTATCCAAGATGCAAGACAAAATCCTCTTTACTCTTCTCTCTTCTCTCCTTAAGCAGAAGGAGGGAGTCACTTTCGTTGCCTCTAACTGCATTGCCTGGGGTTGGGGGAGGGGTGGGGAAAGCATTCCCTTAGCCATGCCAGCTGGTGTCTCCCTTGGTTACACGCCACGCTAGTCCACTGGCTTTAAGCCCAGCCTAACTAGGAGTTGCCTTTTAAGTTTACCTAGGACTCCAGAGCACATCAGCCCACCGTGGGGAGGCTTGCTGAAAAACTGAAGTTCCGACTGCTGGGATGGGTGATACCTGTCTGGCTAGGGCTGGTCCAAATACTGCCTCTGTGTGTGGGCACTGGCTGAGCCCAGCATGGCTTTATTCTTTGCTGTGATGGGGCAGCACTGAATTCAATGTAAGGTCCTCCAGTGGCCGCACTCACCCTTCCCAAAGTGCAGATTCTCTCTCCATGTTGCAGGGCTGCTGCGGGTTGGTGGGGGATGGGTGAGGGGTGGTGTGGCCTCTCTCCGGCCCTCTTCAGTGCCTTTTTTCTTTCTTTTTGTAAGACAGAGCCTTGCTCTGTCACCCAGGCTGGAGTGTAGTGGTGCAATCTCAGCTTACTGCAGCCTCTGCCTCCTGGGTTCAAGTGATTCTGACGCCTCAGCCTCTCGAGTAGCTGGGATTATGAAAGTGCGCCACCACACCTGGCTAATTTTTTTTTTTTTTTTTTGAGGCGGAGTCTCACTCTGTTGCCCAGGCTGGAGTGCAGTGGTGCAATCTCGGCTCACTACAACCTCCGCCTCCTGGGTTCAAGCGATTCTTCTGCCTCAGCCTCACGAGTAGCTGGGACTACAGGCACGTGCCACCATGCCCGGCTAATTTTTGTATTTTTAATAGAGATGGGGTTTCACCATGTTGGCCAGGGTGGTCTCAAATTCCTGACCTTGTGATCCGCCCGCCTCAGCCTTCCAAAGTGCTGGGATTACAGGTGTGAGCCACCGCGCCCGGCCTAATTTTTGTATTTTTAGTAGAGATGGGGTCTATGTAGCCCAAGCTGGTCTCATGCTCCTGACCTCAAGTGATCCACCTGCCTTGGCCTCCCACAGTGCTGGGATTACAGGCATGAGCCACTGCACCTGGCCCAATGCCTCTTTCAGCGATATGAAGTTAAAACCAGGTACTGTGATTGCTCCCCTGGTTTTTGGTTCTTGTGACAGTGCTTTTCTCTGTGCAGATTAAAATGTAGTGTTCCAGTGGTGTGGGGGTGAGGGGACAAATGGTGTAGGTGTCTATTCTACTGTCTGACTGTTTGGGGTGATGAAAATTTTCTGGAAAAATTAGTGGTGATGGTGGTTTAACATTGTGAATATAGTTAATTCCACTTGTGTATTTAGAGACAGGGTCTCACCATGTTGCCCAGACTAGACTCCAACTCCTGGCCTCAAGCAATCCTCCCTCCTCAGCCTCCTGAGTAGCTGGGGCTACAGGAGCCCTCCATCAGGGCTCTGTAGTAAATTCCATTTAATTGTACAGTTTAAAATGGTTAAAACATACATTTTTGATATGTATATTTTATTACAGTTTTAAATAAGTATTTGGTGAAAAAAACCCCACCATATAAAATACCCACCCTGGGCAGATAGTCCTCAAACTCATGTGCGGACCCCTCATGACATTCTGTGCAGAGATCCAATGATTTAGACACGAGACTGACCAGACAACTGCAGATGCATGAAATAAATGTACTTTCAAAGAGACAGTTCCGCTGGGACCTGTGGGCCCCGCAGAGGGGAGGTCAGCAGCCCCCTGGAAAGGCCCTAGGCTGGGGCCCTCTGGTGGACAGTGAGGAAATTGTAGACGAAAAAGTCATGCCAAACTGGTTTGTTTAAAAAAAAATCCTTTGTTTTTAATGTGTCTAGACAAAATTTCAACACTGTCATGTTCCATATATTTTCTTTCGCAGTGTTTTTTGATTCTAGCTCTTCTCTGGTGTGTGTGTGTGTGTGTGTGTGTGTGTGTGTGTGTGTGTGTGTGTGTGTTTTGAGACGGAGTCTCGCTGTCGCCCAGGTTGCAGTGTAGTGGCATGATCTCGGCTCACTGCAGGCTCCGCCCCCCGGGGTTCACGCCATTCTCCTGCCTCAGCCTCCCGAGTAGTAGCTGGGACTACAGGCGCCCGCCACCTCACCCGGCTAATTTTTTGTATTTTTAGTAGAGACGGGGTTTCACCGTGTTAGCCAGCATGGTCTCGATCTCCTGACCTCGTGATCCGCCCGCCTCGGCCTCCCAAAGTGCTGGGATTACAGGCGTGAGCCACCGCGCCCAGCCTCTCTGGTGTTTTAAAACAAGCTTACACTAAACTCAGATGTTCAAAGTCTGATGCCCTGCCACTTTCTTACTTCAGTGTGTGTTTCTTTTTCGAGACGGAGTCTCGCTCTGTCGCCCAGGCTGGAGTGCAGTGGTTCTATCTCGGCTCCTGCAACCTCCGCCTCCTGGGTTCCAGCGATTTTCCTGCCTCAGCCTCCTGAGTAGCTGGGATTACAGGTGGGTGCCACCACACCCAGCTAATTTTTGTATTTTTAGTAGAGATGGGGTTTCACCATGTTAGCCAGGGTGGTCTCGAACTCAGGTGATCCACCTGTCTCCACCTCCCAAAGTTCTGGGATTATAGGCGTGAGCCACTGCGCCCGGCCTCAGTGCACGTTTCTTATAATTCCTTTTAAAATCCGACCATTGTCACGGGCATGCATCAAGTCTGTGAATGCAGACCTCTGGGATATGCCCAGTGGGAATACTGGGGACTCAGGGAATAGTTATCACCCAAGGTAGGATGGCATGAGGCAGTATCAAGGGACACCTGCAGGGGGGTGGGGGTTGTGTCCCACAGATGGTGGAAGCCACAGATGGTTTCATCAGGACAGAGGCACAATAACCGCATCTTGATGGTCTCAGGGCTTAGACTACCCTGTTGCGTCCAGAACCAGGCATTGACCAGGGTTCAAATTAGTGCTCCACCTGCAGAGCCCTGGGCAGAGATGGACAACAGCCTCCCCCTGCAGGACAGTCAGTGCAGGGCTGGGTCACCTCAGCACTCCACAGGCCTTTGCCTGCAGTGTTCTCCTGGCCAGGGAGGAGGCCAGGCCCATCCCTGTCACATCATCTAAGGATCTGTCTGCCCTGAGGGTCTGCAGAAGAGTTGAACAGAGTAAGGGGCATAGGAAGCAGTAGAGCCGTGTCTCTTCTTGAGCTCTGTTAACTTTTGTCTTCTTAGTCCCTGAGGTCACTCCCAAATGTGGGCATCTAGACCTGAGGCAGGAGGGTAGGACGGGGCCAGCTTCTTGGCATGTGACCTGTGTTATCACATGGGGGCCTGTGCTTAGAAGGGTCCTGCACTTAATATAGTGCCCTTCTGTGGCTGTGTTGAAACCCTCTTAATCCTGTCTTGAAGAAGGATACTGCATTTTCAGGTTGCACTGAATCCCCCACATTATGTAGCTCTTCCTGGGTCAGGAGCAGGGAGAGGGAGAGGCCATGAGGTGAGGGGGAGGCTCAGGGCTGGATGGGACCCATGTCCCCTAGGGCTCTGTGCTGCCCCTGTCTTAGGACCTGCAGGGCGGTTTGGTCTCATCTGTTCACTCCCAGTGTCCACTGAATGGTGCTTGTATAGCAGGGACTGTCCCACTATCCAGGACAAGCCTACAGTGTGTGTGCTCACTCAGTATGTGTGTCAGGCTGGACAGAACCTCACTTTATCCCTGTCTGCTGTGGGATCTGCAGCAAGGATCCCCTCCTGGGAGTCTCGGTGTCTCTGTACCTGAGTGGTGGGATGAGGAGACCTCAAAGGGCCATCTCAGAGGGGACTCAACAGTGTTGGGGCTGGAGGAGGCCTGGGCTCTGGGGCCCGAGGATGTCACACACCTCTTGAGTCTTTTGAAATGGTTTCATCTGTTATTTTGAAAATCATATAGGTGGCTGGGCATAGTGGCTCACGCCTGTAATCCCAGCACTTTGGGAGGCCGAGGCGGGCGGATCATGAGGTCAGGAGATTGAGACCATCCTGGTTAACATGGTGAAACCCCATCTCTATTAAAATTACAAAAAATTAGCCAGGTATGGTGGCAGGCGCCTGTAGTCCCAGCTACTCAGGAGGCTGAGACAGGAGAATGGCGTGAACTCGGTAGGTGGAGCTTGCAGTGAGCTGAGATCACACCACTGCACTCCAGCCTGGGCAACAGAGGGAGACTCCATCTCAAAAAAAAACAAAAAACAACAACAAAAAAACGGTCACATAGGAAAGCACACTTATTGTAAATTCCAGCAATATAAGCACTTGTAAAATGATGTGTCAGATCCCTGACCCCACCCCACTCCAATTCCATTTCCAGGATGTAACCACTGTTTGCAGTTGGTATGAATCTTTCAATAATACTTTCTCATTTGTCCCACTCATTGTTTATACAGCCAAACATTAATGAATTATATTATTAATTAGTAATGTTGTTTTATAGTGAAGCATGTATGGTGGACACTTCCTTTCTCAACACATGTGGATTTGCTCCAATTGTGTTTCTTTTTCTGTTTTAGAGGTTTTATTTTAGGTTCAGGGGTACATGTACAGGTTTATTATATACATAAACTGCATGTCACAGGGGTTTGGTGTACAGATGATTTTGTTACCCAGGTATTAAGCCTAGTACCCAACAGGTGTTTTGTCTGATCCTCTCCCTCCTCCCACCCTCCACCCTCAAGTAGGCCCCAGCGTTTGTTCTTCTCTTTGTGTCCATGGGTTCCAATCATTTAGGTCCCACTTAAAAGTGAGAACATGCGGCTGGGCATGGTGGCTTACGCCTGTAATCCCAGCACTTTGGGAGGCTGGGTGGGGGGGGGGTGGTGGATCACGAGGTCAGGAGTTCGAGACCAGCCTGCCCAGTATGGTGAAACCCCGTCTCTACTAAAAATGCAAAAATGAGAACATGTGATATTTGGTTTTCTGTTCCTCTGTTAATTTGCTAAGGATAATGGCCTCCAGCTCCATCCATGTTTCTGCAAAGGAAATGACCTCATTCTTTTTTGTAGCTGTGTAGTATTCCATGGTGTGTACGTACCACATTTTCTTTATCCAGTCTTCCATTGATGGACATTTATGTTGATTCCATGTCTTTGCTATTGTGAATGGTGCTGCAGTGAACATTTGTGTGCATGTGTCCTTATGGTAGAATGATTTATATTCCTCTGGGTGTATACCCAGTAATGGGGTTGCAGGGTCAAATGGTACTTTTGTTTTTAGCTCTTTGAGGAATTGCCATACTGCTTTTCACAATTGCTAAACTAATTTACATTCTCACCAACAGTGTATAAACGTTCCATTTTCTCTCTCTCTTTTTTCTTTTTTAGACAGTCTTGCTTTGTTGCCCAGGCTGGAGTGTAGTGGCACAGCCTCAGCTCTCTGCAACCTCCACCTCCTGGGTTCAAGTGATTCTCGTGCCTCAGCCTCCTAAGTAGCTGGGACTACAGGCGTGCACCACTACGCCTGGCTAATTTTTGTATTCTTAGTAGAGTCGAGGTTTCATCCTGTTGGGCAGGCTGCTCTTGAACTCCTGGCCTCAAGTGAACCTCCCTCCTTGGCTTCCCAAATTGCTGGGATTACAGGTGTGAGCCACCATGCCCAGCACATTCCTTTTTCTCTGCAACCTCAGCAGCATCTGTTATTTTTTGACTTTTTAATAATAGCCACTCTGGTGTGAAACGGTATCTTACTGTGGTTTTGATTTGCATTTCTCTAATAATTAGTGATGTTGAGCATTTTTTCATATGCATGTTGGTCCATATGTTCAAGCTTTTGAAAAGCATCTGTTGATGTTCTTTGCCTTTTCATTGCTTTCCCCTTATTTATTTTATTGCATGGCTACACTGTGATGCTTTATCCACTCGCCTATTGGATTTGACGCTGTGTCCCACTCTTCATGTTGACAAGACATTCTGCAGTGACTATCCTCATACACATATCTTTTCCCCACATGGAGTATTAATCCAGGAACTCATTCATTCAGCTCTTATAAAGTGCCCTGGCCAGGCTGTGGGCAGGTCAAGGGCTTTAACAGAGACAGGGCAGGCACAGTCCTGCCTTCTCAGAGCTCACCGCTCAGTGGGACTCTCAGAAGTGGGATAGTGGTCAAAGCGTATGCACACTGAACACAATGAGGCCAGGGCTGGGTGTGATGGCTGAGTTCAAACCTGCAATTCCAGAGGTTTGGGAGGCCAAGGCAGGAGGTTGCTTGAAGCTAGGAGTTGAAGGCTGCAGTGAGCTATGATCATGCCACTGTACTCCTGCCTAGGCAACAGAGCGAGACTCCATCTCAAAAACCTCCACAAGACCTAAAAAATCATGGGCCAAAGTTGTTGTTGTAAGTACTGCAGTCCCATCAGGAATATATGAAAATGTCCATCTCCAGTATCCCCACCTTTCTTGGAATAATGATTGAAGTAGAAAGTGCCCGTGTTCTTGTGCCTACCTCTGCCCACACACCGTCTTCACTTACACTTAGTCATCCACCACTTACCCTTTCACTAAGTGCTATTGATTATGTCCCTGTGGTGGACCAGATGCCAGGAGCCCCAAGATGTCCTGAGCAGCTCCCTCTGCTCGTCCTTCCAAGAGTTCTGGTTCCACAGGTGACCCCTGTAGAACCTGTGATTACCACTGAAGGCTGACAGTGAGTGGTGGGTGTTCCAGGAGAGGCCGTCACCTCCATGTACAGGGTTGGGGAAGGTGGAAGGGAGCAAGTGGCTGATGACTTTGGCTGTAAGGCAGGTGGACAGGCTGATGTGGGCTCCTGGGAAGGGATGGAGAGGGGAGGGGAGGGGAGGGGAGGAGAGGGGAGGGGAGGGGAGGGGAGGAGAGGGAAGGGGAGGGAAGAGAAGGGAATGATACAGAGGTTGGAACCTGCCTTCATGGACCAAGAACAGCAGGGAGGCCATCCAGGCTGCAGCTGGGGAGGGAAGATGTGGGGAGTAGTGGGTGAAGGGAGAAGCAGACTGTGATTGATCTTGGGGGCTGGGCGGTGAGCAGAGGTGTGTTACGTGTGTCTGTCCCTGCCATTGATATGAGGAGGGGTGGGGCTGTGGGTGACACCTGGGTCAGTGGGATTTCCTAGTGTCTGCTGTTCCCCAAAGCCTCTCCATATAGAGGGTCAGTATAGATCTGATGCTGTGTCTGGGGGAAGGGGCTGGTGGTCCGAGGCAGCCTGTGGTGCTTACTGTCCCTAGGAATGAAAGGAAAGGGATGAGGAAGCCTCTTTACAGTGAAGCCTCAGGTATGTGAAGCCACAGGTGTCTCACCTGGTGACTGTCATCAGACATGTGCCTTGGGTGACAGTTTCAGGGTTCAGGTGGTTGTTATTGTTATGATGTTTGCCTGACAAGGACCCAGGTATCCAGGGATCGAGAGCACAAGACCCCTGGTGAGGGGAGGGTCAGATGAGAATGAGCAGGTTCAAGTGGTCAGAGTGGGAGGGACTCCTGGAGAGACTGAACCTCAACTCTTCCTGTCAGGAGCTGTGGCTGTGTCCAGGAGAGATGACAAGGGTGACCCAGGACATTGAGTGAGTCATCGAGACATTGGATATGAGGACAGGGCAGAGAGGACCCTGGTGACTGCTCAGATGTGGGATGTGAGGAGGGCTCTGACTCATGCAAGTTACAGGATCCCCCCACCCCTGAGCCCACAGGTGACCCTTATACTGGGGATTCTGAGTGCTGTGTGTGCCCAGAAGGGACACTGGATTGGCTGGACCTGAGTGCTGTGTGTGCCCAGAAGGGACACTGGATTGGCTGGACTGAAGGGCAGGGATGGTCTGTAGGGCCAGTCTTCTCTGTGGGTGTGATGTAAGCAGGAATGAGCAAGATGGGGGTGATAAGGCTTGGCTTGGAGGAGCTGGTAGAGGAGCCCAGGGGCTTGGGTCAGCTCCGCTTCCCAGGGGCTCAGCTGGGGCTGGAGGAGCAGGATGCTGTGCTCAGGGCATGCTCCAGGCAGGGTGATGTGTGTGGTTCCAGGGTCAGGCAAGAGGGTAAAAAATTAATCATGAAAAATTCCCACCTTTTGTAGGCAGAGACAGTCGCCTGAGTGTCAGGGGCAGAAAGATGCACATGAGGCAGGAGCAGGCACTCAGCCTCCCAGAGACCACACCCTGGGTGCAGCACTCAGCCCTGCAGGGAGCAGCAACAGATGTGCCTACAACCCTAATGTCCAGGCACCTGCAACAAATGTTTCTCCCTCATTGCATCTTTCTCATGTGGAATAGAATGGGCAGTGATATGGTTTGGCTGTGTCCCCACCCAAATCTCATCTTGAATTGTAATTCCCATAATCCCTACCTGTTGTGGGAGGGACCTGGTGAGAGGTAATTGAATCATGGGAGTCGTTCCCCCATGCTAGTCTAATGATAGTAAGTTCTCATGAGATCTGATGGTTTTATAAAGAGCCTCCCCCTTTGGTTGACTCTCATTCTTCTCATTGATGCTGCCATTTGAAGGACATGTTTGCTTCCCCTTCTGCCATGATTGTTAAGTTTCCTGAGGCCTTCCCAGCCATGCTGAAGGTGAGTCAATTAAACCTCTTTCCTTTTTAGATTACCCAGTCTCCAGCAGTTCTTTATAGCAGCTTCGGAACGGACTAATACAGGCAGCTTTTCCCGCAGTCTCTTTCCATCCATGTGCTGCCTGCTGTGATGCCTGGGGGGGGGGGGGGGGGGCACTGAGTCACTGTCCAGGGTGCTGATGTCCATGAACTGTTGAAGAGCTAATGAGTTGTGATCTCCCAGTTACTTCTGCTTTCTTTTATTCTTAACAACTGAGCATGTCACCAAGGAAAAGATAGAGAGGTACTAGGGGCATGGAGAGCCCTCTGTCTCTCTCTCTCAGGACCTGGAGGGTGCTGGGGACATCACTACAGTCAGGATGACCTCATCCAGGTACCCATGTATAGTTTGTAGTGAATGATGATGAGAAAATGGCCTTGAGAGGAGGGATGGGCAGAACAAGAACCTCTCAAAGATATGCTCATCCTCATCCCCATATCTGTGAATAAGTCTCATGGTAAAAGACACTTTACAGATTAAAGGAAAGATCATGAGATGGGGAGTGATAAGGCTTGGCTGTGTCCCCACCCAAATCTCATCTTGAATTCCTATGTATTGTGGGAGGGGCCTGGCGGGAGGTAATTGAATCATGGGGGCAAGTCTTTCCCATGCTGTTCTTGTGATGGTGAGTGGGTCTCAGAAGATCTGATAGGTTTATAAGGGGGAGTTTCCCTGTACAAACTCTCTTTTTGCCTGCTGCCATCCATGTAAGACATGACTTGCTCCTCCTTCCCTTCTGCCATGATTTTGAGGCCTCCCCAGCCATGTGGAACTGTAAGTCCATTAAACCTCTTTCTTTTGTAAATTGCCCAGTCTCAGGTATGTCTTTATCAGCAGCATGAAAACAGACTAATACAGTAAATTGGTACCAGTAGAGTGGGGTGCTGCTGAAAAGATACCCCAAAATGTGGAAGCAACTTTGGAACTGGGTAACAGGCAGGGGTTGGAACAGTTTGGAGGGGTCAGAAAAAGACAGGAAAATATGGGAAAGTTTGGAACCTCCTAGAGACTTGTTGAATAGCTTTGCCCAAAATGCCGATAGCAATATGGACAATAAAGTCCAGACTGAGGTGGTCTCAGATGGAAGTGAGGAACTTGTTAGGAACTGGAGCAAAGGTGACTCTTGTTTTGTTTTAGCAAAGAGACTGGTGGCATTTTGCCCCAGCCCTAGAGATTTGTGGAACTTTGAGCTTGTAAGAGATGATTTAGGGTATGTGGGGGAAGAAATTTCTTTCTTTTTCTTTTCTTTTTTTTTTTTTTGAGACAGAGTTTCACTCTTGTTGTCTAGGCTGGTGTGCAATGGTACGATCTTGGCTCACTGCAACCTCCGCCTCCTGGGTTCAAGTGATTCTCCTGCCTCAGCCTCCCGAGTAGCTGGGATTACAGGCATGCACCACCACACCTGACTAATTTTGTATTTTTAGTAGAGATGGGGTTTCTCCATGTTGGTCAGGCTGGTCTTGAACTCCTAACCTCAGGTGATCTGGCCACCTCGGCCACCCAAAGTGTTGGGATTACAGGCATGAGCCACCACACCCAGCCTTCTGGTGGAAGAAATTTCTAAGCAGTGAAGCATTCAAGAAATGACTTGGGTGCTGTTAAAGGCATTCAGTTTTATAAGGGAAGTGGAGCATAAACATTTGGAAAATTTGCAGCCTGACAATGCAATAGAAAAGAAAATCCCATTTTCTGAGGAGAAATTCAAGCTGGCTGCAGAAATTTGCATAAGTAATGAGGAGCCGAATGTTAATCCCCAAGACAGTGGGAAAAATATCTTCAGGGCACGTCAGAGTTCTTCACAGCAGCCCCTCCCATCACAGGCCCAGAGGCTTAGGAGGAAAAAGTTTCATGGGTTGGGCCCAAGGTCTCTGTGTTGTGTGCAGTGTAGAGACTTGGTGCCCTGCATCCCATCTGCTCTAGCTGTGGCTGAAAGGGGCCAACATAGAGCTTGGGCCATGACTTCAGAGGGCGCACGCCCCAAGCCTTGGCAGCTCGCATGTGGTGTTGAGCCTATGGGTGCACAGAAGTCAAGAATTGGGGTTTCAGAACCTCCGCCTAGATTTCAGAAGAGGTATGGAAGTGCCTGGATGCTCAGACAGGAGTTTGCTGCAGGGGCAGGGCCCTCATGGAGAACCTCTTCTAGGGCAGTGCAGAAGAGAAATGTGGGGTTGGAGCCCCCACACAGAGTCCCTACTGGGGCACCACCTAGTGGCGCTGTGAGAAGAGGGCCACCGTCCTCCAGATCCCAGAATGGTATATCCACTGACAGCTTGTACCATGTGCCTGGAAAAGCTGCAGACACTCAATGCCAGCCCATGAAAGTAGCCAGGAGGGAGGCTGTATCTTGCAAAGCCACAGGGGCGGAGCTGCCCAAGACCATAGGAACCCCCCTCTTGCATCAGCATGACCTGGATGTGAGACATGGAGTCAAAGGAGATCATTTTGGAGCTTTAAGATTTGACTGCCCCACTGGATTTCAGACTAGCATGGAGCCTATGGCCCATTCGTTTTGGCCAATTTCTCCCATTTGGAATGGCTGTATTTACCTAATGTGTGTGCCCCCCTTGTATCTAGGAAGTAACTAACTTGCTTTTGATTTTGCAGGTTCATAGGCAGAAGGGACTTGCCTTGTCTCGGATGAGACTTTGGGCTGTGGACTTTTGAGTTAATGCTGAAATGAGTTAAGACTTTGGGGGACTGTTTGGAAGGCATGATTGGTTTTGAAATGTGAGGACATGAGATTTGGGAGGGGCCAGGGTGGAATAATATGGTTTGGCTCTGTCCCCACCCAAATCTCATTTTGAATTACCACATGTTGTGGGAGGAGCCTGGTGGGAGGTAATTGAATCATGGGGGCAGGTCTTTCCCATGCTGTTCTTGTGATGGTGAGTGGGTCTTATGAGATCTGATGGTTTTATAAGGGGGAGTTTCCCTGAACAAGCTCTCTCTTTTTGCCTGCTGCCATCCATGTAAGACATGACTTGGTCCTCCACCTTCTGCCATGATTGTGAGGCCTCCCCAGCCATGTGGAACTGTAAGTCCATTAAACCTATTTCTTTTGTAAATTGCCCAGTCTCAGGTGTGTCTTTAGCAGCAGCATGAAAATGGACTAATACAGGGAGATTATTGTGGTTTATCCAAGATGTGTCCAAAATAACCACAAGGCCCCTTTCTTATAAGTAAGAGAGGGAGGCAGGTGTGGGTGGAGATGTGGAGACAGAAGCAGAGGACAGAGTGGTTTCAAGATGCTGCACTGCTGTCTCTGAAGATGGAGAAAAAGGACACAACCAAAGATGTAGGCACCCTCTAGGAGGTGGAAAAGGAGAAGAAATGGACTCTGACCTGGAGCTTCCAGAAAGCACACAGCCATGAGGGCGCCTTGGTTCATGTTTTTATGTCACTCAGCTTGTGGTAATTTGTTGTAGCATCAACAAGAAACTAAAAAGGTGTCACCTTTCCTCATCTGACGGTGTGTGCAGGTGGGATAAGGGGTCATTTAGAGTTAAATCCTGATGCAAATCCTGATGTAAATCAACCCATTACCAGTTGTTTTCTTACGTCTCATCTCATGATGAACAGCCTGTGGCAGTGGCAGAACACCCTTGGGAACCATGGCTCTGTGCTTTAGTGCAGGGACTGGCTTGTTTGTCAGAAGGTGCTGCCCGGTCCAAGTGAACCTACATGAGATCGTCACCCTTCCAGGGGCCCTCAGGGAAGGGCTGAGAACCGCTGGCCCAGGTGTGTGGAGGAGCTGCAGGTGAAGCAGGGCTGGAGGGGCCAGGTAGAGGAGCAGACAGGTTGTCCTGTCACCATGGGAGCCTGCATGAGCTTTAGGTTGGGGAGCCCTGCTCCTCTGACCTGGACGCTCCTGTGTGGAAAGGAGGCTTTCTCAATGAGATCCACGCCAGGGGGTAAATTGGGAACTGATGGGAAATGAGGGGCTAGAGTCCTGGGTAATGCCTTGGAGGACCTTGCTCGAGGACTGAATTTTTGGTCTGTCCCCACCTTGATTACTCTGACAGCCCCTCTCTGTGTCCCACCAGGGGTAAAAATGTCCTGAGCAGTGGCCACTGGGACAGAGGAGAACCTGGTGGCCAGGGCTAAGCATCCAGGATCCTGGATTTGGGGACAGGCAAACTCACTTGTGGAGGACAGTGATAGACAGGGCCGCCAGGGCCTGGGTGAAGAGGGCAGGAGGGCTCAGGACACTGGAAGCTGTGTGGGGGTCACACCCACGATCTATACCACCCATGTATGCTCCTGCATTGCTCACCTTTGTCTGGACATCAGATGGCCCCATCTTCCACGCTCCTGAGACCCCACATGCATTCACAGAGGAACCCAGGCTGGGGCAGTGCATGGCCTTGGTCCTTGGGGTAATGGGAAGACAGCTGAGTGCTTGGCTGGCTGGGCAGGGCTCCTGTGAATCCCGCCCTTTCCTGTGTAGGGTCCACCCCAGCCTGACTCCCAACCCCCTACTCCTGTCTCCCAGGAAAGAGAGACTGGGGTTGAGAAAAGGTGGAGATATTTTCCCTGTGTGAGCCGGGAGAGAATGGACGTGGAGTTTCAGGTGAGTTTCTGCTAAGTTCCCACGAGCAGAAAAAGAGCCAATGAGAGGAAGGTTCCCCTTTATTCAGATCCTTTCCAGGTGACCCCGGGTGGGCCACAGGCCCATTCACTTTCCCTGCAAGCCCCCGCTTCCTGTGGTGATGGGAAGCCTTTGTCCTGACCCACCCAGAGCCCATTGCAGTCTGTTGAGGTCTCCATATATTCAGCAGGGACCCCCATCCCTCCCTGTCCCCAGGCCAGTGTCTCCTCAGGACTCAGAGCTGGTTCTCTGGCTCAGGCTCCATGTCCTTCCCCATCCCCAGGGCTGGGAGCTTCGGGGACACTCCAACAACCCACAGGAGCAGCTCCCAGAGGAACCTAAGAAACCACATCTGCTTTGTGGTTGACCCAGCAGTAAATGTTTGTGTCACGGTTTAGCAATTCCTGCAAAAAAAAAAAAAAAAAAAAAAAAAAAGAGAAGAGGCCTTGACCCCTGTGGCTTTCTGAGAACAGAGTCTGGTGTCTCCCAGGCTCTGGGCCCATCCAGGGCTTTTCTGATGCTGAACCTGGCTGTGCTCAGGGGGTTCCTGTTCCCAGGCCCCTTCCTCATCTGCTCACCACCCCCTGTTGTGTTTGCAGTTTCCTGAATCTCAGAGCTCAGCCAGGTGTGGGTGGGGGCAGATCCTGGGTCCCCCTGGAGCCTGCGGGACCAGAACACCTGTGACCCACACTCACCTCATAGATGGGAGCGGCTGTCCTGGGGTCGGGTAGTGGGGCCTGGGCAGGGGAGAGAGGGGATGTCAGGGGACAGAGAGGGAGAGACATGGAAGGTTCCTGTCTCTGATCGGCCAGGACTTACTTCCCTGGGTCTACTTATGGTCATTTCCCCTCAGGAGTGACCAGCTCTGCCCTTGAGCTCAGCCTCCCAGTGTGGACACAGCACCCCGACCCCTGTCCTGGCTGGGCCCACCCTGCACCCTTGTTAATGTGGGCCCCTGACTGATTCTTCCAGTGTCCACTCTGCACCTGCTGCACTCCAGGGGTCTCCTCAGGTGACGGAGGGCCCCGGGGTCGGGTCAGCACAGGGCATGGGTGGTCCTGGCCATGTAGGGAGGCCTGGATCTTGGCCGGAGGCACTCACTTTGACCTGACTGTTCTGGGGAAAGGTGGGTTTGTGCTATGCTGTGGGGTTGATGGTCCCCCTGCCCTGAACCTGTACTGCTGGGACCCCAGTAGAAAGGGGCTGGGGAGGGGATGGGCTTACAGGGTAGGTAGAGTTGTTTGAGGGACCATGGCCTGGGGGACAGAGACAGGAGTCAGCAGCCGGGTGGGAGGAGAGCCTGGGCCTCTCACGGAGGAGGGCATTGGGGTCCTGAACTCCCAGAGAGTCAGGGAGACAGGGCATCTTACCAGGAGAGACCCCTCCAGCCATTTTAGGGGCCAAGTGAGCAAGTGAGTTTGCAGAGGTGACCCATGACCAAGAGCCCACAGGTCAGGGCTGACCTGGCCAGTTGGGGTCCCCTGCAATGACGTTTTATGAGACTCCTCCTTGAAGCCCTATGGAAAGGATCAGAGGACCTCAGAGGGTGACTGGCAGGAGTGGACACTGTGGGCCAGGCCTAGGGGTTCCCAGCCACACCCAGGCTGAAGGGACACCGGGGAGCTGCTCTCTAAAGTCATGCTGGCCACTGGCCCTAGGAGAGGTCAGGCTTATTTGTGAGGAGTACAAGATTAAAAGCCAAACTTTGGAGTTAGAACAGGGGATGAAGAGGGGACCCTATTTCCAAAGAGGGGCGTGGAGATCTCCTTTCTCCATTGGTTCTGTAGCAGAAGCTGAGCCAGGTGAGGGGATCAAAGACTTTACAAAGGCACATCTGTCCTGGCCAGAGGGGAAGGACCCTCAGCCAGATGCTGGGCCAGGAGAACATTGACCCAGGGATGCAGGAAAGGAACTGAGGGCCCAGGGAAGGAACCAGATCATGGGGGTTTGCCTGAGAGGAAGGGTTAAGTCCCCAGAGGGAAAGCAGGGCCAGGCACATGTGCAGGACACTGAGGGGACCAAAGGTGTCTTGGATTCTCCCAGAACTCAGTGTCCCTACTGTGGCCAGACCCTGCTCTCAGGGCCAGTGATGCTGAAATGGGACAACAGCCTTGTCTTCTCTCTCTACCCCTTGGCAAGAGACATAAAGGACATTCCAGGACATGCCATCCTGGCACCCAGGTTCTCTTGTCTCACAGCTCAGGGGCTGTGGGAACTGCATTAGCCATGGGGGCACTGACCCTACCCAGCCTGTCCAAGCTGTTACATCCTTCACCGTGTGACCATGCCCAGGACTCCCTCTCAGATCCCGAGCCTGCAAATCCCCCCTCGCTTGGTGGATGGATTCAATAAACAGCAGGAGGTACCGGGGTTACTGAGCACTCCCTCCCCCGCTCCCTTCCTCCAGGCAGCTGTGGCTTTGCTGTGTGAGGGAACTAGGACCACACTCAGGGGTGAGACCTTAACCAGGCCGAATTCACAGAGGAGGAAGCTGTTGAGGAGGCAGCCCAGGGTCAGCAGCTGGTGAGGGAGGAGCTGTGGAATGAGAGGGAAGGATCTCTTGGGGAGGGCTCAAAGAGCCTGGCCCTGAATACTGGGGGGGGTCTCCTTCCTCCTGGCCTGGGGTCAGCCTGGGGGTGGGAGGGAGGCCAGGAAAAAGCTGTAGTACCTTCCAGTCCTGACGAGGAGCAGGAAACATGCCAGGGTGGCCACCGGTGCCACCCCGACCAGAACCCTGGTAATGATGCCAGCGAAGGCCCCCACAGGAAGGCCTGGGGCATTTTTTTCTGCAGAAAGGGGAAGGCAAAGGGGATGAAGCCCAAGTCTGTTCCAGGGGGAACCATGAAGGGCCTTGCAGGGCAGGGGCTTGTTCAGGGAGGAAGGAAATGCCACGGAGTTTGAGTGTGGTCTGTTGTGCTGTCCTCATAGCTGACTCCCTCGCTCTCCGTGGCTGCACCATTTTCTGTGTCTCAGGCTTGAAACACTGGGATGCACCGACTCCTACGTTCTCCCCCAGGAGCCTGCACCTCGCCCTGCTCCTGTGCCTTTAAATCCCTTCTTCCTCTCACTTCATGCCTCTTCCCGCTTTTTTCTTTTCTATTTTTTTTTTTTGAAACGGAGTCTCGCTCTATCTCCAGACTGGAGTGCAGTTGTGTGATCTCGGCTCACTGCAACCTCCACCTCCCAGGTTAAAGCGATTCTTCTGCCTCAGCCTCCTGAGTAACTGGGATCACAGGCGTGCACCACCACCCCCAGCTAATTTTTTGTATTTTAAGCAGAGACAGGGTTTCACCATGTTGGCCAGGATGGTCTCGATCTCTTGACCTCTTGATCCACCCACCTCGGCCTCCTAAAGTGCTAAGATTACAGGTGTGAGCCACCGCACCTGGCCTTTTCTTCTTTTGTTTTTTTTAGGTGGAGTCTCGTCCAGGCTGGAGTAGAGTGGCACGATCTCAGCTCACTGCAACCTCCATCTCCCGAGTTCAGACAGTTCTCCTGTCTCAGCCTCCCTGGTAACTGGGATTACAGGAATGTGCCATCATGCCAGGCTAATTTTTGTATTTTTAGTAGAGATGGAGTTTCACCATTGTTGGAACCTTGCTCAAGATTCCAAGTTCGAGAGGGGCCGCCGCGAGAGACCACTCGACACGGAGGTCACAGCAAAGAGACACTCTTTATTGCTAGCGCGCTAGGGTCCCCAGCACAAGAGGCCGAGAGACCCCGAACGGCTGTTGCACACTGTTTATAAAGGCAAAATCCACAAAGTCACACAGGGGGAGGTTACAAATTCAAACAGGGTGGGGTACAATAAGTTGATTGGCTCACACATTTGAAAAGGTTCAAGGCGCGAGATTTGGAAGCAACTGATTGGTCTCTAATTATGGCCTGAGCCAGCTGTCCCACACTGGTTGGTCAGGGGGCTCACAGGCGGGAAGGGGTATTTCCTGGAAATGTTTTTCTACTTTGGTTCTTGGGAATGTGGGGGACACTACCCTGGACATCTGGTGTCCCTGATAGCCACACCCGGACCCGGACTCCTGTCCATCTGTTGACACACCCGGGTGGGGTACTGTCCATCTGGTAAATGTTTTTCTGACTTGTTTTCCCAAAGTGTTTTTCTAGAATGTTTTTCTATTCTAATGGCTATGTTTTTCTAAGGCTTCTCATTCCCTCCTCTTTTCGTAACTTAGAGGCTCAATCTTGAGTCTCTTCATCAGTTTTAACTGCCTGGTATTGCTGGGTTAGGATCATAGCATGTACTATGTTTAATCTATCTTTAATTAGGGCAAGCAAGCGGTTAAAAATGCAGGGCCCAAAAGTCAAAACAAGTATAAGCAAAATTAAGGGTCCTAGGATGGTAGAGATGAGGGTGCTAAACCAGGGGGATTGGTTGTACCAACTTTCAAACCAACTCTGTTGGGATTCTCTTTCTTTTTGTCTGTCATCTAGTCTCTTTCTAAGTTTTGCCATAGAGTCTTTAACTACTCCAGAATGATCGGCATAAAAGCAACACTGTTCTTTAAGGGCCGCACAGAGTCCGCCCTCTTTCAGAAAAATTATATCTAATCCCCGTCGATTTTGGAGTACTACTTCAGACAGGGAGGTTAGTGATTCTTCAAGTTTAGTAATAGAATGCTCTATGGTCCTGAGGTCTTCATCTACTGCTGCTCTGAGTTGCTGCAGGTGGTAGCTGCCACTCACTAGTGCTGCGGTTCCTGTCCCGACCCCAGCCGCTACCCCTAATCCTAGCATAACAGCGAGGGTGAGGGAAACAGGTTCTCTCCTCATTCTAGTGAGGGATTTCTGTTCAAACTGGGATTCAAAAGACTCTGCAGTCTGATAATAAACTCGAGGCACAACTTGTACTAATATACAATAGTCTTCATTGCTGTTGAAGACAGCCGTGGACACACAAGGGGTAAGTCCAGTTTTGCAAGCCCACCAATCTGGCCCAGAGGGTATCAGATAGTGACTAGTTCTGGGTACTGTCAGGGTTTTATTACAGAGACGTTGGTGACTGGGGGGCACCCGGCCTATACAGGTTCCCGACCCTGACACTTCTGCTAGGGTAAGCTTCTTGTGCTGTTCCCATGCACACCCAGAATGACTAGTGGAGTTAGTAAAATTATTAATAGAGGCAATACCTTCATAGTAAGGGGGGCTCGAGGCCAGGCAGAGCCAGCAGGAGGTGGTGGATTCAGGCCTTGTCTGGTTCAGGGCGAGGTAAGCGCCTCTGATGAGGTTGAGGAGTCTATTGCTTGTTTCCGGGTCCGGAGGCATGCGGGTGGTCTCCGGGAGCGCCAATGGGGATTTGGATGGTGGGGGAGACGGGGAACCTGACTGAAGAGGCGCCTTTCTTGTTACAACTGAGTTCCCTGACTGAGAAGGTGCACTCCCTGTTAGAACTGGGTTTTCTGTCGGGGAAGGTGGGTTATTTGTCTGAGAAGATGCTGGGTCTGGTGCTCTTGGAGGAGACTGGGGACCGGCTGTCGGGGAAGGTGGGTTATTTGTCTGAGAAGATGCTGGGTCTGGTGCTCTTGGAGGAGACTGGGGACCGGCGGTCGGGGCTTTTTGCTGGCTCCCTGACTGAGGAGGTGCTCTCCCTGTTAGAACTGGGTTTGGTCCCACCGGGACTGCAGCGGGTACCGGGTTTACTAATAGTCTAATTTGGATGGGGATCCCCCATGCTGGCTTTTGGTATAAATTTAGGCCCCAAACTAGTCCAGTAGTCCAGCGGGGGTCTTTCTTTGCGACCTCTTCAAATTTTACTCGAATTAAGTTACAGTTGGTCGAGTACCGTTTCCTGGTACAGGGCTGGACAAAGGACATGGTTATGTACCAGGGTTGGGTTTTCCATTTCCATTCCCCATCATTAGTTGTTACACATGACCAACATTTACAGAATAAGGACATTAGTCCTCCACAGGTACTTTTCATTGGTCCTGTCCTGAATCCTGGACAGACATAGAACCCATTCCGGCTTACGGATATTCTCCTAGCCTCTAGCCGATCTTGTTCTGTCTGATCAGTAATATAAGTTCCTAATAAGCCCCCCGTTGGTCCTGTGAAACGATTAATTTTGGGCAAGCCCTGGTGGTGCTTATCGGTCAGGGCTATTTTGTCTAAGTTAAAATATAGGTCAGGGAACCAGGTATTCAAAGGGGCTACGTGTGAAGTCTCGTTGAGGACTTCATGGTTTTCAAAATCAGTTATTTGCCAAGTCAATCGATAGGGTTGGTGGGGGTTGCTGCTTCCAATAACCCAGGGGAGGAAAAGAGTTAATAGTAAGCAAGGGGTTAGACACGGGAGAGTCTTATCTTGAGGGGGTCCCTGGAGCGATGAAGTCTCCATTTCTCAGGCGACGCTGGTCCGGACACCTCCGGAGCTGCTTTCACATGGGATGCCTGGATCCAGGCGGCGACCCCGTCAACTTTTACAGCAGTGGGTGTGGTGAGGAGGACGATGTATGGTCCCTTCCACCGGGGTTCTAGTCCTTGGGAGCGATGTCGTCTGACATAGACGGAGTCTCCCACTTGGAAAGGGTGACTGGTCTGTGGGTGTCCAGGCTGGTACAGTTCTGCCAGAGGAGTCCAGATTTGGGCTTGCACTGCCTGCAGCCCTTTCAGGCGAGCCTGCAAGTCAGTCTTAAGGTCAGAGGGGGAGTAAGAATCAAGTATTCTTGGATGTGAATCAAGGCTTGGATGTGACAAGGGAGGTGGTCCCCCGTAGAGGATCTCATAAGGGGTGAGCCCAAAGCGATTAGGCTTATTTCGGGCTCTCAAAAGAGCTAGGGACAGGAGACGTCTCCAATCTTTTAAGCCAGTCTCTAAGGTCAATTTTGTTAAGGTCTCTTTAATAGTTCTATTCATCCGTTCTACCTGCCCTGAACTCTGGGGCCTGTATGCACAATGAAGTTTCCAATTAATCCCCAGTATCTTGGCAAGTCCCTGACTTACCTGGGAGACGAAGGCTGGCCCATTGTCTGACCCGATTACCTTGGGAAGTCCAAATCTGGGGAAGATTTCTTCTAATATTTTCTTGGCCACTATGTGGGCCGTTTCTTGCCGGGTGGGGTAGGCTTCTACCCATCCTGAAAATGTGTCTACAAATACTAATAAATATTTATATCCTCCACTGTGAGGCTTTACTTCAGTAAAGTCCACTTCCCAATAGGTCCCAGGGCGGTTGCCCCGTGCCCTTATCCCCGCCGGGACTCGCGTGGCCCTGGCGTTTACTTGCTGACAGGCCTTGCAAGCGAGCGTCACTTGCTCTAGAAGGGTACCAACCCTGGGGATTAAGAAGTCAGTCTTCTCAATGAGCAGTCTCAGTTTCTTGCTACTTAAATGTGTCCAAGCGTGCATCTGTTGCAGCATGGCCATGGCCTCTTTTTGTGGGAGGACTGTCTTCCCGTCTTTTTCCCAATTTTTAGTCTCTTGGTTCTCTGTGGCTCCTAAGGCTACTGCCTCTTTCTGGTTCTCTGGTGTATAGGTATGGCTTGTGGGAGGGGGCATCTGGTCAGCCTTGCTGGTTTCTGAAACTAATGTCAATGTCTCTACTCTAGCAGCCTGCTTGGCTGCTTGGTCAGCTTGCCTGTTACCCTGGGCGACAGGGTCATGTCCTTTTTGATGTCCAGGACAATGAATTATGGCCACCTTCTTAGGGAGGAAGAGGGCCTTTAATAAGGCGATTATTTCAGCCTTATTCTTGATTTCTTTCCCTTCTGATGTTAGGAGACCTCGCCTCTCGTAAATGCTCCCATGAGTGTGGGCTGTGGCAAAGGCATACCGACTGTCTGTGTAGATGTTAGCCTTCTTCCCCTGCGATAGCTCTAAGGCCTTTGTTAGAGCAATTAGCTCAGCCTTTTGGGCAGAAGTTCCGGGAGGCAGTGCCTGCGCCCATATCGTAGCATGTCCATTTACTACCGCCGCCCCCGCCCTCCGGGTACCTGCGTCCATGAAGCTGCTACCGTCTGTGTACCAGGTGTGGTCCGCGTCTGGGAGTTCGTAGTCCTGGAGGTCTTCTTGAGTCCCATGGGTCTCTGCCAGCACTTGTCGACAGTCGTGGGGACTCAGCGGGTCTTCCGGTACAGGTAGCAAGGTGGCAGGATTCAGAGTGACTGGAGGGCCAAAGCTGATGCGGTCCGCGTCCAGCAGGAGGGCTTGGTAGTGGGTCAGGCGGGCGTTGGTGATCCAACGGTCCGGGGGCTGCCGCACTATGGCCTCCAAGGCGTGCGGGGTAATGACAGTCAAAGGTTGCCCAAGAGTCAACTTGGCAGAGTCTTTGACTAGCATGGCAGTGGCTGCCATGATGCGGAGGCAAGGAGGCCACCCAGCTGCCACAGGGTCCAGTTTCTTAGACAGGTAGGCTACTGGTCTCTTCCATGGCCCCAGTTTTTGGGTTAGGACCCCCTTGGCTATCCCCCTTCTCTCATCTACAAAGAGGGTAAAAGGCTTGGATGTGTCAGGTAGCCCGAGGGCTGGGGCAGAGAGGAGTGCCTTCTTCAGAGCTTCGAAGGCCTGTTGGTGTTCCTCTAGCCAGACAAAGGGGTTGCTCCCTTTGGTGAGGGCATAAAGGGGGGCTGCCAACTCAGCAAAACCGGGTATCCATAGGCGGCAGAACCCGGCAGTCCCCAGAAACTCACGCACCTCCTTGGGGTTCCGGGGTGGCGGAATGCGGGCTACTGTCTCTATCCGCCCAGGAGTGAGCCATCTTTTCCCTTCACTTAAGATGTACCCCAAGTAGGTTACCTTAGTCTGGCAGATTTGTGCTTTCTTGGCAGATGCCCAGTATCCTTTGTCTCTGAGCTCCTGGAGCAGGTGCCTGGTGCCTTGTAGACAGGCTTCTTTAGTGGGGGCGGCCAGGAGGAGGTCATCTACATACTGGAGCAGAGTCAAATCTGGCTGCTGGGTGCGAAAGTCAGTCAAGTCTCGGTGAAGGGCCTCGTCAAAGAGGGTAGGGGAATTCTTGAACCCTTGGGGAAGCCGAGTCCAAGTTAGCTGGCCTGAGATTCCCTTCTCAGGGTCTCTCCATTCAAAGGCAAAAAGCTCTTGGCTTTGGGGAGCCACAGGCAAGCAAAAGAATGCATCTTTTAGGTCTAGCACTGTATACCAGTTGTGATCTGGTCTCAAGGAGCTGAGCAGGTTGTAAGGGTTGGGGACTGTGGGATGTATGTCCATAGTCCTCTTATTAGTTTCTCTTAAGTCTTGGACGGGCCTATAATCTTGGGTCCCAGGTTTCTTTACTGGCAGGAGTGGCGTGTTCCAAGGTGAGTGACATGACCGCAAGACTCCTAATTCTAGAAATTTATTAATATGCTGCTGGATGCTCATACGGCCTTCCCGGCTCATGGGGTATTGCCTAATAGACACGGGCACCGTGGTGGGTTTGAGGTCAACTATAATTGGAGCCTGAAATTTTGCCAGTCCAAGTCCCCCTGTCTCTGCCCAAGCTTGGGGAAATTCTTGTAGCCAATTATCAGAAGGGCTGGTGAGGATAGGGGTCTCAAAGAGCCGATACTCATCTTGCACAGACACAGTCAAAATCTGGATAGGCTGGCCATCCTCGTCCATTACCTGGGCCCCTCTTTCCGAGAAGTGTATCTGGGCTCCGAGCTTGGTCAACAGATCCCGTCCCAGAAGGGGATAGGGGCATTCAGGTACTACTAAGAAAGAATGAGTCACCATACCTTTTCCAAGGTCTACTGTTCGGTGGGTGGTCCACTTGTGCAGCTTTCCTCCTGTTGCTCCTTGGACCCAAGAGGTGCGGGATGAAAGGGGCCCGTCTGCTGTTGTCAAAACTGAATGTTGGGCCCCGGTGTCTACTAGAAAGGTGGTGGGGCGCCCCCCTACAGAAAGGGTTATCCGGGGCTCGGGGGGGGCTTCAGAGCCCTGATGCCCCTAATCGCTGTCCTCTCCCAGGGTCAAGACCGGGGTGGGTTTCTTCCGGTCCTTAGGACGTTTAGGACAGTCTTTGACCCAATGTCCTCGTTCTTTGCAGTAGGCACATTGGTCCTTATCCACCTTCGGGCGCCTTCACTCTCCCCCCTCTCTCCCTGGCTCTCTCCCTGGCCCTTTCCCTGTCACCACTGCCGCCAGGATTTTAGTCAAATGTCTATCCCTCTTACGATCTCGTCGATCTTCTCGTTCCTCCTGTTCCTTTGCTAGCCTAGCTTCTTTCTCCTCAGTAGCTTCTCTTTTGTTATAAACTTTTTCTGCTTCTCTAACTAGTTCTTGCAGCCCATAAGTCTGAATCCCATCTAGTCTTTGGAGCTTGCTCTTTATATCTAGTGCTGCCTGATCTATGAATGACATAGCCACGGTGGCCTTGTGCTCCGGGGCTTCTGGATCGAATGGAGTGTACATTCGAAACCCCTCTAGGAGCCTCTCCATGAATGCCGCCGGGCTTTCATTCTTTTCCTGAGTAATAGTTCTTACCTTGGCCAAATTGGTAGGGCGCTTTCCGGCCCCTTTGAGACCTGCCAACAGAGCCTGGCGATAGATTCGGAGACTCTCCCTACCTGATGCTGTTTCATAGTCCCAATCCGGGCAGGTGAGGGGAAATCCCTCATCTATCTCATTGGGGAGCTGGGTCGGGAGTCCTCCTGGCCCTGGCACATGTTTCCGGGCCTCGAGGAGGACTCGCTGCCTTTCTTCTGTGGTCAGAAGAACCTGCAAGAGCTGTTGACAGTCATCCCAGGTGGGTTGGTGAGTGAGGAGGATAGATTCTATCAGAGCGGTCAGGGCCTGCGGATCTTGGGAGAAAGGAGGGTTATGGGTCTTCCAATTGTAGAGATCTGAGGCCGAGAAGGGCCAATACTGGACCGTGCGATTCACGGTGCGGAGGGGAAAAAGCGAGGCCTGCCAGGTGGACTGGTCGCCAGGGTCCTTGGCCCGCCGTAAGCGGAGGTGGGGTGTCGGAGGAGGGGTCTGAGGGGTGAGGTCAGGTGGTGCCGGCGTGGGGATTGGGGTCAGAGAGGGGGTGGAAGAAGAGGTTGGGGAAAGAGTTGGATACAAGGAGGTGGAAGGGGTCAAAGGGGTGGAAGGAGAAAGGGGTGGCGCCGAAGGGGTGGAGTAAGGAGGGGGATTAAGGAGGGGATTGAGAGGCGGAGGAGGGAGAGGGTCTAGGAGGAGGAGATCCTTCTGACTCTCATCCGGGAGGACAGGCTTCAAAGGGACCGGGGTCTGGTTTCGGGGGGTTTCCACGGCGAGGAGGGTTGACTGGGAGGGGGAAGCCGAGGGGAGGAAGGGCTTCACCCATGAGGGTGGGTCCCGAACCAGGTCTTCCCAGGTGAGGATATAGGCCACCTGGTCAGGGTGGCCGCTGGGCCCTGGGTCCATCACCTGTGTTTTAACCTGCAAGATAATCGAGAGGTCAAAAGTTCCGTCCTGGGGCCACTCTACACCGAGGGTGGGCCATTCGGAAGAGCAAAAGGTTTTCCATCGCCCCTTGCGAATTTCTACAGAGAGGTTGTGGGCTCGCGCCCGTACGTCAGGAAAGTGGGCAAGAGTCAAAGATAGAGGAGTCGTCAGAGTCTGTCCCATAGTCGTGTCCTCGATTTCTAACACACACACAAACAAGACAGCAGGAAAACCAACGAGTATGCACACGCACAGAAGCCGCGCGGCCAGAGATCGGCGCCACAGTTCCACGAAGGATTCAGATGGCCAGGAAAACCGGCCTACAGAGGCGAGGAGACTGGCGGAATCGTCAGTTTTCCTCCAGACGACCGCCAGGGTGGTCTGCGGATTCAGATGGCAGGAAGAACCTGCCTACAGAGGCGAGGAGATTGACGGGGTCGTCAATTCTCCTCCAGGTAACCACCAGGGCGTCCCCCGGGGCGCAAGTGGGAAGGTGCCGAGCACGTCTGCCCCCCTTCCACACTTCTTCAGACTGAGTACTCAACCAAATTAGCCGGCAACTCAAACAGACAAGCAAGACGAACAAAACAAAAACGAAAGTACCTGAAGATGCCTAGTCGTCTGTCGATGGCCCGGGCCGAGTGGGTCTTCGCCGTGCAGGTCGAGGGTCGTCAAGCGGTGACCAATCCCGGACGAGCCCCCAAATGTTGGAACCTTGCTCAAGATTCCAAGTTCGAGAGGGGCCGCCGCGAGAGACCACTCGACACGGAGGTCACAGCAAAGAGACACTCTTTATTGCTAGCGCGCTAGGGTCCCCAGCACAAGAGGCCGAGAGACCCCGAACGGCTGTTGCACACTGTTTATAAAGGCAAAAACCACAAAGTCACACAGGGGGAGGTTACAAATTCAAACAGGGTGGGGTACAATAAGTTGATTGGCTCACACATTTGAAAAGGTTCAAGGCGCGAGATTTGGAAGCAACTGATTGGTCTCTAATTATGGCCTGAGCCAGCTGTCCCACACTGGTTGGTCAGGGGGCTCACAGGCGGGAAGGGGTATTTCCTGGAAATGTTTTTCTACTTTGGTTCTTGGGAATGTGGGGGACACTACCCTGGACATCTGGTGTCCCTGATAGCCACACCCGGACCCGGACTCCTGTGCATCTGTTGACACACCCGGGTGGGGTACTGTCCATCTGGTAAATGTTTTTCTGACTTGTTTTCCCAAAGTGTTTTTCTAGAATGTTTTTCTATTCTAATGGCTATGTTTTTCTAAGGCTTCTCACCATGTTGGCCAGGCTGGTCTCAAACTCCTGACCTCAGGTGATCCATCTGCCTCAGCCTCCCAAAGTGCTGGGATTACAGGCGTGAGCCACAGCACCCAGTCTTCCCTCTGTTTCTTCTTTTCCATTCCATGATTGTCATACAGAGCTAGCCCTCGCTGTCAACTCAATGCTGATGAGCGGGGATGATGCTCTTTGACTGTTTTCAGGGGTCTTCCATGTGCCAGGCACAGTGGGCACCAACCTACCTACAGCTCATCTCATCCTCCTATCACCTTGAGGGAGGGGGGCTTCACTCCCATCTGCAGAGTTAGAATCTGAGACTTACAGTGCCTCAGTAAGTCAAGGAAGGTCACAGAACTTGTACATGACACAAGCAAATTTTAACCAAGGTCTCCTTGACTTAGCTAATAACAAAGCTCATAAAAATAATAATACTAGTTGATAGCACTGATTGAGCCCTGGCTCTGTGCACTACCCTGTTAAGGGCTTTAATTACATTAATCTTCAAATAAACATCCTCACAACCATCCTGAGATCCAAGTGTTTGTTAAAATTCTACAGATGAGGAAACTGAGGCCTAGGAGGTTGAGTGTCTTGCTCAAGGTCAAACACCTGGTATATTCCCGGCACTGACTGTCAGGCCTCTGAGCCCACGCGAAGCTATCATAACCTGTGACCTGCACGTATACATCCAGATGGCCTGGAGCAACTGAAGAACCACAAAAGAAGTGAAACAGCCAATTCCTGCCTTAACTGATGACAGTCTACCATTGTGATTTGTTCCTGCCGCACCCTAACTAATCAATTGACCTTGTGACATTCCCCCCCGGACAATGAATCTCATGATCTCTCCACCTGCACCTTGTGACCCGCCCCCTGCCCACAAGAGTTAACTACCTTTAACTGTAATTTTCCACTACCTACCCAAATCCTGTAAAACTGCCCCACCCCCATCTCCCTTTGCTGACTCCTTTTTCAGATTCAGCCCACTTGCACCCAAGTGAATAAACAGCCTCGTTGCTCACACAAAGCCTGTTTGGTGGTCTCTTCACATGGACGTGCGTAACACTGACCCTGATAGTTGACACAAGGGATTTAGTTCCAGGTAAAAACTGGTGAATTCTCCTTTTCTTCCTCACTCCTCAGATCAGAATCTCCCCCTCTGCACTGTGGATGCCCAAGATGAAGGGAGATGAACCCATGACTGGTCTCAGGTCTGCAGATGCCTAATAACAAGCAGCCTCACACAACCCCAGTGGAGGAGAGGAGGGGGCTGTGGCTGCAGACAGACCTCGCATGACTCTAATCTGCCACCTATGGACTGTGTTGTTATAGGAGTTATTAGGAAATTATTTTAGGGAGATAGAGAGGAAAGGGGGTCCTTGGGAAGTTTTTCTTTTTCTTTTTTTGAGACGGAGTCTTGCTCTGTTGCCCAGGCTGGAGTGCAGTGGCGTGGTCTCGGCTCACTGCAACCTCCGCCTCCCAGGTTCAAGCGATTCTCCTGCCTCAGCCTCCCCAGTAGCTGGGATTACAGGCACACACCACCATGCCCGGCTAATTTTTGTGTGTTTAGTAGAGACGGAGTTTCACCATGTTGCCCAGGCTGGCCTCCAACTCCTGACCTCAGGTGATCCACCCACCTCAGCCTCCCAAAGTGCTGGGATTACAGGCATGAGCCACTGCTTGGCCAGTTTTTGTTTCTTTTAAAGCAGTTCCAGAAACGTTGCTTGTCTAGCAGAAAAGCCCCAGCTCTTAGAGCCTGGCTGGCAAGCTTTGATATACAAATGAAGGCCATTAGAAACTGGGTCCACCCAAACATGGGGATTCCTGCCCTCTTCTTGCCCTTGCTCCCATATGTGCCTGGCAACATGGTTGCCCTCACATATCCCCATGTGTGTAGAACCATCAAGGCTCCCTGCATTTGCATATTAAAAGGCCAGGGTGGAGGGCCAGTTTCTTCTTGGGCTACGTGAATGACACGGCTGGTCAAACCAATCCCCTGAGCCCTATGCAAATCAGACACCACGTCCTCCGGCCTCCTCATATAACTGGCTGTTTTCTGCTGCACTTAGGGTTTCCTCTCTTTGCTTGGAACCCCCCTCCGTCTGTCCCTGTATGGGGGAGCTTTTTCCTTCTTTTTTGCCTATTAAACTCTTTGCTCCACATGTGTCTGTGTTGTTTTATCTAAATTGGCACAAGACCGAGGATCCTGGTATTGCTCCAATCATCAGAGCCATATCAGTGTGACCCTAGTCAGTGACTGTCTCCCTGTGCCTCAGTTTCCTTTCAATAAATAAGATAAATGCTATTTGGCTACAAGGTTGTTTATGAATTAACCTCAAAATGTTTACAATTACTTGATCTCAGCTCTGCACAGAGCAGCTGCCCAGATGAACAGCATGTATGTATTTGAAATGCTTGTTCCCCAGTGCTGTAAAGAAATAGCACTTGAACATAAATTTAATTTTCTCAGCAAGGCCATTTTTATATTTTCTGCAGAAAGGGTATACTCGCCAGCAGTTTTGTGACGAGAGTACACCGAACAAAGGAGACAGGGTCATTTATAATCTGACGTGTCTACCTTACTGCTGTGTCCGGTTTCCACTGGCTGGAACAGGACCTCACATTTCATATTTGTCCCGATTGGCTAGCAACTTAGAACTTTTTAAAAGAGGCAAAGGCAGAGGAGAACAAAGGAAGGAGGAAGTAACTTGTGGAATGCTGAGAAAGGTAAAAACCATCTTCAAATAAAGAAGAGGAACAGGCTATGACCTAATGCTTGCTTGGACCAGTATAAGCATGCCAGGGCAAATATTTAGGCTAAATTGTGGGAGCTAAGAACATAAAATACACTGTTTTTTTTTTTATTACAGCTAGCAGATATTTAAGAATGTTAGCACACGTCTTTGAGTAAATTTTGTTTCTAAGAGAAGTTGCTATTTATTCCTAATTAGACAGGGAGGAAAGTCTTTGAAGAGGAACCTCTACTTTACTTTTTACATATGCTTATTTGCCTGTAAGAGAAAGGGCCCTGGGCCTGATTTCAGGTGGAGAAGGAGCTGCTGGGAGCATCCTCTCTTTGTTCTTCCCCCTAGGGACCCTGAACTTCCAATGGAGTCACCTAAGTCCCCCAGGGCAATGGGCTCATGCCCTAGTAATCTTGTCCATCTGTGCTCTACATGCTGAGTCTCAGGTGAATGTTGAGGCTCTGTCTTTGCCCAGATGAGGGCCTGGGGGCTGAGCCCTGGCTAGTGACCAGCTCCAGGAGCCACTGCCCTTGGACAGCTGGTAAATTGTGGCTCCCAGTCAGCCCAGGAGGCAACAATCCAGCTCTGGCATAGGCTCCTCAGGGCTCCACAGGATTCCATAGACCCCTCAGGCCAGACCCTGACTTAGTTCTCCAGGGTCTTCTCAAGGTCATGTCCATAGGGAGGGCACGGGGTGCTTGGCTGAGACTGACCTCCCCCTGCTGAGTCCCCCCCATCAGACTGTCCTTCCTCAGCAGTGAATGCCTGCAGGGTCTGGATACGGGAAAGGAATTCTGATCTGTTGAAGTTTGTCTACCCTGTATGTGTCCTGCAGTAAATGTTCAAACCCCAACATGGGACGTAATACAGAAGGGGACACAGGCACAGCCCAGGCCTGACAATCCCATGTATGTTAAGTAGAACTGACCCCCAACAGTCAGAGGCTGTGGGAGAATCACTCAGTATACATGGAACTGGCCAGATACTTCTTCTTTCTCAGGGTTTATCTTTATGACGTGTAGGGTGTAGAATCCTGTGTCCTGGGTGACATTCTGAATCAGCAGGGATGCATTGGGGTATATTGTCCCTTGAATGCTGTGGGCAGGCCCTGGGGATAGTTATTAGAGTTCCTGTTACATATCCTGTAATATGGTGGTTGGCCTCCACCCTTTCCCCTTTGTACCAGTTATAGCCAATAAGATCATGGGGCAGATTGTGAGTGAGTAGAAGAACCTCCTTCCCCTTTGCGGCATTGGACAGCATGGCTTCAACAGTGAGCATGGCAGTAGTGGGTGGGTTCCAGAAAGTTAAAACTGAGGCTAAGGTGGGGGAGAGAACATCAGTCAATATTGGGACCTATGTATTTGGATGGAAAGATGGGGCCCTGGGTTCTGAGGAGGTCTCTTCACCCCCTAGCCCTGGAGAGAGAGAGAGAGAGAGACAGAGAGAGAGAGAGAGAGACAGAGAGAGAGAGAGAGAGAGAGAGAGAGAGAGAACGTGCACGTACATGCGTGGGTCCTGCTGAGTCAAGGTCAGCAGCATAACCCCCATTCCCTCAGCACCTCTGACCTTGGCACTTCCCAGTTTGGAATCCTCTTCCCCAGGAGTCTGCACAAGCCCCCACCCCTTATTGCCCTCAGATCCTGCTCACATCAGGACATCCTTGGGAGACCCTTCCCCTGACACCTCCTCTAGAGACCCTTGCTCTTCTCTTTCTGACCTTTCCCAGCTCTGTTCCCTCCAGGGCTCTTGTCAGCACCTGACCTCACATTCTAGATATCTTTGGGTGTCTGTCTTCCTCCCATGAGAGTGTGAGCTCCGTGAGGGTGGGGACTTGTGTGATCTTGGTTGCACCCCCGTGTCTGGGACAGGCTGCAGACTCCTGTGGATGAGTTCATGAGTGTTCCCAGGGCCCTCCATGGCCTGAGGTTTGTGGGTAAGGACAGTGTTTAGTGGCCCTGGTTCTGTTTTTTTCTGGAGTGTTACCCTGACATAACATTTTATTGTCATCAGTTTTCAGAATTTATTGATCAGTGATGATTCACTTGCAGTATATTAACAGTGGAGATTGTTTCTCCATTAACAGCTTCAGATCATTGAGATTTTCCTGGTGTGACCCGTGTCCCTCTCTGGTGTCCTCCTCTGAGGCTCCAACAGAAGCCCTCTGTCCCTCCTCAGAGTCCCATCCTCCCCAGGAGATCCCAGTCAGTCTCTGTGCTCCCTCCTCCCACCCACTCCCAAGGAGTCCTCCCCTCACCTGTGAGAAGGAACCCCTGCCAGGGGATGCGCCCTCTGCAGGGAGGGCTGAGGGAAGAGCTTGAGCTCCAGGAACGCTCTTGTCAGGGCTGCTGTGACTGTCGGCTCTGCTGTCCTTCCTCCCTGTGTGCTGAGCCTCCTCCCAGGGCAGGAGCACTTCCCAGGGTCATGGGTGGGGGTGGGCTCTGCCCAGGAAGCCTCTCTGCCCCCTCCCCTCTCAGTCCTGCCTTCTTGTCCATTCTTCTTTTTTCCTTTCTGTCTTCATTTAAATTCCCCAGACTATGCTTTGAGAAGCAAGGTTTATTTGGACCCCTGTCCCTTAACAGGACAAATCACCCTCCCCAGCACTGATCTCTGCTGTGTCTTGGCCTTGGGTCTGTCAACACCACACAGAGAGTCCCTGGGGTCCCCGAACCTGGTTTGTTGTCTCTATGACAAAGAAATCCCTCGGTGTATTCAGGGTCTTCTTAGTGTTCTTAAATGTCTGGGAAGGTTGGATTTCCTCCCAGCAAGGAGGTCACAAAGATGTCTGGGGTCCTAGGAATGGACACATCTGGTGCTAAAGCCCGGGTCTAAGAGTCTTACTTGTTCTTTCTGCAGCGCTATGTGGCCCTAATTTCCTGGGAGTAACTGAGAATGAAGCTGCACGTTGCTGTAGTATTATGTCATCCAGACCTCAGACATTTCTAGATCGCCTTTATGATTTTCTCTACAGCTTGTACCACATTTATTATTTACTTCATACTATTTTTCTTTTTTTGAGATGGGATTTTGCTCTTGTTGCCCAGGCTGGAGTGCAATGGTGCGATCTGAGCTCAACGCGCAACCTCTGCCTCCCAGGTTCAAGCGATTCTCCTGCCTCAGCCTCCCGAGTAGCTGGGATTACAGGCATGCGACACCATACCCAGCTAATTTTTTGTATTTTTAGTAGAGACGGGGTTTCACTATGTTGGCCAGGCTGGTCTTGAACTCCTGACTTCAAGTGATCTGCCCACCTTGGCCTCCCAGAGTGCTGGGATTACAGGCATCAGCCACCGTGGCCAGCCTATACTATTTTTTTTCTAAATAAATTTAGTTTACAAAACATCTTTGTTTATCAGGGCACGGTGGTTCACACCTGTGATCCCAGCTACTCGAGTGGCTGAGGTGGAAGGATTGCTTGAGGCCAGGAGTTGGAGACAAAACATCCTTGTCTTATGCAGTATTGTCCATGAAATTACAGATTTGATGTGTGCTTAAATGTTTTTCTAACATGCATTAAAATAAACACATGAGTATTAAAATTAAAAAATAGCTTATTTAACTTTCACCTAAAATCAGTTTTGGGAAACGCTGATACAGTGGCATAAGCATGCACTTTATATCCAGATAGACCTGGGGTCAATTACTGGCTCCATCACTTAACTATGTCAACTTGGACACGTCACTTGGCTTCTGTGATCCTTGATTCCCTGATTTGTGAAAGGAGGATGGTAAAATCCACCTTGCAGAGTTGTTGGGAATAAGTGAGCTGCTGTGGGAGCCCCGTGCCCAGGCAGGTGTTGAGTACATGATGGTTATCATTGTGGTTATTGCTGTGGAATTCTGGTTATTTTCCAGAGAGAGTGTCTATGCTGGAATATTGGGCTTGTGGCTTTCTGCTAATGTACATTTGTGATAAGTTACTTTTTCGCTTGTTAGGACTTATGGTGCATCTGTCATTATTTTCATGTCAGTTTTACTATCTATTTGCTCTGCGATTTTGGTCAAGTTGTGTAACTTTTCTGTGCCTCATTTACCTAATTTGTAAAATGTGGGTAACAGTAAACTAGTGTGAGTGTGTATTTCCCAGATCTGACCACTAGAGGGCACAGAAGCACCAGCACCTTCTAACCGTGGGCCTATCCGTGCCGATGGCCTGCAAACATCATTCTCCCATGAAAGGAACCAGGGCTCCCTGGAGAAATAGCTGATTCCAGGGCTGGGTCAGGAAAGCATAGAGGAACCTGGAGCTTCTTGTGGGGCCAGAAAGTAAGGAACTACACGAAAAATGGTGGGAATGTGTCAAAAGGTCACAGATTTCCAAGGAACTCTCAATGGTCAATTTTGGGACAATATGAACAACATAATAAATAATGATAGTAATGGATTCCAGTTCATAAATACCCATGAATCCATGCTGATATAAATAAATAATTGAATAAATTAAATAAATGAGGGAGCAGAAATAGCTTTTTCCTGTAGCAGAATTCCAGTTAATAAATGTAGAAGGAGTGGTGGAAATGGAAAATCACTATTTGGCTCACAACACAGGAATTGTTATTTGTAGGCAAGGATCATCATGGAATATGAAGAGGCCTGGAATGAGGCAGGAGTGAGAACAGGTGGCGTGATTTTGTTTCCCTGAGAGGAGGGAAGAGGCAAGCCATGAGTCAAAGCCCTTTGATTTTTGTTTGACAATTCTTCTCTCTGTGTTCTCAAATTATCCCAGCCTGTTGCCTTGTCACAGAGTTGGTTGTGGGCTTTGCTACTGCAGGGGTTATAAAGCACCTGCAGGGGCCAGGGACTGTGCTAGGCAGTGGAGCCTGTGTGTGAATTGAAGGGTCAGGCAGGGCCTAAGCGTGGTCTGATGCAAACCACTGATGTGACTTCTTTCTTGAAAATTCTAAAAATAATCTCTGCCTTCAGGAGCCTCAAGTCTAATGAGGGAGATGACATCCACTTTATAAAGCCTAGAGATATGAGTGCAGTAATCTCTCAAAGTGGCAGAAGTGCATGGGGGACTCCGAGTTGGGTGGAACTTGAGCTGGCCTCACAGGGCAGGGTAGGATTTGGGTTGGTGGAGGGCAGAGAGAACGGCTGTGTGGAGCAGGGGTGTGTTGTAGGAGACGCACTCTTTGGAGCTCTTTGTATGGAGATCATTGAGGGTAGGGGCTGTTTGTGTTCATTTTTGTATTCCCTGAACTCATAGAGCCTGGCACTTTGGGAGTATTCTATAATTGACTGTTGAATGGAATGATCGTTTTGTAACCTGTTAACTGGGCCTGATGTGTTAGAAAATATGTAAAAGTGCAGCCTGTGTATTAGAAAATATGTGAAAGTACAGCCCATGAGCAGAAAGAAAATCTTACTGAAAAACGATTCCACGTACACATGGAGCCTGGTGTGGCCGCTTTACTTACGCTGCTGAGTTCTGCATCAGTCCACACCGAGGCCACCACAGGGGCCGGGAGCTCCTCCTCAGACCTTCCTCTGGGTCCCTCAATCTCTTTACCCCCCTGTTCTCCCAGGTCCTGCTCCCTGTCAGTTCACTCCATCTGGTTTCCCCTCCATGCGCTTGGGGTGGGTATCACATCCTGTGTCTCATCACGGGGGGCTTTGGGTCCCTCAGGTCCATTGATTAAAACACCTCTAAAACAAATGGACTTTCCTCTTGTTAACATGACAACTTCTTATAACGCATTTCAAGAACATTATTTGTGTCAAGAGTTTCTCTGATGTACAGAGGCCCTCCCTCCCTCAGGAAGGAGGCCAGGGGAAGTTAGGAGAAAACAGTGGCTTGTCTGGGTTACTTATTTCCCTATTCTGCAGTGTATTTGGTAGACGTTCAAAAATATTTGTTGACTTTGTCCATGATCCACATGGCTCTCATATAGTCATTTATTCACACACACATTCAGTGAGGCTTTGAGCGCCTAGTGTGTGCCTGGTATTTGCTAGATGGTGGATGCTGAGAAGATCAGATGTGCTGCTGTCTCTGAGGAGCTTTCACTATATAGCTGCACCTAGGGTGACCGAATCCACCTGCCCCACTTTACAGACATGGAAATTAAAGTGCAGGCAAGTCATAGGACTAGTTCAATGTCACAAGGTCACTAGCCTCAAAGTTATAGGAGTAAATCAAGTTTTCTGACTTGCTGGATTTTCTGTTAGTGTGCAGCCACCTGGCTGCTGCAGGTGCAGACATGGTGAGCTCCGATAGGAGCGAGGATGCTCAGAGTGAAGTGGGAGCCCTGAGCACCCTGGATTAACCAGGAGGACATGCCGGGTCCAGCTATGACTACACAGAGGACCATCGGGAACATTTGAATTCTCTTTTTCACTTTGAGCTTGAAATGAAGAAAACTGATCCCAGAAAACCAAGAGTGGAAGGTATTTCACAGGGCATTGGTGAGATGGGTCAGAAAATCCTGTGTTGAGGTCTGTCATCATGTTTGTCACTGAATAGTAATGGTCTGACTTTGAGTGGGTTCCATCTGTAGCCTGGAGCTCTGTGAGGCAGGGACCAGGTGTGATTCACCTTTGTCTCTCCAGTGACAGTACACAGCAGACTCCGATAAGTACTTTTTTTTTTTTTTTTTTGAGACGGAGTCTCGCTCTGATGCCCAGGCTGGAGTGTAGTGGTATGATCTCGGCTCATTGCAAGCTCTACCTCCAGGGTTCACGCCATTCTCCTGCCTCAGCCTCCCGAGTAGCTGGGATTACAGGCGCCTGCCACCATGCCTGGCTAATTTTTTAAAAAATGTTTTTAGTAGAGAAGGGGTTTCACCGTTTTAGCCAGGATGGTCTCGATCTCTTGACCTCGTGATCCGTCTGCCTTGGCCTCCCAAAGTGCTGGGATCACAGGCGTGAGCCACCATGCCCGGCCCTCCGATAAATATTTCTTACAAAATAAAACAGAATAAAAAGTAGACATCTGCGCAGGTGTGGGATGACTGAGCAGCAGCAGAAGCAGGAAAAGTCAGCGTCCCCAGATCAGCCGATGTGGCATTTGGCTTCTAGATAGGGGTGAGGTGCCAGGACAGGGATGGGGGTCCTGTGGCTCTGCTGCTCTGGGGAACACCCCTAGGATTTGGAGTGTCTGCTGTGGTTGCTGCACTTCACTTGACCATGGGAAAGTGACCAGAGGGTGTGGGGCTTCAGGTGACCCTATATGGGAAATGGCCGAGGGAAGATTGGGTGGGTGGTGCATGGGATGGTTTACCCGTATTTGAAGGTCAGTTGTATGAAAAGATGTTAAACTTATTTCAGCCTATGGAGAGTAAGATGAGGATTGGTGAGTGTGAATCAGACATCTTTTGACTCAAGACGAAAAAGAACTGTTACAGTAAAGGAAGTTTCCTTGGAAAATTACAAGTTTACTGGCAGAATTCAAGCCAGGGCTGGGTGTCTGAAAATACCTCTCAGAATGATTTTTAAGGTAACAAGGGCAGAGCTTGGCTAGGAATGTGGTTTTCCACTGATATCACATATTAAAAAAATGTCCTTTGCAATGGGACATTGCTCAATGATGCAGGCTGAGCTCTCTATGACAGTTACTTTCAGTCATGTGGGCAGCTGTGATTCTCTTATCCAGTCCGTGACTTGGACTTCACCAACTACCTCTGGCAGGCTGCCCCTGCCAGCCCTATGCCCTCTTTTACCCCAGGAGTTAGGTGCATTAACTAATGATGGCCACAAGGTGGCAGTGCTGCTGCTGCTTCTTTTTTTTTTCTTTTTTCTTTTTCTGAGACGGAGTCTCACTGTTGCCCAGGCTGGAGTGCAGCGGTGCGATCTCGGCTCACTGCAACCTCCGCCTCCCGGGTTCAAGCGATTCTCCTGCGTCAGTCTCCCGAGTAGCCACGTAGCTGGGATTACAGGTGCATGCCACCACACCCAGCTAATTTTTTATATTTTTAGTAAAGACAGGGTTTCACCGTGTTAGCCAGGATGATCTTGATCTTCTGACTTTGCGATCCGCCTGCCTCGGCCTCTCAAAGTGCTAGGATTACAGGTGTGAGCCACCGCGCCCGGCCCTCTCTGGTGTTTTCTAAAACCTCTACCTGAATATGGGCAAGCCTAAGAGGCTTTTAGGATTAAGAAAAGGTCACGAATGAGGTGAAAGGTAAACTTCATTATTATTTTTCTCTTGTGAGGTGACATAGTTGAGTGTGAAATAGTTGCATTTTAGAACTGGAAGACACTGGAGAGAAGTGCTTCACAAATCTTAATGTGTTCATGGATCACCTGAAGATCTTGATTAAATACAGATTCGGATTCTTTTGGTGGGGCCTGAGATTCTCAATTTCTAAGGCGCTTTTGGATTATGTCATTGCTGCTGGTTGGTGGACCACACTTTGAGTAGCAAGGCTTGAGGGTCATTTAGAGATTAATTCTTATTCCATGTGATTTATGGCTGAAGAGAGACCAAACTACAGAGAGAGAATATAACTTGCCTTCCATAGCTATGCCCTCACTGCATGACTTTTTGCATTTAAACCCAGGGCTTCAGCTTCTCCGTCCAATTCTCGTTTCATGCATCACGTGGCCCCTACACTGTTGTTGGTGGCACCTCTTTACCTTAGGAACCCAGAACTCCATTTCCACCACCCACTGATCTTGGCTCAAGGTTTCACTTTGACTGGGTCTGCCCTTCCTCAAAACCTTGAGGGGCTCTTCTATAATCACAAGATCAAGTTTGAACCTCTGTGTCTACTGTTCATGCCTCTACAACATGTGATTCCCCCTTTAGCAAGCTTACATAACTTCCCTGTTTTTTTAACTGACTCTTTCTGCTCTAGCTCTCCCTGCTCCTTCCTGTTCCCTACACATACTTCGTTCAGGTCTCTCAATGGTAGTGATGGTTACATGGTCTCTGGTGTTAAACTCACCGAGTTTCTAATCCCATATCCACCACCGACCTTGGCAAGTTACTTCCCCTTTCTGAGGATGAGCATCCTCCTCTGAAATAATTTCATGTATTGATTGAGAGAGTAAATAAAATAACATCTGCAAGCCCACTGTCATTCCTCGGACCCTCTTTAAAACTAGCATCTACACAGGGTGGGGAACATCACACACCGGGGCCTGTCGTGGGGTGGAGGGAGGGGGGAGGGATAGCACTAGGAGAGATACCTAATGTAAATGACGAGTAAATGGGGTGCAGCACACCAACATGGCACATGTATACATATGTAACAAACCTGCACATTGTGCACATGTACCCTGGAACTTAAAGTATAATTAAAAAAAAAAAAAACCAAAACCAAAAAAAACTAGCATCTACAGTGGTGCCTGACACCTGGTTGCCTGGCTTATGTTTCTCCATGTCTCTGCTTTCCTAAGGCTGAACCATTCAAGGCTTAACCTGAACCCTGTCTCTTTTGTGAGCATTTCTTTCATTCTTTCTTTTTTCTTTTTTGTTTTGTTTTGAGACGGAGTCTCACTCTGTCCCCCAGGCTGGAGTGCAGTGGCGCAATCTCAGCCCACTGTAACCTCCGCCTTCCGGGTTCAAGCTATTCTCCTGCCTCAGCCTCCTGAGTAGCTGGGATTACAGGTGCATGCCACCATGCACAGCTAATTTTTTTTTTTTTTGTATTTTAGTAGAGATGGGGTTTCACCATGTTGGTCAGGATGGTCTCGAACTCCTGACCTCAAGTGATCTGCCTGCCTCGGCCTCCCAAAGTGTTAGGACTACAGGCATGAACCACCATGCCTGGCCTTATGAGCATTTCTGACCCAATTGATCCCACCCTTCTATAAATTGTTTCACCCATGTATTGGCATTTAATTATGTCCCAGTGAGACCCCACAGGGAGGCTGGAAGGGTTTTGGCTGTGTGAGAACTGAAGGTGAATTGAGTGAGCTCCTTTCTTACTCTACCCCCTGAGTGTTAGAGCTGCTGTCTCTTTTTTTTTTTCAGCTATTGCCAGCAGCAGTTTCTCCTGCGCCAGCTGCACCAGACCCTGGGCAGGCAAGTGAATACCTTAGGGTTTGTTCCTGTCAGGGTCACTCCTGCCTCTGGGTTTTGGTGAAACTGGCGTTTTCTTTTGCATCTTATCAGATGGCCCCTCTGAGGAGGTTATTGATGATATCCCTTTATGGAAACCCTAAGGTAATAACTCTAAGGAAGTTGAGAACAGTATTTTCTAACTTAAACAGCTTGGTGGCAGGAGATGTGTACACTTTCCTATTTCATAAAATTTACAACAGATTCAGAAGAGATTAAGGACAAAGGACCAAATGGGGAGGACAGGTTTGTTTAAGGGAGGTCATGTACTTTCAATCTGGAGTCTATCAATTGTTCATTCAACTCTGTGTGGAAGTGTGCATCTTTGCATGTGTGGTCGTCTATTTGGATCACATGATTCATAATTCTGTCCCTGTCAGTGGCAATTAGGAGTTCATGTTAGGCTTATGAGGATAAAATATATGGGTGTGCACTATTACTGAAGCCAGGGTTTCTGATATCTGGAGAGAAAATAGGCCAGGAGGGCTGGTCACTTTACTTAGTGCCCTGCCTTTCTCTCTCTCTCTCTCTTTCTCTCTCTTTTGAGACAGAGTCTCACTCTGACACCCAGGCTGGAGTGTAGTGGACTATAGCTCACTTCAACCTCCACCTCCTGGGCTCAAGTGATCCTCCCATATCAGCCTCCTTGTTAGCTGGGACCACAAGCACATGCCATCATGCCCAGCTAATTTTTTGTTTTGTTTATTTGTTTGTCTGTTTTTGTAGAGATGGGGTTTCACCATATTGCTCAGGTTGGTCTCGAACTTCTGGGCTCCAGTGATCTAGCCATTTTGGCCTCTTCCAAATGCTGGGATTACAAGTGTGAGCCACCATTCCCGGCCCTGCCTTCTCTTTTTATTAGACAGCAGTCTACTCACTCATCATGTTCCCAGTAAGGGGATTTTTAACCTTCTCATTTTCCTACCAGGGGTCCATGCCAAAGTCCATATGTGTTTAATTGTGTCTAGAATTGGATGTTCTTTTTGAAAAGAGCAGCCCAAGGAATGGCTTCTTAGCTGATATCCAGGATTCTAATCTTCATTGTCTAAACTTTGGGTTTCCATTCCTGGATACTGGTTAGAGTAACTTGTAGGGCATTTAAAATGTACCAATGTCTGTGCTTTCCCCAAGTATGTCTGACTGGATTGGTGCATTGTGTGGCCCAGGCATTGGTTGTTTAAGAATGCTTCCAAGGAAAACGGTCATTTTATTGTGGAGGAATTTTAGCCCAGGGCTCAAAGTTAACATCCCATTAATTAGAGATATCGACATCTTAGGGCATCCTAATATAATGGATGGAGAAGGCACAAAATCGCCTCTTTGGTTTTCTTGACCGAAGTGTATAACCTCAGTTTAATCACGAGAAAAAATTAGAAAAATTTAAACTGAGGGTAACTACAAAATAACAACGCCAATACTTTTCAAAAATGTTAAGGTCATGAAGGCAAAAGAAATTCTGAGGAACTGTCCAAGATTAAAGGAGACTGAGAGGACAAAACAATGAGATGCAACGTGTAATTGTACATTGGACCCTGTTCCAGAAAAAGGACATTAGAGGGAAGATAAAGAGGATTTGAATAAGGTCTGCAGATTCATTCACTGTATGATGTCAGCGATAATTTATTGATTTTAATGTTTGCACTGTGGTTATCTAAAACAATGTTTGGGGAAGTTGAGTGAAAAGTATATGGGGACTGTATTTTTGGAACATTTTTGAAAGTCTGAAATTATTTTAAAATGAAAAGTTTGAAAAAAAAAAGGAGAAGAAATCTAGATATTTCTATTAAGTTGCCAGACTTGAAGACCATTTCCCAAGTTATCTTGCCTAATATTGTAGAGTAATCTTCCTGGAAATGCTGTTTGTCACGTTTGTGAGCTTCTCAGAGCTTTCCAGTGACTTCTCTTATCTGTAGGATGAAGTTCCCATTCCTTAGGATGCCACTCAGAGCCCTCATAGCCCGGCCCCAATCTACTCCCTTGATTTACATTGAAGGACCTGACCCACATTTTACTTTCTCATTTCCAAACATTTTCTAAGTCTTTTCCCTGTTCATATCACACCCTTGCCTGTCTTCTCAGCCTCCTGAGTTGTTCTTTGTCCTAAAGGCCCATTTCAGACCCTGTCTCTTCATTGAAGCCTGTATAGTTATTTCTGTTAGAAGCAGTCATCTTTCCTTTCTTTGAATTCTTGTAGGTACAATGGTGTGGAGTGAAACATGAGTTTTATTTCATTATATTATATTTTAGAAAAAAATCAATTTATTCTGCTCATTTAAAGTTTTTCTTTCAAAAAATCTTAAAATTTTCATTGGAGAAGGATTAGAGATTAAATTGTTGATGTTTGAATTTCATTGTGGTTTAAAAAAACTTTTATTTTAGGTTCAGGGTACATGTGCAGCTTTGTTATGTAGGTGAACCTGTGTCACAGGGGTTTGATGTACAAATTATTTCATCACCCAGCTACTAGGCCTAATACTCAGTAGTTATGTTTCCTGCTCCTCTTCTTCCTCCCACTCTCCACCCTCTTGTAGGCCCCAGTGTCTGTTGTTCCCCTTTTTATGTCCATGTGTTTTCATCATTTAGCTCCCACTTATTTTTTAATTTTAATTTAATTTAATTTTTTTTTTTTTTTTTTTTGAGACGGAGTCTCTCTCTGTCACCCAGGCTGGAGTGCAGTGGTGCGATCTCCGCTCACTGCAAGCTCTGCCTCCCAGGTTCACGCCATTCTCCTGCCTCAGCCTCCTGAATAGCTGGGACTACAGGTGCCTGCCACCATGCCCGGCTAATTTTTTTGTATTTTTAGTAGAGACAGGGTTTCACTGTGTTAGCCAGGATGGTCTCAATCTCTTGACCTCGTGATCCACCCACCTCAGCCTCCCAAAGTGTTGGGATTACAGGCGTGAGCCACTGCGCCCGGCCTTAGCCCCACTTATAAGTGAGAACATGCAGTATTTGTTTTTCTGTTTCTGCGTTAGTTTGCTGAGCATAATATCCTCTAGCTCCACCCATGTTCCTGCAAAAGAGATGACCACATTATTTTTTATGGCTGCATAGTATTCTGTGGTGTATATGTACCACATTTTAAAAATGCAGTTTTCCATTGAGAGGCATTTCGGTTGATTCTGTGTCTTCTCTATTGTGAACAGTGCTGCAGTGAACATTCATGTGCGTGTGTCTTTATGATAGAATGATTTATATTCCTCTGGGTATATACCCAGTAATGAGATTGCTGGGTCAAATGGTAGTTCTGTTTTTAGCTCTTTGAGGAATTGCCATACTGCTTTCCACAATGATTGAACTAATAATTGACACTCCCACCAACAGTGTATAAGCACCCCCTTTTCTCCACAACCTTGCCAGCATGTTACTTTTTTTTGACATTTTTGATAATAGCCATTCTGACTGGTGTGAGATGGTATCTCACTGTAGTTTTGATTTGCATTTCTCTAATGATCAGTGATAGTGAGCTTTCTTTCCTATGCTGTTGGCCACATGTATGTCTTCTTTTGAAAAGTGTCTGTTCGCCAGGCAGAGTGGCTCACACCTCTAATCCTAGCACTTTGGGAGGCTGACCTGGGTGGATCACTTGAGGTCAGGAGTTCAAAACCAGCCTGGTCAATATGGTGAAACTCTGTCTCTACTAAAAATACAAAAAAATTAGTTGGGTGTGGTGGCGGGCACCTGTAATCCCAGCTGCTTGGGAGGCTGAAGCAGGAGAATTTCTTGAACTCGGGAGGCGGAGGTTGCAGTGAGCCGAGATTGCACCACTGCACTAAAAAAAAAAAAAAAAAGTGTGTTCATGTCCTTTGCCCACTTTTTAGTGGGAATTTTTTTTTCTTGTAAATTTGTTTAAGTTCCCTGTAGATGCTGGATATTACATTTTAGTCAAATGCATAGTTTGCAAATATGTTTTCCCACTCTGTAAGTTGTCTGTTTACTCTGTTGATAGTGTCTTTTGCTGGAAGCATGAGTTTTGGATTCAGAAATATGAGTCTGAGTCCTAGTTCCACCTTTTATCAGGTGAGATAAGGGACAAGTTAATTGATGTCTTGGAATAGAGGGATAATAGTGCCTATTTAAAGGGTCATTGTGAGCATTGGATGAGGTACAAACATAAAGGTCCCCAGCATGTAGCAGATTACTTCCTCTTCATTCCTGTAGCTCAGTGGTTCCAAAGGTATTGCGGGTGGTGTGAACTTTCTTATCAAAATTTTCTATAGATCCTTCAACTAAGATGGCCTTGAACTGAACTGAATGCTTAGGACTTTAAGAAGTTCAACTGACGTTTGGATTTTTGTGAAAACAACTCAATAAATAAGTTATCTATCAATAGAGGAATGTAACCCAACAGAGGAAGAAGGGAATGACAATGGGATTGTAAATGGGAGAAAGCTGTGATGCCTTCCACACCCATCCCTTTGTTCTCAGTCAGACAATATCAAGGAAGTACAACTTCTAAAATTATGTGAAGGAAAATAAACACCTCAGGACTGCCAAACTCATTACACCAAAGGGATACTTCAGCCTGGAGATTGAGTCATGCAGGACCACCATTTTTTCCCCAAATGAACAACTGTTACTTTACAACCTTGTGTCAAAGCATTGTACATTAGCCAGAGCCCCAGGAGAAGATGAAAAGACCCTAGGCATATCTGGATGACCTCCCTCACAAATTGTTTTTTTGCTGTCCTCGAACCACATTTGAAGTATATTTGTGGAACAGACTCTTACAAGTACTCTTAAATGTTGGCTTCTCATAACTATGGAGCTCATGTCATTGGACTAGGAAAAAAAACCCAGGACTTTAGTTAAAAAAAATGCATTCATGATGATTGCTAACCCAACATCAAGGAGAACAAGAGTTAATTACATGAGGATAAATTGATACAGGACTAAAATGATTTTTTCATGACCTTTTTTTTAAAAAAAAAAACATTGCTGACTTTTTTTATGTTTTGTTCTCCAGAGTCAAAAAAGCTTTTTTTTTTTTCTTTTGAGCTTTTTAGCTTACAACAAATTGGGTAAAGTATAATTTTGTGAGCTAAATTGGAAAGATTTATCTTTCTCTCTACCCAATTTCTACAAAAATAAACGATTTGTGCATATTCTTAATTTATGGCAATATAGATATTTGCATAAATTCCATAAGAATTTGTTTTCTTTTATAACAGGACACAATTGGAGACATTGGTTATTTTATAGAGGCTTTGAGTGAAATGGTATATTTTCAGATATGACCAGAATGCTTTGAGGAATTGAGATTGACTTTATAGAACTGACAAAAAGCCTCTTGGACAGACTGACCTGGTTACCTTGTCTATGCAGTTTCTATAAAAAGTTAATGATCTGTGGTAAGTAAAGAATGTCACTTTCTGATAGGCCCAGGAACCCCCAAGTTATTTTGAGACCTCAAGAAAAGAGGAATTCACCAAATTCATGCAGGTATCTACAGGCACAGATAAATTCCTGGCTTGCATAGCCTTGAGATGCTTTTGGAAGTCTAATCTGAGATTCCTTATGAAAAAAAGTCTCAGCAAAGCCAATTTAAAAAGACTCTCTATGGCCAACCACTATTCTTGCCATACTTTATGCAAATAATCAGGCCAGGTATAAGACTAAAACTTATTTAGCAAATACATTTGTCCTACTATGATTTGTCTTTCATAAAAATGGGAGCCTGGAGAGAGAAAAATTTGTGTTTCAAAAGAAAACTTCAATACAACTGTTATTAAATTCTAGGCTTGTTCATTATTTTTGAGTTTTATTATTTGCCTATAATTTGGACTGAATCCTAAATTCTTTCCTGGCTATAAATATCAAAAGTAATGATTTCAAGATTTTCTTCCATTTTGGAATATTAGAAATTAAAACTGTGCTTTTCTTCAAGCCCTGCAAACTGAAACTAGACAAGTTAAGTGAACTTTTGGAGAAATCACAGCAACTTATATATAAACAATTTTTGTGCCCGTTGATGCATGGACTACATGAAAGGGTCACACGAATACTGGATTTGTACTGAAATTCAGAGAAATCTGTGAGATTGTCACTGCAGTTAGATGATTCAGAGACTCTAGAAAAATGAGTCTATAGGCTGGGCGTGGTGGCTTATGCCTGTAATCCCAGCACTTTGGGAGGCTGAAGCGGGTGGATCATGAGGTCAGGAGATCGAGACCATCCTGGCTAACACGGTGAAACCCCGTCTCTATTAAAAAATACAAAAAATTAGCTGGGTGTGGTGGCGGGAGCCTGTAGTCCCAGCTACTTGGGAGGCTGAGGCAGGAGAATGGCATGAACCTGGGAGGTGGAGCTTGCAGTGAGCTGAGATCAGGCCACTGCACTCCAGTCTGGGCGACAGAGCCAGACTCTGTCTCAAAAAAAAAAAAAAAAAAAAAGAAAAAAGAAAAAAGAAAAATGAGTCTATAGACTGCTGTAGACATTAGAGGTGAGCCAACATGCAATTGAAAGTGTTAGTGATCATGGCCCAAAGAATTGCTCTAATTGAGGAGGCAGTTGTGTATCCTCAATTGGATTCCAGGATTATACTTTTTTGTTGTTGTTGTTGCTGTAGTTAGTCCTTGGTCCTTTTCTGATTTGACTTCACCCCCTTTTCCATGGGAGATGACTTCCTAGGAATGAGCCTTCATAGTGATGTAAGATCAGATGAAACATAGCCACAAAGTCATGTATTTAACAGTGATTTCTCTGAAAGATTTAGAAGAATGTTGGGGGTTGGCAGGTGTGGTGGCACAGGCCTGTAATCTTCACATTTTGAAAGGCCAAGGTGGAAGGATCGCTTGAAGCCAGGAGTTCAAGACTAGCCTGAGCAACAAAATAAGACCACATCTCTACAAAAAGTAAACTAAAATAAATTAGCTGGGTGCAGTGGTGCATGCCTGTAGTCTCAGCTATTCAGGAGGCTGATGTGGGAGGACTTCCTGAGCCCAGGAGTTCCAGGCTGCAGTGAGCTACGATCATGTCACTATACCCTAGCCTGGGTGACAGAGCAAGACCTTGCTTCTTAAAAAAAAAGTAGGAGGCGGGGTTGGGGCAACAGGAAGGCAAAAAGCCTCAGGGATCTCCAGATGACTGCCCTCTAAATAGTTCTTTGCTGGCCTCAAAATCTTTCAAGATGTATAGCGTTTCATAAAACAAGGCATGTCAATTATAACTTCAGGTGTGCAATCAAAATCTAGCTCCTAAAACTAAAGCCTGTTAAGTTTTATTCTGATAATATTTATCTTCCCAGGCACAGAACAAAGGCAAGATGAGATCAATTATTCTTCCACCTATCCCATCTCTTTCTACCTGTCTTCCCCCCTGTAAGGAAATATATAAATACTAAGCCTTCTGCAACCTCTTCAGAGAGAACACACCCACAGAGGTTTTCTGTGATTCATGTTTTCCCAGGGTGCACCCTCAAGCTCTGGCTCAATAAACCTTAACTGGTCAAGACCCTTGCCTCAGTCAATCATTCTGGATGACCACCATGAGTCTTGCACAGGCCTTCACTGATCCCTTTGCTGCCCAGGTGATGTGTACCTAGGTGAGTCAGGTCCCCACGAGTCAAACATTCTTCTCCCTTTCTGCCTCCTCTACCTCCCTCTCCTCATTCAGTGCCGTGTGCCCTGGTCTGGCCCCAGCTCCAGGCCATTAGTATTAGCCTAAGAAGGCAAGGCCAGGATGAACAGGCTGAGAAGGAAATCAGAGGCCAACAGGCATGAAAAGAGGCAGATGGGACTGTCATTTCTCAGAGCCACCCACTCTGGGTGTGTTTTATGACTGCTACTGGATTTGGAATCTTTTCCTCTTTGTGGCCATAATGGGAACTCACCCTTCTCCTACTTCCTTCCCATTACACTTTCTATTCATAGGGAACTCCTTTTATGACCAGAGAAAGGCTGTAAAAATAGTTGACAATTGAGTAAAACTGACTTTATAATGACTGGGAACCTGGCTCTGTTTTTTTCCAAAAGAGACTGAGATTCCTCAAAGCCAGCTTTTATGCAGGGCTGTGCAGTTGTGAGTGTAGCATTAGGGAACAGGTACATAAGTGAAGGGTGAGACAGAAAACAAAATGCTGGCTCTTTGTCAAATCCTGAAAGTAGAGGGGGCAAAAATCATTCTGGAAGGTGTATGTCATTCAGGAGACCTTGGAAATCTCAGGGTATCCTCTTCCCAGATGAAGTGGAGGATGAGGTTAAATTATGGAGTTGGGTGGGTGATACTGGGTACATTACTTCTCTGCCTCATTTTTTTTTGTTTTTTTGTTTTTTTTTGATGGAGTCTCGCTCTGTTGCCCAGGCTGGAGTGCAGTGGCACGATCTTGGCTCACTGCAAGCTCTGCCTCCAGGGTTCACGCCATTCTCCTGCCTCAGCCTCCCGAATAGCTGGGACTATAGGCACCCACGACCATGCCTGGCTAATTATTTTGTATTTTTAGTAGAGATGGGGTTTTACGATGTTGGCCAGGATAGTCTTGAACTTCTGACCTTGTGATCCACCTGCCTCAGCCTCCCAGAGTTCTGGGATTACAGGTGTGAGCCACCGTGCCCAGCCTGCCTCATTTTTTTAATCTGTAAAAATGGGGATAACATCCAGGAATTTTTGTGAAGATGTTAGCTACATGGAAAGATCTTAGGATAGTGCCTGGCACATACTAAGTTTTAAGTCAGTGCAAACTATTATGATTATGGGAATAGGAAAAGGTGCCACCCTGGACGTGTAGGATGAGGAGGTATTTTCCAGCCAGGGTCCTAGCAGGCCAACCGGAGATGAAGATGGTTAAGGAGAAGCAGCTTAACTTCAGGAGTGGAAGGATTGGGGAGCATTAGCTCATGCACAAGATTCTGTGAAAATGCCTTTACCTAACAGCAGAAATACCCAGAATGGGTGTGGCTTCTGTCACAATTATTGTCTAAAAATGTGTCGTAGACTCAAATGGCTTTGATGTAAGCCAAGTACAGAAAAGGGCTTCAGGGCTGCCTTGCACATAGCATTCATCTTGTCAAAGGAAAACATTCATCTTGTTAAAGGAAAACATTCATTTTGCTAAAGGAATCCCCACTTGTAGCCCTGGTTATTATTTTTGTCTCAGTACTATTCTTGTTTATAGTTTGTAAAGAGAAAGACTGAAGAAGTGTGAAATATGGAAGTGCATGTATGAATTAACAGGGCAGAATTGGGACTGGTGTGCGTAAGTTAAGAGAAAGTGCATATAAATTTATGTGAACATAAAGAAGACTTCTTGTTTTAAGCAGACCTCTTTGTATAAATAATGTGGGCTGTCTTGAGTGGATGGCAGACTCTATCACAAGAACATTCTAGCAGAGTCACGAGAGAATGGGGAGCATGACTTCTTTCTAAATGGCAAGTTAAGAGTGTGTAAGTCGATGAAGAGAGAGGAGATGAAGGAGAAGATGGGTGAGGATGAGAGAAATGGGATAGAGAAAAGAACAGACTGAAAGGAATGTTTACCAAGTGCTCATCAGGTACCAGCCTCAGTGTCTAATACCTTACACATCTTAATTTACACTTTGACTGTCATTTTCTGATACAGTAACAGTCATCTTTGTTCTGCAGATGAGAAAACGCTGTGGGAGGTGAAGTGAGTGGTCCAGGATCATCCAGCCAGTTCATAGCAGAGCTGGTGTGTTTCACCTCAAAGTTTGTGCTCTTGCCTGTGATTCACACAAAACAATGAGATATAGAAAGAAGGCAAATGAAATTTTTGTTGTGGGTGATGTTTATGGAAGTTACCAGTGTTAGGCAGAATAATGGCCTCCCCAAAATGTCCACATCCTTATCCATGGAACCTGTGCATGTTACTTTATTTGGCAAAAAGACTTCACTCTTGATATGGGGAGGTTATTCTGGACAATCTGGGGTGGCCCAGTGTAATCAGAAGGGTCCTTGTAAGTGAAAGAGTGAGGCAGGAAGGTCAGGGTGAAAATGCTGCAGTCTGAGAGACTCCACTAACCATTGCTGGCTGTGAACATGCATCAGAAGACAAAATTTCAACTAATGTAGTTATAGATCGAATTTTCTTTTAATTGTGATTCAGGATTTGGGGCAGCTCTCACTCTACACGTACAGTAATAGCTCCTCCTGGGCAATATAATAACAGAGCAATGGGTTTTGTCAAATTGGAACCAGTAGACAGAGCCATAGAAATAAATGGATTGGTTAACATCAGGGTACTTCAGGTTACTCTTTTTGGGGTAAATGTTAAAGCAGAGGGGACTTCCTTATGATGTTGACTCAGGGAGACTGGAATCTTCTGTTTTCAGAAAACATTGGTCTGTTTTGAGATCTGCTTCCTTAAAATTCCAGTTGGAGTATGCAGCATTTAGCGTGAGTGGCTCTAATTTGGAGTCTTTAGACTCTCACTTAAGTGAGAGTGTGACCAAAACTTAAAGCATTAGCATTACTCTCAGTTATCATCATTTTTGGCTTCCATTGTTTATAGGTTATGATATCCTCCTGATCACACATTTCTTTGAGTTTATGTAATTCCAGCCAAATAGAGACCCTTTGATATTTGATGGATGGCAGCATGCAAACACTTAAAACTTTTAGAGATTACAGCACACCAGGGAGACCACTAGTATGACTATGAGGAAGATAATGTTAAGAGTTTGGAGTATGGACCTTTGGTAAGATGCAAACCAACTGAAATAGAATAGATAAAAGAATGAACCAGATGAGTGTAGCTATTTTAACCAAGTAACATGTTTGTTAATTTTTGCAACTGAGACTCTATAATACCCGATATATTTATCCATGTGCAACAAGAAGCATCATAAACTACACAGACTCCTCTCTGATCAGCCAATAGGGAGCAATTTTATTATCTAGCATTGCATGCCTGGGTTAAATTAAAACAGGCAGTGAGAACAAGTGAGTCTAGGAGTCTGACTCTAAAAGAGACCATAGTACATTTGAACAAAGAGTTGTGTTAAAGATGCTGCTACCGTCAGCCATTGGGTGGACTAAAGGATCTCATACGTAAAAATTTGGGGTTGACACGATAGATTAGACACTCCGTTAATCTATCATTCTCTGTATTTTCTCAAATATAACATCCCAATCAAAGCCTTGGTAATATAACCAATGTTTTAAACTATATCCCATTATAAAGACAGCAGATTCTCACTGAACTTGTGCAAATAACTGAATTACCATAAACATATGAATACTCATGAATAGTTGCCCAGTTCTGTGGCAGTCAGGTAGGGAGCAAAAGTAAATGTTATAATTTTTGTTCACAAAAGTCTACTTTACCAAATTGCAGTAAGGTATAGATAGCTTAAAAGATAAAGAAATTCATAAATCTGAAAAAGAAAACACTTAAAGAATTGGCAATTTTTCAAATAAAAAATCTTAAAAACGGGCTGGGCGTGGTGGCTCACACCTGTAATCCCAGAACTTTGGGAGGCTGAGGCAGGCGGACCATGAAGTCAGGAGATCGAGACCACGGTGAAACCCCATCTCTACTAAAACTACAAAAAATTAGCCGGGCTTTGTGGCAGGCGCCTGTAGTCCCAGCTACTCAGGAGGCTGAGGCAGGAGAATGGTGTGAACCCAGGAGGCGGAGCTTGCAGTGAGTTGAGATCGTGCCACTGCACTCCAGCCTGGGCAACAGAGCGAGATTCCATCTCAAAAAAAAAAAAAAAAATCTTAAAAACATTATCCTCATCATTATTTAGTTCAATGAAATTCATGTTTTTTTCCTTCTGTGTTTTGGTGGGCAACTTCACAAAGGTATCAGCCTGTTTGCAAGTTCATAGACAGTCCAGTGGCATGATCTGAAAGTTATCAGGAACTTGTGTTCAAGAGTACTCGTCAGAGTCTTTTCCATAAATCTTGAAGAAGAAGCAATTTTGAATGGTAGCTGATTGCAAATGCTTTGAGGAAGAATAAAAACAACTGTCTGTGAATGACAAAGATTGAAAATGACTATGGTTAAAACTCTGAGGAGAGCTCATTATGATAAAGACACAGCTCACATAGAAATTTAGTTACTTCTGTGGCATATGACATTATGACTGATAACATATTCGATTTCTAGGAATCTCATAATTTTTGGAACACTCATATCGGTAACATAACTGTAAATATAACTTAGAGAAGGTTTAGCACCACTTATCAATTGACAATGCTTTCCATGTAATTTAACATATCAAGTAAGGCTGGGCATGGTGGCTTATGCCTGTAATCCCAGCACTTTGGGAGGCCGAGGCGGGTGGATCACAAGGTCACGAGATTGAGACCAGCCTGACCAACATGGTGAAACCCCGTCTCTACTAAAAATAGAAAAATTAGCTGGGCATGGTGGCAGGTGCCTGTAATCCCAGCTACTCAGGAGGCTGAGGCAGGAGAATTGCTTGAACCTGGGAAGCAGAGGTTGCAGTGAGCCGAGATTGTGCCACTGCACTCCAGCCTGGCGACGGAGCGAGACTCCGTCTCAAAAAAAAATATATATATATGTGTATATATATATATATGTATATATATATATGTGTATATATATGTGTATATATATGTGTATATATATGTATATATATGTGTATATATATATATGTATATATATATGTGTATATATATATATATATAAAATAAGGTGGCTTTTCCACTTAGCTTCTGTTTCTCAACTGGATTACTGAGTTCTTGGTGGAGCCATTAATGAACAGGGCCAGCAAAATATAGGCTTGTATATGTTGAAAAAGTTTTCTAGGAAATTCTAATACTCCCAGCTAAAGAACCATTGTTTTAGCCTCATGTTCTACCTATTAGAACAGGAGTTCTCCATCCTGGTTACATGTTAGTAGCATCTGGGAGGCTTAAAAATTACCAATGCCTGGGTCCCACTCCAGACAGTAGGTAAGAATTTATGGATGGGGCTTGAGCATCATTTAAAAAAACATTTCTCAGTGATTCCAATGTGTGGCTACATTTCCCATCAGATTTCTCTGATTTCTTGTGGCATTCACTTTTTTCTATTTTGGTATTATGATTATTTTTCATATCTTATCTCCTGTCTTAGGCTGTATGTTCTCTGGGGTAGGGATCTTGCCTTTTTCATTTCTGTATCTTTCATGAACACATGAATTGGTCATCAGGAAAAGGTTCTCAACCACACGTAGGCCGTGTCCTGAATCTCAGGTTCACACATTAATGCTAGAGTCGTTGTTCTCCATGAGGTCAGAGGTTGCTTGCTTTGAAGGGTATGTGGGCAACTCCACAGTTCAGATAGTGGATGGGAGATTACCCTGTTTCTAGGCATAGCATTGGAACTAAGAATTCTATGTGTATATGGGGTAGATGCGCAGGGATGTGTAGGAAGACAGTTCTAATTAGGATGGAGGAATTATACTAGGGAGTAGAGGGAATGGAAGTGAGAAGAATTAGTAAAGAGAAGAAATGTGAACTTATCAAATAGGCCAGAGTAGGCCTCTGAAGATTCTTGAGTAAGTGAGTGAACTAGATTTTAGGAAGGTAATGAGACAATCATATGCAAGGAAGATTTCAAATACTAGAGACAAGAAGTCAAGCAGGACTTCGAGCAGTTGTCGAGGTCTATGGGAATGGAGAAAATGACACAAGTGAGAGATGTTAAGAAAGGATCAAAAGACTTTCATAGTGTATTGAATCTGGGAAACAAATGAGCAGAGGCTGGGAATAATCACATCTAAGAGACAGTGGGGTATAGGGAGCATGCAGACCAGGGAAGAAGAGACCTGCAGGAATTAGTGCTGAGAAGCAGGAGTTTATTGGGAGAAGGAGGAGATCCATTCCCGGGATACAGGTCTCTCTCCCAAGCATGGCGGTCAGCCCTGCAGGAAAGAGGACAAGAGGAAAGACCATCATACCTGCCAGTCTTCTTGAAATGCAGAAACTACACCAGGGCTACTATATCAGAGCCACCCTGGCAAGTACTCCAATCATGATGCTGACAGTGGCCCTAGCTGAGAGGCCAGGAGAACTTCCTTGTACTAAAGCATCTGTCATGGAAAGAAAAGAAGAGAAGGAATGAAGTTGATGCCATTTTACAGTGGGGTATCCCAGGAACCAGCTCCTAGCATGAAGTAGTCTCTACTTGTTTTTTCAAGGAATACATTATTTTTGTGGGAAGGTTGCTGGGACGTGATTAGCCAACTATATTCTTGCAGGATTTTTTCCTCTCACCATGTTTCTAGGTTGACGATCAGTCTTCTGTCAATTTCATCCTGGCATTTCTTTACTCAGATATTTTGAAGGCTTTGTGATGTGAAAAAGCTGATTGCTATTTTATGTGTCATTAGAACTTTCCACCTTTTCATGGTTGCATCTTTTTCTCAGTGTCTTAGTTGTGGCAGGTCTCTATGGCAGGCAGCTGATTGACAGAAGGCCCAGGTCAGTGCATTCCAAATTGACCACCTCCTTTGCACAGAGACCTCTCTTCCCAGGGGCTCCCAGCAGGGGTATGGAAGCAAGCCCAGTTTTGTGAGACTCTGTTTAACTCTGATGGGTGACTAGTTGGAGGACGCCCCATCAGCCTTGCCTAAACTCACTTAGAACTGCACTGCTATCTAAAACTTCTTTTTCTTTCTCCTTCACAGGAATCAAATCTGCATCGTGGTCTGAGGGCTCTCCCAGGCTCCTCTCACACCCGCCCCATTTTCCCTCACAGGTGTTTTTCCTAGTAAATTATCTTGCATGTCTAATCTCATCTTGGTTGCATCTCAGTGGGTTAAAAACTAACATACCAGGTTTGATTCTTTGCACTTAGCTTTTTTTCTCTCTTTCACGTGTAACCAGTAACCATGTCCTCGTGTTTCCTGTGTTGCCTTTTTTTATATGTGTGTGCATTTACCTAAGATACCTTTTACACACACACACACACACACACACACACACAACCTTTTGCATCTGTTTCTTTATTTCTATTGGAACCATTTACTTTTGGCCCTCACCAGTCAACTCAGGCTGATGATTAATGCTATGTTACCTACTGTTGAGGGGCAGCTCCTATGGGCCAGGCCCTGTGCTAAATACTTTACCTCATTTGATTTATACAATAACTCTCTTGGGTAGAACATTATTTCCATTTTACAGATGAAACGACAGAGGCTTAGAGTGGTGAAAAAACTTTCCTGATGTCATATGGCTGGTGAGAAGTAGACTTGAGATTTGATTCTAGGACTACTCAACTTCAAGCTAATGATAACAGTAGTAATATACCAGCTAAAATTTATGAAACATTTCCTCTGTGTGGGGCATTTTGCTGAAGGTTTCGTTGATGATTACATAAAACTCTTAAAACAGTGCTATGAAGCAAACACTGTTACTGCAATTTTCAGTTGAGGAATCAGAGGCTCAGAGAAGTTAAGAATCTTGTGCAAGAAATTTATAACTGTAAAGTCTTACATTAAAAAAGAAGAAACATCTCAAATCAACAACCTAATTTGCAACTTCATGGTACAGGAGAAAAACAAACTAAACCCAAATATATTGAATGAAGGAAGTAATAAGGATTAGAGTGGATATAAATGAAATGGAGAATGGACAAACAATAGAGGAAATCAATGAAACCAAAAGTTGTTTCTTCAAAATAAGATCAACAAAATTGCCAACCATTAACTAGACTGACTAAGAAAAAAAGAGACAAGATGGAAATTACTAAAATCAGAAATGAAAATGGACTCCCAGCATGGTGGCTTACACCTTCAATCCCAGCACTTTGGGAAGGCAAATTGGGAGGATTGCTTGAGGCCTGGAGTTTGAAACCAGCTGGGGCAACATAGGGAGACCCTGTCTGTACAAAATTAAAAAAAAAATTCAGCTGGGCATGATGGTATGCACCTGTAGTTTCAGCTACCTGGGAAGCTGAGTTGGGAGGATTGCTTGAGCCCAGGAGGTTGAGGCTGCAGTGAGTTTTGATCGCACCTCTGCACTCCAGCCTGGGCTGACCTAAGGAGTGAGACTCTTGTCTTTCTCTCTTTCTCTCTCTCTCAAAAAAAAAAAAAAAAAACGAAAGAAAGAAAAGAAAATGGAGATATTATATATCAATTCTAGAGAAATATTGTTTACAAAAGTACTATGAATAATTGTATGCCAATAAATTGGATAGCCTAGATGAAATGGACAAATTCCAAGAAACACACACAAAAAATCTGAATAGATCTATAATTAGTAAGAAGATTGAATAAAAATTTCATTTGACAAAATTCAACATTCTTTCTTAATAAAAACATGCTAAGTATGAATGGAAGGAAACTATCTCAATATAATAAAGGCAGTATGTGAAAAGCCCAAGGCTAACATCATACTCAATAGAGAAAGACTGAAAGCTTTCCCCCTATGATCAGGAACAAGACAAGGATGCCTGCTTTTGCCACGTCTATTTAACATAGTATTACAAGTCCTAGCCAGAGAAATTAGGCAAGAAAAAAAGAAGACTTTCAGATTGGAAAGAAGAAGTAAAATTATCTGTCTGTTCACAGACAACTTGAGCTTCTTTATAGAAAACTCTAAGGATGAAAAAAACCTGTTAGAATTTATTAATAAATTCAGTAATGTTGCAGGATACAAAATCAGCATGCAAACATCAGTTGCATTTCTATACACTAACAATGAACAATCTAAAAAGGAAATTAAGAAAAAAATTTTAATTCACATTAACATCAAAAAGAATAAAATACTTAGGCATAAGTTTAACCAAGGAGGTGAAAGGATTGTATTCTGAAAACTAGAAAACATTGCTGAAGGAAATCAAAGACGACCTCAATAAATGGGAAGACATTTTGTTTTCATGGATTGGAAGACTCGGTATTGTTAGGAGGATAATACCACCCAAAGTGAGCTATGGATTCAACACAATTTCTATCAGAATTCCAATGACATTTTTTTGCAGAAATAGAAAAATCTATCCTAAAGTTCATATGGAATTTCAGGACTCAAAATAGCCAACCAATCATGAAAAAAGGAACCTTGAAAAAAAAATGCTGAATCCTGATTTCAGCATTTACCACAAAGCCACAGTAATCAATACAATGTAGTACTTGCGTAAAGGAAGACATAGAAACCAGCGGAATAGAACAGAAAGCCCAGAAAGGAATGCTTGCATATATGGCCAAATGATATTTGATAAGGATGCCAATACCACTCAATGGGGAAAGTGCAGTCTTTTCAGCAAATGATTTTGGGAAAGCTGGAAATCCATGCAGAAAGATGAGCTGAACCTTTACTTGACACCATATACAAAAAACTAACCCACAGTAGATCAAAGACCAAATGTAAGAGTAAAAACTATAAAACTCTCAGAAGAAAACACAGGGAAAAAAACTCCATGACATTGGATTTCACAGTGGTTTCTTGGTTATAACAACAAAAGCATAGGCAACAAAAGAAAAAATGGATAAGTTGGACTTCATGAAAATCAATAACTTTTATATATCAAAGTACATTGTCGAGGAAGTGAAAAGGCAACCCTTGAAGTGGGAAAAATATTTGTAAATCATGTATGATAAGGGATCAATTTTCAGAGTATATGAAGAACTACTACAAATCCACAACAGCAAAAATCCAAAAACCCAACTAAAAAAGGACAAAAGACTGAAATAGAGATTTCTCCAAGGAAGATATACAAATGGCCAATGAGCACATGCAAAGATGCTCAACATCACTGATACTTAGAGATATGCAAATCAGAACCCCAATGATAGAATACCTCAAACACATTAGGATGGCTTTGATTAAAAAAAAACCACACACACACAAACAACAAGTGTTTTTAAGGAGGTGGAAAAATTGGAGCTCTAGTGCATTGCTGATGGAAGTGTGAAATGTTATAGCCACTGTGGAAAACAGTATGGCTGTTTCTCAAACAATTAAACAAAGAGTTACCCTTGGATCCAGCAATTCCACTTCTGGACATATATGCAAGAGAATTGGAAGGGATTTGAACAGATATTTGTACACTGATGTTCACAGCAGCATTAGTCACACAATAGCCAAAATGTGGAAACAACTGAAAAGTCCATTGAAAGATAAGTGGATAGAAAAATGAGGTGTATCCATACAATGGAATGTTCTTCAATCTTAACAAGGAAGAAAATTCTGATACATGGTGCAAAATGGATGAACCTTAAAAACATTATGTTAAGTGAAACAAGCCAGACACAAAAGGCCACCTATTATATAATTCCATTTATATAAGGTTGTTAGAATAGTCAATTACATAGAGACAGAAAGTAGAATGGAGGTTGCCAGGGGTTAGGGGGAGGAGTGAGAGTTACTCTTTATTGGGCAGAGAAGTTTATTTAATATGGTAAGATGAAAAAGTTCTGGAAATGGATGGTGGTGATGGTTACATAACACTAAACTGCATGCATAGAAATAGTTAATGGTGGCCGGGAGCAGTGGCTCATGCCTGTAATCCCAGCACTTTGGGAAGCCAAGGCGGGCGGATCACCTGAGGTCGGGAGTTCGAGACCAGCCTGATCAACATGGAGAAACCCCATCTCTACTAAAAATACAAAATTAGCTGGGCGTGTTGGCACATGCCTGTAATCCAGCTACTTGGGAGGCTGAGGCAGGAGAATTGCTTGAACCCAGGAGGTGGAGGGTGAGCCGAGATAGTGCCATTGCACTCCAGCCTGGGCAACTGGCACTACCCCTTCCCTCTCATGCAGAGACCCTGTGGCTGAATCTCCCTGTGTCTCCAAGTGTGCATCACTCACTGTCCTCTGTGTTGTGTCCACAGCCTCATGCAGCCCGTGACTTCAGAGCTAGGACACTGCTCAGGAGTCTTCCCGGAGGCTCCCTGTCTTCCCATTTTTGTGCAGCCTGACTGGGGGGAGGCTTGGCTTCAACTGGCAACTTGATTTAGCCAGATTTGGGATAGGCCACCTGAGCACCTTTTCCATACACCTGGGTCCCACCCCAGGTGGAGTCAGGGCAGGGCCTGTCACCAGGGAGCTGGGAGCAGAGATGGGAGCAGTCTGAGCTGCTCCTCCATCATCCAAGGGGCTCCTCCTCTCATTTGGGGAACGTTGTGGGCTTGTTTCAAAGCCTTGGATGTTTCTTGCAGCTAATGGCATAGGTAAAAGAAAACAAAGGGGTAACAGAAACAGGGGTGCCATGTGTTGGTGACAAAGAAAAGCAACTTGACCTTGAGGACCCTCCTTCTTCCCCCTTGGTGAAGTCCTTTCCATGACATAGGGCTCTGGGGCTGACGAAGGCCCCTCTCCACGTTTCTCAGGTCAGCCCCAAGGTCAGCCAAGAGAAATCAGAAAAACAGGCAGAAGAGAGTCTATAGAGATAAACTTGGAGGGTTTAGGAGAAAAGTTGGGGATTTGCTTGTGCTGTTGGACACAGGCTGGGAATAAAACTTTTTTTCTGGCTCATCTCTGAAAGCCAGATAGACTGTACCAGAAAACATACTGCCAGTGCTCCAGGGATCCACTTACCAGAGACTGTGATCATCCTGACTGTGGTCCTGTTGCGGCCAGTGGCTGAGTTAGTGGTGTGGCAGGCATAGGATCCGCTGTTCTTTGTAGTGATGTTGGGGATAAAGAGCTTTTGTGTGTGTTGCTGGAATGTGCCATTGACAGACCAAGAATACTGTGAGGGTGGATTAGAGGCTGCATGGCAGGAGAGGTTGAGATTTACCCCTGCATGGTAATAGGTGTCTGAAGGGGAAATGGTGGGGGCATCTGGGCCATCTAGAACAAAAGAATAAAGTCACAGGTGATGTCATCAGAGGGAAAGGGAAGCTCCTGGTCTGTGGAAGAGCCACAGTGTCCCTCTGAGCCAAGTCACAACCCTGAGCCAAGTCCCAACCAACCCCAACCAAACCCCTGCTGTTTCTACTGAGACAGAGTCCGAGACATTTACCTGTTTCTCCCATCAGAAGATGTGGACTCCAAGTCTCCCATGACAGGAGCACCCCCTCCCCTCTTATTCTTGGTCAAAGCTAGGCCTACCCATGTTTGCCTGGGGCAGAAAGTCATGATGAGCTGGGTTTCTAGGGGTGGGTGGGGAATCTGCATTTTTGGAGCTGAGAGGGACTGAGAGGCCTGGCCTCTGGCTGCGTGGATTTGGGCTGGTGGCCTGGGCCACAGAGGAACAGAAGATACTCACAGAGGACATTCAGGGTGACTGGGTCACTGAAGTTTGCACTCGCTGGGTTCTGTATTTCACATTCATAGGGTCCTACGTCATTCCTTGTGACACTGAGTAGAGTGAGGGTCCTGTTGCCATTGGACAGCTGCAGCCTGGGACTGACCGGGAGGCTCTGACCATTTACCCACCACAGGTAGGTTGTGTTCTGAGTCTCAGGTTCACAGGTGAAGGCCACAGCATCCTTGTCCTCCACGGGGTTGGAGTTGTTGCTGGAGATGGAGGGCTTGGGAGTCTCCGCTGTGCAGAAAACAGAGAAGATTGCCCTTTGTGGCACCTTTGATTCCTCCACAGGCAAATTTCAATTAGAGTTGGCATCTCCCACCTCTCAGCCTACTCGAGTCCTTAAAAGCCCACGGTGGGTGTGTGTGTCACAAGACAGATACACAATGATCAGGGCTCAGAGACCATGAGGCTGCCTTCTCTGTGTGGGAGAAGCACAGACTTTCTCAAATGTGAATTCGGCAGCAGTGCTGGGTTGTGGACAGACCCAGGACTGGGAGTTACAGATCCCGGTGCCTCTTCTGGTCCTTCCCTGACCGGCTGCCTGCCTGGCCTACCTAGGGGTCCTCACCTGGAACATGTAGGTGCTGGGTCCCTTCCAGCTTCACAGTCCTACTTTGCCCTTCGAGGTATGTTTTTGAGGGTTCTGTTTCCAAGAACATTCTAGAGATGGGAGATGATGGGACATGCCACTATCCTTAATTCCTGACTGGGTGTTTCAACAGAAATAACACAGGGGAGGCCGGGGCAAGCCTGGAGGTCGGTTCCGTCTTCAGGCAGTGGAGCCACAAGGTGGGGCAGTTTTTCCCAGGTGTTTCATCGTGACTTACTTGAGTCAGTGACCTCTAAAGATAGAGCAGAGTCCAAGGAATGATCTAGAAGGAGTGAAGGGGACAGGCAAGAACAGGTGGCTTTGGAGCAGAACCCTGTGTCCTTTCCTTGGTTTTTAATGTCCCTTCTTTCCCTGCGGGGGGCAGATGAGGAGCTGTGGATCCTCCCATAAATACATGTGGACATTTGCAAATGCAAACTGACTGGTGGGAAGGGGGAGCCTGAAGTGCTGGAAATTTGGCCCTCATGGACCATGGGTGTTTGACAGTTATGAGAGAGAAATTTGGGAAGAAGTTTTGCAAATATTTTCTCCCACTGGACATTATGCAAGTGAAATAAGCCACTGACAGGACAGATACTGTAGGATTCCACTTACATGAGGTTCCTAGGGTAGTCACACTCATGGAATCACGTAGTAGAATGGTGGTTGCTATGGGCTGGGAGTGGGGGGGAATGGAGAGTTGTTCATGGGTCTGTAGTTTCAGTTACACAGGATGAGGAGGTTCTAGAGATCTGCTGTACAGCTTTGTGCCTATAGCTCATATACAGTGAGTATTTCTTATGCATAAGGCTTAGGACCAAAAGTGTTTTGAATTTCTAACTTTTATAAATTTTTGAACATTTGCAGTATACTTACTGGTTTAGCATCTCAAATCTGAAAATCCCAAATCCAAAATGCTCCAGTGAGCATTTCTTTTGAGCATCACGTTAGTGGCCAAAAAATGTGGAATTTTGGAGCATTTCAGATTTGGGATTTTTGATGGACAATGTGTAACTCTAATTTGCATTTTAAAATTTGTCAGGAGTTTAGATATTATGTTTTGACTATAGTCAAAAACAAAATTGGTGGAAACATGAATTTTTTTCCATAAGTAGAAATTGCTATTAATTGTCCACAGATCTAAAATCAATTGGTGGAAGGAGTATTTCTCTTGATAACAAAATAAGGTTTAGGCGTCCTGTGAATTCCAGCAGGATCACATTATGCTCAAAGGAAGATCCTGAAGTTCGCTTGAAATTAGCAACTCCCAGGTAGAGGGAGGCACGTGAGTCCTGTTAAGAGGACAGAACCGGTCAGAGAGGAAGTCTTAGGTGTGTCAATTCCATAAAGGGAGGAACAATGCCAAATTAGGAGAAGCGATGTGTGTTATGTTAGTAAATTTAGAAAGCTTCCTGCCCCTAATTCCTATGCAGAGTTAGGCAAAATTGGGAGGAGCCCAAAACAGGCATGCGCAATGCTTTCTTCATTTTCTCTTGACCTCGGGAGACACAAGTAGAGTTGGATTAGGTTTTTGCGAATTGGACAGAGTCTAAGTGAGACGCCAGTGGCTCATGCGTCTCCCCACCTGAAGGACCCCATCTTATCACAATGGTGCCATCATGAGGACACAGATGTGTGTGGAACAGGCAGTAAGCCCATCAGACAGCACCTGCCTGGCCATCCAGGATCTAGTCTCTAAAGAGGTTTTGCATCATTCATTCTCTCATTCATTCCCTCTCCATGAGAGAACGATCGAGTGTGTGTCACATGTTGGGCCTGTCCTGGTGCAGGGTGTGAGTGGGGAGAGAAAGCAAAGTCCTCTCTTTTGTCCTCCCATGGGAGTGACAGCAACACATCAGGAAACAGGATTTCAGGTTCAGTGAGGGGGGTTAGGATCTTAGAGGGAGCCTGGACATTCCTCGCACCGGCTCTGACAGTTGGGGCAGGTGATTTAGTTCTGGAGTACGAATTAATCAGTTGCTTATTTGCTCTCACTTCTCTGAGCTTTGGATGCTCAGGAAGAAAGGATTTGAGCCAATGGATGACCATGGGGTCCATGGAACGCAATAAGCCCTGCCTTCTTGTGGAAGAGAGGACGGGGCTGTGGCTGGAGAGAGACCTCATGTGACCCTGATCTATCCCTCGTGTTTGTGTGACCCTGGTTCAGTGACTGTGTCTTCCTGTGCCTCCGTTTCTTCTCAATAATAAGCTTCTATTAAGAGAAATAATAGGCTGAGCGCAGTGGCTCATGCCTGTAATCCCAGCATTTTGGGAGGCCGAGGCAGGCGGATCATGAGGTCAAGAAATCGAGACCATCCTGGCCAACATGGTAAAACCCTGTCTCTAATAAAAATACCAAAATTAGCTAGGGGTGGTGGCATGCACCTGTAGTCCCAGCTACTCGGGAGGCTGAGGCAGGAGAATCACTTGAACCCGGGAGGCAGAGGTTGCAGTGAGCTGAGATCGCACCACTGCACTCCAGCCTGGCCACAGAGACTCCGTCTCAAAAAAAAAAAAAAAAAAAAGAAATAAAAAGAATTATTATTTCTTTCTCAATAGGAAAATGATATTTTCTGCCAGGTTTTCTATGAATTAGCATTAAATTATCCATAGTCACCTGACCTGAAGCTTGCACAGAGGAGGCGCTCACATAAACAGCACGGGTTATTATTTGCCTCCATGAGAGGGTCCCCTTGGCATGATCCCTGCTGGACAAGTTGCTGTTAGGAACATCTTTCTTCTATTTCTGTCCCTGGGGACACTGAACTTTCTATGGAGTCTCCTAAGCCTCCCAGGCCAGTTGGCTGATGGCCTAAGAAGCTTGTCCATCTGTCCTCTCCACTCTGAGTCTCAGGTGAAGGACAAGACTCTGTCCTTGCCCAGATGAGGCTCTGGGGTCTGAGCCCTGGCTGGTGAGCAGCTCCAGGAGCCACAGCCCTTGGATGGCTGGTAAATCTTTGCTCCTAGTTGGCCCTGCCCAGGAGGCTACAACCCAGTGCTGGCACAGGTTTCCCAGGGTTACCTGGAGTCAGGATCCTGGGACAGGGGTCTGGAGCAGGGGCGTCCAGGGATGAACTTCTCTGTGAGGATCCCAGGGAGCCCCTCAGGTCAGGCCCTGACCCAGTTCTTTAGAGTCTTTCTCAGGGTCAGGTCCATGGGGAGGGCACGGGGTGCCTGGCTGAGACTGATCTCCTTCTGCTGAGTCCCCCCATCAGACTGTCATTCCTCTGCCATGAGTGTCTGCAGGGTCTGGATGCAGGAAAGGAATTCTGATCTGTGGAAGTCTGTCTCCCCTGAGTGTGTCCTGCACTAAATGTCCAAACCCTAAAGTGGGATGTAATGCAGAGAGGGACATGGGCACAGCCCAGGCCTAGCAATCCTGTGTGTGGGAAGTAGAACTGACCCCCAACACCCAGAGGTCATGGGGAATCACTCACGATGTACGCTGAACTGGCCAGTTACTTCTTCACTCATAAGATTTAGCTTTATGACTTGTAGGGTGTAGGATCCTGTGTCATTTCTGGTGACGTTCCGCATCAGCAGGGATGCATTGGGGTATATTGTCTCTCGATTGCTGTATGCAGGCCCTGGGGTAATTTGTTGATTTGATATTACATATCCTATAATTCGACGGTTGGCATCCACTGTTTCCCCTTTGTACCAGTTGTAGCCACGAGGGTCCTGGGGCAGATTGTGGACAAGTAGAAGAACCTCCTTCCCCTCTGCAGCATTGGATGGCACAGCTTCAATAGTGAGCTGAGCAGTGGTGGGCGGGTTCCAGAAGGTGAAAAGTGAGGCTAGGAGGGGGAGAGAGCATCAAGCAATATTGCAACATATGTATTGGAGTGGAAAAATGGGGACATCAGCTTTGGAGTTTGTGTGTTTTTATGTGTGTGTGTGTGTGTGTGTGTGTCCTACTGAGTCAATGTCAGCAGCACAGCCCCCATTTCTTCAACACCTCTGACCTTGGCATTTCCCTGGTGGAATCCTCTTCTTCAGGGTTCTGCACGGCTCCCTCCACACTGCCCTCAGATCCTGCTCACATCAGGGCATCCTTGGGAGACCCTTTCTCTGACACCTCCTCTAGAGACACTGGGTCTTCTCTTTCTGACCTTTCCCTGCTGTGTTCCCTCCAGGGCTCCTGTCAGCGCCTGACCTCACATTCTAGATCTCTTTGTCTGTCTTCCTCCCCAGGAGAGTGTGAGCTCTGTGAGGGCAGGGACTTGTGTGGTGTTGGCTGCACCCCAGTGCCTGGGACAGGCTTCAGACTCCTGTGGATGAGTTCCTGAGCATTCCCTGGGCCCTCTGCTTCCTGAGGCTTATTTGCCAATGTCTGACATTGTTGGCTGAGGACAATGTTTCATACCCTGGTTATGCTTTATTTGAAGTGTCATTTGGTATGGTTATTATTATCATTTTTCAAAATGTAGTGGCCAGTGATGATTAACCAGGAATATGGAACACTTGAGATGTTCCTGCCTCTTACCAATTCCAGTTCAATGTGATTTTCCTGTTGTGACCCCTTCCCCTCTCTTGTGTCCTCTCCTCTATTAAGGCTCCAACAGAAGTCCTCTGTCCCCTCTCAGAGCCCCATCCTCCCCAGGAGACCCCAGCCAGTCACTGTGCTTCCTCCTCCTGTCCTTTCCCAGGAAGTCCTCTCCTCACCTGTGAGCAGGAGCCCCTGCCAGGGGATGCGCCATCTGCAGGAAGGGGCTGAGATGGGCCCCATGGTCTCTGCTGCCTGCGTGTTCTCCTCTGTGGAGATGAGCCTGGGATCCAGAAACTTTCTGAGCACGGCTGTCAGCTGTGCTGTCCTTCCTCCTTTTGTGCTGAGCCTCTTCCCGGGGCAGGAGCACTTCTCAGGCTCATGGGCGGGGTCTGTGCCCAGGACACCTCTCTGTCCCCTCCCCTCTCAGTCCTGCCTCCCTGTCCCTCCTTTCCCTTTATTTTCTGTCTGTGTTTCAGGCCCCTGGGAATTGCTGAGGTCTCTGACTCCTTCAGCAGTGATTCTCTCACCCAACCTCTGCACACACTATGCAGACACACACACACACACAGACACACACAGAGACACACACATACACAAAGAGACACACACAGTCACACACACACCCTGGAGATTGGGTGAGCACAGCCCTGTGCCCTCAGCATCCTGCAGCCCATGTCTCCAGGTTGGGGTGCACAGTCGCTCCCCCTGCCCTCTCCCATCCCCATCTGGCTCTTCCCTTCAGATCAGGAGGTCAGGGCTCCGCAAGGACCCTGTCACAGGGACACCACCACTGAGCTTTGGGGAGGTGTGTGCTCACTAGTGAGAGGGATCCTCCCCCTCTCTCATTGTGTCAAGCTTGGTTGCAGCTTCCAAGGATGGACATTTAATGCCCTGGGTATCCCAGAGGGGACTGTCCTTACTGGTGGTGTGCAGGGCAAATAATCTCTTATGCCTCCTGAGAGAGAGGGCTGTTCTGGTTGGTCAGTGGGGGCTGTGGGCCTAGTGGTCATCAGGGACAGGTATCAGCCATTCTCTTGCTCTTTGGGTTCTGGCAGCTGAGCTGGGGCTCGGGCCTTCCATGTTCTCTCTGACCATCTTGGGTGTCCTCTGTTTTCGCCCGGCTGACTGTCCTGTGGTCACCCCACCTTACCTATGGTTGGTGCAGCAGGAAGTGGGGAGTTGCCCAGGGTCCCCACAAGACAGTGCTCTCTGAGATCCAGGAGAGGGAGCCTGGGACAGAGCAGGGGCTCAGAGCTGGAGAGACTCATCCCAACTTACTCTGCAGCCAGGATGGGCTCAGCCCTCCCCATGCTGATATCCCCTGGGGTCTGTCCTAAGGGTTTGGACCTGGTCAGGTCCCTCTGTGTAGAGAAAGGATGGGCAGCGGCCGGGGAGCCTGTCTGGGGGGACGTTGCTCACACCTGAGAGGGCAGGTAGGGGTGGACCATGTTCTGGGAACAAAGGGAGCTCATCCCTTGCCCTCCAGCTTGTGTACATGAGAGAGCGCTGTCCTCCCTCCTGGCTTCACGAAGGACAGCAGGGGGCAGGTGGCTACATCCCAGATAGTGCCTGGGCGTGACCATCACATACTCTCCGAGCCTCCTGGGGTGCAGAGGGAAGGTCATAGGGTGCCTGGCTGATTCCCCAGAGGCACTGTGGGCCCTCAGGCAGCTGTGGTTCTGTCAGCGCTGGGCTCAGCCTGCCATGCCGTAGAGAACAGGACACACGGAGCAGGGGCGGGTATTTAGGGAGCAGTCACAGAAAGAGTTGATGAGGATGGAGGGAGGTCACGAGGGGAAAGCACCCAGTGTGGCATCGCGTGCACCAGCACTGCCCTGGGAGATGCCTTAACTAGGCCCAGGGAAGGATTGGGTGTGTGGGGCAGGAGCTGCCTGCAGAGGGAGCGGCCTCATGTTGCCGGCTGCCTGGCTGCAGGGAGGAGCTGACAGAGTCCGTATGGGGAGCTTGGAGGGTAAGGAGGACGTGGGCCGAGGTGCCCTGGTGAGGGTGGACCCTGCTGGGCTGTGGGTTCCGCTGAGGGAGGTCAGCAGCCCCTGGGAAGGCTCCAGGCTGGAGGGACTCTGTCGCCCTCTGGTGGACTGGAAGGGAAGTGTGGGTGGCCGCAGTCCCAGGTCAGGCTGCGTGTTTTATTCCACATGGATCTGCGCATTTCACACGAGGTCACCCACATGTTATGTCAGAGCTCCATCACATTCCACATCCGTGTTTTTCTCTGTGGCTGATTCTCTGGTGTGATCTCTGAGCCTGTGTTAGTCCTCCTCACAATGGTCACAGCTGTGTGTGGAGATCTAATGGGGTGTGTGTGGCTCATGTGCTCACACAGAGTGTCCTGGGGTCAGGCTTTATGACCTACCCTGCCCCAACTCCACAACAAGATCTGAATAATGCGCCAAGTAAGATAAAGTCAGAATCCATGGGGGAGGGCGAGAGTCCTGGCAGTGCTGAGGTCTGTGCCTCCAGCTTAACTCTCAGTCTCTTTGCAAATACATTTATGTTGTGCATCTGCAGTTGGCTGGGCAGTTTCATGTCTCTGAATCCTTGAATCTCTCTGTGGATAAGGTCATGTAGGGACTGCATGTAAGTGTATGAGGGCTATCTGATTAGGGTGGGTATGTTTTACATAGTAGGTTTTCTTCACCAAAGACTTTAAAAAAATTGTGGTAGAGTGTATATATGTACATTCATATATCACCTCCACTTCCTGAGTTTAAGTGATTCTCCTGCCTCAGCCTCCCAAGTAGCTGGGACTACAAGTGTGCACCACCATGCCGGGCTAATTTTTGTATTTTTAGTAGAGATGGGGTTTCACCATGCTGGCCAGGCTGGTCTCAAACTCCTGAACTTGTGATCTACCTGCCTCAGCCTCCCAAAGTGCTGGGATTACAGGCGTGAGCCACTGCACCCGGCCTGTATATCTTCTTTGAAGAAATGTCTATTTGAGTTTTTGCCCATTTATAAATGGGGTGGTTTGTCTTTTTGTTATTGAGTTGTAGCAGTTCTTTATATATTCTGGACAGGAAGCTCTTCTATATGTAATTTGCAAATGTTTTCTCCCATTCTGTGCCTGGTCTTTTCACTTTCTTGATAATGTCCTTTGATGCACAAAAGGCTTGCATCTTTATAAAGCTTAATTTATCTATTTTTCCTTGTTGTTGCTCATGCTTTTGTGTCATATCTAACAATCCATTACCACATTCGAAGCCATCAAGATCTATCCCTCTTTTTCTTTTTTTAAAAAATATATATTTTATTTACATAGGTTTTTTGGGGAACCGATTGGTATTTGGTTACATGAGTAAGTTCTTTAGTGGTGATTTTTGAGATTTTGGTGCACCCATCACCCAAGCAGTATACACTGAATCCAATTTGTAGTATTTTTTTCCTCACTCCCTTCCCACCCTTTTTACCTGAGTCCCCAAAATCCATTTTGTAATTCTTATGCCTTTACATCCTCATCACTTAGCTCCCACTTATGAATGAGAACATACGATGTTTGGTTTTCCATTCCTGAGTCACTTCACTTAGAATAATAGTCTTCAATCCCATCCAGGTTGCTGAGGATGCCATTAATTCATTCCTTTTTATGGCTGAGTAGTATTCCATCACACACACACACACACACACACACACACACACACACATACACATATACACATACATATATACATACCAAGTTTCTTTATCCACTCATTGATTGATGGACATTTTTGTTGGTTCCACATTTTTGCAGCTGCAAATTGTGCTGCTATAAACATGCATGTGCAAGTATCTTTTTTGTATAATGACTTCTTTTCTTCTGGGTAGATACCAAAAGTGGGATTTCTGGATCAAATGGTAGTTCTACTTTTAGTTCTTTAAGGAATCTCCACACTGGTTTCCATAATGGTTGCACTAGTTTACATTCCCACCAGCAGTGTAGAAGTGTTCCCTTTTCACCATATTCATACCAACATCTATTATTTTTTATTATGGCCATCGTTGCAGGAGAAAGGTGGTATCGCATTGTGGTTTTGATTTGCATTCCCTGATTATTAGTGATGTTGAGTATTTTTATATGTTTATTGGCCATTTATATATCTTTCTTCAAGAATTGTCTATTCATGTCCTTTGTCCACTTTTTAATGGGATTGTTTGTTTGTTTTTTGCTTGCTTATTTGATTGAGTTCATTATAGATTCTAGATATTAGTCCTTTGTCAGATGTACAGATTGTGAAGATTTTCTCCCACTCTGTGGGTTGTCTGTTTACTCTGCTGACTGTTCCTTTTGTCGTGCAAATGCTCTTTAGTTTAATTAAGTCCCAGCTATTTATCTTTGTTTTTATTGCATTTGCTTTTGGGTTGTCATGAACTCTTTCGTAAGCCAATGTCTAGAAGGGTTTTTCTGATGTTATCTTCTATAATTTTTATAGTTTCAGGTCTTAGATTTAAGTCCTTATCCATCTTGAGTTGATTTTTGTATAAGGTGAGAGATGAGGATCCACTTTCATTCTTCTACATGTGGCTTGTCAATTATTCCAGCACCATTTGTTGAATAGGGTGTCATTTTTCCACATTATGTTTTTGTTTGCTTTGTCAAAGATCAGTTGACTGTAAGTATTTGGGTTTGTTTCTGGGTTCTCTGTTCTGTTCTATTGTTTCATCTGCCTATTTTTATACTAGTACCATGCTGTTTTGGTGACTATGGCTTTATAGTATAGTTTGAAATCAGGTAATGTGATGCCTCCAGATTTGTTCTTTTTGCTTAGTCTTGCTTTGGCTATGTGGGCTCTTTTTGGTTCTATATGAATTTTAGAATTTTTTTTTCTAGTTCTGTGAAGAATAATGGTGGTATTTTGATGGGAATTGCATTGGATTTGTAGATTGCTTTTGGCAGTATGGTCATTTTCACAATATTGATTCTACCCATCCATGAGCATGGGATGTGTTTCCATTTGTTTGTGTCATCTATGATTTATTTCAGCAGTGTTTTGTAGTTTTCCTTGTAGAGATCTTTTACCACCTTGGTTAGGTATATTGCTAAGTATTTTTTTCCAGTATTGTAAAAGGAGTTGAGTTCTTGATTTGATTCTCAGCCTGATCGCTGTTGGTGTATAGGAGAGCTCCATCACATTCCAGACCCACGAGTCCGTCTCTGTGATTGCAAGTTCACTGCCCTGCCTCTTTCACAATCAGATGTTCCAAATGCAGATTTTGTGTCACCTTCTGTGAGTTTGTGTTTGTGTGCAGTAGGTTGTACTGTGTATGCCCGGGGTGCAATGATGCCTTGAGCTGAGCACTGGGCAGGGGTTTGGGAGCAGAAGAGGGAGGTGCAGGGCGGGAATATCAATGTTAGGGGAGCAGACGGGGAGCAGGGACAAATCATCTTCATTTCTTGTTGTCAGGGACAAATTCTGGGCACAGCACCTGATTCTGGGGCACAGCAACCCACTGTTTGTGTTCCTGGGTGTTGTGAGTGCTCATAATTTCATGTGTCCTTGGCGTCCATTTCTTAAGGTGTAAGCTTAACTGCCTCATATCAGAGGCAGGACTTGGTCACCATGACAATTTCCAATACTGTACCCGGTCAAAAAGGCTCCAGTTGGTGGCCAGAGATAAAATCTTAGAGGCATCTCTCCTGCCTAGTGTGCTGGGCTCCCCTCCCTCCAGCTGCTTCCTTTAAACTGATCATTCTGACATTTGTCCTCAAATTTAAAGTGACCACCTCTCAGTCACAGTATGATCTCCTTGACCCAATGTTCACTTGTTTTAAACCCGTCCATTAAAGCTCCCTGTTGTAAACCTGTCGGATAACTCTGTGGACCCAGTAAAGCCATTGGCTTACAGGACTCTTCTCTCCTCCCTCCCTGGGCTCCCTGACCTCTGTGTCTGTGGTCTCCAGGTGTGCTGTGTGCTCCCCCATGTCCGTAAGTAGTAAAACTCTTACACTTTATTTTATTATTATTATTTCTAATTTTTTGAGACAGAGTCTCTTTCTGTCGCCCAGGCTGGAATGCAGCGGTACAATCTCTGCTCATGGCAACCTCTGCCTCCTGGGTTCATTTTTGCCTCAGCCTTGCGAGTAGCTGGGATTACAGGCTTGTGCCACCATGTCTGGCTAATTTTTTGTATTTTTAGTGGAGATGGAGTTTCATTGTGGTGGCCAGGCGGGTTTCAAACTACTGACCTCAGGTAATCCACCTGCCTCTTAAAGTGTTGGGATTACAGACGTGCCAGTGCACCTGTCCAGAACTCTTACACTTTTACATTGTGGTTGTGTCACTCACTGAAGCCTCAACTGCCATCTGGGGCCTGACATCGAGGCTGACCCAAGGGACCCATGCAGGTTGAGCCCCTGCTGGAGTGCTTTTCTTGAGGCCTTGGTGCTGCTGGGGGCAGGAGCTGCCAGCTAATTTGATAGAGAACCTGAAGAGTTTCACTGAAAACCCTGGGCTAGATGATGTATTTCTGGGCTTGGGCTGCTATAACAAACACCAGAGCTTGGGTGACTTAAACAATAGAGATCTATTTCTCATCGTTATGGAGGCTGGGAAATCCAAGGTCAAGGAGACAGGTGACTCAGCCCTGGTGAGGGCTTCCTTGCAGATGCCTACTTTCTTTTTGTATCTGCACATGGTGCGGGTTTTTGAGGGGGTGGAGAGACAGAGGGAGGGAGAGGGAGAGATGCCATTCTCTTGTATTTTCCTTTTATTATAAGGGAATTAATTCCATCATGAAGCCCCCAGCTTTATGACCTAGTCATTCTCTAATTACCTCCTAAAGACCCCACCTCCAAATTCCATTTCATTAAGGATGAGAGTTTCAACAATTTTGTGGGGGACATATTAAGTTTCTTTTTTCTTTTTTTTGAGATGGAGCCTCACTCTGTCATCCAGGCTAAAGTACAGCGGCATGATCTTGGCTCACTGCCACCTCTGTCTCCCGGGTTCAAGTGATTCTCCTCCCTCAGCATCCCCAGTAGCTAGGATTACAGGCATGCACTACCACGCCTGGCTAATTTTTGTATTTTTAGTAGAGATGGGGTCTCCCCATGTTGGCCAGGTTGGTCTCAAACTTCTGACCTCAAATGAGCCACTTGCCTTGGTCTCCCAAAGTGCTGGGATTACAGGCTGACTTATTCAGTTTCTAGCAGGGGAGGTGAGAGCTGCTTTCCCTCCTGTTCATGGGACCTGGCCTTTTCTGCTGAGATGGCTTCACACTCATAATCTCACCCTAGGCTGCAGACCCACAGAGCCTGTGTCCTCGACTCCTCTCCTGCCCATTCCTGGGTATTCCTTCCTGCACCACGTTCTCCGTGTGGCTCCACCTGCTCTCGTTCCAGGGAGCTGCCCCTGGGTTGCTGCCCCTCTCACCATCTTTGGGCTCACTGGCCTCTGCCATTTCTTCTGAGCCCTGAACACTGATCCCTGGCAGGGAGGAAGTGTGAAGCTGGAATGGGTGCTGTCCAAGGTGCTGCTCTCTGTGGGCAGTTTGACAGTGAGGGAACCTGATGTGTCACCCCAGAGGAGGCCCAAAAGCTGTTTCTCAGGGGCGCCTGGATTGTAGTGGGGTGGGTACATTAGAGTGGGCTGGACCATGGACTGCAGGGACCCTGTTCTGTGTCAGCGACCAGCTCCTCAAGCTCCATGTTATTCTCTGTAACTGACTGCCTTGTGTGCTCCCTGAGCCCAAGATAGATTCCTTCCCACAATGTCCAGAGAGTCAGAGCTGTGTTTGGAGACCTAATGGGGGGTCTTGTGTGCTCACACAGAGTGTCCAGAGAACAGGCTTCATGACCTCCCCTGCCCCACCCCCACATCAAGGTCTGGATAGTGCACCAGGTCAGATAAATTCAGAATCCATGGGGAGGGTGTTGTCCTGGCAGTGCTGAGGTCTGTGCCCCCAGCTTAATTCTCAGTCTCTTTGCAAATACATTTAAGTTGTGCATCTGCAGTTGGCTGGGCAGCCTCATGTCTCCAAATTCTTGGATCTCCCTCTGGATAAAGTCATGAAGGGTTTGCATATAAGTATATGAGGGCTATCTGATCAGGGTGGGTTTTACATATACATATGTGATACATATTTACAAATATGCATAATACATTTATTATGTATTATGCCATTTTAACCACTTTAAAATGTGCAATCAAATGGAATTAACCACCATCACCACTATCTTTCCTAGAAATTTCTCATCATTCCAAACTGAAACGCTTTATCGTTTTTTTTTTGTTTTGAAACAAAGTCTCTCTCTATTGCCCAGGCTGGAGTGCAATGGCGCGATCTCGGCTCACTACAACCTCTGCCTCCTGGGTTCAAGCAATTCTCCTGCCTCAGCCTCCAGAGTAGCTGGGATTACAGGCGTGTGCCACCACGCCCAGCTAATTTTTTTGTATTTTTAGTAGAGATGGGGTTTGAACTGTTTTGGCCAGGCTGGTCTCAAACTCCTGACCTTGTAGTCTGCCTGCTTTGGCCTCCCAAAGTGCTGGGATTACAGGCTTGAGCCACCGCGCCCGGCCAACCGTGTATCTTTTAAACAATAACTTCCGATTTTGTCCACCCTAGACCTCGGTAATCTCTAGTCTACTTTCTGTCTCTATGAATTTGCCTATTCTTGATGTTTCATATAAGTGGTGTCATACACATACGTCATTTTATTTCTGGCATGTTTCAATAGCATAATGTTTCCAAGGTCCATCCATGTTCTAGTGTGCGTCAGAGTTTTGTTCTTCTTTATGGCTGATTAACTTGCTGTTGTATGTATCGCCATATTTGTTTATCTATTCATGTGTTGATGGACACTTGGGTTGTTTCTATATTTTATCTATTGTGAATAGTGCTGCAATCAACATTCCCATTCAAGTACTTTGAGTCCCTGGATTCAATTTTTTGGGTATATACCTAGGAAAGAATGTTGTTTTATATGGGAAGTCTATGATTAGCTCTTTGAGGAAGAGCACAACTGTTTCTCATAGTGGCTGTACCTTTTTGTATTCTCACCAGCAATGTATAAGGATTCCAAATTCTACATAAGTCTCCCACTTGTTATTTAACATTTTAAAAGAACGGTAACTATTTCCCTAATGACTAATGAAGTTGAGGGTCTTTTCATGTCCTCAACTATTTGTATATCTTCTTTGAATAAATGTCTATTTGAGTCCTTTTCCCATTTATAAATTGGGAGGTTTGTCTTTTTGTTATTGAGTTGTAGCAGTTATTTATATATTCTGGACATGAAACCCTTGTCTATAAGATTTGCAATTTTTTTCTCCCATTCTGTGTCTGGTCTTTTCACTTTCTGGATAATGTCCATTGACATAAAAAATACTTGCATCTTGATAAAGCCCAATTTTTTTCATTTTTGTGTCTCCTGCATTCATGTCATATCTAAGAATTTATTGTCACCTTTGAGGTCATCACGATTCACCCCTACATCTTTTCTAAGACATTTTTATGGTTTTAGCTTTTATATTTAAGTCACTGATCAATTTTGAGGTAATTGTATGATATGGTGGGATGAAGAGTTCCATAAGTTGTTTTTCATGTGGTTATCCAGTTGTCCCTACACCATTATTTGAGAAGACTATTCATACCCCATTAAATTATCTTGACACTCTTGTTAAGGAGCAATTGACCATAAGTATGAGGGTTTATTTCCAGACTCTGAGTTCTATCCCATTGGTCTCTGTGTGTATCCTTATGCCAGTAGCACACCCTTTTAATAATTGTACTGTTCATGAGAGTTCAAATAAGAAAGTACAAGTCCTCCAATTTATTTTGGCAAGATTGTTTTGGCTATTTAGGGGTACTTTTTTTTTTTTTTTAAAAACAACTAGGTCAATGGTTCACAACTGGGGAAGGCTTTTCTCTTTCCTCCTGGAGGGAATTTGGCTGTCTAGAGACCTTTTTAGGAACCTAATCTAAGTAGATAAATTATCCCCACTTCCCTTGCTGAGGTGTTGTGTTAAAGTGTGCATTGCCTCCTGTGGAAAAATTGAGAGATCCTGGAAGCACTTGGCCATGTGGTGAGGGACAGCAAGTTCCATGATGATGGGCAGAGAGGACATCGTTTGGAACACAGTGTTGTTGGAGGAGCTGTATGCAACTCTACTTCTTTATTTCTCTGTACATCCAACATCTCCACCAGCCACAGTAGATATTAAAATCATTGTTTATCCTCTGGTGCACGGATCTTGGCTGACCTGTCAGCAGGAGCTAGAAGTGATACCTGGCAAGGCAGGGGAGGAGCAGGGCTCAGCAGGGTGAAAGCAGCTGGGACCCAGAGAAGCCAGAAAGGTCTGACTCTTAGAAACTAGGGGCCAGGAAGTGGGTGTCCTCAGGGGCAAATGGATCACAGTGGTACCCATTGCAGTGGACTGGAAGAAGGTAAGAGACACTGGGTATCCTATGTCCTCTTTCAGCTCCCTAACTGAAGATTTGGGGCCTGGGCTGGTTCTGTCCTGTAGCAGGCAGCGGGTAGACAGGGATGGATGCATATCAGGCCACAGTCTATGTCATCTTGTCAGGCATTGTTACTGCAGATGGAGAATTCTGTTCAGACGCCTGGCCTGGGCACATGTAAGGGACCATCTCATTCTTTTAAAATTATTTTAAGAAAACAATATCAGCAAATGTGATCAATGTTTATTTTTCTAGAATCATTATTAATGTCATGTTTTACAACATGTCTCTTAGGGAAATGGTGAGAACCATGAACACAATGTGTGTTTTAAGTGGACTCTCCTATAATCTCAACTTTTATACATTCTTACAGAAACTATTCTCTCTGTGAACACAAAGGTAATATCCCTGTGTTCATTTCTACTTGGAACTCTGTATTCAGGGTGGAGTGAGTTACATTTCCCCATAAAAGATGGAAAGCATTTGACTACCAGAAAAAGTGTCTAAAAGCTGCTGGTAATGATTATAGGGCTGCAGGTGGAGGCCAGTTCAAGAGAGGTGAGGGAAACTAATGTTGAGTACTTTTTCTCAAAATAATGTGCAGAAGGAACAACTTGGCCCACCTCACGTTGGGATGAATGAGGGACAGAAATAGAGGTCAGTAATTTAAAGATCAAATTCAAGAGTGGGAAACAGGTTTGAGATGTCAATGGGTGTGAGAGGTGGACGGGTGAATGGTGAAGATGTTCAAAACACCTTCCTACCCCATATTGAGCCCCTGAGGTTGAGACAGTGTCCAGAGCAGGAGCAGCTGTCAGCAGCTGCCACAGAATGCTGTGAGCTCACAGGGCCGGCATGAGACTTTAGCACAGTCTAGCTACTAGGTCTATTTTGGGATGGATTCATATTTAAGGAATAATCTAAAAGTATACAATTTTGAAAATATATAGAAATTCCTTTGCTATGAATTTCTTCTTCATAAGATATTTCTTCTTAATGAGAGAATTGATTTGTTTTTTGAGATGGAGTCGCAATCTGTCACCCAGGCTGGAGTACAGTGGCATGATCTCGACTCACTGTAACCTCCACCTCCCGGGTTCAAGCAATTCTCCTGCCTCAGCCTCCTGAGTAGCTCGGATTACAGGCATACACCACCAAGCCAGGCTAATTTTTGTATTTTTAGTAAAGACAGGGTTTCACCATGGTGATCAGGCTGATCTCGAACTCTTGACCTCGTGATCCGCCTGCCTTGGCCTCTCAAAGTGCTGGGATTACAGGCATGAGTGAGGTGGACTGTAGACCCTTTTGATTTGTGGTTACAGACCCTTGGAAAAGCCTCACCCTTCCTGCTGTGAGGTACAGGTAGTCATGTGGCATCACCTCTAAACGTGTCTTCTCCTGAGACATCAAGTTTCTGATTAAGTCAAAGTCATTTCAACAGATATTGAAGATGTCAGTTTTACTCTCACACTCACAATTCTTCTACCAAGAGATGAAAGATTTTACTGGTGACTTGTTTGTAGATATTAAGGCAGATCAGTGATTCGGACAGGGGAAATTTTGCCCTCCAGGGGGCATCTGGCAATGTCCGGAGACATTGTTGGTTGTCAGAGCTGGGGGAGAGCCCACAAATGGTGCTGAACATCCTAGAGCTCACAGACAGCCCCACCAGCATGACCACCCCAAATGTCAATGCTGAGGAGTGGAGAGCCCTGCGGTGCCCTTCCTCAGCTTTCCTGGGGCTTCCTCTCACCTGCTTCTCCCATCTCTCCCGACCACTCCTTCACCTCAGTTCCGTCGTTGCCCAACAGTTCTCTCCTCCTGAACTTGCTCTTAGTCAAAGGCCAGCCCTGATCTCTGAACTCTCCTGGCTTCATTTTGCTCCTTAGCAGGAGGTGCCCACTAGAGGGCGCACTCGCCCTTCCCGGCACTCAGGCTCTACCTTTCCTTTCTAAGACAAGCGTGGCTGGCACAATCCCAGCCCTCAACAGTCTTTAGGTTTGCTCACGGGGCAGCTCTTGGACAGGCATCAGGAACCCCAGGGAGGAGCCTGACTCTGGAGATTTTTGTGCATGGACTGGGGACCCGGAGCCACCCCAGGGCCCGAGTCACTAGGGAGGGGCTGGGTCCGTGCACGGGGCCGCACACTCAGGGTCCAGACACTCCTGCCCTGTGTGGGTGCTGGGGACATTGGCCATGCGCCTGTGTCCCTAAAGCCTCTGTCACTCAGGATTTGTGCCTGAGGGCCTTGGCTGGGCTGCTGTGTAAACTTCCAGATGGAGCCTTTCCCAGTGGGCACGAGTCCTCCCAGAGATTTCAAGGAGGGCCTTCACCAGGAAGAATCAGGAGGAATGTGACAGCCACCAGGGTGTAGTTTCCCCCCAGGGCCTGAAAAGAGGGACCTCTCTTCATCATTTGCCCAGAGTATTTGTACTGTCTCCATCATGATGGAATGATGCCATTTTGCTTCTGTTCTGCTAATAATAATTTTGTTTCTAGCTAATCTGTTGATGTAGTAAAAACAATTGTTAACGTTGCTATGTTAAAGTGTGGCATTTTAACACGATGTTAAAACACTGTGTTAAACCTTGCATTTCTGGGGAAGCAACTCAACGTGGTAAATTCTGACTCATTTTGGTCGTACTTCATTTGTGGATTTTCCGTCTTTGTTTCTGAGTAGGGCCTGCAATTTTTTTTCGTTGTTTCCTGGTTTGCCTTTGATAAGAAGGTTCTACTTCCACAAAAATGAGTTAATGAGTATTGTTTATTTTCTTTTTCTCTGAAAGTGTTGTGTAAGGTTGATAGGAGCTGGTCTTTGATTGTTTTGTAGATTTTAAAAATTTAAACTGAAGAGATTTTATACTTCTTGTTTGGTGAAGTAACATGGACATAGCATAATGTCTGCATGTTTGTGTGTGCCAATGACAGCCCTGTCCAGATCAAGTCAGAGCACATTGTCTGCACCAAGTGACACTCCTGCGTCCCTCCCAGCCATTGCAAGCACCAGGTCACTGTCATTCTGATCTCTATCACCAGAGATGGGTTTTGCCTCTTGGGAACTTTATAGCTGTAGAATCAGGCTTCATTTTCCCTTCTGCATTGGCTCCTTTCTTGCAACTCATTGTGTGAGATCACGCATGTTTTATGTAGCAGGAATCCATTTATTTTCATGTTGTAAATTATCCCTTAGTTTGAATACACCACAGTTTTATCCCCTGTATTGTTGCACATTTGGACTGCGACACTATTTAGGTCTTCTGAATCATGCTGATGTGGACGTTTCTACACATATATTTTGGTGGCCTTACTCATTTCCTTGGGTGTAGAGACCATTGCATATGCTGGAACTTCTAAGATTGTAGATTTTCCTGTTAGAGAGTTGATCACATCTAAATTCCCACCAGCAACATCTCCGTGTCCAGTTGTTCCAACTCTTGTTACTGGCAGTCGATTGAATTTTAGCCTTTCTTATGTTGTTGGGATGAGATTTCATAATGGTTTTAATATGCCTTTCCTAAATAAACAATAGTGTAAATGCATCTTTTCATGTCCTCATGGGCCATTACACATGTTCTACCATCTGGTGCCTCTTAGAGTTTTCTGCCATTTAAAAACATTGTGTTGTCAGTCTTTCTCTTATTGTTATTTTGTTATGTACCTTGGGTGTGGCTTCTTTGTCATTTAGATAGATACACATGTCTGTATACGTCTTGTGTATGTAGGAGAGAGGAAAATTGGGAGCCTTTTGAAGAACAGACATTCTCAATGTCAATGAATTTTATCTATTGTTAAAAGATTATCATGTCATGTGAATTAGAGATGTAGATTTATCTTTTTTTCTCTGTAGAGATATTCATGGTCATCTCAAATCATCTGCTTTTTGTGAGTATGCACACGTGTGCATATGTTTGCATGTGTGCAAATATTGTAATTATTAAGTAAGATTTTAAGATGGGTGGCTGGGCATTGTGGCTTATCCCTGTAATCCCAGCACTTTGGGAGGCTGAGGCAGGATTTGAGCCTAGGTGGTGCAGACCAGCCTGGGCAACATGATGAATCCCTGTCTCTATTAAAAATATAAAAAATTAGCTAGGCATGATGGCATGCCCCTGTAGTCCCACCCAGCTTTGCTCACTTCTTATAAGGAAGATGAGTTTCCTGTTCCTGTGACAATGGAGAACAGCTTACAGCTTGGTTTCCTCTCAGCTAAGGAGGTGGTTTGGGGTTTTGTTTTAGAATTTGGTAGCTGTAGGTTAAGGGTTAAGGTTTCTTGATACTTGGCTCTAACCTCTCCTTATGCCTAGAGTGTTCAACAGTATGTAATTTGTGCAATTGCTTTTTGTGATTTTGGTTTTTATCATTCTTCTTTTGGATTTAACCAACCCTTCACCATGTCTAGAGTTTAAAACACCTTCCAAGTTGGTCAAATCCACCAGGAGCTCCACATTATGACGAACCAGGCCTCTAAAATGGAAAAACCCCAACTGCATAACATCAAATTTTAGCTCTAGAAACACCTTCTGGTTGAAGGAAATAAAAATATTTTAACCCAAAGTATAGTAGTGTAGTTCCTTGACAAATTTTGAGGTGGCTGATAGAGGGTCAGCAAACAGAAGTGGCCCTGCAGAGCTGTCTCTCATGGGAAAATTTACATCTGTAGAGAATCTTTATTAATGCAGGCAGGTCTTCCTTTATCTGGATCTGGGAAAAACCAACTGAATCTTCTAACTTATATATCAAAAAGAAATATTTACCATCCATTCTCTAGGAGGGCTGCCATCTACAAGGTTTCATGTACATAACAAGACCAGCTTTGCTAGAAAAAAACAGTTTTTCTTTCATCTATAACTTGTCTTGCCACTGAAACCTGATTTACCATCATAACCTGTTTTTGGCCGTGCAGGAATGCAAGAAAATAATCAGCCAGCAAAACAGTAAGAATGTATTACATTCAAGGCTGCTGGCTTCTGTCTGTGCAATCTTTTTAATCAGATGGGAAAAATCAGCGTTTCTTCCCCTACATTTTGATTAATGGGAATGGAAGATTTGTTTATGACTAGTCTTCATGTAGTGACTCTGGTATACTTTTTAGTAATTTTTGGGTGTGAATATTCATATTGTTTAATCCCTTTTTTCCCAGAGGTAGTCTTGCTAACTAAGCTCTGATCTTTTTATCTTGCCCAAATTCCTATCTAAGTGGTCTGGGAAGTCATACCCTACAAACCATAAATTCACATCAGATGGGTTTCATTTAACCCTAAATATCATGACTTACTTTCCAGTCTGACTCTGGCGTAACATTATGTGACAAAGAAGATCAAAATATTTTACCCCAAAACATGTTTCTTTGCCATGTTTTGAAATGGTCCTGCAAAGCTGTCCTTTGTGGAGGAAAATGTGCATCTGTAAAGAATCTCTGTTAACATAGCTAGGTCTTCTTCTTCCAGGCCCTCCCAATCCTGAAGAAATTAAGTAAGAGCCCACCACCTTTTTGAAGGTCTGAATAGGAAACATTTGTCATCTACTGTCTCTAAGGGCAGCCACTATAATACTTCAAAAGAACCTTGGTCTCCACAATTTTTTATCTCAACCTGAACATTTCCTTTCTATTTATCCAAGGTATTTAGACAAACTCAACCAACTGTCCATCAGAAAATGTTTAAATTTACTTGTAGCCTGGAAGTTCCCACTTTGAATTGTCCCACCTTTCTGAACCAAACCAATATATTTCTTAAATGTATTTGATTGATGTATCATGCCTCCCTAAAATGTATAGAACCAAGCTGCACCCCGACCACCTTGGGCACAGGTTCTCAGGACCTACTGAGGGCTGGGTCACGGGCCATGGTCACTCATATTTGGCTCAGACTAAATCTCCTCAAATACTTTACAGAGTTTGGCTCTTTTCATCGACAGTCTTTTCCTTCATCTCTTTTCTTCTGTGTTGTTCATAAAGTGGGGTACCGGATAAAGTTTCCTTGTCATATTCCTTGTCTCATCTTGTCATATGCCCTTGAGGGCTTGATTTGTGACCAAGTGGGAGCACTCACTCTTGGTCTCCATTATCAGGAGTGTGTGATTTTTGAGTCACATTAGGTGACCAGCCTTAAAATGGTTTGGAACCCGAGATTTTTTGTTTTGTTTTGTGTGTTCCAAATGTGTCAAGCTCCCAGGAGGGCTTGTCATAAGAAGTCCCATCCATAAGGGGCTTTTGTCATTCCAACTTCTGTTGTCTGGATAGGGCCGTGGCAACAAGAGTCTTTTGCTATCCTAGCCTATTGCTGGGAGTGAATATTTTATTTTGTTGGGGCCGGGGGAAAGACCTCTACAATTGCTTCTTCATTGAAGAGGGCTATTGACTTGAGGGCTATTTAGAATCAATATACCACTGGAAATTCTAATTGCCTATGGCCAGAAGATGGATTCCTGAAATCAGACTCCTATGTTAAAAGTATTTTAGAGATCTCTTATTCTAAACAGTTGGTAGGAGGATCAAATTTCAAAGAAAGACATGTAATCGTGTTCTGGCTAGCCTTAAAAATTCTCTTGACTAAATTTCAGAGCAAAAATCTGACCTAAAACAAAGTTAAATTTTTTTGTAAGCTCAAACTGCTTGCTTTAGATCCCCTGAGGGAGTAAGAATAAAAGCCACTCCAATATTCCATTTCATGGAATAGTTAAAATTCCATGCTTTCACTCCTGACCTGGATTTTGTTTCAAGTCAAGGAACCAGCCTCTTTTGTTTTGATATTTATGTGATTTTTGACTTTTTAAGGTACTCATTTACCTCTTTGGAGATGCCTCATACATCCTTGGCTAAGTCTTGGCTAAGTCGTAATCTTGATTAAGGCTTATTAATTTCAGATGGGAGGATACTTTTGGTAAAAAAGGTTCAAAAACCAGAAATTTCACCTGTTTGTCCTAGCTAAAATCTGATAGTAAGAAATCTGAAAGTGTTACATGTAGTTAGTCAGACATGAGCAGGGCAGGAGAGAGCCTCCCGTCCCCCACATCAGGACTATCAGGTGACTATTAGGTGATGGTCAGGCAGTTGTTAACTGTCTTTCTAAAATAATAATTGGCCACAGCCAGTGCCAGAAAAAGGCAGTCTCCCAATACATAGGAAACACCTGAAACTGGTGATTAGCAGCTTCCCGATAAGTTCTCAGAAGTTGGGTGAGTGGGCTCAAGCATGTGCATTAAGAGGCAAAATTGCAGAGTTTAATTGGTATATGACCTTCCAGGGACCTTTGACTGGTAAGGGAAGAAAGCCTCAAGTGATCATGTGCACAGCTCCAGTAAACACACTGCACATGCTCCTCTCTGAAGTGCTGGCAGGCCACTGTGCATGCCGACAGCCCACTCCAAGGAAAGAATCAGGGGAGAAGAGATGCAGACCCCAGAATTAGTCCAACATACAAAAGCCTAAGTCAAATGTCAAACCTCATACTTGATCTCTTGTCACCTGCTTAGCCCTCTTTGAAGCGTACTTTACTTCCTTTAATTTCTGCTCTAAACCTTTTTAAAAATTCACTCCTGCTGTAAAACTTGCCTCAGTCTCTGCTTCTGCCTTATGCCCCTTAGTCAAATTCTTTCTTCTGAAGAGGCAAGAATTGAGGTTGCTATAGGCTTGTACAAATTTGCTGCTGCTAATATTCTTTGGTGCCATGACTCAGCTACATTTGGCTGCTAAGCAAAGAATTTTTAAAAAGAGCTCTATTGTTAAAAGTCAGCTTAATTAAAAGCTGATATTCAAGCCATATGTTTATTTTATATTAAATATATATCTTCATATAGAATATATATTCCTATAGAATATATATAGGATATGTAGATATTCCTATAGAATGTATGTATAGGATATATAGATATTCCTATAGAATGTATGTATGTATAGGATATAGATATTCCTATAGAATATCTAGGATATATATATTCATATTGTATATACATTCAGAAAGGGCTTGAAGGCCTCAAGGGCTTTCTGCTTTTCTTTTTTGTATCTTTAAAAGTTTTTTTCCAGTTGACTGAAATCTTTCAAAATCATATACTTAGTCTCTCTGTTTCTTTCTCAAGGATTCTTTTTCAGTTTATTTCTTTCTGTTCCTCCTTTCTTTTGCTACCCTTAATGCTACATGAGGGGACCTAAAGAATTTCTAACAGCCTGGTACCCCTTAAAGAAAACAGAAAAGATGCCACAGACTCCCCTGTTTGGGAAGAACCACAGTTTTTCCTCATGGAATCCCAAGAGTTGTAAGTGAATGGATTCCTCTCAGGTCTAAAACTCTGCTCTCTTTTCAACTGTGTTGACTGACCTTTTTGGCTTCTGGGGGATCAGAGTTTACTTTTTTTTTTTCCTTTTTTTTTTTTTTTTTATGAGATAGAGTCTCGCTCTGTCGCCCAGGCTGGAGTGCAATGGCATGATCTCAGCTCACTGAGACCTCTGCCTCTCAGGTTCAAGCGATTCTCCTGCCTCAGCCTCCCAAGTAGCTGGGACTACAGGCACATGCCACCACACCCGGCTAATTTTTGTGTTTTTAGTGTATTTGTAGTAGAGACGGGGTTTCACCATGTTGGTCAGGCTGGTCTCAAACTTCTGACCTTGTGATCCGCCCAACTCAGCCTCCCAAAGTGCTGGGATTACAGACTTGAGCCACTGTGCCCGGCTTAGAGTTTACTTTGTACTGTAAAAAGACTCGACCTTCCTTGTGTAATGGCTGCTGGGTCAGTGGTAAGAGCTATGGTTTTTGAGGTGACTAACAGTGGTTAGTCAGTGATTATTACTTCAGAGGGCTACTCATCTCTTTGCATGTTTAGATAAGAAAGACATGGTTTAAACAACTAGAAAAAGTCCATTTTGGCAAAGTACACTATGGAAGTGTTTCACAGTATGATCCCCATGGCATGTTCCTCTTCTTAGGGACGTGGGATTCAGTGAAATCCTTGAGTTTTAAAAGTCTAGATGCTGTCCCTTACAACTGGGTCTCCCTTTACACATTGAAATTATTAAGATCTAAAAATTACAAATACTTTGTTGGCCCTCTTCTTTAATGCGCTCCTCCCCAAGCTCCCTGGACCAGTTGGAAAACGGAGACCAAATTAAAATCTACATATCCAAATAAAATTTATCTCCTTATAAAATCCTATGGTAAATTTTTATCATTTTGGTGTTACCTTGGCATCTATTTTTAATCTTTCTTGAACACACCCAAATTCCTTCTTGTAAAACCTTAAATTCTCAATCTCTCTGTGCTTTGAGGTATAAATTTGCCACCCACTTTCTCTAAAACTCAGTAAAGGCTTCCTCAGATAAATGTTAACCTTTTCCATTTACAAAGGCACAATTTGAATTCAACTGTCTTTTTAAAAATAGTGAGTTTTACTGGTCCCATGTTTAAACTCCTAAAATCAAAACACTAACATCTGTCTCCCTCTATGTTTATGTGGACATGTATGTATGTTGTATCACATATGGGTATATGTCTATACATATGTTTGTTATTTACACATGGTATCAAATTAATGTAAAAATAAATGAGTACTCATAAATTAAGTAAATAAGCTCAAATGCTTTTTTCAATACATGTAATTATAGTAATCTTTTATAAATATAGTTTTAAAATTATTGGTAGAATGAAGTAGAAATGTCTTAAAACACCTTGAACATTTAACAACCTTCCCAAAATCAAACTTCAGTTTCAAAATTGTCTTCCATGGCACCTGGCTTTTCAAATATTTCAGATGGTCCCTGAAGTGTCCAGAAAAGAGAGGTAAATAGGATTATTTGAGACGTTTAGGTACATGGGATTGCCAAAATGATGCTCAATCTTTTTTAGATTATATCTTGGTGAATAATGCTAATATATGTTCCAACATTGTATGGGATTTCTAAAATCCTAATGTCTGAGTATATGCTATCAATAATAATTAAGGTTTTTTTTTTTTTCTTTTTAGACGGAGTCTTGCTCTGTTGCCCAGGCTGGAGTGCAGTGGCATGATCTTGGCTCACTGCAACCTCTGCCTCCTGGTTTAAGTAATTCTCCTGCCTCTGCCTCCTGAGTAGCTGGGACTACAGGCACGTGCCACCACGCCCGGCTAATTTTTTGTATTTTTAATAGAGACGGGGTTTCACTGTGTTAGCCAGGATGTTGATCTCCTGACCTCATGATCCGCTCACCTCTGCCTCCCAAAGTGCTGGGATTACATTCATGAGCCACTGCGCCCGGCCATAATTAAGGTTTTTATGTTAAGTTTTTGTAAACCACGGAGATAACCAAACTTCTTTGTCAATTGTGTTTCTAACTGTAACTACCCTGGACATTTTGCTATTCACAGACAATTGTTATCTTGTTTTAATCCTTTTCAAAGATGGTTTATAATGAGCTATAGAACTTTAACAGGCACTGTCAAATACAAGTTTCTGATAACTTTGGAGATCATAACATTGGAATAAAGGAAAATGTACAGGACTCATAAAGAGCTTAAATGTTCAAGAATATCAAGCAAAACAAGAGTTAACTAAATGAACTGAACTCAGAAAGCTGAAGCAACATTTGTTTGGAATATTTTGCTGATTCTTGTTTTGCTTTTCAGAGTCAAGAAAACTTATTTTGAATTATTTACAGCCTTTAATAATTAAGTAAGGTATACACTTCTGTGATCAAGATTGGGAGCATGTTTGTTTCTCTCTGCCTGGTTCCTCTAAAATTTGGAAACTATCTGTGAGTATTCCTATGGCAATACAGTTGTTTGAATCAGTGCAATAAGAATTCATTTTTCTTTTGCAACAGGACACAATTGGAGAAAGTGGTTATTTTACCAAGGCTTTGACTGGAAGGCTATGCTTCCCTTCAAGGAGTCAGTCTTCACTTGGAGAACCAATAAAAGCCCCAGGAGGAGACTGGCCTCATACCCTTGTTTACACGGTCCCTGTACAGGGTTCATGACTTATGGTCAGTAAAGAATGTCACTTTCTAACAGGTCCAGGAGTTCCAAGTTTATTATGTGACTTTAAGAGGAGAGGATCACCAAACTCGGGGGTATTTAAGGATGCAAACCTATGGCTGGGCTTAGCTTTAAAAGGTCTTATCTGCAGGAGGCTGAGGCAGGAGAATGGCATGAACCCGGGAGGCAGAGCTTGCAGTGAGCCGAGATCACGCCACTGCACTCCAGCCTGGGTGACAGAGCATGACTCTGTCTCAAACAAACAAACAAAAAAAAGGTCTCATCTGAGATTCCTTGGGGAACAGAGTTCCATCAAAGTCAATCCAAAAGGCCTATGTAGAAATAATTATTCTTGGCCGGGTGCAGTGGCTCACGCCTGTAATCCCAGCACTTTGGGAGGCCAAGGCGTGCGGATCATGAGGTCAGGAGATCAAGACCATCCTGGCTAACATGGTGAAACACTGTCTCTACTAAAAATACAAAAAATTAGCTGGGCATAGTGGCATGCGCCTGTAGTCCCAGCTGCTCAGGAGGCTGAGGCAGGTGAATCGCTTGAACGCAGGAGGCGGAGGTTGCAGTGAGTCGAGATCGTGCCACTGCACTCCAGCCTGGGTGACAGAGCGAGACTCCATCTCAAAAAACCAGACAAAAAGAAAAAGAAATACTTATTCTTGAAATAAAAGCTTAACAAGGTTTTCCTGAGGTGCTAATCTGTTCTTTGGCAAAATTTCTAAAGGGTTATAAAAGGCTTTTGCTTCTTTCAAATTTATGAGTCATCATTTTTGGCAAAATAAATAACTTATAGTAATCTGGAATTCTATTTCATAATAACAATGAATATTTCATAAAATCATATTAATCAAGTATTATGAATATCATAATATTTCATAAAATCACACAGGAAGCATTGTCACATATGAAATGGTGTTTTGCTTTCTTTGGGCTATATTTGTATAAATATGTTATTGGTATGTGTTCTAAAGTTATGGAAGACTCCTATAATTCTGATATATCTTAGTGTACATTATAAGTAATAATTATTATTGTTATGTTAAATTATTGTGTGACACAGAGTTAACAGATTTCCTTGTCAGTTGTGTCTTTAACTATGGCTACCCTAAAACTTTTTGTCATCCACAAACAGTTGTCTTGTTTTGGTCCTCTTTAAAAGGTGATTTTATAATCAGCTATAAAGGTCTAACAGGTGCTCTTGAATGCAGGTTTCTAATAAGTTTGGAGATCAGATGGTGACATCAGAATAGAGGAAAAACGTTCAGAACTCTTGAAGAGCTAAAATGTTCATTAATATCAAGCAGGACAGGAATTAACTGCATGAACTGAAATAATAGCAGACTGGAGTGATCTTTTTAATGTTTTGCTGAAAACATTGCTAATCCTTTGTTTTGCTGTTCAGAGTCAAAGAAACTTCTCTTTTAAGCTATTGACAGTTTTTAACAATTTAGCATACTCCCATGAATAAAATTTGGAGCATATTTGTTTCTCTCTACCTGATTTTCTCAATAATTTGGAAACTATCTCTGAGTATTCTTAAGTTATGGCAATATAGTTATTTGCATAAGTGCAATAAGAATCTGTCTTCTTTTGTAACAGGACACAATTGGAAAAACTGGTTATTTTTACCAAGGCTTTGACTGGAATGGTAGATTCCTTTAAGTAATCAAACTTGACTTCATAGGTGGGGCTTGAGCGTTCATTTTGAAAAATGTTTCTGAGTGATTCCAATGTGTAGCTATATTTCCCATCAGATTTATCTGAATTTTTGTGGCATTCGCTCCTTTCTTTTTTGGTATTATGATTATTTTTCAGGTCTTATCTCCTCTCTTGGGTTTTATGTTCCCTGGGGCAGGGACCTTGCCTTCTTCATTTCTGTATCTTTCATGAACACATGAATTGGTCATCAGGAAAAGGTTCTCAACCACATGTTGGTTGTGTTCTGAGTCTCAGCTTTACACATTAGTGCTAGCGTCATTGTTCTCCATGAGATCAGAGGTTGCTTGTGAGGAAGGTTGTGGGTAAGTCTGCAGTGCAGATGGTGGAGGAGAGATCACCCTGTTTTTGTATATAGCATTGGAACTAAGAATATTATTTATGTATGGGGTGGAGAGTCAGGGATGTGTAGGAAGACAGTTCTAATTAGGATGGAGGAATTATACTAGGGAATTATACTAGGGAATAGATGAAGTAAAGGAAGTAAGAAGTATTAGTAAAGAGAAGAAATGAGAACTTATCAAATTGGCCAGAGTAGAACCCTGTAGATTCTTGATTAGGTGAATTAACTAGATTTTAGGAAGGTAATGAGACAGTCATATGCAAGGAAGATTTCAAAGTCTGGAGACAAGAAGTCAAGCAGGACTTCGAGCAGTTGTTGAGGTTTATGGGAATGGAGAGAATGACACAAGTGAGAGATGTTAAAAAAGGATCAAGAGGCTTTGACAATGTATTGAATCTGAGAAACGAATGAGCAGAGGCTGGGGATAATTACATTTAAAAGACAGTGGGGGTACAGGGAGCATAAAGACCAGGGAGAAGACCTACAGGAATTAGTGCTGAGAAGCAAGATTGGTGGAAGGAGGAGTAGATCCACTCCCAGATACAGGCAAAGAAGTTCTCTCCCTCTCCCAAGCATGGCAGTCATCCTTGGAGTAAACAGGACAAGAGGAAAGGCCATCATACTTGCCAGTCTTAGTGAAATGCAGAAACTACACCTGGATTGCTATATTAGAGCCACCCCAGCCAGTACTCCAGTCATGATGCTGACAGTGATCCCAGCTGAGAGGCCAGGAGAACTTCCTTATCCTGAAGCAGCTGTCATGGAAAGAAAAGAAGAGAATAAATGAAGGTGATGTTATTTTACAGTGGAGTACCCCAGGAGCCAACTCTCAGGATGAAGTAATTTCTACTTGTTTCTTCAAGGAATACGTTATTTTTGTGGGAAAGTTGCTGGGAGGTGGTTAGCCAACTATATCCTTGAAATTTGTCTTCTTCTCACTGTTTCTACGTTGGCCATCAGTCTTCTGTCAATTCCGTCCTGGCCTTTCTGCACTCAGATATTTTTGAAGGCTTTGGGATATGAGAAAGGCTGATTGCTATTTTCTACATCATTAGAACTTTCCGCCTTTTCATGATTGCATCTTTTTTTCTCAGTGTCTAAGTTTGGGCAGGCATGAATTAGACCCTGTCAGATCTCTATGGTAGGGACTTGATTGACAGAAGGTTCAGGTCAGCGCATTCCAAATTCACCCACTCCTTTGCACAGAGAGCTTGCTTCTCAGGGACTCCCAGCAGGGGTATGAAAGCAAGCCCAGTTCTGTGAGACTGTTTTACTCTCATGTGTGACTGGTTGGAGGACTCCCCATCAGCCTTGCTGAAACTCTCTTAGAACTGCCTTGATACCTGAAACTTCTTTGTCTTTCTCCTTCACAGGAATCAGGTCTGCATCATGGTCTGAGGGCTTTCCCAGGCTCCTTCCATGCCTGCCCCACTTTCCCTCACTTGCATTTTTCCTAACAAATTATCTTGCATATATAATCCCATCTTGGCTGCATCTCAGTGGGTAAAAATGAACATACCAGGCTTGATTGTTTGCACTTAGCTTTTGTTCTCTCTCTCCCACATGTAGTCAGTAACCATGTTCTAGTGTTTTCTGTGTTACCTCTGCTTCCATATACGTATATATATATATGTGTGTGTGTGTGTATTTACATAAAATACCTTGTCTACACACACACACACACACACACACACACACACACACACAAACACACAAACACATACACGCAATACCTTTTGCATCTGTTTCTTTATTTCTGTTGCAAGCATTTACTTTTAGCCCTCACTAGTCAACTCAGGCTGGTGATTAATGCTATGTTAGTTACGGTTGAGGGGCACCTCCTATGTGCCAGGCCCTGTGGTAAATACTTTACCTGTATATTATTTGATTTGTACAATAACCCTGTCAGGTAGACATTGTTTCCATTTTACAGACGAAAAGCTGGAGGCTTAGAGTGGTGAAGAAACTTCCCTGATGTCATATGGCTAGTGAAAGGCGAATCTGAGATTTGACTCTAGGCCTCACTTCAAGGCTAATAATAATAGTAGTAATAAAGCAGGTAACATTTATAAGACATTTCCTCTGCATTTTATGGAAGGTTTCATTGATAATTACATTAAACCTTTAGAACAATACTATGAAGCAAGCACTTTCATTGCAAATTTCAGTTGAGGAATCAGAGGCTCAGAGAAGTTAAGAGTCTTATACAAGAAATTTATAACTGTAAACTCTTACATTAGAAAAGAAGAAAGATCTCAAATCAACAACATAATTTACAACTTCAGGATATAGGAGAAGAACAAACTAAACCCAGCCATAGTGAATGAAAAAAATAATAAGGATTAGAGTGAATATAAATAAAATGGAGAATAAAAAAATAGAAGAGATTAATGAAACCAAAATTGGTTCTTCAAAATAAGATCAACAAAACTGACAACCATTAACTTGATTGACTAAGAAAAAAGAGAGAAGATTTAAATTACTAAAATCAGAAATGAAAATGGAGTCTGGGCATGGTGGCTCATATTTTAATTCTAGCACTTTCAGAGGCCAGTGTGGGAGGATCACTTAAGGCCAGGAGTTCATGACCAGGCTGGGAAACACATGAATATCCAGTCTGTATAAAAAATTCAAAACATAATTTGCAGGGCATGGTGGCATGCACCTCTAGTCCCAGCTACTTCGGAGGCTGAAGAAAAAAGATTGCATGAGCCCAAGAGGTTGAGGCTGCAGTGACCCATGATTGTGCCTCTGCATTCCAGCCTGGGCTGGCCTATAGAGTGAGACCCTGTCTCTCTTAGGAGACATTACTACCGATTCTAAAGAAATAATGATTACAAAAGTACTGTGAATAATGTATGCCAATAAATTATATAACCTAGATGAAATGGACAAATTTCTGGAAACACACAAGAAAACCCGAGTAGACATACAATTAGTAATAAGATTGAACCAATAAAAGCATTTGACAAAATTCAATATTCTTTCATAATAAAAACATTCTAACTATAAATGGAAGGAAACCACCTCAACATAGTAAAGGTAATATGTGAAAAGCCCAATGCTAACATCATACTTAAGGGAGAAAGAGTGTAAGTTTTTTCTGTATTATCAGAAACAAGGCAATGATTCCTGCTTTATCTACTTTCATTAAACATAGTATTGAAAGTCCTAGTCAGAAAAATTAGACAAGGAAGAAAAAAGACATTCAAATTGGAAAGGAGTAGAATTATCTCTGTTTGCAGATAACTTGAATGTACATCTAGAAAACTCTGAAGATAGAAAAAACCATTAGAATTAATAAATCAATTCAACAATATTGCGGGATTCAAAATCAATGTGAAAACATTAGTTATATTTCTATAAACTAACAATAAACCATCTGAAAGGAAATTAAGAAAAAAATTTCAATTCACATTAACATCAAAAAGAATAAAATATTTATAAGTTTAACCAAGGAGGTGAAAGAATTCTACCCTGAAAACTACAAAATATTGCTGAAAGAAATTAAAAATGACATCAGTAAATGGAAAGACACTTTGTTTTCATGGACTAGAAGACTCAACATTGTTAGGAGGACAATACTATCCAAAAACATCAGATTCAAAGAAATTTATATCAGAATCCCAGTAACATTATTTGTAGAAACAGAAAAATCTATCCTAAAATTCATATGGAATCTCAGGGCTCTAAATAGCCAAACAATTCTGAAAATGAAGAGCAAAGGCAAAGTACTCATACTTTCTGATTTCAGCATTTACTACAAAGCCACAGTAATCAATACAGTGTGCTACTGGCATAAAGGAGGACATAGAAACCAATGGCATAGAATAGAGATCCCAGAAAGAAATGCTTGCATATATGGCCAAATGATTATCAACAAGGCTGCCAAGACCATTCAATGGAAAAAGGACAGTCTTTTCAACAAATGATATTGGACAAGCTGGATAGCAATGGGCAAGAATGAGTGGAACCTTTATCTAACACCATGTACAAAAATTAACCCACAATGGATCAAAGACCTAAATGTCATAGCAAAAATAAAACTCTTAGAAGAAAACATAGGGGAAAAGCTACATGACATTGGATTTCACAATGATTTTTTGGTTATAACAACAAAAGCATAGGCAACTAAAAAAATGGGTAAATTGGACTTCATGAAAATTAAAAACTTTTATATATCAAAGAACATTATCAAGAAAGTGAAATGAAAAGGCAACCCATGAAATGGGAAAAATATTTGTAAATCATATATCTGATAAGGGATTAATTTCCAGAATATATGAAGAACTACTACAAATGAACAACAGCAAAAATCCAAAAACCCGATTAAAAAATGGACAAAGGACTAAAATAGAGATTTCTCCAAGGAAGATATACAAATGGCCAATAAGCACATGCAAAGATGCTCAACATCACTAATACTTAGGGATATGCAAATTAAAACCACAAGGATGCACCACCTCACACACATTAGGATAGCTTTGATAAAACAACAACAGCAACAACACCACCACCACAAAACAAGTGTTTTCAAGTAGGTGCAAAAATTGAAGCTCTATTGCATTGCTGATGGCAATGTAAAATGTTATACTGCTGTGGAAAATGGTATGGCTGTTTCTCAAAAAATTAAAGAATTACCATTTGATCCAGCAGTTCTGCTTCTGGACATATACCCAAAGAACTGAAAGGAATTTGAACAGATATTTGTACACTGATGTTCACAGCAGCATCACTGACAATAGCCAACAGGTTGTTGTGATGAACTGAACTGAAAAGTTAATTGAAAGATAAGTGCATAGAAAACTGAGGTATATCCATACACTGGAATGTTATTCAATCTTAACAAGGAATACAATTCAGATACGTTGTGCAAAATGAAGGAACCTTGAAGACATTTATGCTAAGTGAAATAAGCCAGACACAAAAGGACAATTATTAGATAATTTCATTTGTAGGTGGCTGACGCCTGTAATCCCAACACTTTGGGAGGCTAAGGCAGGCGGATCACTTGAGGTTAGGAGTTCAAGACCAGCCTGGCCCGCATGTTGAAACCCAGTCTCTACTAAAAATACAAAAATTATCCAGGCGTGGTGGTGTGTGCCTATAATCCCAGCTACTCAGGAGGCTTAAGCACGAGAATCGCTTGAACCTGGGAAGCAGAGGTTGTAGTGAGCCAAGATTATGCCACTGCACTCAAGCCTGGGCGACAGACCCTTACTCTTAAGGGTCTTAAAAAGAAAAGAAAAGAAAAGAAAAGAAAAAGATAGAATAGCCAATTACATTGAGACAGAAAGTAGAATGATGGTTACCAAGGGTTAGGGGGAGAAGGAGTGAGAGTTTCTGTTTATTGGGTACAGAGGTTTAGTATGGTGAGATGAAAAACTTCTGGAAATGGATAGTGTGATGGTTACACAACACTAAATTGCACACTTAGAAATAGTTAATGGTAAGTCTTACATCGGATATACAGTGGCTGGTAGTCTTACCCTCTATAAATACACACTTTTTGGTACTGCCCTTTCCCTCCCATGCATCTCTGTGTGTCTCCAAGTGTGCATCACTCACTGTCCTCTGTGCTGTGTCCCATGTGCTGTGCCCACAGCCTCATACAGCCAGTGACTTCAGAACCAGGACACAGCTCAGGAGTCTGCCCCAAGGCTCCTTTTCTTCCCATTTTTCTACATCCTCACCTGGGGGAAAACTTTGCTTCCACTGGCAGCTCAGTTTAGCCAGATTCCAGACAGGCCACCTGGGCACCTTCTTGACATACCCTGGCTCCACCCCAGGTAGAGTCAGGGCAAGGCCAGTCACAGCTGGGAGCAGAGTCTCAGCTACTCCTTCCTCATCTGAGGGGCTTTCTTCTCTCATTTGAGGAAAAAATGTGAGCTTGTTTCAAGCCTTGGATGTTCCCTGCAGCTCAAGTGTGGGTAAAAGTAAACCAAGGGGTGCACAGAAAAGGATGTGTGGGTAAAATAGAGAAGAAACTTGACCTTGAGGACCCTCCTTCTTCCCTCTCTGTAAAGCTCCTTCCACTACATTGGGCTTGGGGCTGATGAAGCCTCCTTCCTACATTTCTCAGGCTGGACCTGAGTTCATCCGTGAGAAATCAGTAAAACAAAGGGAAGAGTCTGTAGAGATGAATTGGGAGGGGTCAGGAGAAAAATTTGGGATTTGCTTGTGCCCATGGGACACAGGCTGGGAATAAAAATGTTTTCCTGGTTCTTCTCAGAAAGCCAAATAGACTTCACCTGAAAACCTATTGCCAATGCTCCCCTTACCAGTGACTGTGATCTTCTTGATAGTGAAACACCTGCTGTCAGTGGCTGAGTTGCGAACGAAACAGATGTAGATTCCACTATTCTTTTTAGTGATTTTGGAGATAAAGAGCTCTTGTGCTGATTGCTGGAACTTCCCATTAATCTGCCAAGAATACTGTGGGGGTGGGTTAGAGGCTGTGTTGCAGGAGAGGTTGAGGTTTTCCCCTGGATGGTAATAGGAGTATGAGGGGGAAATGTTGGGGTCATCTGGGCCATCTGGAGCAAAGAAAACAGAGCCAAAAGTCATGTCATCAGAGGGGAGGAAAAGCTCCTGGTCTGTGGAAGAGCCACAGTGTCCCTCTGAGCCAAGTCACAACCCTGAAGTCCCAGCCAAACCCCCGCTGTGGCCACTGAGCCAGAGTCTGAGAATTCACCTGTTTCTCCCATTACAAGCTGTGGACCCTGAGGTCTCCCATGACAGGAGCAGCCCCTCCCCTTGGATTCATAGTCAAGGCTGGGCCTACCCAGGTTTGCCCGGGGCAGGAAGTCATGGCCAGCCTGGGTGCCCAGGAGTAAAGGTCTCTGTACTTGGACCTGAGAGGGACTGAGAGGCCTGGCGTCTGGCCATGTGGATTTGGGCTGGCAGCCTGGGCTACAGAGGAACAGAAGATACTCACAGAGGACATTCAGGGTGACTGGGTCACTGTGGTTGGCACTCACTAGATTCCGGATTTCACATTCATATGTTCCTGCATCCTTCCTTGTGACTCTGGGTAGAGTGAAGGTCCTGTTGTCATTGGACAGCTTCAGCCTGGGACTGACCAGGAGGCTCTGATCATTTACCCACCACAGGTAAGTTGTGTTCTGAATCTCAGGTTCACAGGTTAAGGCCACAGCATCCTCATTCTCCATGGGGTTGGAGTTGCTGATGGTGACGAAGGGCTTGGATAGTTTTGCTGTGCAGAAAACAGAAGATTGCCCTGTGTGGCAACTTTTATTGCTCCATGGACACTTTTTGATCAGAGTTGGAATTTCCTATCTCTCAGCCCAATTGAGTCCTTGAAAGCCTATGGCAGGTGTGTATGTCAGAAAACAGATGCATGGCAATCTGAGGGCTCAGAGACCATGAGGCCACCCGTTCTGTCTTAGAGAGGCATAGACTTTCTGAAGTGTAAATGGAGCAGCAGTGTTGGGTCATGGACTGACACATGACCAACAGTCACAGCCCCTGGTGTCTCTCCTGGTTTCTCCCTGTCCAGCTGACTGGCTGGCCCAACTTAGGGTCCTCACCTGGAACGTGCAGCTGCTGGGCCCCTTCCAGCTTCAGTTCTACTTTGCCCTCCTAGGTGTGTTTTCTCTGTGACTTCTCTTTCAAGAACATCCTAGAGATGGGTGTTGATAGACTTTCCATTGTCCTTAAACCCTGTGGATACTGGGCAGCCTGGCCTGGAACTAGATGTTTCAGCAGAAATAACACAGGGGAGACCAGGGGCAAGCCTGAAGATCAGTTTGGTCTTCAGGCAGTGGAGCCACAAGTCAGGGCAGTTTTCCTGAGATGTTTCATAGTGACTGACTTGAGCCAGTGACCCCTAAAGATAGAGGAGAGTCTAAGGAATGATCTAGAAAAAGCAAAGAGAACAGAAAAGAGCTGGTAGCTTTGGATCAGAATCACGTTCCCTGTCCTGGGTCCCTGATGCTTTCTCTCCCCCTGCAGGTGAGGACCATGTGGATCTTTCTAGAAATATATGTAGACATTCGCAAATGCAGAATTGACTGGTGGAAAGGGGGAGCATAAAATGCTGGAAATCTGGCCCTCATAGATCATGTTTATTTGCTGGATATGAGACAGAAATTTGGGAAGAAGTTTTGCAAATGTTTTCTCCCATTGGACATTCTACTCTCTGATTCCATGAGTTTGACTACCCTAGGGACCTCATATAAGTGGATTCCAGAGTACACTTCTATCATGATTTGTTTTTAATAAATGGGGTCTGGAGAGAGAAAAATTATGCTTTAAAAGAAATTCTATAGTACACCTGTTGTTGGTTGTTCTTGAGTTTTATTCTGCAGTTTGGACCAAATCATAGATTCTTAGTGGGCTTCAAGTTCCCAAACTAAAGCTTTCAAAACTTTACCTTTAAAATTGGGAATTGTACTCTTCATCCTAGTAGTCATTATTTACCTTATACTATGCTGTTAACTTAAATACTAAAACTGTAAATGAGAGTACTAATGCCTTTGTCATGCAAGCCTTGGAGCTTTAGTGTGGCTCACATGAGTATGCTTAGACAGCTGCAAAGTGGTTTCACTCCTCTCACCTTGGGATCAACTCCCATTCCCACTATGTCCCCTGTCAGCAGGAAGCCAGAGCAATTGATGACCTTTTTCTATCTTCATAGCCTACACCTTAATCTTAAAGTGTCTTAAAACTCAGAGGAAGGGATTGAAGATGCCTTTGCAAAGTTATGACTGAAACAGTGAAAGAGACCTAACCGAATCAACCCCATCTTGCTTCTGACCTTTAAGCTGTTCGTGTTCCTTCCTGGGTATAGGCTGAACTAACTTTGGGAGGAACTTGGTTTATAGTTTAAAATAAGATGATAACAGCTCTTTCCCCAAACAAACCTCCCTCTTGCCTAGGGACTAGAATGCCTTTGTAGGACTAACAACCACAAGATTAGAAATTATGGTTTAGGAGTCACACAGCTGGAGGCTACAAGATTTTGACCCTCATGTCAGTGCTTGAGGTATTTTGCAGACCCTGCCCTTGGTGGATCAGCTGGCACCAACCAGATCAATAAACTGGCTCATCTGACCTTGTGGCCCCCATGCAGGAACTGACTCAGCACAAGAGGACAGCTTCAACTTTCCATGATTTCATCTCTGACCCAACCAATCAGCACTCTTGACTCACTTGCCTTCTCCCACTCACCAAATTATCTTTAAAATCCCTGATGCCCGAATGCTCAGAGACTTATTTGAGTACTAATAAAACTCTGGTCTCCTGCACAGCCAGTTCTACGTGAATTACTCTTTCTCTACTGCCAATCCATTGTCTTGATAAATTGTCTCTGTCTAGGCAGTGGGCAAGGTGAACCCACTGGGTGGTTACAAATTGAGCCCATGAGCTTTGGGGACTGCAGACCTGCGCTTCTGACTCTAACTCCCTGGTGAGTCAGTGTAGAAACTGAAACCACCTTTGTAAAGATTATGACAGTGAGAGCAAGCTAGCATGGCTGACTCCATCTAGCCTCTAGCTTCAGGCTGGCCATCCTCATTAATTCCCAGGCATAGGCCAGGCTAACCATGGGAAGAATTTGTAGTTTAACTTTGAAGCAATGATGATAATAGTCCCCCTTAAAATTTACCCCCTCCTTGCTCAGGGACTGCCTTTGTAAAACTAATGAAAGACCATGAAATTAAGATTATTGGAGGGTCCCAAATTTTGCTAAAAAGTAGGCATAGTTTCTGCAATCCCTTACTGCTCAGGACTCATGTGTACAGAGGTCACAAGATTTATGACTTCCTTAATTGCTTCTATAGATAACATCACTATTGTAGAACCTGAGATTGGTCTTTTAAGATGTTCCTCAGACCTTTGCATTTTGGCAACCAGCATAACTCATCCAGACCCATGATTAATGATTCATCCATTCATGTGGCTTCCATCCAGAGGCAGATTTAACACAAACAGATCATTTTCCCCACCTGCGTGATTTCATCCCCAACCAGTCAGCAGTACTCATTCCTTAGACCTCTGCAGCTGAAACTATCCTTGAAAACCTCTAATTTCTGAGCCACTAGGGAGGCTAATTTGTACAATAATAAACTTCTGTCCTCCTGTTTGACAGTCTTGGCCTAACTAAAATCTTTTGTAACTGCAAGTCGCCATCTCAGTAAATTGGTTTTGTCTGTGCAGGGTGCAAGAGGAACCCATCAGGTGATTATAAGAGTGAACTGAGGAGTTGCTCATTTCTTTCCAGTGGCTTGTTTCATGTTTTGGCTCACGGAGGAAGAGAACCCTGGATGGGGACACAGTGGAAGCTTGTTCTCCTGGTGATCTGGAGATATTGGCTCATGATGGAGCCTGGCAAGGGTGACTGCTCTGGCTGATTTCAGTGCCTTTCCTATTGTCCAGGAGGTAGGCCAGGCTACAGTATGAATAGGAAGGGAACAGAACAGTCAGCCTTGTTAGAGGGAGTGTCTGGGGAAGGCCTACGTGTGGGGGAAGCTGTGCAGGGCGGAGTATCGTAGCTGGAATGAAGGGGGAGGAAAATGAGGGACATGGAGGAGCAGAGACACCCATGGCAGTGAGCAGTGGGGGCTACAGTGACCTAAAAGACCTCAAGGTCCAGGGGCCCCCACTTCCTTAGTCCAGGACCAGGGAGCCCTGGAAACCCTTCTATGCCCAGGGAGCCTCAGTGTCACATGAGATGGGGTGGCTTTAGGGGTAGGGGTTCATAGGGATAGAACATGGGTCTCAGGCCCTGAAAGACAGAAAACCAGTGTGGACAGAAACTCCTAGGATTCTGTATCCAGAATCAGGTATCTAAAGAGGTTATAGATTATTCATTCCTTCATTCATTCCCTTCCTCCTTCACGAGAAAGCTTCTGAGTGTGTATGTTACATTGGGCCTGTGCTGCTGCAGGGTGCCAGTGGGGAGAGAAAGCTATGACCTCTCTTTTATCCTCCCATGGGAGTGACACCAACACATCAGGATACAAGATTTCAGGTCCAGTGAGGGGCATTAGGATCTGAGGGGGAGGACTGGATATTCCTTGCACTGACTTTGATCATTGAGGCAGGCAATTTAGTTCTGGAGTAAAAACTTATCAGTTGTCCATTTGCTCTCACTCCTCTGAGGTCTAGATAAGCATGAAGAAAGGATTTGAGCCAATGGATGACTGTGGGGTCCCCAGGACCCCCAAATCCCCACTTCTGGTGGAGGAGAGGATGGGGCTTTGGCTGCAGCCAGACCTCTAGTGACTCTGATCTGCCACTTGTGTTTGTGTGACCCTGGTTCAGTGACTATGCCTCCCTGTGTCTCAGTTTTCTCCCAGTCAGATAAGCTAAATGGCAAATGGTTTGTGGCTTGTCATGTTGTCTGTGAATGAAGTTTAAATTATTCACAGTCACCTGACCTAATGCTTGGCACAGAGGACGTGTTCACACAAACAATGTTTATTATTATTTGCCTGCATGAAAGAGCATATCTAGGCCTGATCCATGATGAACAAGATGCTACCAGGAACATCTTCTCTCTTCTGTTTCTGCCCCTGAAGACATTGAATTATCTACGGAGTCTCTTAAGTCTCCCAGGGCAGTTGGCTGATGGCCTAAGAAGCTTGTCCATCTGTCCTCTGCACTCTGAGTCTCAGGTGAAGGCCTAGGCTCTGTCCATGCCCAGATGAGGCTCTGGGTGCTGAGCCCTGGCTGTTAAACAGCTCCAGGAACCATGGCCCTTGTACAGCTGGTAAACCTTTGCTCCCAGTCAGCCCTGCCCAGGAGGCCACAACCTAACCCTGGCACACATTCCCGAGGGTCACATGAAGTCAGGATTCTGGGACCAGGTTCTGGGGCTGAGGCTTCCAGGGTTGAACTTCTCTAAGAGAATCCCCGAGGGCCCCCCAGGCCAGGCCCTGACCCAGTTCTCCAGGGAATTTCTCAGGGTCATGTCCATGGGGAAGGCACGGAGTGCTTGGCTGAGACTGTTCTCCACCTGCTGTGTCCCTCCCATCAGACTGTCCTTCCTCTGCAGTGAATGTCTGCAGGGTCTGGATTTGGGGAAACAATTTTGATCTGCAGATGTTTGTCTCCCCTGTGTGTGTCCTGCATTAAATGCTCAAACCCTAAAATGGGACATAATGCAGAGGGCTACACAGGCACAGTCCAGGTCTAACAGTCCTGTGTGTTTGAAGTAGAACTGACCCCCGACACCCAGAAGTCATGAGGAATCACTCACGGTGTACGCTGATCTGTGCAGTTACTTTTTCAGTCATAAGATCTGCCTTTAAAATTTGTAGGGTGTAGGATCCTGAGTCATTCAGGGCGATGTTCCAGATCTCCAGGCGTGCTTTGGGGTATACTGTCTCTTGGCCACTGTATGCAGGCCCTGGGATAGTTACTTCATTGTGTATTACATATCCTGCAATTCGGTGGTCGGCATCTATTGTTTCCCCTTTGTACCAGTTGCAGCCAAGTATATCCTGGGGCAGATTGTAGACTAGTAGAACAACCTCCTTCTCCTCTACCGCATTGGATGGCAGAACTTCAACTGTAACTTGGGCAGTGGTGGGTGGGTTGCAGAAGGTTAAAAGTGAGGCTAGGAGAGAGAGAGAGCATCAGTCAACATTGGGACCTATGTACTGGGGGGGAAAGATGGGGCCCTGGGTCCTGAGAAGGTCTCTTCACCCCTCAGCCTTTGAGTATGTATGTATGTGTGTGTGTGTGTGTGTGTGTGTGTGTCCTACTGAGTCAAGGTTAGCAGCATGATCCCCATTCCTTCAACATCTCTGACCTTGGCATTTTCCTGTTTGGAATCCTCTTCCCCAGGGGTCTGCTTGGCCCCCTCCCCACTGCCCTCAGGTCCTGCTCACATCAGGCATCCTTGGGAGACTCTTCCCCTGACACCTCCTCTAGAGACCCTGGGTCTTCTCTTGCTGACCTTTCCCTGTTCTGTTTACTCCACAACTCCTGTCAACACCTGACCTCACATTCTAGATCTCTTTGCGTGTCCGTCTTCCTTCCCATGAAAGCATGAGCTCTGTGAGAGCAGGGTCTTGTGTGATCTTGGTTGCACCTCAGTTCCTGGGACAGGCTGCAGACTCCTGTGGATGAGCTCATGAGCGTTCCCAAGGTCCTCCATGTCCTGGACCAATTTCTGAGGTTGGAGGCTGAGGATAATGTTTCATGCCCTGGTTATGTTTTTATTTGAAGTGTCATCTGATATAGTTATTATTATCATTTTTCAAAATTTAGTGGCCAGTGATGATTAACCAGGAAAACAGAATACTTAAGATTTTCCTACCTCTTACCAATTCCAGTTCTATATGATTTTCCTGTTGTGACCCCTGTCCCTCTCTGGTGTCCTCTCCCCTATCCAGGCTCCAACAGAAGCCCTCAGTCCCCGCTCAGAGCTCTGTCCTCCCCAGGAGACCCCAGCCAGTCATTCTGCTTCCTCCTTGTGTTCACTCCCAGAAAGTTCTCTCTTCACCTGTGAGCAGGAGCCCCTGTCAGGGGATGCGCT